>NC_138426.1:4106731-4791187 GCF_016097725.1 Ips typographus | reverse complement strand
TCGATGGAAAGCCATTTCATTAGCTATCCATCGACATATAAAAGTTCACACCTTGTCAGTCAAATAAGCCCGGTAGAAAGGTTTAAACAGAACAGTGCAAAAAAAAATTAAGTCAAGTTTGAAGCCCTCTAGAGGTCAACTTACTGAACCAATCAGCCAAAGTTGACATATCGTTGGAAAGCCCATTTCATTAGCTATCCATCGACGTATAAAAGTTCACACCTTGTGGGTCAAATATGGGAGGTAGGGAGGTTTAAACAAAAGAGTGCAAAAAAAAATTAAGTCAAGTTTGAAGCCCTCTAGCGGTCAAACTACTGAACCAATCAGCCAATGTTGCCATATGGTTGGAAAGCCCATTTCATTGGCTATCCATCGACATATAAAAGTTCACACCTTGTCAGTCAAATAAGCCAGGTAGAAAGGTTTAAACAGAACAGTGCAAAAAAAATTTAAGTCAAGTTTGAAGCCCTCTAGCGTTCAACTTACTCAACCAATCAGCCAAAGTTGCCATATCGTTGGAAAACCCATTTCATTAGCTATCCATCGACATATAAAAGTTTACACCTTGTCAGTCAAATAAGGCAGGTAGAGAGGTTTAAACAAAACAGTGCAAAAAAATTTGACAGAAAATTTAAGTCAAGTTTGAAGCCCTCTAGCGGTCAAACTACTGAACCAATCAGCCAAAGTTGCCATATCGTTGGAAAGCCCATTTCATTGGCTATCAATCGACATATAAAAGTTCACACCTTGTCAGTCAAATAAGCCAGGTAGAGAGCTTTAAACAAAGCAGTGCAAAAAAATTTGACAGAAAATTTAGATCAAGTTTGAAGCCCTCTAGCGGTCAAACTACAGAACCAATCAGCCAATGTTGCCATATCGTTGGAAAGCCCATTTCATTGGCTATCAATCGACATATAAAAGTTCACACCTTGTCAGTCAAATAAGCCAGGTAGAGAGCTTTAAACAAAACAGTGCCAAAAAATTTGACAGAAAATTTAAGTCAAGTTTGAAGCCCTCTAGCGGTCAAACTACTGAGCCAATCAGCCAATGTTGCCATATCGTTGGAAAGCCCATTTCATTGGCTATCAATCGACATATAAAAGTTCACACCTTGTCAGTCAAATAAGCCAGGAAGAGAGCTTTAAACAAAACAGTGCAAAAAAATTTGACAGAAAATTTAGATCAAGTTTGAAGCCCTCTAGCGGTCAAACTACTGAGCCAATCAGCCAATGTTGCCATATCGTTGGAAAGCCCATTTCATTGGCTATCAATCGACATATAAAAGTTCACACCTTGTCAGTCAAATAAGCCAGGTAGAGAGCTTTAAACAAAACAGTGCCAAAAAATTTGACAGAAAATTTAAGTCAAGTTTGAAGCCCTCTACCGGTCAAACTACTGAGCCAATCAGCCAATGTTGCCATATAGTTGGAAAGCCCATTTCATTCGCTATCCATCGACATATAAAATTTCACACCTTGTCGGTCAAATAAGGGAGGTAGAGAGGTTTAAACAAAACAGTGCAAAAAAAATTGATAAAAAATTTAAGTCAAGTTTGAAGCCCTCTAGCGGTCAAACTACTGAACCAATCAGCCAAAGTTGCATATCGATGGAAAGCCCATTTCATTAGCTATCCATCGACATATAAAAGTTCACACCTTGTCAGTCAAATAAGCCCGGTAGAAAGGTTTAAACAGAACAGTGCAAAAAAAAATTAAGTCAAGTTTGAAGCCCTCTAGAGGTCAACTTACTGAACCAATCAGCCAAAGTTGACATATCGTTGGAAAGCCCATTTCATTAGCTATCCATCGACGTATAAAAGTTCACACCTTGTCGGTCAAATATGGGAGGTAGGGAGGTTTAAACAAAAGAGTGCAAAAAAAATTTAAGTCAAGTTTGAAGCCCTCTAGCGGTCAAACTACTGAACCAATCAGCCAATGTTGCCATATGGTTGGAAAGCCCATTTCATTGGCTATCCATCGACATATAAAAGTTCACACCTTGTCAGTCAAATAAGCCAGGTAGAAAGGTTTAAACAGAACAGTGCAAAAAAAATTTAAGTCAAGTTTGAAGCCCTCTAGCGTTCAACTTACTCAACCAATCAGCCAAAGTTGCCATATCGTTGGAAAGCCCATTTCATTAGCTATCCATCGACATATAAAAGTTCACACCTTGTCAGTCAAATAAGGCAGGTAGAGAGGTTTAAACAAAACAGTGCAAAAAAATTTGACAGAAAATTTAAGTCAAGTTTGAAGCCCTCTAGCGGTCAAACTACTGAACCAATCAGCCAAAGTTGCCATATCGTTGGAAAGCCCATTTCATTAGCTATCCATCGACAATATGAAAATTGATCAAAGTCATGAAAATATGTTCAAAAATTAAAAAATGACCAAAATCATGGAAATTGATCTATTTGCTGAATAAATCAATTATATTTTTGCATTACACTCTTGTATCCACTACTAGCTTCTGGGTGGCATCGTACTCTATTATGCCTACTCATACAATATAATATCGATTGCTGTGTATACATAAAATACTTATAATAGCGAACCGATTGATGCAATACGATTAATAATAATACTTAGCTATGCATGTCAATGAACTGTTACAACTTCAACTAACTATGTTACATCAGTAACAACATTTATACGACTGCGCAGAGGTAGGACCTACTGCGCATGCCAAAAAGTGCGAAAGACAAACTGACCCCCCTAAACGATGCCGCTCAGTGTCAGTAACAAAATTTATACGACTGCGCAGAGGTAGAACCTACATGCCAAAAAGGGTAGAAAACAAACTGACCCCCCCAAACGATGCCACTCAGTGTCAGTAACAAAATTTATACCACTGCGCAGAGGTAAGACCTACTGCGCTTGCCAAAAAGTGCGAAAAACAAACTGACCCCCCTAAACGATGCCGCTCAGTGTCAGTAACAAGGTAGGACCTACTGCGCATGCCAAAAAGTGTAGAAAACAAACTGACCCCCCCAAACGATGCCACTTAGTGTCAGTAACAAAATTTATACCACTGCGCAGAGGTAAGACCTACTGCGTATGCCAAAAAGTGCGAAAAACAAACTGACCCCCCTAAACGATGCCACTCAGTGTCAGTAACAAAATTTATACCACTGCGCAGAGGTAAGACCTACTGCGCATGCCAAAAAGTGCGAAAAACAAACTGACCCCCCTAAACGATGCCACTCAGTGTCAGTAACAAAATTTATACCACTGCGCAGAGGTAGAACCTACTGCGCATGCCAAAAAGTGTAGAAAACAAACTGACCCCCCCAAACGATGCCACTCAGTAACAAGGTAGGACCTACTGCGCATGCCAAAATGTGCAGAAAACAAACTGACCCCCCCCAAACGATGCCACTCAGTGTCAGTAACAAAATTTATACCACTGCGCAGAGGTAAGACCCACTGCGCATGCCAAAAAGTGCGAAAAACAAACTGACCCCCCCCAAACGATGCCGCTCAGTGTCAGTGTAAAGGTAGTAAATGATACTCCCTCAAGTTCCCTATATTCAATATCTATTTGCTGAATAAATCAATTATATTTATGCATTACACTCTTGTATCCACTACTAGCTTCTGGGTGGCATCGTACTCTATTATGCCTACTCATACAATATAATATCGATTGCTGTGTATACATAAAATACTTATAATAGCGAACCGATTGATGCAATACGATTAATAATAATACTTAGCTATGCATGTCAATGAACTGTTACAACTTCAACTAACTATGTTACATCAGTAACAACATTTATACGACTGCGCAGAGGTAGGACCTACTGCGCATGCCAAAAAGTACGAAAGACAAACTGACCCCCCTAAACGATGCCGCTCAGTGTCAGTAACAAAATTTATACGACTGCGCAGAGGTAGAACCTACTGCGCATGCCAAAAAGCGTAGAAAACAAACTGACCCCCCCAAACGATGCCACTCAGTGTCAGTAACAAAATTTATACCACTGCGCAGAGGTAAGACCTACTGCGTATGCCAAAAAGTGCGAAAAACAAACTGACCCCCCTAAACGATGCCACTCAGTGTCAGTAACAAAATTTATACCACTGCGCAGAGGTAAGACCTACTGCGCATGCCAAAAAGTGCGAAAAACAAACTGACCCCCCTAAACGATGCCACTCAGTGTCAGTAACAAAATTTATACCACTGCGCAGAGGTAGAACCTACTGCGCATGCCAAAAAGTGTAGAAAACAAACTGACCCCCCCAAACGATGCCACTCAGTGTCAGTAACAAGGTAGGACCTACTGCGCATGCCAAAAGGTGCAGAAAACAAACTGACCCCCCCCAAACGATGCCACTCAGTGTCAGTAACAAAATTTATACCACTGCGCAGAGGTAAGACCCACTGCGCATGCCAAAAAGTGCGAAAAACAAACTGACCCCCCCCCAAACGATGCCGCTCAGTGTCAGTGTAAAGGTAGTAAATGATACTCCCTCAAGTTCCCTATATTCAATATCTATTTGCTGAATAAATCAATTATATTTATGCATTACACTCTTGTATCCACTACTAGCTTCTGGGTGGCATCGTACTCTATTATGCCTACTCATACAATATAATATCGATTGCTGTGTATACATAAAATACTTATAATAGCGAACCGATTGATGCAATACGATTAATAATAATACTTAGCTATGCATGTCAATGAACTGTTACAACTTCAACTAACTATGTTACATCAGTAACAACATTTATACGACTGCGCAGAGGTAGGACCTACTGCGCATGCCAAAAAGTGCGAAAAACAAACTGACCCCCCTAAACTATGCCGCTCAGTGTCAGTAACAATATTTATACGACTGCGCAGAGGTAGAACCTACTGCGCATGCCAAAAAGTGTAGAAAACAAACTGACCTCCCCAAACGATGCCACTCAGTGTCAGTAACAAAATTTATACCACTGCGCAGAGGTAAGACCTACTGCGTATGCCAAAAAGTGCGAAAAACAAACTGACCCCCCTAAACGATGCCACTCAGTGTCAGTAACAAAATTTATACCACTGCGCAGAGGTAAGACCTACTGCGCATGCCAAAAAGTGCGAAAAACAAACTGACCCCCCTAAACGATGCCACTCAGTGTCAGTAACAAAATTTATACCACTGCGCAGAGGTAAGACCCACTGCGCATGCCAAAAAGTGCGAAAAACAAACTGACCCCCCTAAACGATGCCGCTCAGTGTCAGTAACGAGGTAGGACCTACTGCGCATGCCAAAAAGTGCAGAAAACAAACTGACCCCCCCCAAACGATGCCACTCAGTGTCAGTAACAAAATTTATACCACTGCGCAGAGGTAAGACCCACTGCGCATGCCAAAAAGTGCGAAAAACAAACTGACCCCCCTAAACGATGCCGCTCAGTGTCAGTAACGAGGTAGGACCTACTGCGCATGCCAAAAAGTGCAGAAAACAAACTGACCCCCCCCAAACGATGCCACTCAGTGTCAGTAACAAAATTTATACCACTGCGCAGAGGTAAGACCCACTGCGCATGCCAAAAAGTGCGAAAGACAAACTGACCCCCCTAAACGATGCCGCTCAGTGTCAGTAACAAAATTTATACCACTGCGCAGAGGTAAGACCTACTGCGCATGCCAAAACGTGCGAAAAACAAACTGACCCCCCTAAACGATGCCGCTCAGTGTCAGTAACAAAATTTATACCACTGCGCAGAGGTAGAACCTACTGCGCATGCCAAAAAGTGCGAAAAACAAACTGACCCCCCTAAACGATGCCACTCAGTGTCAGTAACAAAATTTATACCACTGCGCAGAGGTAGAACCTACTGCGCATGCCAAAAAGTGTAGAAAACAAACTGACCCCCCCAAACGATGCCACTCAGTGTCAGTAACAAGGTAGGACCTACTGCGCATGCCAAAAGGTGCAGAAAACAAACTGACCCCCCCCAAACGATGCCACTCAGTGTCAGTAACAAAATTTATACCACTGCGCAGAGGTAAGACCCACTGCGCATGCCAAAAAGTGCGAAAAACAAACTGACCCCCCCCAAACGATGCCGCTCAGTGTCAGTGTAAAGGTAGTAAATGATACTCCCTCAAGTTCCCTATATTCAATATCTATTTGCTGAATAAATCAATTATATTTATGCATTACACTCTTGTATCCACTACTAGCTTCTGGGTGGCATCGTACTCTATTATGCCTACTCATACAATATAATATCGATTGCTGTGTATACATAAAATACTTATAATAGCGAACCGATTGATGCAATACGATTAATAATAATACTTAGCTATGCATGTCAATGAACTGTTACAACTTCAACTAACTATGTTACATCAGTAACAACATTTATACGACTGCGCAGAGGTAGGACCTACTGCGCATGCCAAAAAGTACGAAAGACAAACTGACCCCCCTAAACGATGCCGCTCAGTGTCAGTAACAAAATTTATACGACTGCGCAGAGGTAGAACCTACTGCGCATGCCAAAAAGCGTAGAAAACAAACTGACCCCCCCAAACGATGCCACTCAGTGTCAGTAACAAAATTTATACCACTGCGCAGAGGTAAGACCTACTGCGCTTGCCAAAAAGTGCGAAAAACAAACTGACCCCCCTAAACGATGCCGCTCAGTGTCAGTAACAAGGTAGGACCTACTGCGCATGCCAAAAAGTGTAGAAATCAAACTGACCCTGACACCCCTAAGCGATGCCGCTCAGTGTCAGTAACAAAATTTATACGACTGCGCAGAGGTAAGACCCACTGCGCATGCCAAAAAGTGCGAAAAACAAACTGACCCCCCTAAACGATGCCACTCAGTGTTAGTAACAAGGTAGGACCTACTGCGCATGCCAAAAAGTGCGAAAAACAAACTAACCCCCCTAAACGATGCCGCTCAGTGTCAGTAACAAAATTTATATGACTGCGCAGAGGTAGAACCTACTGCGCAGTCCAAAAAGTGTAGAAAACAAACTGACCCCCCCCAAACGATGCCACTCAGTGTCAGTAACAAAATTTATACCACTGCGCAGAAGTAAGACCTACTGCGCATGCCAAAAAGAGCGAAAAACAAACTGACCCCCCTAAACTATGCCGCTCAGTGTCAGTAACAATATTTATACGACTGCGCAGAGGTAGAACCTACTGCGCATGCCAAAAAGTGTAGAAAACAAACTGACCTCCCCAAACGATGCCACTCAGTGTCAGTAACAAAATTTATACCACTGCGCAGAGGTAAGACCTACTGCGCATGCCAAAAAGTGCGAAAAACAAACTGCACAGTACAAAATTTATACCACTGCGCAGTCTGGTACCGCAGCTAGTTCTGCGGGGGTTCAGCAACATGACAGGCGCGTCCCCAGGTGGCGGATAGGGGAACGGCCTTGAGGGCCCTTTGGGGAACTCATGGTTATCTGGATACATAGCCGGGTCCGAAGGGAATAAAAACCCGGATGAGCCCGGTAAAATGCAGACGTGGACCAGCTACATACCGTAACCCCCGGGGCAACCCGGGGAACGGGGACCTTGGCTTTACTGCCTGGGCCGAGTGGATGTTAGGCACCACTATAAAAAACCTTCTGAATAACAAGGTATCGTGCGCGCTGACGGGATGGATGGTCAGCCAGGCGGTCTGACATCTAGCGACGAACCTGGGGGCAGCTGGTGCACCCCCTTGTATAAATGCCTTAGCGTCGTGTGGGGCTCCACGGCGTCGGACCACATTTCCCCATTACTCGTGGGACCAATATATGGATACCATTAATGAAATTTCTTCGGAGGACGAGGGGTCTTTGAATTCCTCGGCCTCAACACATTCGGCCGCCTCCAACGTATGCCCTCTTATTGGGACTACGGGGGGTCCGGCCTGTACAAGTACCTCGATGCCAGAGGAGCCCGTTAAGGGAAACTCGGCCATCGAAGGTATATCGAAGGACCTTGGCAAAATCAAGGTTATTGTCAAGCGCGAGAGTGTAGAAAACAAACTGACCCCCCCAAACGATGCCACTCAGTGTCAGTAACAAAATTGGCACGGGGAACCGTGCCGGACCCGTGTGTGTCCACCGGTCGAACTTGAGTCTCTCGTGAGGAGGTGCGCAGAGGAGGACACTCCAGAATTAATTGGATTTGACTCCAATGCTCATCCCGAGCTCTGGGGCTCCGCCGGGAGCAGCGGGAGAGGGGCGGACTTGCTGGAATTTTTCTGCAGGGACGGTCTGGGGGTCCTCAATAGAAGTACCGTGCCGACCTTCTTCATGCCGGGGCGGCAGTCTGTCATCGACCTTACGATCTGCGGTGGGCCCTTAAAACAACAAGTAAAGCGATGGTGCGTGTCGGAGGAGGATTCCCTCTCCAATCACCGACACATTCTTTTCGATGTCGAGGGAATAAGCACAATCCCCTCTTCCACTTACAGGAACCCCCGGACTACTGACTGGAGCCTCTACAGCGAGCAGCTGGCCAGTAGGATAAGGGTCATGTATAAAAGGACGAACTCAACGCTGCCGTACTAGCGTCACACGAGCACAACTGCCCGGCTAAGGAACGGGTAGTTGGAGGAACGCCATGGTGGAACTCTCTCTTAGAGAGACACCGTAAGAAGGTCCGTAAACTTTTTAACAAAGCAAAAAGGATCAATACTGTGGAACACTGGGACAACCACAAGTTGGCTCAGAAGCTCTACAAGAAAGCGATACGAGACTCCCGCAGATTTACGTGGAGGAGGTACTGCTCGAACATTGAGGACAAAATTTATACCACTGCGCAGAGGTAAGACCTACTGCGCATGCCAAAAAGTGCGAAAAACAAACTGACCCCCCTAAACGATTCCACTCAGTGTCAGTAACAAAATTTATACCACTGCGCAGAGGTAAGACCCACTGCGCATGCCAAAAAGTGCGAAAAACAAACTGACCCCCCTAAACGATGCCGCTCAGTGTCAGTAACGAGGTAGGACCTACTGCGCATGCCAAAAAGTGCAGAAAACAAACTGACCCCCCCCAAACGATGCCACTCAGTGTCAGTAACAAAATTTATACCACTGCGCAGAGGTAAGACCCACTGCGCATGCCAAAAAGTGCGAAAAACAAACTGACCCCCCTAAACGATGCCGCTCAGTGTCAGTAACAAGGTAGGACCTACTGCGCATGCCAAAAAATGCAGAAAACAAACTGACCCCCCCCAAACGATGCCACTCAGTGTCAGTAACAAAATTTATACCACTGCGCAGAGGTAAGACCCACTGCGCATGCCAAAAAGTGCGAAAGACAAACTGACCCCCCTAAACGATGCCGCTCAGTGTCAGTAACAAAATTTATACCACTGCGCAGAGGTAAGACCTACTGCGCATGCCAAAACGTGCGAAAAACAAACTGACCCCCCTAAACGATGCCGCTCAGTGTCAGTAACAAAATTTATACCACTGCGCAGAGGTAGAACCTACTGCGCATGCCAAAAAGAGTAGAAAACAAACTGACCCCCCCCAAACAATGCCACTCAGTGTCAGTAACAAGGTAGGACCTACTGCGCATGCCAAAAAGTGCAGAAAACAAACTGACCCCCCTAAACTATGCCGCTCAGTGTCAGTGTAAAGGTAGTAAATGATACTCCCGCAAGTTCCCTGTATTCAATATCTATTTGCTGAATAAATCAATTATATTTTTGCATTACACTCTTGTATCCACTACTAGCTTCTGAGTGGCATCGTACTATATTATGCGTACTCATACAATATAATATCGGTTGCTGTGTATACATAAAATACTTATAATAGCGAACCGATTGATGCAATACGATTAATAATAATACTAAGTTATGCATGTCAATGAACTGTTACAACTTCAACTAACTATGTTACATCAGTAACAAAATTTATACGACTGCGCAGAGGTAGGACCTACTGCGCTTGCCAAAAAGTCTAGAAAACCAACTGACCCCCCCAAACGATGCCACTCAGTGTCAGTAACAAGGTAGGACCTACTGCGCATGCCAAAAAGTGCGAAAAACAAATTGACCCCCCTAAACGATGCCGCTCAGTGTCAGTAACAAAATTTATACGACTGCGCAGAGGTAAGACCCACTGCGCATGCCAAAAAGTGCGAAAAACAAACTGACCCCCCTAAACGATGCCGCTCAGTGTCAGTAACAAAATTTATACGACTGCGCAGAGGTAAGACCCACTGCGCATGCCAAAAAGTGCGAAAAACAAACTGACCCCCCTAAACGATGCCGCTCAGTGTCAGTAACAAGGTAGGACCTACTGCGCATGCCAAAAAATGCAGAAAACAAACTGACCCCTCCCCAAACGATGCCACTCAGTGTCAGTAACAAAATTTATACCGCTGCGCAGAGGTAAGACCCACTGCGCATGCCAAAAAGTGCGAAAAACAAACTGCACAGTACAAAATTTATACCACTGCGCAGTCTGGTACCGCAGCTAGTTCTGCGGGGGTTCAGCAACATGACAGGCGCGTCCCCAGGTGGCGGATAGGGGAACGGCCTTGAGGGCCCTTTGGGGAACTCATGGTTATCTGGATACATAGCCGGGTCCGAAGGGAATAAAAACCCGGATGAGCCCGGTAAAATGCAGACGTGGACCAGCTACATACCGTAAACGGGGACCTTGGCTTTACTGCCTGGGCCGAGTGGATGTTAGGCACCACTATAAAAAACCTTCTGAATAACAAGGTATCGTGCGCGCTGACGGGATGGATGGTCAGCCAGGCGATCTGACATCTAGCGACGAACCTGGGGGCAGCTGGTGCACCCCCTTGTATAAATGCCTTAGCGTCGTGTGGGGCTCCACGGCGTCGGACCACATTTCCCCATTACTCGTGGGACCAATATATGGATACCATTAATGAAATTTCTTCGGAGGACGAGGGGTCTTTGAATTCCTCGGCCTCAACACATTCGGCCGCCTCCAACGTATGCCCTCTTATTGGGACTACGGGGGGTCCGGCCTGTACAAGTACCTCGATGCCAGAGGAGCCCGTTAAGGGAAACTCGGACATCGAAGGTATATCGAAGGACCTTGGCAAAATCAAGGTTATTGTCAAGCGCGAGAGTGTAGAAAACAAACTGACCCCCCCAAACGATGCCACTCAGTGTCAGTAACAAAATTGGCACGGGGAACCGTGCCGGACCCGTGTGTGTCCACCGGTCGAACTTGAGTCTCTCGTGAGGAGGTGCGCAGAGGAGGACACTCCAGAATTAATTGGATTTGACTCCAATGCTCATTCCGAGCTCTGGGGCTCCGCCGGGACCAGCGGGAGAGGGGCGGACTTGCTGGAATTTTTCTGCAGGGACGGTCTGGGGGTCCTCAATAGAAGTACCGTGCCGACCTTCTTCATGCCGGGGCGGCAGTCTGTCATCGACCTTACGATCTGCGGTGGGCCCTTAAAACAACAAGTAAAGCGATGGTGCGTGTCGGAGGAGGATTCCCTCTCCAATCACCGACACATTCTTTTCGATGTCGAGGGAATAAGCACAATCCCCTCTTCCACTTACAGGAACCCCCGGACTACTGACTGGAGCCTCTACAGCGAGCAGCTGGCCAGTAGGATAAGGGTCATGTATAAAAGGACGAACTCAACGCTGCCATACTAGCGTCACACGAGCACAACTGCCCGGCTAAGGAACGGGTAGTTGGAGGAACGCCATGGTGGAACTCTCTCTTAGAGAGACACCGTAAGAAGGTCCGTAAACTTTTTAACAAAGCAAAAAGGATCAATACTGTGGAACACTGGGACAACCACAAGTTGGCTCAGAAGCTCTACAAGAAAGCGATACGAGACTCCCGCAGATTTACGTGGAGGAGGTACTGCTCGAACATTGAGGACAAAATTTATACCACTGCGCAGAGGTAAGACCTACTGCGCATGCCAAAAAGTGCGAAAAACAAACTGACCCCCCTAAACGATTCCACTCAGTGTCAGTAACAAAATTTATACCACTGCGCAGAGGTAAGACCCACTGCGCATGCCAAAAAGTGCGAAAAACAAACTGACCCCCCAAACGATGCCGCTCAGTGTCAGTAACGAGGTAGGACCTACTGCGCATGCCAAAAAGTGCAGAAAACAAACTGACCCCCCCCAAACGATGCCACTCAGTGTCAGTAACAAAATTTATACCACTGCGCAGAGGTAAGACCCACTGCGCATGCCAAAAAGTGCGAAAAACAAACTGACCCCCCTAAACGATGCCGCTCAGTGTCAGTAACAAGGTAGGACCTACTGCGCATGCCAAAAAATGCAGAAAACAAACTGACCCCCCCCAAACGATGCCACTCAGTGTCAGTAACAAAATTTATACCACTGCGCAGAGGTAAGACCCACTGCGCATGCCAAAAAGTGCGAAAAACAAACTGACCCCCCTAAACGATGCCGCTCAGTGTCAGTAACAAAATTTATACGACTGCGCAGAGGTAAGACCCACTGCGCATGCCAAAAAGTGCGAAAAACAAACTGACCCCCCTAAACGATGCCACTCAGTGTCAGTAACAAAATTTATACCACTGCGCAGAGGTAAGACCCACTGCGCATGCCAAAAAGTGCAAATAACAAACTGACCCCTCTAAACTATGCCGCTCAGTGTCAGTAACGAGGTAGGACCTACTGCGCATGCCAAAAAGTGCAGAAAACAAACTGACCCCCCCCAAACGATGCCACTCAGTGTCAGTAACAAAATTTATACCACTGCGCAGAGGTAAGACCCACTGCGCATGCCAAAAAGTGCGAAAAACAAACTGACCCCCCTAAACGATGCCGCTCAGTCAGTAACAAGGTAGGACCTACTGCGCATGCCAAAAAATGCAGAAAACAAACTGACCCCCCCCAAACGATGCCACTCAGTGTCAGTAACAAAATTTATACCACTGCGCAGAGGTAAGACCCACTGCGCATGCCAAAAAGTGCGAAAAACAAACTGACCCCCCTAAACGATGCCGCTCAGTGTCAGTAACAAAATTTATACGACTGCGCAGAGGTAAGACCCACTGCGCATGCCAAAAAGTGCGAAAAACAAACTGACCCCCCTAAACGATGCCACTCAGTGTCAGTAACAAAATTTATACCACTGCGCAGAGGTAAGACCCACTGCGCATGCCAAAAAGTGCAAATAACAAACTGACCCCTCTAAACTATGCCGCTCAGTGTCAGTGTAAAGGTAGTAAATGATACTCCCGCAAGTTCCCTGTATTCAATATCTATTTGCTGAATAAATCAATTATATTTTTGCATTACACTCTTGTATCCACTACTAGCTTCTGAGTGGCATCGTACTATATTATGCGTACTCATACAATATAATATCGGTTGCTGTGTATACATAAAATACTTATAATAGCGAACCGATTGATGCAATACGATTAATAATAATACTAAGCTATGCATGTCAATGAACTGTTACAACTTCAACTAACTATGTTACATCAGTAACAACATTTATACGACTGCGCAGAAGTAAGACCTACTGCGCATGCCAAAAAGTGCGAAAAACCAACTGACCCCCCTAAACGATGCCGCTCAGTGTCAGTAACAAAATTTATACGACTGCGCAGAGGTAGAACCTACTGCGCATGCCAAAAAGTGTAGAAAACAAACTAACCCCCCCCAAACAATGCCACTCAGTGTCAGTAACAAAATTTATACGACTGCGCAGAGGTAGGACCTACTGCGCTTGCCAAAAAGTCTAGAAAACCAACTGACCCCCCCAAACGATGCCACTCAGTGTCAGTAACAAGGTAGGACCTACTGCGCATGCCAAAAAGTGCAGAAAACAAACTGACCCCCCTAAACGATGCCACTCAGTGTCAGTAACAAAATTTATACCACTGCGCAGAGGTAAGACCTACTGCGCATGCCAAAACGTGCGAAAAACAAACTGACCCCCCTAAACGATGCCGCTCAGTGTCAGTAACAAAATTTATACCACTGCGCAGAGGTAGAACCTACTGCGCATGCCAAAAAGAGTAGAAAACAAACTGACCCCCCCCAAACGATGCCACTCAGTGTCAGTAACAAGGTAGGACCTACTGCGCATGCCAAAAAGTGCAGAAAACAAACTGACCCCCCTAAACTATGCCGCTCAGTGTCAGTGTAAAGGTAGTAAATGATACTCCCGCAAGTTCCCTGTATTCAATATCTATTTGCTGAATAAATCAATTATATTTTTGCATTACACTCTTGTATCCACTACTAGCTTCTGAGTGGCATCGTACTATATTATGCGTACTCATACAATATAATATCGGTTGCTGTGTATACATAAAATACTTATAATAGCGAACCGATTGATGCAATACGATTAATAATAATACTAAGTTATGCATGTCAATGAACTGTTACAACTTCAACTAACTATGTTACATCAGTAACAAAATTTATACGACTGCGCAGAGGTAGGACCTACTGCGCTTGCCAAAAAGTCTAGAAAACCAACTGACCCCCCCAAACGATGCCACTCAGTGTCAGTAACAAGGTAGGACCTACTGCGCATGCCAAAAAATGCAGAAAACAAACTGACCCCCCCCAAACGATGCCACTCAGTGTCAGTAACAAAATTTATACCGCTGCGCAGAGGTAAGACCCACTGCGCATGCCAAAAAGTGCAAATAACAAACTGACCCCTCTAAAGTATGCCGCTCAGTGTCAGTGTAAAGGTAGTAAATGATACTCCCGCAAGTTCCCTGTATTCAATATCTATTTGCTGAATAAATCAATTATATTTTTGCATTACACTCTTGTATCCACTACTAGCTTCTGAGTGGCATCGTACTATATTATGCGTACTCATACAATATAATATCGGTTGCTGTGTATACATAAAATACTTATAATAGCGAACCGATTGATGCAATACGATTAATAATAATACTAAGTTATGCATGTCAATGAACTGTTACAACTTCAACTAACTATGTTACATCAGTAACAAAATTTATACGACTGCGCAGAGGTAGGACCTACTGCGCTTGCCAAAAAGTCTAGAAAACCAACTGACCCCCCCAAACGATGCCACTCAGTGTCAGTAACAAGGTAGGACCTACTGCGCATGCCAAAAAATGCAGAAAACAAACTGACCACCCCCAAACGATGCCACTCAGTGTCAGTAACAAAATTTATACGACTGCGCAGAGGTAAGACCCACTGCGCATGCCAAAAAGTGCGAAAAACAAACTGACCCCCCTAAACGATGCCGCTCAGTGTCAGTAACAAAATTTATACGACTGCGCAGAGGTAAGACCCACTTCGCATGCCAAAAAGTGCGAAAAACAAACTGACCCCCCTAAACGATGCCGCTCAGTGTCAGTAACAAAATTTATACGACTGCGCAGAGGTAAGACCCACTGCGCATGCCAAAAAGTGCGAAAAACAAACTGACCCCCCTAAACGATGCCGCTCAGTGTCAGTAACAAGGTAGGACCTACTGCGCATGCCAAAAAATGCAGAAAACAAACTGACCCCCCCCCCCAAACGATGCCACTCAGTGTCAGTAACAAAATTTATACCACTGCGCAGAGGTAAGACCCACTGCGCATGCCAAAAAGTGCAAATAACAAACTGACCCCTCTAAACTATGCCGCTCAGTGTCAGTGTAAAGGTAGTAAATGATACTCCCGCAAGTTCCCTGTATTCAATATCTATTTGCTGAATAAATCAATTATATTTTTGCATTACACTCTTGTATCCACTACTAGCTTCTGGGTGGCATCGTACTCTATTATGCCTACTCATACAATATAATATCGATTGCTGTGTATACATAAAATACTTATAATAGCGAACCGATTGATGCAATACGATTAATAATAATACTTAGCTATGCATGTCAATGAACTGTTACAACTTCAACTAACTATGTTACATCAGTAACAACATTTATACGACTGCGCAGAGGTAGGACCTACTGCGCATGCCAAAAAGTGCGAAAGACAAACTGACCCCCCTAAACGATGCCGCTCAGTGTCAGTAACAAAATTTATACGACTGCGCAGAGGTAGAACCTACTGCGCATGCCAAAAAGCGTAGAAAACAAACTGACCCCCCCAAACGATGCCACTCAGTGTCAGTAACAAAATTTATACCACTGCGCAGAGGTAAGACCTACTGCGTATGCCAAAAAGTGCGAAAAACAAACTGACCCCCCTAAACGATGCCACTCAGTGTCAGTAACAAAATTTATACCACTGCGCAGAGGTAAGACCTACTGCGCATGCCAAAAAGTGCGAAAAACAAACTGACCCCCCTAAACGATGCCACTCAGTGTCAGTAACAAAATTTATATCACTGCGCAGAGGTAGAACCTACTGCGCATGCCAAAAAGTGTAGAAAACAAACTGACCCCCCCAAACGATGCCACTCAGTGTCAGTAACAGGGTAGGACCTACTGCGCATGCCAAAAGGTGCAGAAAACAAACTGACCCCCCCCAAACGATGCCACTCAGTGTCAGTAACAAAATTTATACCACTGCGCAGAGGTAAGACCCACTGCGCATGCCAAAAAGTGCGAAAAACAAACTGACCCCCCCCAAACGATGCCGCTCAGTGTCAGTGTAAAGGTAGTAAATGATACTCCCTCAAGTTCCCTATATTCAATATCTATTTGCTGAATAAATCAATTATATTTATGCATTACACTCTTGTATCCACTACTAGCTTCTGGGTGGCATCGTACTCTATTATGCCTACTCATACAATATAATATCGATTGCTGTGTATACATAAAATACTTATAATAGCGAACCGATTGATGCAATACGATTAATAATAATACTTAGCTATGCATGTCAATGAACTGTTACAACTTCAACTAACTATGTTACATCAGTAACAACATTTATACGACTGCGCAGAGGTAGGACCTACTGCGCATGCCAAAAAGTACGAAAGACAAACTGACCCCCCTAAACGATGCCGCTCAGTGTCAGTAACAAAATTTATACGACTGCGCAGAGGTAGAACCTACTGCGCATGCCAAAAAGCGTAGAAAACAAACTGACCCCCCCAAACGATGCCACTCAGTGTCAGTAACAAAATTTATACCACTGCGCAGAGGTAAGACCTACTGCGCTTGCCAAAAAGTGCGAAAAACAAACTGACCCCCCTAAACGATGCCGCTCAGTGTCAGTAACAAGGTAGGACCTACTGCGCATGCCAAAAAGTGTAGAAAACAAACTGACCCCCCCAAACAATGCCACTCAGTGTCAGTCTGCATATTTGATACTTTTGAGCTATTCTACGTCGGTTCGGACTACATTGGTAGCTGGATTTTACTCGTTCCTGGTCTATCTGTGCCAAATTGTATTATTTCATCTCAAAACTGGCATAGATCGATTCCGCCTCAAAACCGTTATAGATCGATTCCGCCTCAAAACCGGCATAGATCTATTCCGCTAATGTTCTAGTCTGCATATTTGATACTTTTGAGCTATTCTACGTCTGTTGGGAATACATTGGTCGCTGGATTTCACTCGGTCGTTGTCAATCTGTGCCAAATTGTATTATTTCGCCTCAAAACCGGCATAGATCTATTCCGCTAATGTTCTAGTCTGCATATTTGATACTGCTGAGCTATTCTACGTCTGTTGGGACCACTTTGGTAGCTGGGTTTCACTCGTTTGTTGTCAATCTGTGCCAAATTGTATTATTTCGTCTCAAAACTGGCATAGATCGATTCCGCTGATGTTCTAGTCTGCATATTTGATACTTTTGAGCTATTCTACGTCTGTTGGGACTACATTGGTCTCCGGATTTCACTCGTTCGTTGTCAATCTGTGCCAAATTGTATTATTTCGTCTCAAAACCGGCATAGATCAATTCCGCTGATGTTCTAGTCTGCATATTTGATACTTTTGAGCTATTCTACGTCGGTTGGGACTACATTGGTCGCTGGATTTTACTCGTTCGTGGTCAATCTGTGCCTAATGGTATTATTTCGTCTCAAAACCGGCATAGATCGATTTCGCCTCAAAACCGGCATAGATCTATTCCGCTAATGTTCTAGTCTGCATATTTGATACTTTTGAGCTATTCTACGTCTGTTGGGACCACTTTGGTAGCTGGCTTTCACTCGTTTGTTGTCAATCTGTACCAAATTGTATTATTTCGTCTCAAAACTGGCATAGATCAATTCCGCTGATGTTCTAGTCTGCATATTTGATACTTTTGAGCTATTCTACATCGGTTCGGACTACAATGGTCGCTGGATTTTACTCGTTCATTCCGCTGATGCTCTAGTCGGCATATTTGATACTTTTGAGCTATTCTACGTCGGTTGGGACTATTTTGGTACGGACTACATTGGTCGCTGGATTTTACTCGTTCGTGGTCAATCTGTGCCAAATTGTATTATTTCGTCTCAAAACCGGCATAGATCGATTTCGCCTCAAAACCAGCATAGATCTATTCCGCTAATGTTCTAGTCTGCATATTTGATACATTTGAGCTATTCTACGTCGGTTGGGACTATTTTGGTACGGACTACATTGGTCGCTGGATTTCACTCGTTTGTTGTCAATCTGTGCCAAATTGTACTATTTCATCTCAAAACCGGCATAGATCGATTCCGCCTCAAAACCGGCATAGATCTACTCCGCTAATGTTCTAGTCTGCATATTTGATACTTTTGAGCTATTCTACGTCTGTTGGGACTACATTGGTCGCTGGATTTCACTCGTTCGTTGTCAATCTGTGCCAAATTGTATTATTTCGTCTCAAAACCGGCATAGATCAATTCCGCTGATGTTCTAGTCTGCATATTTGATACTTTTGAGCTATTCTACGTCTGTTGGGACTATTTTGGTAGCTGGATTTTACTCGTTCGTGGTCAATCTGTGCCTAATGGTATTATTTCGTCTCAAAACCGGCATAGATCGATTCCGCTGATGTTCTAGTCTGCATATTTGATACTTTTGAGCTATTCTACGTCGGTTCGGACTACAATGGTCGCTGGATTTTACTCGTTCGTGGTCAATCTGTGCCAAATGGTATTATTTCGTCTCAAAACCGGCATAGATCGATTTCGCCTCAAAACCAGCATAGATCTATTCCGCTAATGTTCTAGTCTGCATATTTGATACTTTTGAGCTATTCTACGTCGGTTGGGACTATTTTGGTACGGCTACATTGGTCGCTGGATTTCACTCGTTTGTTGTCAATCTGTGCCAAATTGTACTATTTCATCTCAAAACCGGCATAGATCGATTCCGCCTCAAAACTGGCATAGATCTATTCCGCTAATGTTCTAGTCTGCATATTTTATACTTTTGAGCTATTCTACGTCTGTTGGGACTACATTGGTCGCTGGATTTCACTCGTTCGTTGTCAATCTGTGCCAAATTGTATTATTTCGTCTCAAAACCGGCATAGATCAATTCCGCTGATGTTCTAGTCTGCATATTTGATACTTTTGAGCTATTCTACGTCTGTTGGGACCACTTTGGTAGCTGGGTTTCACTCGTTTGTTGTCAATCTGTGCCAAATTGTATTATTTCGTCTCAAAACCGGCATAGATCGATTCCGCTGATGTTCTAGTCTGCATATTTGATACTGCTGAGCTATTCTACGTCTGTTGGGACCACTTTGGTAGCTGGGTTTCACTCGTTTGTTGTCAATCTGTGCCAAATTGTATTATTTCGTCTCAAAACCGGCATAGATCGATTCCGCTGATGTTCTAGTCTGCATATTTGATACTTTTGAGCTATTCTACGTCGGTTCGGACTACAATGGTCGCTGGATTTTACTCGTTCGTGGTCAATCTGTGCCAAATGGTATTATTTCGTCTCAAAACCGGCATAGATCGATTTCGCCTCAAAACCAGCATAGATCTATTCCGCTAATGTTCTAGTCTGCATATTTGATACTTTTGAGCTATTCTACGTCGGTTGGGACTATTTTGGTACGGACTACATTGGTCGCTGGATTTCACTCGTTTGTTGTCAATCTGTGCCAAATTGTACTATTTCATCTCAAAACCGGCATAGATTGATTCCGCCTCAAAACTGGCATAGATCTATTCTGCTAATGTTCTAGTCTGCATATTTTATACTTTTGAGCTATTCTACGTCTGTTGGGACTACATTGGTCGCTGGATTTCACTCGTTCGTTGTCAATCTGTGCCAAATTGTATTATTTCGTCTCAAAACCGGCATAGATCAATTCCGCTGATGTTCTATTCTGCATATTTGATACTTTTGAGCTATTCTACGTCTGTTGGGACCACTTTGGTAGCTGGGTTTCACTCGTTTGTTGTCAATCTGTGCCAAATTGTATTATTTCGTCTCAAAACCGGCATAGATCGATTTCGCCTCATTACCGGTATATATCTATTCCGCTAATGTTCTAGTCTGTATATTTGATACTGTTGAGCTATTCTACGTTGGGACCACTTTGGTCGCTGGATTTCACTCGTTTGTTGTCAATCTGTGCCAAATTGTATTATTTCGTCTCAAAACCGGCATAGATCGATTTCGCCTCAATACCGGTATATATCTATTCCGCTAATGTTCTAGTCTGTATATTTGATACTGTTGAGCTATTCTACGTTGGGACCACTTTGGTCGCTGGATTTCACTCGTTTGTTGTCAATCTGTGCCAAATTGTATTATTTCGTCTCAAAACCGGCATAGATCGATTTCGCCTCAATACCGGTATATATCTATTCCGCTAATGTTCTAGTCTGTATATTTGATACTGTTGAGCTATTCTACCTTGGGACCACTTTGGTCGCTGGATTTCACTCGTTTGTTGTCAATCTGTGCCAAATTGTACTATTTCGTCTGAAAACCGGCATAGATCGATTCAGCCTCAAAACCGGCATAGATCTATTCCGCTAATGTTCTAGTCTGCGTATTTGATACTTTTGGTATGGTGGTCCCAACAGACGTAGAATAGCTCAAAAGTATCAAATATGCAGACTAGAACATTAGCGGAATAGATCTATGCCGCTTTTGAGCGGAATCGATCTATGCCGGTTTTGAGACGAAATAATACAATTTGGCACAGATTGACCACGAACGAGTAAAATCCAGCGACCAATGTAGTCCGAACCGACGTAGAATAGCTCAAAAGTATCAAATATGCAGACTAGAACATTAGCGGAATAGATCTATGCTGGTTTTGAGGCGAAATCGATCTATGCCGGTTTTGAGACGAAATAATACCATTTGGCACAGATTGACCACGAACGAGTGAAATCCAGCGACCAAAGTGGTCCCAACAGACGTAGAATAGCTCAGCAGTATCAAATATGCAGACTAGAACATCAGCGGAATCGATCTATGCCGGTTTTGAGACGAAACAATACAATTTGGCACAGATTGACCACGAACGAGTGAAATCCAGCGACCAAAGTGGTCCCAACAGACGTAGAATAGCTCAGCAGTATCAAATATGCAGACTAGAACATCAGCGGAATCGATCTATACCGGTTTTGAGGCGAAATCGATCTATGCCGGTTTTGAGACGAAATAATACCATTTGGCACAGATTGACCACGAACGAGTAAATTCCAGCTACCAAAATAGTCCCAACCGACGTAGAATAGCTCAAAAGTATCAAATATGCAGACTAGAACATCAGCGGAATCGATCTATGCCGGTTTTGCCACGAAATAATACAATTTGGCACAGATTGACCACGAACGAGTAAAATCCAGCGACCAATGTAGTCCCAACCGACGTAGAATAGCTCAAAAGTATCAAATATGCAGACTAGAACATTAGCGGAATAGATCTATGCCGGTTTTGAGGCGGAATCGATCTATGCCAGTTTTGAGATGAAATAATACAATTTGGCACAGATTGACCACGAACGAGTAAAATCCAGCGACCAATGTAGTCCGAACCGGCGTAGAATAGCTCAAAAGTATCAAATATGCAGACTAGAACATTGGCGGAATAGATCTATGCTGGTTTTGAGGCGAAATCGATCTATGCCGGTTTTGAGACGAAATAATACCATTTGGCACAGATTGACCACGAACGAGTGAAATCCAGCGACCAAAGAGGTCCCAAAGAGGTAGAATAGCTCAAAAGTATCAAATATGCATCAGCGGAATCGATCTATGCCAGTTTTGAGATGAAATAATACAATTTGGCACAGAATGACTACGAACGACTGAAATCCAGCGACCAATGTAGTCCGTACCAAAATAGTCCCAACCGACGTAGAATAGCTCAAAAGTAACAAATATGCAGACTAGAACATCAGCGGAATCGATCTATGCCGGTTTTGAGACGAAATAATACAATTTGGCACAGATTGACCACGAACGAGTTAAATCCAGCGACCATTGTAGTCCGAACCGACGTAGAATAGCTCAAAAGTATCAAATATGCAGACTAGAACATCAGCGGAATCGATCTATAGCGGTTTTGAGACGAAATAATACAATTTGGCACAGATTGACAACAAACGAGTGAAATCCAGCGACTAAAGTGCGGCACAGCGACACAGATTGACCACGAACGAGTAAAATCCAGCGACCAATGTAGTCCGAACCGACGTAGAATAGCTCAAAAGTATCAAATATGCAGACTAGAACATTAGCGGAATCGATCTATGCCGGTTTTGAGGCGAAATCGATCTATGCCGGTTTTGAGACGAAATAATACCATTTGGCACAGATTGACCACGAACGAGTAAATTCCAGCTACCAAAATAGTCCCAACCGACGTAGAATAGCTCAAAAGTATCAAATATGCAGACTAGAACATCAGCGGAATCGATCTATGCCGGTTTTGCCACGAAATAATACAATTTGGCACAGATTGACCACGAACGAGTAAAATCCAGCGACCAATGTAGTCCCAACCGACGTAGAATAGCTCAAAAGTATCAAATATGCAGACTAGAACATTAGCGGAATAGATCTATGCCGGTTTTGAGGCGGAATCGATCTATGCCGGTTTTGAGATGAAATAATACAATTTGGCACAGATTGACTACGAACGACTGAAATCCAGCGACCAATGTAGTCCGTACCAAAATAGTCCCAACTGACGTAGAATAGCTCAAAAGTATCAAATATGCAGACTAGAACACTAGCGGAATAGATCTATGCCGGTTTTGAGGCGGAATCGATATATGCCCGATATATGTAAAATCCAGCTACCAAAATAGTCCCAACTGACGTAGAATAGCTCAAAAGTATCAAATATGCAGACTAGAACATCAGCGGAATCGATCTATGCCGGTTTTGCCACGAAATAATACCATTTGGCACAGATTGACCACGAACGAGTAAAATCCAGCGACCAATGTAGTCCCAACCGACGTAGAGTAGCCCAAAAGTATCAAATATGCAGACTAGAACATTAGCGGAATAGATCTATGCCGGTTTTGAGGCGGAATCGATCTATGCCGGTTTTGACGAAATAATACAATTTGGCACAGATTGACCACGAACGAGTGAAATCCAGCGACCAAAGTGGTCCCAACAGACGTAGAATAGCTCAGCAGTATCAAATATGCAGACTAGAACATCAGCGGAATCGATCTATGCCGGTTTTGAGACGAAATAATACAATTTGGCACAGATTGACCACGAACGAGTGAAATCCAGCGACCAATGTAGTCCCAACCGACGTGGAATAGCTCAAAAGTATCAAATATGCAGACTAGAACATTAGCGGAATAGACCTATGCCGGTTTTGAGGCGGAATCGATCTATGCCAGTTTTGAGATGAAATAATACAATTTGGCACAGAATGACTACGAACGACTGAAATCCAGCGACCAATGTAGTCCGTACCAAAATAGTCCCAACCGACGTAGAATAGCTCAAAAGTAACAAATATGCAGACTAGAACATCAGCGGAATCGATCTATGCCGGTTTTGAGACGAAATAATACAATTTGGCACAGATTGACCACGAACGAGTTAAATCCAGCGACCATTGTAGTCCGAACCGACGTAGAATAGCTCAAAAGTATCAAATATGCAGACTAGAACATCAGCGGAATCGATCTATAGCGGTTTTGAGACGAAATAATACAATTTGGCACAGATTGACAACAAACGAGTGAAATCCAGCGACTAAAGTGCGGCACAGCGACACAGATTGACCACGAACGAGTAAAATCCAGCGACCAATGTAGTCCGAACCGACGTAGAATAGCTCAAAAGTATCAAATATGCAGACTAGAACATTAGCGGAATCGATCTATGCCGGTTTTGAGGCGAAATCGATCTATGCCGGTTTTGAGACGAAATAATACCATTTGGCACAGATTGACCACGAACGAGTAAATTCCAGCTACCAAAATAGTCCCAACCGACGTAGAATAGCTCAAAAGTATCAAATATGCAGACTAGAACATCAGCGGAATCGATCTATGCCGGTTTTGCCACGAAATAATACAATTTGGCACAGATTGACCACGAACGAGTAAAATCCAGCGACCAATGTAGTCCCAACCGACGTAGAATAGCTCAAAAGTATCAAATATGCAGACTAGAACATTAGCGGAATAGATCTATGCCGGTTTTGAGGCGGAATCGATCTATGCCGGTTTTGAGATGAAATAATACAATTTGGCACAGATTGACTACGAACGACTGAAATCCAGCTACCAATGTAGTCCCAACCGACGTGGAATAGCTCAAAAGTATCAAATATGCAGACTAGAACATTAGCGGAATAGATCTATGCCGGTTTTGAGGCGGAATCGATCTATGCCAGTTTTGAGATGAAATAATACAATTTGGCACAGATTGACTACGAACGACTGAAATCCAGCGACCAATGTAGTCCGTACCAAAATAGTCCCAACCGACGTAGAATAGCTCAAAAGTATCAAATATGCAGACTAGAACATCAGCGGAATCGATCTATGCCGGTTTTGAGACGAAATAATACCATTTGGCACAGATTGACCACGAACGAGTGAAATCCAGCGACCAAAGTGGTCCCAACAGACGTAGAATAGCTCAGCAGTATCAAATATGCAGACTAGAACATCAGCGGAATCGATCTATGCTGGTTTTGAGGCGAAATCGATCTATGCCGGTTTTGAGACGAAATCATACCATTTGGCACAGATTGACCACGAACGAGTGAAATCCAGCGACCAATGTAGTCCGAACCGACGTAGAATAGCTCAAAAGTATCAAATATGCAGACTAGAACATTAGCGGAATCGATCTATGCCGGTTTTGAGGCGAAATCGATTTATGCCTTTTTTGAGACGAAATAATACAATTTGGCACAGATTGACTACGAACGACTGAAATCCAGCGACCAATGTAGTCCGTACCAAAATAGTCCCAACCGACGTAGAATAGCTCAAAAGTATCAAATATGCAGACTAGAACATCAGCGGAATCGATCTATGCCGGTTTTGAGACGAAATAATACCATTTGGCACAGATTGACCACGAACGAGTGAAATCCAGCGACCAAAGTGGTCCCAACAGACGTAGAATAGCTCAGCAGTATCAAATATGCAGACTAGAACAGCGGAATCGATCTATGCCGGTTTTGAGGCGGAATCGATCTATGCCGGTTTTGAGACGAAATAATACAATTTGGCACAGATTGACCACGAACGAGTGAAATCCAGCTACCAATGTAGTCCCAACCGACGTGGAATAGCTCAAAAGTATCAAATATGCAGACTAGAACATTAGCGGAATAGATCTATGCCGGTTTTGAGGCGGAATCGATCTATGCCAGTTTTGAGATGAAATAATACAATTTGGCACAGATTGACTACGAACGACTGAAATCCAGCGACCAATGTAGTCCGTACCAAAATAGTCCCAACCGACGTAGAATAGCTCAAAAGTATCAAATATGCAGACTAGAACATCAGCGGAATCGATCTATGCCGGTTTTGAGACGAAATAATACCATTTGGCACAGATTGACCACGAACGAGTGAAATCCAGCGACCAAAGTGGTCCCAACAGACGTAGAATAGCTCAGCAGTATCAAATATGCAGACTAGAACATCAGCGGAATCGATCTATGCTGGTTTTGAGGCGAAATCGATCTATGCCGGTTTTGAGACGAAATCATACCATTTGGCACAGATTGACCACGAACGAGTGAAATCCAGCGACCAATGTAGTCCGAACCGACGTAGAATAGCTCAAAAGTATCAAATATGCAGACTAGAACATTAGCGGAATCGATCTATGCCGGTTTTGAGGCGAAATCGATTTATGCCTTTTTTGAGACGAAATAATACAATTTGGCACAGATTGACTACGAACGACTGAAATCCAGCGACTAGAACATCAGCGGAATCGATCTATGCCGGTTTTGAGACGAAATAATACAATTTGGCACAGATTGACAACAGAGTGAAATCCAGCGACCAAAGAGGTCCCAAAGAGGTAGAATAGCTCAAAAGTATCAAATATGCATCAGCGGAATCGATCTATGCCGGTTTTGAGACGAAATAGTACAATTTGGCACAGATTGACAACAAACGAGTGAAATCCAGCGACCAAAGTGGTCCCAACGTAGAATAGCTCAACAGTATCAAGTATGCAGACTAGAACATCAGCGGAATCGATCTATGCCGGTTTTGAGACGAAATAATACAATTTGGCACAGATTGACCACGAACGAGTGAAATCCAGCGACCAATGTAGTCCCAACCGACGTAGAATAGCTCGCTCAAAAGTATCAAATATGCAGACTAGAACATTAGCGGAATCGATCTATGCCGGTTTTGAGGCGGAATCGATCTATGCCGGTTTTGAGACGAAATAATACAATTTGGCACAGATTGACCACGAACGAGTGAAATCCAGCGACCAATGTAGTCCCAACCGACGTAGAATAGCTCGCTCAAAAGTATCAAATATGCAGACTAGAACATTAGCGGAATAGATCTATGCCGGTTTTGAGGCGGAATCGATCTATGCCAGTTTTGAGATGAAATAATACAATTTGGCACAGATTGACTACGAACGACTGAAATCCAGCGACCAATGTAGTCCGTACCAAAATATCGCTCAAAAGTATCAAATATGCAGACTAGAACATTAGCGGAATCGATCTATGCCGGTTTTGAGGCGGAATCGATCTATGCCGGTTTTGAGGCGGAATCGATCTATGCCGGTTTTGAGACGAAATAATACAATTTGGCACAGATTGACCACGAACGAGTAAAATCCAGCGACCAATGTATTCCCAACAGACGTAGAATAGCTCAAAAGTATCAAATATGCAGACTAGAACATTAGCGGAATCGATCTATGCCGGTTTTCAGACGAAATAGTACAATTTGGCACAGATTGACAACAAACGAGTGAAATCCAGCGACCAAAGTGGTCCCAACGTAGAATAGCTCAACAGTATCAAGTATGCAGACTAGAACATCAGCGGAATCGATCTATGCCGGTTTTGAGACGAAATAATACAATTTGGCACAGATTGACAACAAACGAGTGAAATCCAGCGACCAAAGAGGTCCCAAAGAGGTAGAATAGCTCAAAAGTATCAAATATGCAGACTAGAACATTAGCGGAATAGATCTATGCCGGTTTTGAGGCGGAATCGATCTATGCCGGTTTTGAGACGAAATAATACAATTTGGCACAGATTGACCACGAACGAGTAAAATCCAGCGACCAATGTAGTCCGAACCGGCGTAGAATAGCTCAAAAGTATCAAATATGCAGACTAGAACATTAGCGGAATAGACCTATGCCGGTTTTGAGGCGGAATCGATCTATGCCAGTTTTGAGATGAAATAATACAATTTGGCACAGATTGACCACGAACGAGTAAAATCCAGCGACCAATGTAGTCCGAACCGGCGTAGAATAGCTCAAAAGTATCAAATATGCAGACTAGAACATTGGCGGAATAGATCTATGCTGGTTTTGAGGCGAAATCGATCTATGCCGGTTTTGAGACGAAATAATACCATTTGGCACAGATTGACCACGAACGAGTGAAATCCAGCGACCAAAGTGGTCCCAACAGACGTAGAATAGCTCAGCAGTATCAAATATGCAGACTAGAACAGCGGAATCGATCTATACCGGTTTTCAGACGAAATAGTACAATTTGGCACAGATTGACAACAAACGAGTGAAATCGAGCGACCAAAGTGGTCCCAACGTAGAATAGCTCAACAGTATCAAGTATGCAGACTAGAACATCAGCGGAATCGATCTATGCCGGTTTTGAGACGAAATAATACAATTTGGCACAGATTGACAACAGAGTGAAATCCAGCGACCAAAGAGGTCCCAAAGGTAGAATAGCTCAAAAGTATCAAATATGCATCAGCGGAATCGATCTATGCCGGTTTTGAGACGAAATAGTACAATTTGGCACAGATTGACAACAAACGAGTGAAATCCAGCGACCAAAGTGGTCCCAACGTAGAATAGCTCAACAGTATCAAGTATGCAGACTAGAACATCAGCGGAATCGATCTATGCCGGTTTTGAGACGAAATAATACAATTTGGCACAGATTGACCACGAACGAGTGAAATCCAGCGACCAATGTAGTCCCAACCGACGTAGAATAGCTCGCTCAAAAGTATCAAATATGCAGACTAGAACATTAGCGGAATAGATCTATGCCGGTTTTGAGGCGGAATCGATCTATGCCAGTTTTGAGATGAAATAATACAATTTGGCACAGATTGACTACGAACGACTGAAATCCAGCGACCAATGTAGTCCGTACCAAAATAGTCCCAACCGACGTAGAATAGCTCAAAAGTATCAAATATGCAGACTAGAACATCAGCGGAATCGATCTATGCCGGTTTTGAGACGAAATAATACCATTTGGCACAGATTGACCACGAACGAGTGAAATCCAGCGACCAAAGTGGTCCCAACAGACGTAGAATAGTTCAGCAGTATCAAATATGCAGACTAGAACATTAGCGGAACAGATCTATGCTGGTTTTGAGGCGAAATCGATCTATGCCGGTTTTGAGACGAAATAATACCATTTGGCACAGATTGACCATGAACGAGTGAAATCCAGCGACCAAAGTGGTCCCAACAGACGTAGAATAGCTCAGCAGTATCAAATATGCAGACTAGAACATCAGCGGAATCGATCTATGCTGGTTTTGAGGCGAAATCGATCTATGCCGGTTTTGAGACGAAATCATACCATTTGGCACAGATTGACCACGAACGAGTAAAATCCAGCGACCAATGTCGTCCGAACCGACGTAGAATAGCTCAAAAGTATCAAATATGCAGACTAGAACATTAGCGGAATCGATCTATGCCGGTTTTGAGGCGAAATCGATTTATGCCGGTTTTGAGACGAAATAATACAATTTGGCACAGATTGACCACGAACGAGTAAAATCCAGCGACCAATGTATTCCCAACAGACGTAGAATAGCTCAAAAGTATCAAATATGCAGACTAGAACATTAGCGGAATCGATCTATGCCGGTTTTCAGACGAAATAGTACAATTTGGCACAGATTGACAACAAACGAGTGAAATCCAGCGACCAAAGTGGTCCCAACGTAGAATAGCTCAACAGTATCAAGTATGCAGACTAGAACATCAGCGGAATCGATCTATGCCGGTTTTGAGACGAAATAATACAATTTGGCACAGATTGACAACAGAGTGAAATCCAGCGACCAAAGAGGTCCCAAAGAGGTAGAATAGCTCAAAAGTATCAAATATGCATCAGCGGAATCGATCTATGCCGGTTTTGAGACGAAATAGTACAATTTGGCATAGATTGACAACAAACGAGTGAAATCCAGCGACCAAAGTGGTCCCAACGTAGAATAGCTCAACAGTATCAAGTATGCAGACTAGAACATCAGCGGAATCGATCTATGCCGGTTTTGAGACGAAATAATACAATTTGGCACAGATTGACCACGAACGAGTGAAATCCAGCGACCAATGTAGTCCCAACCGACGTAGAATAGCTCGCTCAAAAGTATCAAATATGCAGACTAGAACATTAGCGGAATCGATCTATGCCGGTTTTGAGGCGGAATCGATCTATGCCGGTTTTGAGGCGGAATCGATCTATGCCGGTTTTGAGACGAAATAATACAATTTGGCACAGATTGACCACGAACGAGTGAAATCCAGCGACCAATGTAGTCCCAACCGACGTAGAATAGCTCGCTCAAAAGTATCAAATATGCAGACTAGAACATTAGCGGAATAGATCTATGCCGGTTTTGAGGCGGAATCGATCTATGCCAGTTTTGAGATGAAATAATACAATTTGGCACAGATTGACCACGAACGAGTAAAATCCAGCGACCAATGAAGTCCCAACCGACGTAGAATAGCTCAAAAGTATCAAATATGCAGACTAGAACATCAGCGGAATCGATCTATGCCGGTTTTGCCACGAAATAATACAATTTGGCACAGATTGACCACGAACGAGTGTAATCCAGCTACCAATGTAGTCCGAACCGACGTAGAATAGCTCAAAAGTATCAAATATGCAGACTAGAACATCAGCGGAATCGATCTATGCCGGTTTTGAGGCGAAATCGATTTATGCCGGTTTTGAGACGAAATAATACAATTTGGCACAGATTGACCACGAACGAGTAAAATCCAGCGACCAATGTATTCCCAACAGACGTAGAATAGCTCAAAAGTATCAAATATGCAGACTAGAACATTAGCGGAATCGATCTATGCCGGTTTTCAGACGAAATAGTACAATTTGGCACAGATTGACAACAAACGAGTGAAATCCAGCGACCAAAGTGGTCCCAACGTAGAATAGCTCAACAGTATCAAGTATGCAGACTAGAACATCAGCGGAATCGATCTATGCCGGTTTTGAGACGAAATAATACAATTTGGCACAGATTGACAACAAACGAGTGAAATCCAGCGACCAAAGAGGTCCCAAAGAGGTAGAATAGCTCAAAAGTATCAAATATGCAGACTAGAACATTAGCGGAATAGATCTATGCCGGTTTTGAGGCGGAATCGATCTATGCCGGTTTTGAGACGAAATAATACAATTTGGCACAGATTGACCACGAACGAGTAAAATCCAGCGACCAATGTAGTCCGAACCGGCGTAGAATAGCTCAAAAGTATCAAATATGCAGACTAGAACATTAGCGGAATAGACCTATGCCGGTTTTGAGGCGGAATCGATCTATGCCAGTTTTGAGATGAAATAATACAATTTGGCACAGATTGACCACGAACGAGTAAAATCCAGCGACCAATGTAGTCCGAACCGGCGTAGAATAGCTCAAAAGTATCAAATATGCAGACTAGAACATTGGCGGAATAGATCTATGCTGGTTTTGAGGCGAAATCGATCTATGCCGGTTTTGAGACGAAATAATACCATTTGGCACAGATTGACCACGAACGAGTGAAATCCAGCGACCAAAGTGGTCCCAACAGACGTAGAATAGCTCAGCAGTATCAAATATGCAGACTAGAACAGCGGAATCGATCTATACCGGTTTTCAGACGAAATAGTACAATTTGGCACAGATTGACAACAAACGAGTGAAATCCAGCGACCAAAGTGGTCCCAACGTAGAATAGCTCAACAGTATCAAGTATGCAGACTAGAACATCAGCGGAATCGATCTATGCCGGTTTTGAGACGAAATAATACAATTTGGCACAGATTGACCACAAACGAGTGAAATCCAGCGACCAATGTAGTCCCAACCGACGTAGAATAGCTCGCTCAAAAGTATCAAATATGCAGACTAGAACATTAGCGGAATCGATCTATGCCGGTTTTGAGGCGGAATAATACAATTTGGCACAGATTGACAACAAACGAGTGAAATCCAGCGACCAAAGAGGTCCCAAAGAGGTAGAATAGCTCAAAAGTATCAAATATGCATCAGCGGAATCGATCTATGCCAGTTTTGAGATGAAATAATACAATTTGGCACAGAATGACTACGAACGACTGAAATCCAGCGACCAATGTAGTCCGTACCAAAATAGTCCCAACCGACGTAGAATAGCTCAAAAGTAACAAATATGCAGACTAGAACATCAGCGGAATCGATCTATGCCGGTTTTGAGACGAAATAATACAATTTGGCACAGATTGACCACGAACGAGTTAAATCCAGCGACCATTGTAGTCCGAACCGACGTAGAATAGCTCAAAAGTATCAAATATGCAGACTAGAACATCAGCGGAATCGATCTATAGCGGTTTTGAGACGAAATAATACAATTTGGCACAGATTGACAACAAACGAGTGAAATCCAGCGACTAAAGTGCGGCACAGCGACACAGATTGACCACGAACGAGTAAAATCCAGCGACCAATGTAGTCCGAACCGACGTAGAATAGCTCAAAAGTATCAAATATGCAGACTAGAACATTAGCGGAATCGATCTATGCCGGTTTTGAGGCGAAATCGATCTATGCCGGTTTTGAGACGAAATAATACCATTTGGCACAGATTGACCACGAACGAGTAAATTCCAGCTACCAAAATAGTCCCAACCGACGTAGAATAGCTCAAAAGTATCAAATATGCAGACTAGAACATCAGCGGAATCGATCTATGCCGGTTTTGCCACGAAATAATACAATTTGGCACAGATTGACCACGAACGAGTAAAATCCAGCGACCAATGTAGTCCCAACCGACGTAGAATAGCTCAAAAGTATCAAATATGCAGACTAGAACATTAGCGGAATAGATCTATGCCGGTTTTGAGGCGGAATCGATCTATGCCGGTTTTGAGATGAAATAATACAATTTGGCACAGATTGACTACGAACGACTGAAATCCAGCGACCAATGTAGTCCGTACCAAAATAGTCCCAACTGACGTAGAATAGCTCAAAAGTATCAAATATGCAGACTAGAACATTAGCGGAATAGATCTATGCCGGTTTTGAGGCGGAATCGATATATGCCCGATATATGTAAAATCCAGCTACCAAAATAGTCCCAACTGACGTAGAATAGCTCAAAAGTATCAAATATGCAGACTAGAACATCAGCGGAATAGATCTATGCCGGTTTTGCCACGAAATAATACCATTTGGCACAGATTGACCACGAACGAGTAAAATCCAGCGACCAATGTAGTCCCAACCGACGTAGAGTAGCCCAAAAGTATCAAATATGCAGACTAGAACATTAGCGGAATAGATCTATGCCGGTTTTGAGGCGGAATCGATCTATGCCGGTTTTGACGAAATAATACAATTTGGCACAGATTGACCACGAACGAGTGAAATCCAGCGACCAAAGTGGTCCCAACAGACGTAGAATAGCTCAGCAGTATCAAATATGCAGACTAGAACATCAGCGGAATCGATCTATGCCGGTTTTGAGACGAAATAATACAATTTGGCACAGATTGACCACGAACGAGTGAAATCCAGCGACCAATGTAGTCCCAACCGACGTGGAATAGCTCAAAAGTATCAAATATGCAGACTAGAACATTAGCGGAATAGACCTATGCCGGTTTTGAGGCGGAATCGATCTATGCCAGTTTTGAGATGAAATAATACAATTTGGCACAGATTGACTACGAACGACTGAAATCCAGCGACCAATGTAGTCCGTACCAAAATAGTCCCAACTGACGTAGAATAGCTCAAAAGTATCAAATATGCAGACTAGAACATCAGCGGAATCGATCTATGCCGGTTTTGAGACGAAATAATACAATTTGGCACAGATTGACCACGAACGAGTAAAATCCAGCGACCAATATAGTCCGAACCGGCGTAGAATAGCTCAAAAGTATCAAATATGCAGACTAGAACATTAGCGGAATAGATCTATGCTGGTTTTGAGGCGAAATCGATCTATGCCGGTTTTGAGACGAAATAATACCATTTGGCACAGATTGACCACGAACGAGTGAAATCCAGCGACCAAAGTGGTCCCAACAGACGTAGAATAGCTCAGCAGTATCAAATATGCAGACTAGAACAGCGGAATCGATCTATGCCGGTTTTGAGGCGGAATCGATCTATGCCGGTTTTGAGACGAAATAATACAATTTGGCACAGATTGACCACGAACGAGTGAAATCCAGCTACCAATGTAGTCCCAACCGACGTGGAATAGCTCAAAAGTATCAAATATGCAGACTAGAACATTAGCGGAATAGATCTATGCCGGTTTTGAGGCGGAATCGATCTATGCCAGTTTTGAGATGAAATAATACAATTTGGCACAGATTGACTACGAACGACTGAAATCCAGCGACCAATGTAGTCCGTACCAAAATAGTCCCAACCGACGTAGAATAGCTCAAAAGTATCAAATATGCAGACTAGAACATCAGCGGAATCGATCTATGCCGGTTTTGAGACGAAATAATACCATTTGGCACAGATTGACCACGAACGAGTGAAATCCAGCGACCAAAGTGGTCCCAACAGACGTAGAATAGCTCAGCAGTATCAAATATGCAGACTAGAACATCAGCGGAATCGATCTATGCTGGTTTTGAGGCGAAATCGATCTATGCCGGTTTTGAGACGAAATCATACCATTTGGCACAGATTGACCACGAACGAGTAAAATCCAGCGACCAATGTAGTCCGAACCGACGTAGAATAGCTCAAAAGTATCAAATATGCAGACTAGAACATTAGCGGAATCGATCTATGCCGGTTTTGCGGCGAAATCGATTTATGCCGGTTTTGAGACGAAATAATACAATTTGGCACAGATTGACCACGAACGAGTAAAATCCAGCGACCAATGTATTCCCAACAGACGTAGAATAGCTCAAAAGTATCAAATATGCAGACTAGAACATTAGCGGAATCGATCTATGCCGGTTTTCAGACGAAATAGTACAATTTGGCACAGATTGACAACAAACGAGTGAAATCCAGCGACCAAAGTGGTCCCAACGTAGAATAGCTCAACAGTATCAAGTATGCAGACTAGAACATCAGCGGAATCGATCTATGCCGGTTTTGAGACGAAATAATACAATTTGGCACAGATTGACAACAGAGTGAAATCCAGCGACCAAAGAGGTCCCAAAGAGGTAGAATAGCTCAAAAGTATCAAATATGCATCAGCGGAATCGATCTATGCCGGTTTTGAGACGAAATAGTACAATTTGGCACAGATTGACAACAAACGAGTGAAATCCAGCGACCAAAGTGGTCCCAACGTAGAATAGCTCAACAGTATCAAGTATGCAGACTAGAACATCAGCGGAATCGATCTATGCCGGTTTTGAGACGAAATCGATCTATGCCGGTTTTGAGACGAAATAATACCATTTGGCACAGATTGACCATGAACGAGTGAAATCCAGCGACCAAAGTGGTCCCAACAGACGTAGAATAGCTCAGCAGTATCAAATATGCAGACTAGAACATCAGCGGAATCGATCTATGCTGGTTTTGAGGCGAAATCGATCTATGCCGGTTTTGAGACGAAATCATACCATTTGGCACAGATTGACCACGAACGAGTAAAATCCAGCGACCAATGTAGTCCGAACCGACGTAGAATAGCTCAAAAGTATCAAATATGCAGACTAGAACATTAGCGGAATCGATCTATGCCGGTTTTGAGGCGAAATCGATTTATGCCGGTTTTGAGACGAAATAATACAATTTGGCACAGATTGACCACGAACGAGTAAAATCCAGCGACCAATGTATTCCCAACAGACGTAGAATAGCTCAAAAGTATCAAATATGCAGACTAGAACATTAGCGGAATCGATCTATGCCGGTTTTCAGACGAAATAGTACAATTTGGCACAGATTGACAACAAACGAGTGAAATCCAGCGACCAAAGTGGTCCCAACGTAGAATAGCTCAACAGTATCAAGTATGCAGACTAGAACATCAGCGGAATCGATCTATGCCGGTTTTGAGACGAAATAATACAATTTGGCACAGATTGACAACAAACGAGTGAAATCCAGCGACCAAAGAGGTCCCAAAGAGGTAGAATAGCTCAAAAGTATCAAATATGCATCAGCGGAATCGATCTATGCCGGTTTTGAGACGAAATAGTACAATTTGGCACAGATTGACAACAAACGAGTGAAATCCAGCGACCAAAGTGGTCCCAACGTAGAATAGCTCAACAGTATCAAGTATGCAGACTAGAACATCAGCGGAATCGATCTATGCCGGTTTTGAGACGAAATAATACAATTTGGCACAGATTGACCACGAACGAGTGAAATCCAGCGACCAATGTAGTCCCAACCGACGTAGAATAGCTCGCTCAAAAGTATCAAATATGCAGACTAGAACATTAGCGGAATCGATCTATGCCGGTTTTGAGGCGGAATCGATCTATGCCGGTTTTGAGGCGGAATCGATCTATGCCGGTTTTGAGACGAAATAATACAATTTGGCACAGATTGACAACGAACGAGTGAAATCCAGCGACCAATGTAGTCCCAACCGACGTAGAATAGCTCAAAAGTAACAAATATGCAGACTAGAACATCAGCGGAATCGATCTATGCCGGTTTTGAGACGAAATAATACAATTTGGCACAGATTGACCACGAACGAGTTAAATCCAGCGACCATTGTAGTCCGTACCGACGTAGAATAGCTCAAAAGTATCAAATATGCAGACTAGAACATCAGCGGAATCGATCTATGCCGGTTTTGAGACGAAATAATACAATTTGGCACAGATTGACAACAAACGAGTGAAATCCAGCGACCAAAGTGGTCCCAACAGACGTAGAATAGCTCAGCAGTATTAAATATGCAGACTAGAACATCAGCGGAATCGATCTATGCCGGTTTTGAGACGAAACAATACAATTTGGCACAGATTGACCACGAACGAGTGAAATCCAGCGACCAAAGTGGTCCCAACAGACGTAGAATAGCTCAGCAGTATCAAATATGCAGACTAGAACATCAGCGGAATCGATCTATAGCGGTTTTGAGACGAAATAATAAAATTTGGCACAGATTGACAACAAACGAGTGAAATCCAGCGACTAAAGTGCGGCACAGCGACACAGATTGACCACGAACGAGTAAAATCCAGCGACCAATGTAGTCCGAACCGACGTAGAATAGCTCAAAAGTATCAAATATGCAGACTAGAACATTAGCGGAATCGATCTATGCCGGTTTTGAGGCGAAATCGATCTATGCCGGTTTTGAGACGAAATAATACCATTTGGCACAGATTGACCACGAACGAGTAAATTCCAGCTACCAAAATAGTCCCAACCGACGTAGAATAGCTCAAAAGTATCAAATATGCAGACTAGAACATTAGCGGAATCGATCTATGCCGGTTTTGAGGCAAAATCGATCTATGCCGGTTTTGAGACGAAATAATACCATTTGGCACAGATTGACCACGAACGAGTGAAATCCAGCGACCAAAGTGGTCCCAACAGACGTAGAATAGCTCAGCAGTATCAAATATGCAGACTAGAACATTAGCGGAATCGATCTATGCCGGTTTTGAGGCAAAATCGATCTATGCCGGTTTTGAGACGAAATAATACCATTTGGCACAGATTGACCACGAACGAGTGAAATCCAGCGACCAAAGTGGTCCCAACAGACGTAGAATAGCTCAGCAGTATCAAATATGCAGACTAGAACATCAGCGGAATCGATCTATGCCGGTTTTGAGACGAAACAATACAATTTGGCACAGATTGACCACGAACGAGTGAAATCCAGCAACCAAAGTGGTCCCAACAGACGTAGAATAGCTCAGCAGTATCAAATATGCAGACTAGAACATCAGCGGAATCGATCTATGCCGGTTTTGAGACGAAACAATACAATTTGGCACAGATTGACCACGAACGAGTGAAATCCAGCCACCAAAGTGGTCCCAACAGACGTAGAATAGCTCAGCAGTATCAAATATGCAGACTAGAACATCAGCGGAATCGATCTATGCCGGTTTTGAGACGAAATAATACAATTTGGCACAGATTGACCACAAACGAGTAAAATCCAGCGACCAATGTAGTCCCAACTGACGTAGAATAGCTCAAAAGTATCAAATATGCAGACTAGAACATTAGCGGAATAGATCTATGTCGCTTTTGAGGCGGAATCGATCTATGCCAGTTTTGAGATGAAATAATACAATTTGGCACAGATTGACTACGAACGACTGAAATCCAGCGACCAATTTAGTCCGTACCAAAATAGTCCCAACCGACGTAGAATAGCTCAAAAGTATCAAATATGCAGACTAGAACATTAGCGGAATCGATCTATGCCGGTTTTGAGGCGGAATCGATCTATGCCGGTTTTGCCACGAAATAATACAATTTGGCACAGATTGACCACGAACGAGTGTAATCCAGCTACCAATGTAGTCCGAACCGACGTAGAATAGCTCAAAAGTATCAAATATGCAGACTAGAACATCAGCGGAATCGATCTATGCCGGTTTTGCCACGAAATAATACAATTTGGCACAGATTGACCACGAACGAGTGTAATCCAGCTACCAATGTAGTCCGAACCGACGTAGAATAGCTCAAAAGTATCAAATATGCAGACTAGAACATCAGCGGAATCGATCTATGCCGGTTTTGAGACAAAATAATACAATTTGGCACAGATTGACAACGAACGAGTGAAATCCAGCGACCAATGTAGTCCCAACAGACGTAGAATAGCTCAAAAGTATCAAATATGCAGACTAGAACATTAGCGGAATAGACCTATGCCGGTTTTGAGGCGGAATCGATCTATGCCGGTTTTGAGGCGGAATCGATCTATGCCGGTTTTGAGACGAAATAATACCATTTGGCACAGATTGACCACGAACGAGTGAAATCCAGCGACCAAAGTGGTCCCAACAGACGTAGAATAGCTCAGCAGTATCAAATATGCAGACTAGAACATCAGCGGAATCGATCTATGCCGGTTTTGAGACGAAACAATACAATTTGGCACAGATTGACCACGAACGAGTGAAATCCAGCAACCAAAGTGGTCCCAACAGACGTAGAATAGCTCAAAAGTATCAAATATGCAGACTAGAACATTAGCGGAATCGATCTATGCCGGTTTTGAGGCGGAATCGATCTATGCCGGTTTTGCCACGAAATAATACAATTTGGCACAGATTGACCACGAACGAGTAAAATCCAGCGACCAATGTAGTCCCAACCGACGTAGAATAGCTCAAAAGTATCAAATATGCAGACTAGAACATTAGCGGAATCGATCTATGCCGGTTTTGAGACGAAATAATACAATTTGGCACAGATTGACAACAAACGAGTGAAATCCAGCGACCAAAGTGGTCCCAACAGACGTAGAATAGCTCAGCAGTATTAAATATGCAGACTAGAACATCAGCGGAATCGATCTATGCCGGTTTTGAGACGAAACAATACAATTTGGCACAGATTGACCACGAACGAGTGAAATCCAGCGACCAAAGTGGTCCCAACAGACGTAGAATAGCTCAGCAGTATCAAATATGCAGACTAGAACATCAGCGGAATCGATCTATGCCGGTTTTGAGACGAAATAATACAATTTGGCACAGATTGACCACGAACGAGTAAAATCCAGCGACCAATGTAGTCCGAACCGACGTAGAATAGCTCAAAAGTATCAAATATGCAGACTAGAACATTAGCGGAATCGATCTATGCCGGTTTTGAGGCGAAATCGATCTATGCCGGTTTTGAGACGAAATAATACCATTTGGCACAGATTGACCACGGACGAGTAAATTCCAGCTACCAAAATAGTCCCAACCGACGTAGAATAGCTCAAAAGTATCAAATATGCAGACTAGAACATCAGCGGAATCGATCTATGCCGGTTTTGAGGCAAAATCGATCTATGCCGGTTTTGAGACGAAATAATACCATTTGGCACAGATTGACCACGAACGAGTGAAATCCAGCGACCAAAGTGGTCCCAACAGACGTAGAATAGCTCAGCAGTATCAAATATGCAGACTAGAACATCAGCGGAATCGATCTATGCCGGTTTTGAGACGAAACAATACAATTTGGCACAGATTGACCACGAACGAGTGAAATCCAGCAACCAAAGTGGTCCCAACAGACGTAGAATAGCTCAGCAGTATCAAATATGCAGACTAGAACATCAGCGGAATCGATCTATGCCGGTTTTGAGACGAAACAATACAATTTGGCACAGATTGACCACGAACGAGTGAAATCCAGCCACCAAAGTGGTCCCAACAGACGTAGAATAGCTCAGCAGTATCAAATATGCAGACTAGAACATCAGCGGAATCGATCTATGCCGGTTTTGAGACGAAATAATACAATTTGGCACAGATTGACCACAAACGAGTAAAATCCAGCGACCAATGTAGTCCCAACTGACGTAGAATAGCTCAAAAGTATCAAATATGCAGACTAGAACATTAGCGGAATAGATCTATGTCGCTTTTGAGGCGGAATCGATCTATGCCAGTTTTGAGATGAAATAATACAATTTGGCACAGATTGACTACGAACGACTGAAATCCAGCGACCAATTTAGTCCGTACCAAAATAGTCCCAACCGACGTAGAATAGCTCAAAAGTATCAAATATGCAGACTAGAACATTAGCGGAATCGATCTATGCCGGTTTTGAGGCGGAATCGATCTATGCCGGTTTTGCCACGAAATAATACAATTTGGCACAGATTGACCACGAACGAGTGTAATCCAGCTACCAATGTAGTCCGAACCGACGTAGAATAGCTCAAAAGTATCAAATATGCAGACTAGAACATCAGCGGAATCGATCTATGCCGGTTTTGAGACAAAATAATACAATTTGGCACAGATTGACAACGAACGAGTGAAATCCAGCGACCAATGTAGTCCCAACAGACGTAGAATAGCTCAGCAGTATCAAATATGCAGACTAGAACATCAGCGGAATCGATCTATGCCGGTTTTGAGACGAAACAATACAATTTGGCACAGATTGACCACGAACGAGTGAAATCCAGCAACCAAAGTGGTCCCAACAGACGTAGAATAGCTCAGCAGTATCAAATATGCAGACTAGAACATCAGCGGAATCGATCTATGCCGGTTTTGAGGCGGAATCGATCTATGCCGGTTTTGCCACGAAATAATACAATTTGGCACAGATTGACCACGAACGAGTAAAATCCAGCGACCAATGTAGTCCCAACCGACGTAGAATAGCTCAAAAGTATCAAATATGCAGACTAGAACATCAGCGGAATCGATCTATGCCGGTTTTGCCACGAAATAATACAATTTGGCACAGATTGACCACGAACGAGTGTAATCCAGCTACCAAAGTGGTCCCAACAGACGTAGAATAGCTCAGCAGTATCAAATATGCAGACTAGAACATCAGCGGAATCGATCTATGCCGGTTTTGAGACGAAATAATACAATTTGGCACAGATTGACCACAAACGAGTAAAATCCAGCGACCAATGTAGTCCCAACTGACGTAGAATAGCTCAAAAGTATCAAATATGCAGACTAGAACATTAGCGGAATCGATCTATGCCGGTTTTGAGATGAAATAATACAATTTGGCACAGATTGACTACGAACGACTGAAATCCAGCGACCAATTTAGTCCGTACCAAAATAGTCCCAACCGACGTAGAATAGCTCAAAAGTATCAAATATGCAGACTAGAACATTAGCGGAATCGATCTATGTCGCTTTTGAGGCGGAATCGATCTATGCCAGTTTTGAGATGAAATAATACAATTTGGCACAGATTGACTACGAACGACTGAAATCCAGCGACCAATTTAGTCCGTACCAAAATAGTCCCAACCGACGTAGAATAGCTCAAAAGTATCAAATATGCAGACTAGAACATTAGCGGAATCGATCTATGCCGGTTTTGAGGCGGAATCGATCTCTGCCGGTTTTGCCACGAAATAATACAATTTGGCACAGATTGACCACGAACGAGTAAAATCCAGCGACCAATGTAGTCCCAACCGACGTAGAATAGCTCAAAAGTATCAAATATGCAGACTAGAACATCAGCGGAATCGATCTATGCCGGTTTTGCCACGAAATAATACAATTTGGCACAGATTGACCACGAACGAGTGTAATCCAGCTACCAATGTAGTCCGAACCGACGTAGAATAGCTCAAAAGTATCAAATATGCAGACTAGAACATCAGCGGAATCGATCTATGCCGGTTTTGCCACGAAATAATACAATTTGGCACAGATTGTCCACGAACGAGTGTAATCCAGCTACCAATGTAGTCCGAACCGACGTAGAATAGCTCAAAAGTATCAAATATGCAGACTAGAACATCAGCGGAATCGATCTATGCCGGTTTTGCCACGAAATAATACAATTTGGCACAGATTGTCCACGAACGAGTGTAATCCAGCTACCAATGTAGTCCGAACCGACGTAGAATAGCTCAAAAGTATCAAATATGCAGACTAGAACATCAGCGGAATCGATCTATGCCGGTTTTGAGGCAAAATAATACAATTTGGCACAGATTGACAACGAACGAGTGAAATCCAGCGACCAATGTAGTCCCAACAGACGTAGAATAGCTCAAAAGTATCAAATATGCAGACTAGAACATTAGCGGAATAGACCTATGCCGGTTTTGAGGCGGAATCGATCTATGCCGGTTTTGAGGCGGAATCGATCTATGCCGGTTTTGAGACGAAATAATACAATTTGGCACAGAATGACCACGAACGAGTGAAATCCAGCTACCAATGTAGTCCGAACCGACGTAAAATAGCTGAAAAGTATCAAATATGCAGACTAGAACATTAGCGGAATCGATCTATGCCGGTTTTGAGACGAAATAATACAATTTGGCACAGATTGACAACGAACGAGTGAAATCCAGCGACCAATGTATTCCCAACAGACGTAGAATAGCTCAAAAGTAACAAATATGCAGACTAGAACATTAGCGGAATAGATCTATGCCGGTTTTGAGGCGGAATCGATCTATGCCGGTTTTGAGACGAAATAATACAATTTGGCACAGAATGACCACGAACGAGTGAAATCCAGCTACCAATGTAGTCCGAACCGACGTAAAATAGCTGAAAAGTATCAAATATGCAGACTAGAACATTAGCGGAATCGATCTATGCTGGTTTTGAGGCGAAATCGATCTATGCCGGTTTTGAGACGAAATAATACAATTTGGCACAGATTGACCACGAACGAGTGAAATCCAGCGACCAAAGTGGTCCCAACAGACGTAGAATAGCTCAAAAGTATCAAATATGCAGACTAGAACATTAGCGGAATAGATCTATTAGCTATTCTACCTCTTTGGGACCTCTTTGGTCGCTGGATTTCACTCGTTTGTTGTCAATCTGTGCCAAATTGTATTATTTCGTCTCAAAACCGGCATAGATCGATTCCGCTGATGTTCTAGTCTGCATACTTGATACTGTTGAGCTATTCTACGTTGGGACCACTTTGGTCGCTCGATTTCACTCGTTTGTTGTCAATCTGTGCCAAATTGTACTATTTCGTCTGAAAACCGGTATAGATCGATTCCGCTGTTCTAGTCTGCATATTTGATACTGCTGAGCTATTCTACGTCTGTTGGGACCACTTTGGTCGCTGGACTTCACTCGTTCGTGGTCAATCTGTGCCAAATGGTATTATTTCGTCTCAAAACCGGCATAGATCGATTTCGCCTCAAAACCAGCATAGATCTATTCCGCTAATGTTCTAGTCTGCATATTTGATACTTTTGAGCTATTCTACGCCGGTTCGGACTACATTGGTCGCTAGATTTTACTCGTTCGTGGTCAATCTGTGCCAAATTGTATTATTTCATCTCAAAACTGGCATAGATCGATTCCGCCTCAAAACCGGCATAGGTCTATTCCGCTAATGTTCTAGTCTGCATATTTGATACTTTTGAGCTATTCTACGCCGGTTCGGACTACATTGGTCGCTGGATTTTACTCGTTCGTGGTCAATCTGTGCCAAATTGTATTATTTCGTCTCAAAACCGGCATAGATCGATTCCGCCTCAAAACCGGCATAGATCTATTCCGCTAATGTTCTAGTCTGCATATTTGATACTTTTGAGCTATTCTACGTCGGTTGGGACTACATTGGTCGCTGGATTTTACTCGTTCGTGGTCAATCTGTGCCAAATTGTATTATTTCGTGGCAAAACCGGCATAGATCGATTCCGCTGATGTTCTAGTCTGCATATTTGATACTTTTGAGCTATTCTACGTCGGTTGGGACTATTTTGGTAGCTGGAATTTACTCGTTCGTGGTCAATCTGTGCCAAATGGTATTATTTCGTCTCAAAACCGGCATAGATCGATTTCGCCTCAAAACCGGTATAGATCGATTCCGCTGATGTTCTAGTCTGCATATTTGATACTGCTGAGCTATTCTACGTCTGTTGGGACCACTTTGGTCGCTGGATTTCACTCGTTCGTGGTCAATCTGTGCCAAATTGTATTGTTTCGTCTCAAAACCGGCATAGATCGATTCCGCTGATGTTCTAGTCTGCATATTTGATACTGCTGAGCTATTCTACGTCTGTTGGGACCACTTTGGTCGCTGGATTTCACTCGTTCGTGGTCAATCTGTGCCAAATGGTATTATTTCGTCTCAAAACCGGCATAGATCGATTTCGCCTCAAAACCAGCATAGATCTATTCCGCTAATGTTCTAGTCTGCATATTTGATACTTTTGAGCTATTCTACGTCGGTTCGGACTACATTGGTCGCTGGATTTTACTCGTTCGTGGTCAATCTGTGCCAAATTGTATTATTTCGTCTCAAAACCGGCATAGATCGATTCCGCTCAAAAGCGGCATAGATCTATTCCGCTAATGTTCTAGTCTGCATATTTGATACTTTTGAGCTATTCTACGTCTGTTGGGACCACTTTGGTCGCTGGATTTCACTCGTTCGTGGTCAATCTGTGCCAAATGGTATTATTTCGTCCCAAAACCGGCATAGATTGATTTCGCCTCAAAACCAGCATAGATCTATTCCGCTAATGTTCTAGTCTGCATATTTGATACTTTTGAGCTATTCTACGTCTGTTGGGACCACTTTGGTCGCTGGATTTCACTCGTTCGTTGTCAATCTGTGCCAAATTGTATTATTTTGTCTCAAAACCGGCATAGATCGATTCCGCTGATGTTCTAGTCTGCATATTTGATACTTTTGAGCTATTCTACGTCGGTTCGGACTACATTGGTAGCTGGATTACACTCGTTCGTGGTCAATCTGTGCCAAATTGTATTATTTCGTGGCAAAACCGGCATAGATCGATTCCGCTGATGTTCTAGTCTGCATATTTGATACTTTTGAGCTATTCTACGTCGGTTGGGACTACATTGGTCGCTGGATTTTACTCGTTCGTGGTCAATCTGTGCCAAATTGTATTATTTCGTGGCAAAACCGGCATAGAACGATTCCGCCTCAAAACCGGCATAGATCGATTTCGCTACTGTTCTAGTCTGCATATTTGATACTTTTGAGCTATTCTACGTCGGTTGGGACTATTTTGGTACGGACTAAATTGGTCGCTGGATTTCAGTCGTTCGTAGTCAATCTGTGCCAAATTGTATTATTTCATCTCAAAACTGGCATAGATCGATTCCGCCTTAAAAGCGACATAGATCTATTCCGCTAATGTTCTAGTCTGCATATTTGATACTTTTGAGCTATTCTACGCCGGTTCGGACTACATTGGTCGCTAGATTTTACTCGTTCGTGGTCAATCTGTGCCAAATTGTATTATTTCATCTCAAAACTGGCATAGATCGATTCCGCCTCAAAACCGGCATAGGTCTATTCCGCTAATGTTCTAGTCTGCATATTTGATACTTTTGAGCTATTCTACGTCTGTTGGGACCACTTTGGTGGCTGGATTTCACTCGTTCGTGGTCAATCTGTGCCAAATTGTATTGTTTCGTCTCAAAACCGGCATAGATCGATTCCGCTGATGTTCTAGTCTGCATATTTGATACTTTTGAGCTATTCTACGTCTGTTGGGACCACTTTGGTCGCTGGATTTCACTCGTTCGTGGTCAATCTGTGCCAAATGGTATTATTTCGTCTCAAAACCGGCATAGATCGATTTCGCCTCAAAACCAGCATAGATCTATTCCGCTAATGTTCTAGTCTGCATATTTGATACTTTTGAGCTATTCTACGCCGGTTCGGACTACATTGGTCGCTAGATTTTACTCGTTCGTGGTCAATCTGTGCCAAATTGTATTATTTCATCTCAAAACTGGCATAGATCGATTCCGCCTCAAAACCGGCATAGGTCTATTCCGCTAATGTTCTAGTCTGCATATTTGATACTTTTGAGCTATTCTACGCCGGTTCGGACTACATTGGTCGCTGGATTTTACTCGTTCGTGGTCAATCTGTGCCAAATTGTATTATTTCGTCTCAAAACCGGCATAGATCGATTCCGCCTCAAAACCGGCATAGATCTATTCCGCTAATGTTCTAGTCTGCATATTTGATACTTTTGAGCTATTCTACGTCGGTTGGGACTACATTGGTCGCTGGATTTTACTCGTTCGTGGTCAATCTGTGCCAAATTGTATTATTTCGTGGCAAAACCGGCATAGATCGATTCCGCTGATGTTCTAGTCTGCATATTTGATACTTTTGAGCTATTCTACGTCGGTTGGGACTATTTTGGTAGCTGGAATTTACTCGTTCGTGGTCAATCTGTGCCAAATGTATTATTTCGTCTCAAAACCGGCATAGATCGATTTCGCCTCAAAACCGGTATAGATCGATTCCGCTGATGTTCTAGTCTGCATATTTGATACTGCTGAGCTATTCTACGTCTGTTGGGACCACTTTGGTCGCTGGATTTCACTCGTTCGTGGTCAATCTGTGCCAAATTGTATTGTTTCGTCTCAAAACCGGCATAGATCGATTCCGCTGATGTTCTAGTCTGCATATTTGATACTGCTGAGCTATTCTACGTCTGTTGGGACCACTTTGGTCGCTGGATTTCACTCGTTCGTGGTCAATCTGTGCCAAATGGTATTATTTCGTCTCAAAACCGGCATAGATCGATTTCGCCTCAAAACCAGCATAGATCTATTCCGCTAATGTTCTAGTCTGCATATTTGATACTTTTGAGCTATTCTACGTCGGTTCGGACTACATTGGTCGCTGGATTTTACTCGTTCGTGGTCAATCTGTGCCAAATTGTATTATTTCGTCTCAAAACCGGCATAGATCGATTCCGCTCAAAAGCGGCATAGATCTATTCCGCTAATGTTCTAGTCTGCATATTTGATACTTTTGAGCTATTCTACGTCTGTTGGGACCACTTTGGTCGCTGGATTTCACTCGTTCGTGGTCAATCTGTGCCAAATGGTATTATTTCGTCCCAAAACCGGCATTGATTGATTTCGCCTCAAAACCAGCATAGATCTATTCCGCTAATGTTCTAGTCTGCATATTTGATACTTTTGAGCTATTCTACGTCTGTTGGGACCACTTTGGTCGCTGGATTTCACTCGTTCGTTGTCAATCTGTGCCAAATTGTATTATTTTGTCTCAAAACCGGCATAGATCGATTCCGCTGATGTTCTAGTCTGCATATTTGATACTTTTGAGCTATTCTACGTCGGTTCGGACTACATTGGTAGCTGGATTACACTCGTTCGTGGTCAATCTGTGCCAAATTGTATTATTTCGTGGCAAAACCGGCATAGATCGATTCCGCTGATGTTCTAGTCTGCATATTTGATACTTTTGAGCTATTCTACGTCGGTTCGGACTACATTGGTAGCTGGATTACACTCGTTCGTGGTCAATCTGTGCCAAATTGTATTATTTCGTGGCAAAACCGGCATAGATCGATTCCGCCTCAAAACCGGCATAGATCGATTCCGCTAATGTTCTAGTCTGCATATTTGATACTTTTGAGCTATTCTACGTCGGTTGGGACTACATTGGTCGCTGGATTTTACTCGTTCGTGGTCAATCTGTGCCAAATTGTATTATTTCGTGGCAAAACCGGCATAGATCGATTCCGCCTCAAAACCGGCATAGATCGATTCCGCTAATGTTCTAGTCTGCATATTTGATACTTTTGAGCTATTCTACGTCGGTTGGGACTATTTTGGTACGGACTAAATTGGTCGCTGGATTTCAGTCGTTCGTAGTCAATCTGTGCCAAATTGTATTATTTCATCTCAAAACTGGCATAGATCGATTCCGCCTCAAAAGCGACATAGATCTATTCCGCTAATGTTCTAGTCTGCATATTTGATACTTTTGAGCTATTCTACGTCAGTTGGGACTACATTGGTCGCTGGATTTTACTGGTTTGTGGTCAATCTGTGCCAAATTGTATTATTTCGTCTCAAAACCGGCATAGATCGATTCCGCTGATGTTCTAGTCTGCATATTTGATACTGCTGAGCTATTCTACGTCTGTTGGGACCACTTTGGTGGCTGGATTTCACTCGTTCGTGGTCAATCTGTGCCAAATTGTATTGTTTCGTCTCAAAACCGGCATAGATCGATTCCGCTGATGTTCTAGTCTGCATATTTGATACTTTTGAGCTATTCTACGTCTGTTGGGACCACTTTGGTCGCTGGATTTCACTCGTTCGTGGTCAATCTGTGCCAAATGGTATTATTTCGTCTCAAAACCGGCATAGATCGATTTCGCCTCAAAACCAGCATAGATCTATTCCGCTAATGTTCTAGTCTGCATATTTGATACTTTTGAGCTATTCTACGTCTGTTGGGAATACATTGGTCGCTGGATTTCACTCGTTCGTTGTCAATCTGTGCCAAATTGTATTATTTCGTCTCAAAACCGGCATAGATCGATTTCGCTAATGTTCTAGTCTGCTTTTGAGCTATTCTACGTCTGTTGGGACCACTTTGGTCGCTGGATTTCACTCGTTCGTGGTCAATCTGTGCCAAATTGTATTATTTCGTGGCAAAACCGGCATAGATCGATTCCGCTGATGTTCTAGTCTGCATATTTGATACTTTTGAGCTATTCTACGTCGGTTGGGACTACATTGGTCGCTGGATTTTACTCGTTCGTGGTCAATCTGTGCCAAATTGTATTATTTCGTGGCAAAACCGGCATAGAACGATTCCGCCTCAAAACCGGCATAGATCGATTCCGCTACTGTTCTAGTCTGCATATTTGATACTTTTGAGCTATTCTACGTCGGTTGGGACTATTTTGGTACGGACTAAATTGGTCGCTGGATTTCAGTCGTTCGTAGTCAATCTGTGCCAAATTGTATTATTTCATCTCAAAACTGGCATAGATCGATTCCGCCTTAAAAGCGACATAGATCTATTCCGCTAATGTTCTAGTCTGCATATTTGATACTTTTGAGCTATTCTACGTCAGTTGGGACTACATTGGTCGCTGGATTTTACTCGTTTGTGGTCAATCTGTGCCAAATTGTATTATTTCGTCTCAAAACCGGCATAGATCGATTCCGCTGATGTTCTAGTCTGCATATTTGATACTGCTGAGCTATTCTACGTCTGTTGGGACCACTTTGGTGGCTGGATTTCACTCGTTCGTGGTCAATCTGTGCCAAATTGTATTGTTTCGTCTCAAAACCGGCATAGATCGATTCCGCTGATGTTCTAGTCTGCATATTTGATACTGCTGAGCTATTCTACGTCTGTTGGGACCACTTTGGTTGCTGGATTTCACTCGTTCGTGGTCAATCTGTGCCAAATGGTATTATTTCGTCTCAAAACCGGCATAGATCGATTTCGCCTCAAAACCAAGGATAAACCAGGCCAAAACCAGGATATTCTATATTAAGAGCGGAAAGTACACATTTGCCGCTTGCACACGAAATTTGCAGCTTGAGGCAAAGCCGAACGCTGCAATCATGTAAAAGCGGCAAAAGTTCTTTCGGCTCGAAATATAGACGATATTTTTTCGACGACTGCTGTGGAGTGGAGTAGAAGGACAACTCACATCATTTTCGTCGCTCGAACACATTGTCACCGATAAATCACTTTGACGGAATGTGTTTATTTCAAACAGGTTTGTCAAGCGTAGTTATGAAAACGCCGAAAAAGTTGGTGAGTAGATTGTTAGTAGAAAGCAAAAACGCTCTAAAGCAGAAAATGATACACTTTCTGCTCTCGCGCGGCGAATAACCACTTTCTGCTTTTAAATGGAAGCGTACATTAGTACTTTCAGTCGTCGAAAAATTTTTTTTTGCTTGCGGTCCAGAAGGCGAACTCCGTAACGATGTAGGAAATAGAAAACGAATAGAAATAGACAAGAAAGAAAATTTCTTTCTATTAACTGTTGGTACTCTCTAAGCTGTTTTCTATCACATTCGGCCGACACCGTCAACAGAAAACGGGAACTTATCGGTCCTAAAAACATTGACTAATTTCTAGTAATAAATTTAGGGATTTTACTTGTTTCGTCGTATTCAGGGTTAATGACAAGTATCAATGACACTAATTTGAATAATTCTACGTTTTTTACTTTCTTTTTCAGTAATTAATCATATATTTCAAAGTTTACATTCTAAAATAATCCGTTTTGTTGCCATTTTTGTTGTTGGTTTTATTTATTGTAGTTCTGTCTCTTCAGTTTCTTATTTTCTTGTAAGACCATTAATATTTTTCAGTTGCTTGTAAACATGCTACCAATTTTTATGCATTTTGTGAAGAAAGTAGGATGGGACTTTAGGATGTGGTGATGGAACCCATATAGCCATAACACAACCATTCCATCATGAACAGCTTACACCTCAAAAACACTAACTAATAGATGCAGTAACACTTTAACTAAAAACTCAAAAACAAAGAAAGGGGGGTGCAAACACAATCAATTGGTCCCCAACACAACCTTATTGACACAATGTTGACACTGACGGGCATAAAGGTTAAAAAACAAAACATTTTAATTTTAGAAGACGATGGAAGAAAGAAGATTGACAAATACAAAATTTCATAGCCGCAAGAGAGATAAAATCATAGCAAGACCTCATTTGGTCTTTCTATTTTACACAACCCGAATAGCTACGTTGAGTGCCGATCTTCGCCAATTGTAACGTAGAGAGTACCATATATTACGATAGAGAAGGGTTTTCTATGATAGCAAAGAAATTTCCTTGCTATTCGTTAGAGAGTTCGCCTTCTAGCAACGGCCACAATGTATGCCATTATTGGAAATGTCAGTGTCACCCAGTTTGGTGTCAGTATTCAGTTGTGTATAGTTTTGATCCTGTTTTTGACTATCTACGTAGTAAGTTTGGTGGTATTAAATTATTTAGCATTGTTTACAGAAAAAATATTGTATGTATTACGCGCACAATGTGACTTTAATGCGCTCATTCTCAGCGCACTAATTGCGCTTAATACATAAATAACTATTTTACTTAGAGATTTAAAACATTTTTAGATCACCCTAAATAACATTCGCTTATTTAGAGATGTAAACAAACAAACATCAATGTCACATCTGTAATAATACGACTTGTATCTCAGGGAGTTTATTACAAACTCACTGATACCTTTTTTATATAACATGAACTCCTAAACTAAACTTGTTTATTCTAGATCACAACATGTCAACAACCTAACCCCATTCTTCTACCTCTTTCTAGTTATGTCCGTACTAGAGCTGAGCTAGCTTCCACCATTACTACACCTGCCCCTTAAAGAATAAATAGTATTTAACTGAAAAACTAATGACAAAAATATGATGTGATTTAATACTAATACCGAAACGAATACATAACATAATCAGAAAGCTGTGATGGATTTTTACATTCCTTGCCACCCTACTACTTCTACCTGTACTACGTTTTCACTTTGTCCCTCATTCTTAAAATGAAGTAACTCAACACTTCCACGACGGAGATCTGCCCTATTATCATTACAATCGTCACCAAGAACTATCACTTTATCGCCGCTTGACATAGGCATAGGAGGGTCACACTCAATTTCCTCACCATCGCCCATTTTTAACAAATGTTTAGCCTTAGATGCTCTTAAGTGATTACTATTACGACGGATGACGTTTTTACCAGTATCAACTAAATATGATCTAGGAGAATTATGTTTTGCAGTGACAACCCTAGGCTGCCAATAACGACCATTTTTATATACCACCTTGTCTCCCTGATTAAAGTCTGTCCTTTCTCTAGTATGTTGGTTATAGTATAATTTGTACAACTCATTTCGCTTTTGTAATAAATCATGGTGCTCCCTAAAATCTCTATTTTGTTCAACCATAACCGGCAACTTAGTTTTTAATTTTCGTCCAAACATCAACTCAGCTGGAGACATTTTTAAACCTGTTATGGGAGTATTTCTATATTCCATAAGTGCTGCCCACAGATCATTAGATTTAAGAAGAATATTCTTAGCTGTTTGTGCAAATCTCTCTGCCAATTCATTAGAACGTGGGTACCTTGGACTACTTGTATTAAAGTGAAACTCAATCCACAGTAAAATTTCCATCCACTTCATGAGGTATCAATGGTTCCTTGACATTAGCATATCTATATTTTTCGCAAATTGAGCACTTTCTTATTTCATTTTCAATGGCCCTACACATTCTTGGTCAATATAATACACTACGCGCTTTGTCTCTAGTTCTGTTAATACCAAAATGCAATCCTCACCTCATGCAATACCTTCAACATCTCCTTTTGGAAGCTTTTAGGTACGACCACTCTATCATCAAAAAACAATAGACCCTCTGCCACTGACAGATTGGTCCTAATGTCATAATACATTTTTAGATCACCCTCCCATAACTTACCTTTCCAGCCATTTCAATAAAAATCTATTACTTTACTTAATACTTTATCTTTTTTGGTTTCTTCCCTAAACTCATTTTTTCTGGTTTCACTCATTCTTAAATATTTCTCAACAAGATGAACTACATCTTTCATTTCCTCATCATCTACTATTTTCTCATTGCTAATATTTCTGGATAAATAATCAGCAACATGCAAACACTTACCTGGTTGATATTGAATTTGAATATCATATTTTAACAGCTTTAATCTCAGTCTCTGTAACCTTGATGAGTTAATTGAAGATATGTGTTTAGCCACTACACTGACATTTGGCTTATGATCAGTTATAACTTTTATAGTACGCCCACATAAATATAACTATAAAATTTTTTCACATGCATATACTACACCCAATAATTCTTTCTCTATAACTGCATAATTTCTCTGAGCATCTGATAAGCCTCTGGATGCATAAGCCACAGGCTTTCCTTCTTGCATCAAACAACATCCAAGGTCATTACCTGATGCATCAGTTTGAATAGTTACGTCACTTTTGGAATCAAATTTCTCTATCTAATGCCATATTGTGAATTTCCAGCCACTGAAATTCCACATCCTGTTTAAGTAACTGACAAAGAGTGTGTGAATGTGCAATTTCACCTAATTTTCGTATGTATTTTCTAACATAATTTACTGAACCTAACAACTTTTGTAATTCCTTTTTACAGGTGGGAGGTTTTAGGTCACTAATGGCTTTAATCTTATCATTATCAATTTTTACACCTTCACTGTTAAAAACATGACCTAGATATTTAACTTCTTGTTGCCTAAACTGAAGTTTTTCCTCATTAAATTTAACCCCTTTTAAAGTATTATCATGTTCTTCTATGGTCTCACAAGCAATCAACAAATCATCAAAGTATATTATGACATTTTGTATATCACCGAAATTTTTCTCATTCATTTTCTGAAAATAGTCTGGTGCAAGGTTCAAACCAAATGGCAGCCTGAGGAACTTGTAACAGCCAAATGGCGTAGCAAATGTTGTTAGATCACTAGATTTCTCATTAAGTTTAATCTGGTAAAACCCGTCTTTGAAATCCATAACAGTATAATACTTTTTCCCTGCCAGTTTAGATCTAATATCATTTATACTAGGTATTTCATAAAATTCTCTTTAGATACACTTGTTCAGTTCTTGTGGATCAAGGCATAATCGTAATGACTTATTAGGTTTTTCAATAATAACCAAATTGTTAACCCACTCATTTGCCCTAGTTACTTTAGCTATTATTTTTTGCATTTCAAGTTTATCTAATTTTTCTTTAAGTCTATCCCTTATAGCTAAAGGCACACGCCTAGCTGGCTTAGCAATAGGAATACTATTCTTTTTTAATTGAATGTCAAGTATTTCAGGAAATAACCCTACACTTTCAAATATGTCTCGATTCTCACTTATTTTGAAACTTGGTTGAACTTAGTTTCATCTACCTCTAAACTTTCAGATCTTTTAATATAACCTAAAGTATAACAAGCAGGCAACCCAATTATAGGTTTAACATTTAAATCAACAATTGCAGTTGCACTGCAACAGCACTGCAGATGCACTTTTCCACAGATTTTCAACCTGGCACCACCATATGCCTCCAACACTACACTGGTTTGCTTCAACTTAGGACCCTTTATGTCTGCACCTCTGCCTGCATGCAACTTCTGCCAGAGCCATTTAGGAATAATATTTACCTCAGAACCTGTCAATTTTGAAGTTATTGGTTCTATTATACACCTTAATATTTTCAGTCCACATTTTTGCACCACTGTCTTTAATTTTCCCTATCTCCCTCAGGGAATGCACAAACCAATCTGCTTCACCGTCACAACTATCTTCACTGCTCCTTTTAGTGATTTCTCTAACTTTTTCAACTACTCCTTGACTTTCATTAAAGCAAACATTACTAAAGTGATTGGGATTTCCACATTCCCAGCTTTGGATTAGTTTTTTGACATCACTTAAAAAATGGTCAAAGGGCTCATCTTTGCTTTGGTTTCTGATATTGAAAATAAACCTTTCATAGGTTTTATTCCTTCTAGGTGCACAGTACTTTTTAAATTCTGCCACTACACTATCATAGTTACCATTATTTTTTTTTTTTTTTTTTTTTATATTTGGTACTTTTAATATATTATATATCTCAATCCCTACTCAGTTTAAGGGCCTATTAAGTTTAACAATAAAGGAATTTTTACTTTATCAGGCTTGGTGTCTTTTTCTGTAGCTATTAAGTAAGTCTCAAAGGATTGAAAAAATTTATTGAAATTCTCATTCAAGTTTCCATCACCAACCATTGGATCGGGTAATCTGCCCTCCATTTTCTAAAGTTTAGTGTTTGTGCGTAATACGAACGGAGTGAGTGTGTGCAGTGCAACGCTGGCAACGCCGCAGAATCACGCCTTGCGGAGAAAAATTAGATCGTCTAGAACTTTCCATGGCGGCGCTTCGCGTTTTGTACTAGTTAAGTTTGATGTTTTATTTCCGTATTAAAAAGTCTAGTTTACAAGTAATACAGTCCACAGTTTTATTCCAAGTACCACAAGCTTTTACATGGTCCTACGAGCCGAATAGATACAGGAAAAGTGCCAGCAAATTACATCAAAACAAAACGCCAAGGCAAGAATTCAAGAAACAAGAAAATAATCGCCATTTGTGCCCTCGACCGGCCTAGTCTAGTGTGTGGCGGTAGCAGCGGACGGCACCAGTTAATTCGCCTTAGCGGGGCTTAGAAATACTTCGCCGGCATTACCAGAAACAAGTTGAACAAGGTGAGCCGTATCCTTTTGAACCAGTCCAATTAGTAAAAAGTTCCGGATTGATTCGTTTTGATCTTTCAGTTATTATTTTTTGCAATTTACCCATTTTTGCAATTATGGTTGATCCGGCAGTAATTAGAAAACGAGCTTCGTTAAAGGCTTCGTTAACGAGTTTTACTAAATTTGTTGATTCTTGCCGTCAATCTGAGCATTTGTTAACGGATATTTAAATCATGAATTTGCGTGAACGATTACAAAAAATAAAAGATGTTTTTTGCCAGTTCAATGAAGTGCAGGGAGAAATTGAGGGTGAAGTTGATGAAAATGAACTAGATTTACAGTACGAGCACCGTTTTCAGTTTGAAAATGTTTATTTCGAGTATGTCGCTGTAGCAAAAATATTATTGCCTCAATCTTCGATTGCTGCCGTACAAGAAAATGAGCAGTCTTCTGCAAGTAGTATTTCACAAGCATTAAGTAATAATAATGCCGATAACTCAGGTACTAGTCAAGTGAAAATTGGTGTTAAACTGCCAGATATACCTCTTCCCAGTCATGGTTCCTTCGAGAGGTGGTTAGAGTTTAGGGACACCTTTGAATCGTTGATCAACTCCAACAATGATTTATCAAATGTACAAAAATTTCATTATTTAAGGGCCTCTCTAGAAGGTAAAGCTGCTGAAGTTATAAAGTCAATTGAATTTTCAGAAAATGGCTACTCGATTGCCTGGAATGCCTTGGTAAGTAGGTTCAACAATTCAAAATTGTTGGTCCATAACCATTTGAAAGCAATTTTTTCTTTAGAGAACATTAATAAAGAATCATCAGTTAAAATTAGAAATTTAATTGATCAACTTGCCAAGCATTTAAGTTTAATAAGACAGTTAGGTCATAATACTGACAATTGGGATACACTTCTGATATTTATGCTTAGTGCAAAGTTGGATTCAAGAACATCAGTTGATTGGAAACGATTCTCAGTGCAAATCGACTCTCCTACTCTATCAGATTTCACTAAGTTTTTAAGAGATAAGGCAGATGTTTTAGAGACCATTGAGCAAAAAAGCACATTTTCTAGAGATAGGCAAGTAAAGGAGTACCCAAGGGGACACAAGCAAACTAGTTGTATTGCAGGGGCTAGATTGTGTTATTATTATGATATTAAGATGGGTTCCGAGTTTAGTAATTTTCAAGCTAAATTGCCGTGTTTTGTGCTTCCTCAAATAACTCAAATTTCTGTTATTAATAACTTTAGCTTGCGTGATTTGCAAATTCCCCATAATATAAAACTAGCGGATCCGGAGGCACTAGCAGGTGGTCCCATTGATGTTTTAATCGGAGCCGATTTATTTTGGGATTTATTACATCAAGAGAAGATCTTACTAGGAAAAGGTTTACCATCATTGCGAAAGACAGAATTTGGCTGGATTGTAACTGGAGCAGTCAGTGGACAAAGGTATTCATCAGGAGTGCGCTGCAATGCGGCCACCATGCAAATAGAACAGTTATTGGGAAAATTCTGGGAAGTAGAGGAAGTAAATGGCTGCAGAGCCCTTTCCAGAGAAGAAAGCAAATGCGAAGAGATCTTTGCTCAGACCACTAGAAGAGACCCAGATGGCCGTTTCGTAGTTCAGTTACCTTTAAAGCAAGCAGCAGACACACTAGGTCAATCGAGAAATACTGCAGAGAAAAGATTTTATTCAACTGAAAGGAAATTAAACAAGGACACAAAAATGAAGTCATATTATATTGATTTTATTCAAGAATACGAGCAGTTGGGTCGCATGTCGTTACTTAACGAGAGTCAGGAATCGAAACCCGAGTACTACATGCCTCATCATGGTGTGTTTCGAGAATCGAGCTTAACCACTAAGATGCGAGTTGTTTTTGACGCTTCTGCGGCTTCAAGTAACGGAATTTCATTAAATGATATCCAGATGGTGGGTCCTGTATTACAGGACGACTTATTCTCCATCCTCATACGATTTAGGAGTCATGCATATGTAGTTTCCGCCGATATTGCCAAGATGTACCGCCAAGTCCTCATAGAACCGAGTCAAAGAGCACTGCAGAAGATTGTATGGAGATCAAGTCCCAATGAAGAATTAAAAACGTACCAGCTAAATACAGTTACATACGGGCATGCCAGTGCAAGTTTCTTAGCAATTAGATGCTTATTCGAGTTAGCTAATGAGTGTGAAAATTCTGATCCAGAAATAGCTGAGATTATCCGTAGCGATTTTTACGTGGACAATTTATTGACCGGGTCAGATTCTATGAGTCATATCCAAAAAATCTGTCTTGGAGTATCAATGGTATTAAGAAAAGGATGTTTCGAACTGAGAAAGTGGCATTCTAATAGGCCAGAAATATTAAAGGAGATTGGCGATTCAGATATAGCGTCCGGAATGTTACAGTTTGGTCTAGATGAGACTTCAAAGGTTCTGGGGTTAACCTGGTTGTGGCATGAAGACGTACTAGTTTATAAAATTGAAAACTTATTGGAAAAGCACAAATGTACCAAAAGAACGGTCCTTTCCTTTATCGCTCGTATATTTGATCCTTTAGGCCTGCTTAGTCCATGTACTGTTCTAGCCAAGATATTCATGCAACGCTTATGGGCCAGTAAAGTAGGATGGGATGACCCATTACCAGCTTTATTGATAAAGGAATGGAGCACTTATTACAACGAGCTTCCTAGTTTAAATTTATTGAAAATTGAGCGCCATGCGCAATTGCAAAATGCAGAAACCGTTGAACTGCATGGGTTTGCTGATTCATCGGAAAAAGCTTATGGCGCCTGCGTATATTTACGCTCAACTGATCACTTTGGCAATGTGAAAGTGGCATTGTTGTGTGCAAAGTCCAAAGTTGCGCCAGTCAAATCCCTAACCATACCCAAGTTAGAGTTGTGCGGTGCATTGCTGCTAGCAAGACTGGTTGATAAAGTAATCAAGGCTTCGAAACGGGAATTTAGAAGGTGCGTGTTATGGAGTGATTCAACAATCGTTTTAGCATGGCTGAGAACTAGTCCGAACAATTTGAAAGTATTTGTAAGCAACCGCGTCGCTGAAATACAAACTCTAAAGGAGCATTATACATGGAGGCATGTACCCAGCCAAGACAATCCGGCAGACCTGGTGCCCAGAGGCTTATACCCTAATAGCATTTTAAATGAAAAAACCTGGTGGCAAGGACCAAGTTGGGTACATCAGAAGGAACCGGATTGGCCAAATTCTGCGCCAATTATCGAGGAGCTAATAGAGTTGAAACCACATCACGCCTCTTGTTTGATAAGTAGCAAACCAGTTTGTACAAATGATTTTTTATTCGACAGGTTTTCTTCATTTTTGCGTTTACAAAGAGTAACCGCCTATATTCTAAGATTTAAAGCAAATTGTTCTAGTCCAGGAAAAAGGCAGGTAGGTCCTCTAACTTTATTTGAATTAAGACGCGCTTGGATATGTCTAGTTAGAGCAGCCCAGGCTCAAACATTTTTCAGTGAAATTGCTCAATTAAAACATAATAAATGCATATGTTCTAGTAGAATAGGTAATTTAAGTCCTTTTGTAGATCGGTTAGGTTTACTACGAGTAGGAGGGCGCTTAAAGTACTCCGATTTTCCTGCTGAAAAGAAGCATCCAGTAATTTTAATGTCAAAACATATTCTTACACGTTTAATTTTTGAGCACGAGCATAAATGCTTCTTGCATCCTGTCCCACAGCTGTTGCTAGCAAGCATAAGAGAAAAGGTTTGGCCAATCGCAGGACGTAGCTTAGCTAGGTCAGTTACTAGAAAATGCTTGCGCTGTTTTAGGTTTAATCCGTCTATTGTTGAACCTATAATGGGCAATTTACCTCGCGACCGTTCTATAGCAATTGGTCCCTTTAACATTGTTGGTGTTGATTATGCGGGGCCCTTTTTAATTAGAAGAAATCGAAGTCGGGTTACTGAGAAATGTTATATCGGTGTTTTTGTCTGTTTTTCGACAAAGGCGTTACATCTTGAGCTCATATCTAGTTTATCCGCCAAGTCATTTATTCAAGCTCTACGCCGTTTTGTCGCAAGACGAGGCAAACCGCAAAAGATATACTCAGATAATGGAACTACCTTTGTGGGAGCTCAACGAGAATTGGGTGAGTTTCTTAAGAAAAACAGAGATCAGTTAACTGATTCCTGCGTAAGTGAGGGTATCGAATGGAGCTTTATTCCTCCTTACTCTCCGGACTTCGGTGGCCTCTGGGAGGCTGGAGTTAAAAGTGTGAAACATCACCTTAAACGCGTTTTGGCAAATGCACACCTTTTTTTCGAGGAATTTAATACAGTTTTGTGTCAAATCGAATCAATTCTCAACTCAAGACCTCTATCACCACTGTCCTCAGACCCAAATGATTTCCTCCCTCTAAGTCCGGCTCACTTTATTATTGGCCGAACATTAACATATTTGCCTGACGAAAATTTGGAAAACGTGGCAATCAATCGCCTTACAAGATATCAATTAGCCCAACAGCTGTGCCAACATTTTTGGTCACGCTGGAAACGTGAATACATTTGTGAGCTGCAACGCCGTACTAAATGGAAAGCTAGCAATGGAAGCCTTTCGAAAGGAGCCTTGGTTATTCTGAAAGAAGAGAATTTGCCACCTTCGGATTGGAGATTGGGTCGGATAATGGAGATTCATCCGGGAGCAGACGGAATTGGACGTGTGGCTACCATCCAAACCGCTAGGGGGATGCTAAAAAGAAGTTTTTCGAAGATATGCCCCTTACCACTTCAGGATTGAAAGAAACGCAGTTCTTTCAATGGGGGAGTACATGTTTGTGCGTAATACGAACGGAGTGAGTGTGTGCAGTGCAACGCTGGTAACGCCGCAGAATCACGCCTTGCGGAGAAAAATTAGATCGTCTAGAACTTTTCATGGCGGCGCTTCGCGTTTTGTACTAGTTAAGTTTGATGTTTTATTTCCGTATTAAAAAGTCTAGTTTACAAGTAATACAGTCCACAGTTTTATTCCAAGTACCACAAGCTTTTACATTTAGTATTCCAGCTTCTGACACTTATCACGCGATTTGCGATTTTAGGTTCAACTTCTCGACTGCGCCATGTAATAATACGACTTGTATCTCAGGGAGTGCCTTTATTACAAACTTACTCTGATACCTTTTTTATATAACATGAACTCCTAAACTAAACTTGCTTATTCTATGATGACAACATGTCAACAACCTCAACAACCTAACCCCATTCTGCTACCTCTTTCTAGTTATGTCCGTACTAGAGCTGAGCTAACATCGACCATTACTACAATAAAACCAATTAAATCTTTTAAATTAAACTAAAGTGTGATTCAGTTAAAATGTTGGATCTTTTCTCAAACCCGCACTCAAATCCAGCTTACAGGCTATGGCTACTGATAGTTTTCGTTTTATTTTCTTTATTATGAGGGTAGTAGCTCAAAATGATTACTAAATAAACTTGTTTTGAATGTTTTGATTAGAGAATGACGGACCGCGAATTGTTATGATTATTAAAAAGGTTGGTGGCACTGCCGGAATTGCATTTTCCTTAAGGACCGCTTGGCGAGAGATATTAAATTTCCGAATTTTCGATCCGTTTTGCGTCTTAATGGTCAAACCTACGGTATTGAAACAATTACAAGTTGATAGCCCAAAATGTTCTCTACAACTTTTATCTAAAGCGTTTTTCCATTAAATCAACCGTACAGACGCAAAAAATAAACACTGATTTCCCTTGTTAATCTCCTATGTTCAGGGTTCTCCTGGACAGGCTGTATTCCTGACATCAAACTAATACGAATATGATGTAGCTCTAGTCTCATTACTTATGGTCCAGTCTGTATATATGTATTTTGCTTTTTTTAATACTTACACCTATTTTGATACATGATATAAAACATCTGGAAGAACAGTATTTATGATAATTAAATTTCACTTCACTGATAAAAGAATAGCACGCCACTGACTGGCTGCAACAACTTGGAAAGTAACGAGAGCAGCAATATAATTAAAGCGAGACGTACAGAGATCGTGACATCATCGTATGATGACGCCTGTGGCCTTTTCTTAGCCAATTCTAGCACTACTATGTAAGAAAAAAGTTGAAAATATTATTAGCTAAGTGACTGTAATTTAATACTTTTCTTTTTTTGCACTACCAAACAAAAATAAATCTGTTACACAAAAATTATGTAACATATAATACTGGATCTACACTCAACTAAAATGACACATAAAAGTCTGCTGCCATATTGTCACAGCCGTGTTAGTAGTTACGGTGCCCACCCAGTAACCAGCACAGTCAGCAAGGTCAGCATAATGAGGTCGCTGACGAATATGAAAGATGCACCGTAGCTCGACTAAATCACCGAACTCTGGGGTCTTCCCCAGAGGCAGGTCACTGACCTATGATTTCTCATCTCTGGGTTAGTCTGGGTACGCCTATTGTGCAACGCAACGTGGAGCAGTAGGTGACCAAGTGCCACACCCGAGTATCAGCCCTAGCAAAGAAAATAATGTGGGCGTTCAGCAAGAGCTGCCGCACCTACTTACCTCCTTTTGCTAGGTACATAACGTCTTTACCGGTCCGGTAAATGCCCTTGAACGAGTCTAGGGTTCATTAATCCCCGCTAAAGCGTCGCCTGTTAAAAGACTACTTAGTTACTAAAGCAATTCTGAAACCTTAACTCAATACAATGCTAGTAAATGGCGTTAGCTACACTATTGCATGAATAAGTTTTTGTAGGTTAGAAGTAAGAAAGTAAAAAAGTGGGCTCATGGCCGAAAATGTTTAATTGTTTTTTTTATTAAAGTTCTCTTAAAATACAGTTAGATGCTTTATGGAGTTTAAAGTTAATCTCTCAGGCTTCCACTACGCATAAAAGTCCATAGGTTATGAGCTCAGAACACAATCTGAGGGATTGAAAAGTCTTGTGGAATTTGTCATTGTTGTATTGTCTGAAGTGTTGCAAGGTTTGTGACCAGGAAAAAGTGGCTTGTACAATCAACCACTGAATTAAGGAGAGTACCTAGAAAGGCAATGCTATGCCCTTTCCATATTTTTCTTTATAAATCAGTGATTTTCAGTGTTCAGCGCCATCTATACGTGGCTGCTAGAACTTGTATAATCATCCACTGAATTAAGGAGAGTACCTAGAAAGGCAATGCTATGCCCTTTCCATTTTTCCTTTACAAATCAATAACGGAGTTATGCAATCGTTTCGTTTTTAAAAACAGTTTTGGAGGAATATCTCCCTCAAATGACCTTTTCGGGCTTCAGGGCAAAAGTGCCCTGAAGCAATCTTGTGGATGATTTAATTCGCAACCACTCTCCTTATTACACTTTTTTGCCATTTTGTACAAATAACGGAATTATGCACTCGTTTTCTTTTTTAAAATCGTTTTGGAGGAACATATCCCTCAAATGACCTTTTCGGGCAAAAGTGCCCTAATGCTATCTTGTAGAGAATTTAGTTTTCTACAACACTTCTTATTACATTTTTTTGCTATTTGGTTCAAATAACGTAGTTATGCATTCGTATTGTTTTTTAAAATGGTTTTGGAGGAATATCTCCCTCAAATGACCTTTTAGGCCAAAAGTGCCCTGAAGCGATCTTGTAGGGAATTTAGTTACCTACAACTCTACTTATTACACTTTTTAGCAATTTTGTACAAATAACGGAATTATGCACTCGTTTTCTTTTTTAAAATCGTTTTGGAGGAATATCTCCCTCAAATGACCTTTTAGGCCAAAAGTGCCCTGAAGTTATCTTGTAGAGAATTTAGTTTTCTGCAACACTTCTTATTACACTTTTTTGCTATTTTGTTCAAATAACGGAGTTACGCACGCGTTTTGTTTTTTAAAATCGTTCTGGAGGAATATCTCCCTCAAATGACCTTTTAGGGCAAAAGTGCCCTGAAGCGATCTTGTAGGGAATTTAGTTATCTACAACACTACTTATTACACTTTTTTGCTATTTTGTTCAAATAACGGAGTTACGCACGCGTTTTGTTTTTTAAAATCGTTCTGGAGGAATATCTCCCTCAAATGACCTTTTAGGGCAAAAGTGTCCTAATGCTATCTTGTAGAGAATTTAGTTAGCTACAACTCTATGGTCGAGGGCACTAATGGGAGCGATGCACGTCATCAGTGAGTTTGACGTTTTGAAAATGCATTCGTATTTCTTAGCGATTAGTTGCGACCTGTAGCGCTCTCTTTCTAACACGCGGTTATTAAATGAACGCAATTCTGATACAAACCTGACTTTCTCGATGTCGGCGTTTAACGATTTGTGTGCGTTGTTGCCAGATTGCTGTTTTTGTTTTTGTTGTTGATGACTTGCACAAATGATTTGACTAAAAACTGCTTATAGAGAGACAACTAATTTTAACAACTTGAGAATTTTGTGGATATATCTCATATTACTTAAGTGTTTTTACGGTTAATTGACATTATTTATTGCAGTACTTAATAGTGATATAGTTCGTTGGTGTGTGTCTGTGTACATATTAATATTACTTATTATTTTGTGTGTGTTGTATGTTAATAAACATGGCTTTAAATAAACAAAGCCAGCAGCTTGTCGTTGCTTTATTATCATTTTTCGAACGTGAACGAGATCACGGAGGTCCTTTTATCCCTTTGGCTGCTGTGAGAGAAGTAAAACTAAAATTATTGCAATAGAGTATTTTTGTTTACCAACAGTATTTTTAGCTGTTGTTTTGTTTATTTTATGTCCTGTTCATTAATGTATTGGTAACACTTTTTTGTAGAAGAACACATAACCAGGGAAAGTATTTATGAAAAGTTAAGGAGTAAAGAAATTTTGGTTGGCGGATTAAAATCATTGTGTAAAATGCTTCATAAAATTGGGTTTAAGTGGTTAAGAGATTGCCCCCGAAGAGGATTAATGGAACTTCCTGATATAGCTTTTAAAAGAATTCAATTCTTACGCAGGTATGTAGAAATAAAGCAACAAAATCTCTATCAATTTGTTTTTACAGATGAGACATGGATATTCCAAAATGGGACCCCAGGCCATTCCTGGCAGGATGAAAGCAAACATAGTGTGAAGAGCACCAGGGTAGATGGCAAAAGGTGAGCTACAAGCAAAACTCTTTAAGTCAAAATTTAACTATATTTTTTTTAGAAAATGCTTATCTTTTTGTTTTTAATTTTGCATGATACTAATCTTGATGCTTTTTGTCAGAATCCCATTTGGAAATTATGAGATGTATTAGATGTTGAAACTAATGCTACTGGAACATTTAGATTCGTTATTCTTCATGCGGGTAATAAAAATGGATTTATTCCGGGTGCTGAGCTCATATTTGCTTCAAAGAGCCAGTCTGGGGATTATCATGGTGAGATGAACCAGGAAAATTTAATTTTAAATTTTTTTTTAATTTTATATATATATTTTTTTTATTTATAATATGCATATTGGCAGGGTTGGCAGGTAAAATTTGTCTAGTCTCTATGACTAGTTTTACCAGCTATGATGTTTCAGATCTATTGATAACTCTCTTAATATTGTAACGAAGTTACTAATCCTTTTGTTAATTTGTAGAATTAGTTTAAAGAAAACAATGCGCAGCCTCACACGCTTAAGGTACAATGCGTCTTCGCGACAGAATGGTGAACGCACCGCTCCGATCGATAAAAGTTCAGCGCGCAGCCGCGGTAGCGTAAACGAAGCAACATCGCGCCGTCGCGACTCGCGAGCTGGTAAACAGGTAATGCGCCGCGCGCTACACAGTGAGTTCTTCCTGGACCACCGAACCGACCGACGCTTCAGCCAGCAGCCAGCTCCGGCCGTTTTAACTCCCATCTAGTCAACTCCGATGGCCGACCTTTTGAAAGCTGATACCGATTCTTTGACCCTGTCTGTACCCCCAGAGCACAGTTTTCGTACCGTCCGAATCTGTCATTTATACCGTAACCGTCTGTGTACCCTGGCTGAAAAAAAAAAAAACCGTTTCGAAACCGTCTTAGTTCTCCGTACCGTTCCCCGTTCTGAACACTTGTGTTGTCCGTTTGTTTTCCGTTTCAAAGTTACCGTATTAATTTAGTTGAAATCTCCAGGTCCGACTGTACCGTTTATTAATTTGAACACGAGGCTGTGTTGTTCTCTGTTTGTTCATTTGTGCTAGAGTTTTTAAGTAAGGATAGGAATGATTGTTAACTGTTATTTTTCCTAGTTAACACGACTTGTTTAGTTTTGCTGACCACCCTGTGTTTCCTTATTTTTGTCCCACTCCCTTCATCCATTAACAGATAAACGTGAACTCTGTCTTCGACTGTGTAAAAGCTCCCCAGGTATACGAAGCGAGTTCCTTAGTTACGCTTCTCCAAATAAAACTAAGGTGGCGCCCGAATTTCGAAGCACCTACCCCTAGGTGAAACCGTACCAGGACCGGTACGTAAAGGCGTTACAATATGTGGAAGGAAGCTTTAACAACCGTGACACCAGCCGTATGGAAAAATAGTATTCGTCATACAGAGGAAGAAATTATGAAATGGTACAATAGAGAGCAGGTTATGGAGCGAGAAGAAATACAACCACTGATTATATGTGTAGGCGACCAACAGGATGATTCAAGCAGTGAGGATAATTTTTCAGATAAATGTAACATTTCTATTTTTAGATTATTAAGTAAAGTGCACATGTATTTTAAAAATGTAAGAGTTAAAAATGCGTAAGTAAAAAAGAACAGATTTTTTGTTACTTACATCTACATAACTTTTATTGTTTAAAAATGGACCTGAGACACTGCTTTGACCTATTTCAAGGAAGGAAAACTATAAACGGAATTTTTTTGGGATGACACTGATTCAATAAAGAGAGACGCACTTTAAACTAAAATAATTAGATATTAGATCTGCTTGTTAACATTGCTATACCTATAGCACATTCAAGTTAAAATATTTATGTAATTATTACTTATTTGCAATTATGCAGATTTTTAAACTAATTATAAGAAAATTTTAGCAATTTTCAAAAGGATTAGGAAATAAACCTGAATATTGACTAATAATGTTATTCAAAATTATCTGTTAAAAAACTGCCTCAACTTCTATATATGAAGTAATTAAAAACAAAATTTATGTAAAGTTCAGGTTTTAATGAATAAACTAAACATCTGGCAACGTGGCACGTTAAACGTCAATGACGTGCATCGCTCCCATTAGTGCCCTCGAACATATACATACAGGGAGCGGCAAATTTATTGGATAGAATTGTTCAAAAATCGCTCAAACCCGTCGGTTTTTGTTTTTAGTTGCTCATTTTTGGAACCAATTTTTATTTATACAGGGTGGCCCATAAAAAAGTTATGAGATCACAGCCAACTTTTTACATGGTAATGGTAATAGTAATGGTAGGTGTGGATGGTGACAGATGTACTGCGACCTGATTAGATCTATTGTACCCCATCTTCTTCTGCTATCTCAAGGTTTTCTTGTTCATATCAGCCCCTCAAGATTTAGTTCCTTTAGGAATTTCAGAATCTTGAGTGAGTCTGATCGAGGTATTTCTTCCACAGCCAGCTGGTGTAATCCCAATGTGTTTAATCTTCTGTGGCATACAGCATAACACTCCAGCAAGATGTGGTGGGGTGTTTATGGTTTTTCTCCGCCAAACCTGCAGGTACTGTCCTCTTCTAGGCCTAGCTTCCTTAGGTGTTCTCTGAGTCGACAATAACCCGTTAGAAACCCAGTGTCTTCGATCTTACTCGTTTAAAATTGCCGAGGAGATCTTTGGCCTGCCTCAGTCCTGGAAGTCTTTGCCAGTGCGTTGCTCTCAGTTCTTCTTCAGCTTTATTAAGTACTTCCTAGACATATGATTTTCCAAGGCCGCAGAATGGTTCTGGCCCGATCAGTGGCGCTGATGCTCCTTTTCGTGCCAGAGTATTAACTTTTTTAAATAGAAAACCCTTTTTTTGTAATTTTAGTAATTCAGTTCTTTACAAACTTCGAATAATTTTTTATGTAACATGCACTATACATATCAGTAATTAGTAAACGTAATTCTGTTTCGTTTCAAATAATTTTTTGTTTGTATTTTTTAGTTTATGGATGTAATCTTGCACCAACTAACATCTTATAGAAAAAACCTGGTATATTATACCTACCCTATTTAAAAAAAATATATTAATCTTATTATTCATTGCTAATTTTCTTCCCCGGCACATACTGTAAGTTATAGTCGTAAGCGCTTAAAATAAGCGTCCATCTGAACATTATAGGTGACAAAATTTCAGGAATGCCTTTGTTAGCCTGAAAAATTCCTAAAAGTGGCTTATGATCAATTCGAATTATCACTTTCTCATACCTACGATTATCGCTAATGCTTGTTTATCTAATAGAGCAAAATTTCTTTCTGTTGGACAGAGTCCTACTATTATAGGCTATTGGCGTCCTTAGTCCCTGGTCATTAGGTTGGCTCAAAATACATCCCACTCCATAAGAGCACGAGTCGCATGTCAAGATTATAGCGTCTTTGACTCATCATATTGGCCCAGCACAGGTTCACTGGCTAGAATGTCTTTAATTTGCTTAAAGGCAATATTTTCCTCAAAACCCCACTTGAACTGCATGTCTTTATGCGAGTATATGGAGCAGCTCAGGAAAAGTAGCTTTATCCTTTTATAAAAGTTCCTTTATCAAATTCTGTTTTGTTCCTTGGAGGAGGCGCTCTTAAAATAGCCGCCACTTTCTTTTATTTGAGCTAATGTCTGCAGCACGGATTTCAAAACCTAAAAAATTTATTCGTGGGATTTGAAATTTACATTTATCTTTGCGGAGGTAAAGTCCACATTATTTAACACGGGAGAGAACCGCACGCAATTTCCTAAGTCGCTGGCTGAATGACTTACTATACGAATGTCATCATAATATGGAAGGACACCCTGAATTCCTAAAGCTGTAAGTCCATAAACATTTGGAAAATTTGAGGTGCTATTGAAACACCAAATTGTAGCCGTTTGCACCGGAAAGCACCGCTTATAATTGTTTCACCAGGTGAGATCGAAGACACTGGGTTTCTAACGGGTTATTGTCGACTCAGAGAACACCTAAGGAAGCTAGGCCTAGAAGAGGACAGTACCTGCAGGTTTGGCGGAGAAAAACCATAAACACCCCACCACATCTTGCTGGAGTGTTATGCTGTATGCCACAGAAGATTAAACACATTGGGATTACACCAGCTGGCTGTGGAAGAAATACCTCGATCAGACTCACTCAAGATTCTGAAATTCCTAAAGGAACTAAATCTTGAGGGGCTGATATGAACAAGAAAACCTTGAGATAGCAGAAGAAGATGGGGTACAATAGATCTAATCAGGTCGCAGTACATCTGTCACCATCCACACCTACCATTACTATTACCATTACCATGTAAAAAGTTGGCTGTGATCTCATAACTTTTGTATGGGCCACCCTGTATAAATAAAAATTGGTTCCAAAAATGAGCAACTAAAAACAAAAACCGACGGGTTTGAGCGATTTTTGAACAATTCTATCCAATAAATTTGCCGCTCCCTGTATGTATATGTTCGAGGGCACTAATGGGAGCGATGCACGTCATTGACGTTTAACGTGCCACGTTGCCAGATGTTTAGTTTATTCATTAAAACCTGAACTTTACATAAATTTTGTTTTTAATTACTTCATATATAGAAGTTGAGGCAGTTTTTTAACAGATAATTTTGAATAACATTATTAGTCAATATTCAGGTTTATTTCCTAATCCTTTTGAAAATTGCTAAAATTTTCTTATAATTAGTTTAAAAATCTGCATAATTGCAAATAAGTAATAATTACATAAATATTTTAACTTGAATGTGCTATAGGTATAGCAATGTTAACAAGCAGATCTAATATCTAATTATTTTAGTTTAAAGTGCGTCTCTCTTTATTGAATCAGTGTCATCCCAAAAAAATTCCGTTTATAGTTTTCCTTCCTTGAAATAGGTCAAAGCAGTGTCTCAGGTCCATTTTTAAACAATAAAAGTTATGTAGATGTAAGTAACAAAAAATCTGTTCTTTTTTACTTACGCATTTTTAACTCTTACATTTTTAAAATACATGTGCACTTTACTTAATAATCTAAAAATAGAAATGTTACATTTATCTGAAAAATTATCCTCACTGCTTGAATCATCCTGTTGGTCGCCTACACATATAATCAGTGGTTGTATTTCTTCTCGCTCCATAACCTGCTCTCTATTGTACCATTTCATAATTTCTTCCTCTGTATGACGAATACTATTTTTCCATACGGCTGGTGTCACGGTTGTTAAAGCTTCCTTCCACATATTGTAACGCCTTTACGTACCGGTCCTGGTACGGTTTCACCTAGGGGTAGGTGCTTCGAAATTCGGGCGCCACCTTAGTTTTATTTGGAGAAGCGTAACTAAGGAACTCGCTTCGTATACCTGGGGAGCTTTTACACAGTCGAAGACAGAGTTCACGTTTATCTGTTAATGGATGAAGGGAGTGGGACAAAAATAAGGAAACACAGGGTGGTCAGCAAAACTAAACAAGTCGTGTTAACTAGGAAAAATAACAGTTAACAATCATTCCTATCCTTACTTAAAAACTCTAGCACAAATGAACAAACAGAGAACAACACAGCCTCGTGTTCAAATTAATAAACGGTACAGTCGGACCTGGAGATTTCAACTAAATTAATACGGTAACTTTGAAACGGAAAACAAACGGACAACACAAGTGTTCAGAACGGGGAACGGTACGGAGAACTAAGACGGTTTCGAAACGGTTTTTTTTTTTTTCAGCCAGGGTACACAGACGGTTACGGTATAAATGACAGATTCGGACGGTACGAAAACTGTGCTCTGGGGGTACAGACAGGGTCAAAGAATCGGTATCAGCTTTCAAAAGGTCGGCCATCGGAGTTGACTAGATGGGAGTTAAAACGGCCGGAGCTGGCTGCTGGCTGAAGCGTCGGTCGGTTCGGTGGTCCAGGAAGAACTCACTGTGTAGCGCGCGGCGCATTACCTGTTTACCAGCTCGCGAGTCGCGACGGCGCGATGTTGCTTCGTTTACGCTACCGCGGCTGCGCGCTGAACTTTTATCGATCGGAGCGGTGCGTTCACCATTCTGTCGCGAAGACGCATTGTACCTTAAGCGTGTGAGGCTGCGCATTGTTTTCTTTAAACTAATTCTACAAATTAACAAAAGGATTAGTAACTTCGTTACAATATTAAGAGAGTTATCAATAGATCTGAAACATCATAGCTGGTAAAACTAGTCATAGAGACTAGACAAATTTTACCTGCCAACCCTGCCAATATGCATATTATAAATAAAAAAAATATATATATAAAATTTTCCTGGTTCATCTCACCATGATAATCCCCAGACTGGCTCTTTGAAGCAAATATGAGCTCAGCACCCGGAATAAATCCATTTTTATTACCCGCATGAAGAATAACGAATCTAAATGTTCCAGTAGCATTAGTTTCAACATCTAATACATCTCATAATTTCCAAATGGGATTCTGACAAAAAGCATCAAGATTAGTATCATGCAAAATTAAAAACAAAAAGATAAGCATTTTCTAAAAAAAATATAGTTAAATTTTGACTTAAAGAGTTTTGCTTGTAGCTCACCTTTTGCCATCTACCCTGGTGCTCTTCACACTATGTTTGCTTTCATCCTGCCAGGAATGGCCTGGGGTCCCATTTTGGAATATCCATGTCTCATCTGTAAAAACAAATTGATAGAGATTTTGTTGCTTTATTTCTACATACCTGCGTAAGAATTGAATTCTTTTAAAAGCTATATCAGGAAGTTCCATTAATCCTCTTCGGGGGCAATCTCTTAACCACTTAAACCCAATTTTATGAAGCATTTTACACAATGATTTTAATCCGCCAACCAAAATTTCTTTACTCCTTAACTTTTCATAAATACTTTCCCTGGTTATGTGTTCTTCTACAAAAAAGTGTTACCAATACATTAATGAACAGGACATAAAATAAACAAAACAACAGCTAAAAATACTGTTGGTAAACAAAAATACTCTATTGCAATAATTTTAGTTTTACTTCTCTCACAGCAGCCAAAGGGATAAAAGGACCTCCGTGATCTCGTTCACGTTCGAAAAATGATAATAAAGCAACGACAAGCTGCTGGCTTTGTTTATTTAAAGCCATGTTTATTAACATACAACACACACAAAATAATAAGTAATATTAATATGTACACAGACACACACCAACGAACTATATCACTATTAAGTACTGCAATAAATAATGTCAATTAACCGTAAAAACACTTAAGTAATATGAGATATATCCACAAAATTCTCAAGTTGTTAAAATTAGTTGTCTCTCTATAAGCAGCATTTGTGCAAGTCATCAACAACAAAAACAAAAACAGCAATCTGGCAACAACGCACACAAATCGTTAAACGCCGACATCGAGAAAGTCAGGTTTGTATCAGAATTGCGTTCATTTAATAACCGCGTGTTAGAAAGAGAGCGCTACAGGTCGCAACTAATCGCTAAGAAATACGAATGCATTTTCAAAACGTCAAACTCACTGATGACGTGCATCGCTCCCATTAGTGCCCTCGACCATAGAGTTGTAGCTAACTAAATTCTCTACAAGATAGCATTAGGACACTTTTGCCCTAAAAGGTCATTTGAGGGAGATATTCCTCCAGAACGATTTTAAAAAACAAAACGCGTGCGTAACTCCGTTATTTGAACAAAATAGCAAAAAAGTGTAATAAGTAGTGTTGTAGATAACTAAATTCCCTACAAGATCGCTTCAGGGCACTTTTGCCCTAAAAGGTCATTTGAGGGAGATATTCCTCCAGAACGATTTTAAAAAACAAAACGCGTGCGTAACTCCGTTATTTGAACAAAATAGCAAAAAAGTGTAATAAGAAGTGTTGCAGAAAACTAAATTCTCTACAAGATAACTTCAGGGCACTTTTGGCCTAAAAGGTCATTTGAGGGAGATATTCCTCCAAAACCATTTTAAAAAACAATACGAATGCATAACTACGTTATTTGAACCAAATAGCAAAAAAATGTAATAAGAAGTGTTGTAGAAAACTAAATTCTCTACAAGATAGCATTAGGGCACTTTTGCCCGAAAAGGTCATTTGAGGGATATGTTCCTCCAAAACGATTTTAAAAAAGAAAACGAGTGCATAATTCCGTTATTTGTACAAAATGGCAAAAAAGTGTAATAAGGAGAGTGGTTGCGAATTAAATCATCCACAAGATTGCTTCAGGGCACTTTTGCCCTGAAGCCCGAAAAGGTCATTTGAGGGAGATATTCCTCCAAAACTGTTTTTAAAAACGAAACGATTGCATAACTCCGTTATTGATTTGTAAAGGAAAAATGGAAAGGGCATAGCATTGCCTTTCTAGGTACTCTCCTTAATTCAGTGGATGATTATACAAGTTCTAGCAGCCACGTATAGATGGCGCTGAACACTGAAAATCACTGATTTATAAAGAAAAATATGGAAAGGGCATAGCATTGCCTTTCTAGGTACTCTCCTTAATTCAGTGGTTGATTGTACAAGCCACTTTTTCCTGGTCACAAACCTTGCAACACTTCAGACAATACAACAATGACAAATTCCACAAGACTTTTCAATCCCTCAGATTGTGTTCTGAGCTCATAACCTATGGACTTTTATGCGTAGTGGAAGCCTGAGAGATTAACTTTAAACTCCATAAAGCATCTAACTGTATTTTAAGAGAACTTTAATAAAAAAAACAATTAAACATTTTCGGCCATGAGCCCACTTTTTTACTTTCTTACTTCTAACCTACAAAAACTTATTCATGCAATAGTGTAGCTAACGCCATTTACTAGCATTGTATTGAGTTAAGGTTTCAGAATTGCTTTAGTAACTAAGTAGTCTTTTAACAGGCGACGCTTTAGCGGGGATTAATGAACCCTAGACTCGTTCAAGGGCATTTACCGGACCGGTAAAGACGTTATGTACCTAGCAAAAGGAGGTAAGTAGGTGCGGCAGCTCTTGCTGAACGCCCACATTATTTTCTTTGCTAGGGCTGATACTCGGGTGTGGCACTTGGTCACCTACTGCTCCACGTTGCGTTGCACAATAGGCGTACCCAGACTAACCCAGAGATGAGAAATCATAGGTCAGTGACCTGCCTCTGGGGAAGACCCCAGAGTTCGGTGATTTAGTCGAGCTACGGTGCATCTTTCATATTCGTCAGCGACCTCATTATGCTGACCTTGCTGACTGTGCTGGTTACTGGGTGGGCACCGTAACTACTAACACGGCTGTGACAATATGGCAGCAGACTTTTATGTGTCATTTTAGTTGAGTGTAGATCCAGTATTATATGTTACATAATTTTTGTGTAACAGATTTATTTTTGTTTGGTAGTGCAAAAAAAGAAAAGTATTAAATTACAGTCACTTAGCTAATAATATTTTCAACTTTTTTCTTACATAGTAGTGCTAGAATTGGCTAAGAAAAGGCCACAGGCGTCATCATACGATGATGTCACGATCTCTGTACGTCTCGCTTTAATTATATTGCTGCTCTCGTTACTTTCCAAGTTGTTGCAGCCAGTCAGTGGCGTGCTATTCTTTTATCAGTGAAGTGAAATTTAATTATCATAAATACTGTTCTTCCAGATGTTTTATATCATGTATCAAAATAGGTGTAAGTATTAAAAAAAGCAAAATACATATATACAGACTGGACCATAAGTAATGAGACTAGAGCTACATCATATTCGTATTAGTTTGATGTCAGGAATACAGCCTGTCCAGGAGAACCCTGAACATAGGAGATTAACAAGGGAAATCAGTGTTTATTTTTTGCGTCTGTACGGTTGATTTAATGGAAAAACGCTTTAGATAAAAGTTGTAGAGAACATTTTGGGCTATCAACTTGTAATTGTTTCAATACCGTAGGTTTGACCATTAAGACGCAAAACGGATCGAAAATTCGGAAATTTAATATCTCTCGCCAAGCGGTCCTTAAGGAAAATGCAATTCCGGCAGTGCCACCAACCTTTTTAATAATCATAACAATTCGCGGTCCGTCATTCTCTAATCAAAACATTCAAAACAAGTTTATTTAGTAATCATTTTGAGCTACTACCCTCATAATAAAGAAAATAAAACGAAAACTATCAGTAGCCATAGCCTGTAAGCTGGATTTGAGTGCGGGTTTGAGAAAAGATCCAACATTTTAACTGAATCACACTTTAGTTTAATTTAAAAGATTTAATTGGTTTTATTGTAGTAATGGTCGATGTTAGCTCAGCTCTAGTACGGACATAACTAGAAAGAGGTAGCAGAATGGGGTTAGGTTGTTGAGGTTGTTGACATGTTGTCATCATAGAATAAGCAAGTTTAGTTTAGGAGTTCATGTTATATAAAAAAGGTATCAGAGTAAGTTTGTAATAAAGGCACTCCCTGAGATACAAGTCGTATTATTACATGGCGCAGTCGAGAAGTTGAACCTAAAATCGCAAATCGCGTGATAAGTGTCAGAAGCTGGAATACTAAATGTAAAAGCTTGTGGTACTTGGAATAAAACTGTGGACTGTATTACTTGTAAACTAGACTTTTTAATACGGAAATAAAACATCAAACTTAACTAGTACAAAACGCGAAGCGCCGCCATGAAAAGTTCTAGACGATCTAATTTTTCTCCGCAAGGCGTGATTCTGCGGCGTTACCAGCGTTGCACTGCACACACTCACTCCGTTCGTATTACGCACAAACATGTACTCCCCCATTGAAAGAACTGCGTTTCTTTCAATCCTGAAGTGGTAAGGGGCATATCTTCGAAAAACTTCTTTTTAGCATCCCCCTAGCGGTTTGGATGGTAGCCACACGTCCAATTCCGTCTGCTCCCGGATGAATCTCCATTATCCGACCCAATCTCCAATCCGAAGGTGGCAAATTCTCTTCTTTCAGAATAACCAAGGCTCCTTTCGAAAGGCTTCCATTGCTAGCTTTCCATTTAGTACGGCGTTGCAGCTCACAAATGTATTCACGTTTCCAGCGTGACCAAAAATGTTGGCACAGCTGTTGGGCTAATTGATATCTTGTAAGGCGATTGATTGCCACGTTTTCCAAATTTTCGTCAGGCAAATATGTTAATGTTCGGCCAATAATAAAGTGAGCCGGACTTAGAGGGAGGAAATCATTTGGGTCTGAGGACAGTGGTGATAGAGGTCTTGAGTTGAGAATTGATTCGATTTGACACAAAACTGTATTAAATTCCTCGAAAAAAAGGTGTGCATTTGCCAAAACGCGTTTAAGGTGATGTTTCACACTTTTAACTCCAGCCTCCCAGAGGCCACCGAAGTCCGGAGAGTAAGGAGGAATAAAGCTCCATTCGATACCCTCACTTACGCAGGAATCAGTTAACTGATCTCTGTTTTTCTTAAGAAACTCACCCAATTCTCGTTGAGCTCCCACAAAGGTAGTTCCATTATCTGAGTATATCTTTTGCGGTTTGCCTCGTCTTGCGACAAAACGGCGTAGAGCTTGAATAAATGACTTGGCGGATAAACTAGATATGAGCTCAAGATGTAACGCCTTTGTCGAAAAACAGACAAAAACACCGATATAACATTTCTCAGTAACCCGACTTCGATTTCTTCTAATTAAAAGGGGCCCCGCATAATCAACACCAACAATGTTAAAGGGACCAATTGCTATAGAACGGTCGCGAGGTAAATTGCCCATTATAGCGACCAATGTATTCCCAACAGACGTAGAATAGCTCAAAAGTAACAAATATGCAGACTAGAACATTAGCGGAATAGATCTATGCCGGTTTTGAGGCGGAATCGATCTATGCCGGTTTTGAGACGAAATAATACAATTTGGCACAGATTGACAACGAACGAGTGAAATCCAGCGACCAATGTATTCCCAACAGACGTAGAATAGCTCAAAAGTATCAAATATGCAGACTAGAACATTAGCGGAATAGATCTATGCTGGTTTTGAGGCGAAATCGATCTATGCCGGTTTTGAGACGAAATAATACCATTTGGCACAGATTGACCACGAACGAGTGAAATCCAGCGACCAAAGTGGTCCCAACAGACGTAGAATAGCTCAAAAGTATCAAATATGCAGACTAGAACATTAGCGGAATAGATCTATGCCGCTTTTGAGCGGAATCGATCTATGCCGGTTTTGAGACGAAATAATACAATTTGGCACAGATTGACCACGAACGAGTAAAATCCAGCGACCAATGTAGTCCGAACCGACGTAGAATAGCTCAAAAGTATCAAATATGCAGACTAGAACATTAGCGGAATAGATCTATGCTGGTTTTGAGGCGAAATCGATCTATGCCGGTTTTGAGACGAAGTAATACCATTTGGCACAGATTGACCACGAACGAGTGAAATCCAGCTACCAAAGTGGTCCCAACAGACGTAGAATAGCTCAGCAGTATCAAATATGCAGACTAGAACATCAGCGGAATCGATCTATGCCGGTTTTGAGACGAAACAATACAATTTGGCACAGATTGACCACGAACGAGTGAAATCCAGCGACCAAAGTGGTCCCAACAGACGTAGAATAGCTCAGCAGTATCAAATATGCAGACTAGAACATCAGCGGAATCGATCTATACCGGTTTTGAGGCGAAATCGATCTATGCCGGTTTTGAGACGAAATAATACCATTTGGCACAGATTGACCACGAACGAGTAAATTCCAGCTACCAAAATAGTCCCAACCGACGTAGAATAGCTCAAAAGTATCAAATATGCAGACTAGAACATCAGCGGAATCGATCTATGCCGGTTTTGCCACGAAATAATACAATTTGGCACAGATTGACCACGAACGAGTAAAATCCAGCGACCAATGTAGTCCCAACCGACGTAGAATAGCTCAAAAGTATCAAATATGCAGACTAGAACATCAGCGGAATCGATCTATACCGGTTTTGAGGCGAAATCGATCTATGCCGGTTTTGAGACGAAATAATACCATTTGGCACAGATTGACCACGAACGAGTAAATTCCAGCTACCAAAATAGTCCCAACCGACGTAGAATAGCTCAAAAGTATCAAATATGCAGACTAGAACATCAGCGGAATCGATCTATGCCGGTTTTGCCACGAAATAATACAATTTGGCACAGATTGACCACGAACGAGTAAAATCCAGCGACCAATGTAGTCCCAACCGACGTAGAATAGCTCAAAAGTATCAAATATGCAGACTAGAACATTAGCGGAATAGATCTATGCCGGTTTTGAGGCGGAATCGATCTATGCCGGTTTTGAGACGAAATAATACAATTTGGCACAGATTGACCACGAACGAGTAAAATCCAGCGACCAATGTAGTCCGAACCGGCGTAGAATAGCTCAAAAGTATCAAATATGCAGACTAGAACATTAGCGGAATAGACCTATGCCGGTTTTGAGGCGGAATCGATCTATGCCAGTTTTGAGATGAAATAATACAATTTGGCACAGATTGACCACGAACGAGTAAAATCCAGCGACCAATGTAGTCCGAACCGGCGTAGAATAGCTCAAAAGTATCAAATATGCAGACTAGAACATTAGCGGAATAGATCTATGCTGGTTTTGAGGCGAAATCGATCTATGCCGGTTTTGAGACGAAATAATACCATTTGGCACAGATTGACCACGAACGAGTGAAGTCCAGCGACCAAAGTGGTCCCAACAGACGTAGAATAGCTCAGCAGTATCAAATATGCAGACTAGAACAGCGGAATCGATCTATACCGGTTTTCAGACGAAATAGTACAATTTGGCACAGATTGACAACAAACGAGTGAAATCGAGCGACCAAAGTGGTCCCAACGTAGAATAGCTCAACAGTATCAAGTATGCAGACTAGAACATCAGCGGAATCGATCTATGCCGGTTTTGAGACGAAATAATACAATTTGGCACAGATTGACAACAAACGAGTGAAATCCAGAGACGTCAGTTGGGACTACATTGGTCGCTGGATTTTACTCGTTTGTGGTCAATCTGTGCCAAATTGTATTATTTCGTCTCAAAACCGGCATAGATCGATTCCGCTAATGTTCTAGTCTGCATATTTGATACTTTTGAGCTATTCTACGTCGGTTGGGACCACTTTGGTCGCTGGATTTCACTCGTTCGTGGTCAATCTGTGCCAAATGGTATTATTTCGTCTCAAAACCGGCATAGATCGATTTCGCCTCAAAACCAGCATAGATCTATTCCGCTAATGTTCTAGTCTGCATATTTGATACTTTTGAGCTATTCTACGTCTGTTGGGAATACATTGGTCGCTGGATTTCACTCGTTCGTTGTCAATCTGTGCCAAATTGTATTATTTCGTCTCAAAACCGGCATAGATCGATTCCGCTAATGTTCTAGTCTGCATATTTGATACTTTTCAGCTATTTTACGTCGGTTCGGACTACATTGGTAGCTGGATTTCACTCGTTCGTGGTCATTCTGTGCCAAATTGTATTATTTCGTCTCAAAACCGGCATAGATCGATTCCGCCTCAAAACCGGCATAGATCTATTCCGCTAATGTTCTAGTCTGCATATTTGTTACTTTTGAGCTATTCTACGTCTGTTGGGAATACATTGGTCGCTGGATTTCACTCGTTCGTTGTCAATCTGTGCCAAATTGTATTATTTCGTCTCAAAACCGGCATAGATCGATTCCGCTAATGTTCTAGTCTGCATATTTGATACTTTTCAGCTATTTTACGTCGGTTCGGACTACATTGGTAGCTGGATTTCACTCGTTCGTGGTCATTCTGTGCCAAATTGTATTATTTCGTCTCAAAACCGGCATAGATCGATTCCGCCTCAAAACCGGCATAGATCGATTCCGCCTCAAAACCGGCATAGGTCTATTCCGCTAATGTTCTAGTCTGCATATTTGATACTTTTGAGCTATTCTACGTCTGTTGGGACTACATTGGTCGCTGGATTTCACTCGTTCGTTGTCAATCTGTGCCAAATTGTATTATTTTGTCTCAAAACCGGCATAGATCGATTCCGCTGATGTTCTAGTCTGCATATTTGATACTTTTGAGCTATTCTACGTCGGTTCGGACTACATTGGTAGCTGGATTACACTCGTTCGTGGTCAATCTGTGCCAAATTGTATTATTTCGTGGCAAAACCGGCATAGATCGATTCCGCTAATGTTCTAGTCTGCATATTTGATACTTTTGAGCTATTCTACGTCGGTTGGGACTATTTTGGTACGGACTAAATTGGTCGCTGGATTTCAGTCGTTCGTAGTCAATCTGTGCCAAATTGTATTATTTCATCTCAAAACTGGCATAGATCGATTCCGCCTCAAAAGCGACATAGATCTATTCCGCTAATGTTCTAGTCTGCATATTTGATACTTTTGAGCTATTCTACGTCAGTTGGGACTACATTGGTCGCTGGATTTTACTCGTTTGTGGTCAATCTGTGCCAAATTGTATTATTTCGTCTCAAAACCGGCATAGATCGATTCCGCTGATGTTCTAGTCTGCATATTTGATACTGCTGAGCTATTCTACGTCTGTTGGGACCACTTTGGTGGCTGGATTTCACTCGTTCGTGGTCAATCTGTGCCAAATTGTATTGTTTCGTCTCAAAACCGGCATAGATCGATTCCGCTGATGTTCTAGTCTGCATATTTGATACTTTTGAGCTATTCTACGTCTGTTGGGACCACTTTGGTCGCTGGATTTCACTCGTTCGTGGCCAATCTGTGCCAAATTGTATTGTTTCGTCTCAAAACCGGCATAGATCGATTTCGCCTCAAAACCAGCATAGATCTATTCCGCTAATGTTCTAGTCTGCATATTTGATACTTTTGAGCTATTCTACGTCTGTTGGGAATACATTGGTCGCTGGATTTCACTCGTTCGTTGTCAATCTGTGCCAAATTGTATTATTTCGTCTCAAAACCGGCATAGATCGATTCCGCTAATGTTCTAGTCTGCATATTTGATACTTTTCAGCTATTTTACGTCGGTTCGGACTACATTGGTAGCTGGATTTCACTCGTTCGTGGTCATTCTGTGCCAAATTGTATTGTTTCGTCTCAAAACCGGCATAGATCGATTCCGCTGATGTTCTAGTCTGCATATTTGATACTTTTGAGCTATTCTACGTCTGTTGGGACCACTTTGGTCGCTGGATTTCACTCGTTCGTGGCCAATCTGTGCCAAATGGTATTATTTCGTCTCAAAACCGGCATAGATCGATTTCGCCTCAAAACCAGCATAGATCTATTCCGCTAATGTTCTAGTCTGCATATTTGATACTTTTGAGCTATTCTACGTCTGTTGGGAATACATTGGTCGCTGGATTTCACTCGTTCGTTGTCAATCTGTGCCAAATTGTATTATTTCGTCTCAAAACCGGCATAGATCGATTCCGCTAATGTTCTAGTCTGCATATTTGATACTTTTCAGCTATTTTACGTCGGTTCGGACTACATTGGTAGCTGGATTTCACTCGTTCGTGGTCATTCTGTGCCAAATTGTATTATTTCGTCTCAAAACCGGCATAGATCGATTCCGCCTCAAAACCGGCATAGATCTATTCCGCTAATGTTCTAGTCTGCATATTTGTTACTTTTGAGCTATTCTACGTCTGTTGGGAATACATTGGTCGCTGGATTTCACTCGTTCGTTGTCAATCTGTGCCAAATTGTATTATTTCGTCTCAAAACCGGCATAGATCGATTCCGCTAATGTTCTAGTCTGCATATTTGATACTTTTCAGCTATTTTACGTCGGTTCGGACTACATTGGTAGCTGGATTTCACTCGTTCGTGGTCATTCTGTGCCAAATTGTATTATTTCGTCTCAAAACCGGCATAGATCGATTCCGCCTCAAAACCGGCATAGATCGATTCCGCCTCAAAACTGGCATAGGTCTATTCCGCTAATGTTCTAGTCTGCATATTGGATACTTTTGAGCTATTCTACGTCTGTTGGGACTACATTGGTCGCTGGATTTCACTCGTTCGTTGTCAATCTGTGCCAAATTGTATTATTTTGTCTCAAAACCGGCATAGATCGATTCCGCTGATGTTCTAGTCTGCATATTTGATACTTTTGAGCTATTCTACGTCGGTTCGGACTACATTGGTAGCTGGATTACACTCGTTCGTGGTCAATCTGTGCCAAATGGTATTATTTCGTCTCAAAACCGGCATAGATCGATTCCGCTGATGTTCTAGTCGGCATATTTGATACTTTTGAGCTATTCTACGTCGGTTCGGACTACATTGGTAGCTGGATTACACTCGTTCGTGGTCAATCTGTGCCAAATTGTATTATTTCGTGGCAAAACCGGCATAGATCGATTCCGCTGATGTTCTAGTCTGCATATTTGATACTTTTGAGCTATTCTACGTCGGTTGGGACTACATTGGTCGCTGGATTTTACTCGTTCGTGGTCAATCTGTGCCAAATTGTATTATTTCGTGGCAAAACCGGCATAGATCGATTCCGCCTCAAAACCGGCATAGATCGATTCCGCTAATGTTCTAGTCTGCATATTTGATACTGTTGAGCTATTCTACGTCGGTTGGGACTATTTTGGTACGGACTAAATTGGTCGCTGGATTTCAGTCGTTCGTAGTCAATCTGTGCCAAATTGTATTATTTCATCTCAAAACTGGCATAGATCGATTCCGCCTCAAATTCTTCGTTCTAGTCTGCATATTTGATACTGCTGAGCTATTCTACGTCTGTTGGGACCACTTTGGTCGCTGGATTTCACTCGTTCGTGGTCAATCTGTGCCAAATGGTATTATTTCGTCTCAAAACCGGCATAGATCGATTTCGCCTCAAAACCGGCATAGATCGATTCCGCTAATGTTCTAGTCTGCATATTTGATACTTTTGAGCTATTCTACGTCGGTTCGGACTACATTGGTCGCTGGATTTTACTCGTTCGTGGTCAATCTGTGCCAAATTGTATTATTTCGTCTCAAAACCGGCATAGATCGATTCCGCTGATGTTCTAGTCTGCATATTTGATACTTTTGAGCTATTCTACGTCGGTTCGGACTACAATGGTCGCTGGATTTAACTCGTTCGTGGTCAATCTGTGCCAAATTGTATTATTTCGTCTCAAAACCGGCATAGATCGATTCCGCTGATGTTCTAGTCTGCATATTTGTTACTTTTGAGCTATTCTACGTCGGTTGGGACTATTTTGGTACGGACTACATTGGTCGCTGGATTTCAGTCGTTCGTAGTCATTCTGTGCCAAATTGTACTATTTCGTCTCAAAACCGGCATAGATCGATTCCGCCTCAAAACCGGCATAGATCGATTCCGCTAATGTTCTAGTCTGCATATTTGATACTTTTGAGCTATTCTACGTCTGTTGGGACTACATTGGTCGCTGGATTTCACTCGTTCGTTGTCAATCTGTGCCAAATTGTATTATTTCGTCTCAAAACCGGCATAGATCGATTCCGCCTCAAAACCGGCATAGATCGATTCCGCCTCAAAACCGGCATAGATCGATTCCGCTAATGTTCTAGTCTGCATATTTGATACTTTTGAGCGAGCTATTCTACGTCGGTTGGGACTACATTGGTCGCTGGATTTCACTCGTTTGTGGTCAATCTGTGCCAAATTGTATTATTTCGTCTCAAAACCGGCATAGATCGATTCCGCTGATGTTCTAGTCTGCATACTTGATACTGTTGAGCTATTCTACGTTGGGACCACTTTGGTCGCTGGATTTCACTCGTTTGTTGTCAATCTGTGCCAAATTGTACTATTTCGTCTCAAAACCGGCATAGATCGATTCCGCTGATGCATATTTGATACTTTTGAGCTATTCTACCTCTTTGGGACCTCTTTGGTCGCTGGATTTCACTCGTTTGTTGTCAATCTGTGCCAAATTGTATTATTTCGTCTCAAAACCGGCATAGATCGATTCCGCTGATGTTCTAGTCTGCATACTTGATACTGTTGAGCTATTCTACGTTGGGACCACTTTGGTCGCTGGATTTCACTCGTTTGTTGTCAATCTGTGCCAAATTGTACTATTTCGTCTGAAAACCGGCATAGATCGATTCCGCTAATGTTCTAGTCTGCATATTTGATACTTTTGAGCTATTCTACGTCTGTTGGGAATACATTGGTCGCTGGATTTTACTCGTTCGTGGTCAATCTGTGCCAAATTGTATTATTTCGTCTCAAAACCGGCATAAATCGATTTCGCCTCAAAACCGGCATAGATCGATTCCGCTGATGTTCTAGTCTGCATATTTGATACTTTTGAGCTATTCTACGTCGGTTCGGACTACATTGGTAGCTGGATTACACTCGTTCGTGGTCAACAATTGTTGTCACAACCCTGTTTGTGCTAAAAAATCGTTTGATGACCGTCCATATTTAAATGTTAGAATTTCTGATTGTTTGTTTTTGGCTTTGATCGATAGTGGTACTTGTATCCCTATTTTGGGTTTTGATGGTCTGCGGATACTTAAAGACGTAGACTTATGTTTGACCGAAGATTCTTCATTTCACGTCACTACTGCTGATGGAAACTTACAGAGTGTGTCAGGTTATTTTTGGGCTCCTATAACTTTAGGTAATGTTACCAGACTTTTGAAAATTTTAGTTATTCCTTCTTTAAAACATGACTTGATTTTGGGCATTGATTTTCTTAAAGCATTCAATATTCAATTAAATTTTAGAAATTTGTCATATCAATCAATCTTTAATTCAGTGTCTGTTATAAATAAGATTCAGTCTGCTGAAGAATCAACTTTGACACAGACTGAGGAACTTAATAAGATCAAGGATTTGTATAAAACTATTGCACCAAAAAATAAATTGGGTTTAACCCATTTAATTAAACATACCATTAACACCGGTAATGAAAAGCCTGTCAAACAGAGACAATACCCATTACCATATGCAATGCAAAAGTGTCTTAACGAGCAGGTGGATGAAATGCTGGAACTTGGTATAATAGAACCTTCTAATTCACAGTGGTGTTCGCCTATGTGGCTTGTCAAAAGAAGTGATGGCTCGTTTAGAGTGTGCTTGGATGCCCGGAAGCTTAACTCTGTTCGTATTCCTAGTGCATATCCAATGCCTCTGATTGATTCTATTGTCACCAAGGTTCGAGATGCTAAATTCCTGTCTTCAATTGATTTTCATCAAATTCCACTTGCTGACACTTCAAAAGAGAAAACCGCTTTTGCAGTGCATGGTAGAGGGCTTTTCCATTATAAAGTTTTACCTTTTGGATTGAATGATAGTGCCCAAAATATGTGTCGATTAATGGACATTGTTATAGGACCGGCTTTAGAGCCTTATGTATTTTATTATCTTGATGACATTATTATTGTCACCCCTGACACACACTGTGAGATTTTGAAAAACCTATTTATGCGTCTTAAGGATGCTGGTTTGACTATTGACTTTGAATTTGGACAAAAGTCAATTTTGTAGGTCGTCTGTCAAATTTTTAGGTTATATTGTTGATCGTGATGGGCTTAGGAACAACCCTGATAAAGTTTCTGCTATTTTGGATTACCCTGTTCCTAAGAATACTACGCAAATTCGTAGAGTTGTCGGTTTGATAGGTTATTACCGTAGGTTTCTAGAGGATTTTTCTTCCCTATGCAGTCCAATTACAGATCTTTTGAAAGGGCGTAAAAAAGGTCATCCTATTGTTTGGACCCCTGAAGCAAACATTGCTTTTGCTAAAATTAAAGAGGCACTTACTACTGCTCCTGTTCTTGCCAGCCCTGATTATACCAAGCCTTTTAGTTTAATGTGGGATGCTTCTGACACAGGAGTTGGCTGTGTGTTGTATCAAGATGAGGACGGTTTGGAACACTCTATTGCCTATGCGAGTACAACTTTAAACAAATGTCAACGTAAATATACAACCACTGAAAAGGAATTGTTAGCTGTTTTGTTTGGCATTGAAAAATTCCGATATTATTGACACATTTTACGGTCCATACTGTTCATTCCTCTTTAGTTTGGTTGAATAACATGAAAAATCCTTCTGCTCGTATAGCTAGATGGATTGTTAAGTTATCTCAGTATTCATTTGATATTGGGCATAGAAAGGGTGTTGCCAATACTGTAGCTGATGCTCTTTCGAGAAGTATGGAAGATGTCGCAGTTTTAAATTTGACCAATCTAATTTTGGATAAATGGTATCGTGACATGTTAGTGAAAGTTCAAGAATCACCTGATAAATTTCCGACTTTTAAGATGAAAAATAATTGTCTTTATAAACATGTATTTTCTAAGTACAACTTGGATGGCAATGTTTCCAATTGGAAAATTGTTGTACCTACGGCTCATAGACAGGAAATTCTTGAAAAGTTTCACGATCATGAAACAGTCGGTCATTTAGGCATCTCTAAAACGGTGTCTAGGGTTGCTGAACTGTATTATTGGGCAAATATGCGAGATTCTGTTTACCGTTATGTTAGAAAATGCACTATTTGCGCTGCTAGTAAATCTAGTCATTTACCCCAGGCAGGTCTTATTGGTCCTTATCCAAGATCAAAATCGGGAAACCAGTACGTTCTTGTTGTGGTGGGTTGGTTCACTAAATTTGTACTTGTGCACCCTATGACGAAAGCGACTTCTAAGGCCATAGTTAAGTTCATTGAAAATCAAGTTTTCCTTTTGTTTGGGGTTTGCCAAATTTTCTCTTGTGACCATGGTAGTCAGTTTACTAGCAAGGAGTTTAAAAATCTCATGACTAAGTATAATGTCCAGAAAACTTGGTATAACGCTAAATATCATGCACAAGTAAACCACACTGGAAGAGTCAACCAAGTGATAATCACTGCAATAAGATCGTACATTCATGAAAATCACAGGGATTGGGATAAATCTATTTTCCAAGTTGCCCAGGCTATTAGACTGGCCAAACATGAAATTACTAGTTTCTCTCCTGCATTTTTAAACTTTGGCAGGAATACACTTGTTGATGGTTCATTTTATGGTGGGTACCTTTTTCAATAAGTGTCATTATTAAGGGACAGTGGCAGGTACTTATATACTCAATTGTTTAATTGAAAGATTCTGTGGATACCGTATTACCCAGAATAGCACATTTTAACATCGTGTATCATTTTTAATTTAATTTAATTTGACTTGCTTATTATTGGATTTAATTTTTCTCGATTGTGTCTTTTATTAATTGATTTTCCCGCTTTGGATACTCCCCTTTATTTGTTTGTTCTGGAATGAGTGTTACCGTGTGGTCAGGGTTCCTGGAACGATTTGGGAGTGTCAGGGAGTACATTTTTCCTCGATTGTGTCTTTATTGATTTTTCCCGCTTTGGATACTCCCCTTTATTTGTTTGTTCTGGAATGAGTGTTACCGTGTGGTCTGGGTTCCTAGAACGATTTGGGAGTGTCAGGGAGTACATTTTTCCTCGATTGTGTCTTTATTGATTTTTCCCGTTTTGGATACTCCTCTTAGTTTTTTGTTCAGGAATAAGTGTTGCCGTGTGGTCAGGGTTCTTGGGACGATTTAGGAGTGTCAGGGAGTAAATTTTTCTTTTGCTCGATTGTGTCAATTGTTTTTCCCCGCAACTTGTATGCGTTAATGTTTAATCTTGCGTACATGTAGGGAATTTCTTTTTTTTTTCCTATTCTCTATTTTGTCTTGTCAGTTTTGACAATTTACCTGATTGTGACTTTTACCGGATTTGACTTTCTTTGTAACCACTTGCTTTGTGTAAAGGGCTGAGCGGAATTGGGTGCCGCCATAGTCACTTAACCTCTAAGGTTTTTGGGAGGGTAGTTCATGGGGGGAGAGTCTCAGAGTCCCTGTAAGTACCTTAATGGCCCTGGAGTACGGGGACTTTCTACTGTGTTCGACCTCAGCCCCAATTGCTTGGTTGAGTGGGATTTGGCGTCAGTGGTTTCGTTCGGAACACCCCAGGTAGAGCCCCATTTCCTACCTGGAAATCAGCGGTGGTCACTACTGACTACTGGGGAGAGGATACTGGAGGTTCCAGGACCCAAACATCGTCTTTAAGAACTGGTAAGGGCAGTTAGAGACAGTTTGGCACTGGGAAAACTTTTTCTGTTTTTTTTTTATTTTTTAGCTTCAATTTTGTTTTTTTAAATTTCACTTTAATTGTTTTTTTTTTAATTCTCGGTAACTTTTTGTAAATTTCATTAATATTTGTAAATTGTAAGTTTTTGTAATATACACGTGTACATATACAACTAACGGTTTGTTTGATTTCCTGCAGAATATTCAGGTGTGTTCATTCATAGCTAATTATGAACTCGTGCAATTAATCCACGACCTTGAGCAATCTAATTTTAAAAATGTTGAAATCTCATTAACGTGAGGTTTTGTGGAGACCTGTAAATACGGACTAGTGACGAATGTTTTGTAAATATGTTTTTCTACTGACGATCGATATCGGCGGAACCAACTGGTGCGGTGACAGTCAGTATTCGTTATTATTAGAGTTCGTTGTATTATTCTGTTAGTGAAATCCGATATATGTAAAGTTTATTAATAAAGTAATTAACTGTTCAATTGGTGTATTCGTCTGCGTGCTTTGTGAGTTACCACAATTGGCGACGAGGTAAATAATATAACAACTGTTAAATAATAATAGAACTAACAAAATATTGGGCGGATTTAATTCTGTCAGGCTGTAGATTAAATTCTACGAGGGGGTGGATTAAATTCTGCCAGGGGTGGATTCAATTCTGCCAGGGGTGGATTCAATTCTGCCATCAGGGGGTGGATTCAATTCTGCCAAGAATAGACTTTGAGTCAAAGTACGAGCGAATTTTATTGCACTGGAAAACTCTGGTGAGTTTTTTTAAAATAATTACTCAAAAGGTTGGATTAAATTCTAACGGGTTTTAAATTTAGTTCTGCTGTTAAACTTACTCTGGATATGGAACAATCATCTATTAGACACTTTATGTGCGACACCATCGATAAAGCATTAATAGCCAACGAATGGAAAAAAATGGGTGAGATCTGTGAAACTCTATTTAGATGCAGAGGAGATCACTGATGTCAATAAAAAGAAAAACAAACTTCTCCATCTTGGTGGTCCTCAACTACAAGAAATTGCTTTTGGCTTACCGGGAGCTGTTCTAGAATATGATCCCATGACAAAGAACGATGTCTTCGAATTATTAGTGAGCGCCCTTGATAACCATTTTTCGCCACAACAAAATTCTTCTTTTGAGAGACACGTATTCACACACATGACAGTTGAAAATGGCGAAAACCTCAACAAATTTTTACTCGTTTGGAAATAATGAAAACGAGGCTAGAGATATTAATCTCAAAGACAAACTCATTGACATGTGGGCTCCGATCGAGTTAAGGAGGAAACTTCTGGAAAGGGAATTACCGCTGGATCAAGTCATAGAACAGTGTCTTATCTATGAACAAACACAAAGCAGTCTCATGCAAAAGCAAGAAACGCAACAGGCAGATGGAACTGAAACCCATATAAATCGTATTGAAAATAAAGACAATAAAAAGAGATCTTGGGAAACATCGACCAATAAATGTTCTAGGTGTGGATACTATCACGAATTTAACGACTTAAATCTGTGCCCAGCTCATAATACCAGGTGTCACCAGTGCGGTCGCATGGGACACTATGCCAGGAGATGTAGAACCATGAAAAGTAAGCGTATGACTACGTCAAGCACAGTAACGCGTGGGCAGCGGCAATATTTTCCTCGGAGAGTTAATCAAGTAACTGAAGACAATGAAGAAGAAACCACCTCATCCACAGATATTCGAAACCTGGAATGCTTCAAAGTAAGGGAGCCTGATCACACAACTAGAGACGATACGATCCTGGTAAAAGTGGGAGCCGTCACTATAAATATGTTAATTGATTCAGGAGCTTCGTGTAATATAATTAACGGCAAAGATTTTCAGACACTCACCGCGCATGAGGCGTCCATGTGGAATTTTGATTATGATGTTGTCAGCAACCTAAAGTCATATGCGATAAACGAACCTCTTAAAATTAAGTGTAGATTTACAGCACCAGTAGGAGTAAATAATGGAAAAGAAACTATTGACTCGTTTACGGTCATAGAAAATGGCACGGTTTCATTACTTGGGAAAACGACTTCTATGGCTTTGGGAATCCTAACACTAGGACTAGTAAACACAATGTCTAAACGAAGAAATCATACCATTCCCAAAGATACGAAACATTAAAGTCAAATTGACAATTGACTCAAGAGTGAGGCCCGTACAACAACCAGTGCGTAGAGTCCCCATAGCTGTCGAAGAAAAAGTGGAGAATAAATTAAATGAAGCACTCACCCGTGATATCATAGAAAGAGTTATGCAACCAAGTCCCTGGATTTCGCCAATGGTAATAGTGTTCAAACCAGATGGAGACATTAGAATATGTATAGATATGAGGCGAGCAAATGAGGCCATACTTAGGGAAAACTTTCCATTACCAACGTTCGATGGGGTAATGACGAAACTAAGAGGGGCACAATACTTTTCTAGATTGGATATGTCAAATGCCTATCATCAACTGGAGCTTGAGGAGAATAGCCGACAAATTACTACTTTTATAACCCATTTAGGGTTATTCAGGTACAAACGACTAATGTTTGGTGTTAATTCAGCACCCGAAATATTTCAAAGAATTTTCCAAAATTTGCTAGCACCGTGTCCAAACTGCTTGAATTATCTAGATGACATTATCGTATATGGAAAAACCGAGGTAGAACATGATGCAAGCTTACGCAAAGTACAGCAAACCTTAAAGGACCTGAACGTTCTCCTAAATCAAAGCAAATGCCAATTCAAGGTACAAAAACTTGAATTTTTAGGACACGTTCTTACTCCAGCTGGTATTAGTCCAGATCCAATTAAAATTCAAGTTGTCCGCAATTTTCGCCCACCCACTAACAAGGAAGAATTACGAAGCTTTCTCGGGTTAGTAACATATCTAGGAAAGATCATACCAAATCTTGGAGATCTGACGGAGCCTTTACGGACTTTAATAAAAACTGACACTCAATTTACATGGAAACCTATACACCAGGAGAACTTTGGAAAACTTAAGGAAACTTTAAGTCAACTTTCAACTTTGGCTTTCTTTGATCCTTATCTTCGCACTAGATTGATTGCCGATGCAAGTCCTGTTGCTCTGGGAGCAGTCTTATTGCAGTTCAACAAAGACAACCTCCCACAAGTAATTTCGTTCGCCAGTAAAAGTTTGAGCCCCATTTTCACATACGGAAAAGGAAAGCTTGGCTTTAGTCTGGGCTGTAGAACGGTTCTATTTTTACCTAGCAGGCCTACACTTCGAATTAGTAACCGATCATAAACCCCTGGAAGCTATTTTCAAGCCTACGTCCAAACCACCAGCAAGGATCGAAAGATGACGGAGCCTTTACGCTTTAGTAGACGTCTAGATTTTTTAATCATACAACGATCTCACCAATTTTTAATTTTAATTCATGTGGAGGCGTTGGGTGCCTCGATGTTGTTTAAAAGTTTATCGGTGACTGTTGTTATGATGAAACCTGTGGTAACTCACAAAGCACGCAGACGAATACACCAATTGAACAGTTAATTACTTTATTAATAAACTTTACATATATCGGATTTCACTAACAGAATAATACAACGAACTCTAATAATAACGAATACTGACTGTCACCGCACCAGTTGGTTCCGCCGATATCGATCGTCAGTAGAAAAACATATTTACAAAACATTCGTCACTAGTCCGTATTTACAGGTCTCCACAAAACCTCACGTTAATGAGATTTCAACATTTTTAAAATTAGATTGCTCAAGGTCGTGGATTAATTGCACGAGTTCATAATTAGCTATGAATGAACACACCTGAATATTCTGCAGGAAATCAAACAAACCGTTAGTTGTATATGTACACGTGTATATTACAAAAACTTACAATTTACAAATATTAATGAAATTTACAAAAAGTTACCGAGAATTAAAAAAAAAACAATTAAAGTGAAATTTAAAAAAACAAAATTGAAGCTAAAAAATAAAAAAAAAACAGAAAAAGTTTTCCCAGTGCCAAACTGTCTCTAACTGCCCTTACCAGTTCTTAAAGACGATGTTTGGGTCCTGGAACCTCCAGTATCCTCTCCCCAGTAGTCAGTAGTGACCACCGCTGATTTCCAGGTAGGAAATGGGGCTCTACCTGGGGTGTTCCGAACGAAACCACTGACGCCAAATCCCACTCAACCAAGCAATTGGGGCTGATGTCGAACACAGTAGAAAGTCCCCGTACTCCAGGGCCATTAAGGTACTTACAGGGACTCTGAGACTCTCCCCCCATGAACTACCCTCCCAAAAACCTTAGAGGTTAAGTGACTATGGCGGCACCCAATTCCGCTCAGACAAAATAGAGAATAGGAAAAAAAAAAGAAATTCCCTACATGTACGCAAGATTAAACATTAACGCATACAAGTTGCGGGGAAAAACAATTGACACAATCGAGCAAAAGAAAAATTTACTCCCTGACACTCCTAAATCGTCCCAAGAACCCTGACCACACGGCAACACTTATTCCTGAACAAAAAACTAAGAGGAGTATCCAAAACGGGAAAAATCAATAAAGACACAATCGAGGAAAAATGTACTCCCTGACACTCCCAAATCGTTCTAGGAACCCAGACCACACGGTAACACTCATTCCAGAACAAACAAATAAAGGGGAGTATCCAAAGCGGGAAAAATCAATAAAGACACAATCGAGGAAAAATGTACTCCCTGACACTCCCAAATCGTTCCAGGAACCCTGACCACACGGTAACACTCATTCCAGAACAAACAAATAAAGGGGAGTATCCAAAGCGGGAAAATCAATTAATAAAAGACACAATCGAGAAAAATTAAATCCAATAATAAGCAAGTCAAATTAAATTAAATTAAAAATGATACACGATGTTAAAATGTGCTATTCTGGCTAATACGGTATCCACAGAATCTTTCAATTAAACAATTGAGTATATAAGTACCTGCCACTGTCCCTTAATAATGACACTTATTGAAAAAGGTGTTAGGTAACAAATGTCATTATCACCAAATCAAGAAAACACAAACTTGTTCATTATGGATTCAATCAATTAGAAAAACATACGACCGACTCAATTCGTGTACACCTATTAAACCAACGGAATTGCATACAATAATCTGGAGTCAGACGAATGAGCATCAGACTCGTCACTTAAAGTCACATCCGGTTTAATGTCAGATACATGCCAATCTCCCAAATTATTTCCATCCCTGTCAACCAAACGGTGTACTAAATTAGAGAGGAACCGGACTTCCTCATAGATGTTAGGTAATTCCTGAACTGTATTGGGGTTATGCACTTTATCAGAGATTTCCACTTTATTGTCAGCATTATCACTGATTAAACCATAAAATGAACCATCAACAAGTGTATTCCTGCCAAAGTTTAAAAATGCAGGAGAGAAACTAGTAATTTCATGTTTGGCCAGTCTAATAGCCTGGGCAACTTGGAAAATAGATTTATCCCAATCCCTGTGATTTTCATGAATGTACGATCTTATTGCAGTGATTATACTTGGTTGACTCTTTCAGTGTGGTTTACTTGTGCATGATATTTAGCGTTATACCAAGTTTTCTGGACATTATACTTAGTCATGAGATTTTTAAACTCCTTGCTAGTAAACTGACTACCATGGTCACAAGAGAAAATTTGGCAAACCCCAAACAAAAGGAAAACTTGATTTTCAATGAACTTAACTATGGCCTTAGAAGTCGCTTTCGTCATAGGGTGCACAAGTACAAATTTAGTGAACCAACCCACCACAACAAGAACGTACTGGTTTCCCGATTTTGATCTTGGATAAGGACCAATAAGACCTGCCTGGGGTAAATGACTAGATTTACTAGCAGCGCAAATAGTGCATTTTCTAACATAACGGTAAACAGAATCTCGCATATTTGCCCAATAATACAGTTCAGCAACCCTAACCACCGTTTTAGAAATGCCTAAATGACCGACTGTTTCATGATCGTGAAACTTTTCAAGAATTTCCTGTCTATGAGCCGTAGGTACAACAATTTTCCAATTGGAAACATTGCCATCCAAGTTGTACTTAGAAAATACATGTTTATAAAGACAATTATTTTTCATCTTAAAAGTCGGAAATTTATCAGGGGATTCTTGAACTTTCACTAACATGTCACGATACCATTTATCCAAAATTAGATTGGTCAAATTTAAAACTGCGACATCTTCCAAACTTCTCGAAAGAGCATCAGCTACAGTATTGGCAACACCCTTTCTATGCACAATATCAAATGAATACTGAGATAACTCCATATCCAATAGCTATACTCCAGATAATCCATCTAGCTATACGAGCAGAAGGATTTTTCATGTTATTCAACCAAACTAAAGAGGAATGAACAGTATGGACCGTAAAATGTGTCCCAAATAATATCGGAATTTTTCAATGCCAAACAAAACAGCTAACAATTCCTTTTCAGTGGTTGTATATTTACGTTGACATTTGTTTAAAGTTCTACTCGCATAGGCAATAGAGTGTTCCAAACCGTCCTCATCTTGATACAACACACAGCCAACTCCAGTGTCAGAAGCATCCCACATTAAACTAAAAGGCTTGGTATAATCAGGGCTGGCAAGAACAGGAGCAGTAGTAAGTGCCTCTTTAATTTTAGCAAAAGCAATGTTTGCTTCAGGGGTCCAAACAATAGGATGACCTTTTTTACGCCCTTTCAAAAGATCTGTAATTGGACTGCATAGGGAAGAAAAATCCTCTAGAAACCTACGATAATAACCTATCAAACCGACAAGTCTACGAATTTGCGTAGTATTCTTAGGAACAGGGTAATCCAAAATAGCAGAAACTTTATCAGGGTTGTTCCTAAGCCCATCACGATCAACAATATAACCTAAAAATTTGAGAGACGACCTACAAAATTGACTTTTGTCCAAATTCAAAGTCAATAGTCAAACCAGCATCCTTAAGACGCATAAATAGGTTTTTCAAAATCTCACAGAGTGTGTCAGGGTTGACAATAATAATGTCATCAAGATAATAAAATACATAAGGCTCTAAAGCCGGTCCTATAACAATGTCCATTAATCGACACATATTTTGGGCACTATCATTCAATCCAAAAGGTAAAACTTTATAATGGAAAAGCCCTCTACCATGCACTGCAAAAGCGGTTTTCTCTTATGAAGTGTCAGCAAGTGGAATTTGATGAAAATCAATTGAAGACAGGAATTTAGCATCTCGAACCTTGGTGACAATAGAATCAATCAGAGGCATTGGATATGCACTAGGAATACTAACAGAGTTAAGCTTCCGGGCATCCAAGCACACTCTAAACGAGCCATCACTTTTTTTGACAAGCCACATAGGCGAACACCACTGTGAATTAGAAGGTTCTATTATACCAAGTTCCAGCATTTCCTCCACCTGCTCGTTAAGACACTGTTGCATTGCATATGGTAATGGGTATTGTCTCTGTTTGACAGGCTTTTCATTACCGGTGTTAATGGTATGTTTAATTAAATGGGTTAAACCCAATTTATTTTTTGGTGCAATTGTTTTATACAAATCCTTGATCTTATTAAGTTCCTCAGTCTGTGTCAAAGTTAATTCTTCAGCAGACTGAATCTTATTTATAACAGACACTGAATTAAAGATTGATTGATATGACAAATTTCTAAAATTTAATTGAATATTGAATGCTTTAAGAAAATCAATGCCCAAAATCAAGTCATGTTTTAAAGAAGGAATAACTAAAATTTTCAAAAGTCTGGTAACATTACCTAAAGTTATAGGAGCCCAAAAATAACCTGACACACTCTGTAAGTTTCCATCAGCAGTAGTGACGTGAAATGAAGAATCTTCGGTCAAACATAAGTCTACGTCTTTAAGTATCCGCAGACCATCAAAACCCAAAATAGGGATACAACTACCACTATCGATCAAAGCCAAAAACAAACAATCAGAAATTCTAACATTTAAATATGGACGGTCATCAAACGATTTTTTAGCACAAACAGGGTTAACGAAAATTTCCGTGGACAAAGACAACGCACCATCTTCAGTGACTTGACTGATCACCAACAATAGGAACTTTTTCAGACATAAAAAATTTCACTTGGTCCAACCATTTATGCCAATCCAAAAGATCAGTCACTACTGACTGTCTTTTTTGTTCTATTTCTTTTGACAATTTTTTTGTCCACCTGACAGGAGGATTGTTGGTCTTCCTGCCAAGTCTTGTGACGTTTTTTGAACAATTAGGACAGTTGGACTTCGTAAAATTTTCTTTACCACAACTGTAGCAATACAAACTCCTTTCGGCGGTACATTCAGTGTTTATATGACCACGTTTCCTTCAATTCTGTTACGGTCTGGGCCTACTATGCTCGATACTTCTTAACAAGCCCTCGCTTCGGGATGAAACCGATGCGCCGTAATATCTGGCCGGGCGCGTATTAAAGTAGGCCACAGTTAGGAAGCGCCGGACCTGGAACAATCGTTAAAATTCGACGCAAATCGCGAAGCGTTTCGCGGTCATTCTAGAACGTGGTTTGCGAATATAAAAGACGCGGTGTAAACCGCGGGAGTAGTGAATTTGGAAACGCGGTTAAGTTTAAATAGCGAAGTAATTGTGGAATTGTAGTAGTGTTTTTAGTAGCTGTGTTAATTATTGTACGGAGTGTTTTAACGTGTTAATAAATTTATTAATTGTTCAGTTAAATTGACTTTGTGTGAACCCACGGGAAAATCGTAACAAATTCCAACAAACCACACTGGACGAAATAGAACTAATATGTCCAGAAATGCCTGGCCTACTAAGATCAGGTTCCATTAAATTACCTCTATGTGTAGTTGGTCGGTACTGATTTGAAACATAGAGACTGTTCTCTATTCGTTTACACAAAGAAGTCAAGTCACTATCAGCGGTTATGTCATGCAATGCCAAAGTCCTAACATAATCCGGCATTAAATTTTCCCTGATAATGTCTACCACTTCTTTTTCAGAAGGAGCCTCAGTTAATCGATTAAAAAGACCCTCCATAGAAGTAATAAATAAACAAACTGGTTCTTTAGGGTTTTGTTTCCTAGCTTTGATTTCTTCTAATAGGTTTCTATCATAGTGGTCACGCAAAAAAGTCTCTTTTAATTTACCAACTAAATCATCCCAATCAATAAAACGCCCCTTTTTATGATGATTATACCACCAAGTCCAAGCTTGCGAATCAAAAAGTTCTCCAGCAGAAGCAAAAACCTCATCTGTTGAACAGCCACGATACAATCTAAAGGTTTCTACCTTTTCAAGAAAAGCCATTAATGAACCCTCGCCAGTAAACTTTTGCAGTCCCCATTTATGTACAGGCACAGACTTGCTAACAACCTGACTAACTGCATTAGCATTAAAACTGACAGAACCCAAATTTGGGTCGAGAGGAGTCGCAGCAGCTGGAAAAACTTTAGCATCGAGATCACCTTCCAAAGTTAATATCTCAACATATAAATCATTCTTCCTTTGAGTTTCCTCATCAGAAGTATGATTCATACGATTGTCGGCCTGAGACATGCCAGAGCCGAGTTGAAATGTTCTTGTATGAAGGATCACTACCGGTAAAACCTACTATTTTAACCTTAATTGATGCAATAGATAACACCAGCTCCTTTTCATCAAAATCAAATTCAACTGGGTTCGACACTAGACAAATACTACGATTGGCATTTTCTTGAGCCAACAGTCCCCTCAAAATTTTATGTCTCTGATCAACAGTACCCAATGGCTTAATAGATCTGATGGAAATTTCATAATCTAGCTCATGGGCTTGCAAGGCATTAATTTGGAGAGCCATTATTAAAATTTCTAGTTTAACCCCAAAAACTAAATAAACACAAGTGATCTTTAAATTTTACAGTTAAAGTGCAACAAAAACAACTGATTTGGACAACAATTAAAAACTTGATCACTACCTGTGATCCAAGTTACTCAAAACTGATCAAATAAATCAGCCAATCAATAATTAAACCCTTAATCAATTTAAGGAAAATTAAAATTGTCCAAATCGGTACAAATAAAATCTCTACCAAAAGAGAAAATTAATTCGCACTTTTAACTGCAAAACCGAACCACAATGTTATAGGTAAAACTACAAAAAAAACTTGAGATAACGGGGCAAACCTGAAATTTTGGTCTAAAAATAGATTGGCACGGTCACAAGCAAAGCAAAAGGTAAAAATTCAACGACAGTACGATAAACCAGCAATTCCAAACTTGACCCTCTTTAATTTAAGAATAAATATTTTAAACTATCAATACGTCTGGCACCGTAAAAAAAAATTAAGTAAATATTGTAGCCATGCAAAAATACACATGCACAAACAAGGCAGTCCGATAACCCACAATCCAAGCGTGTTCAATCCACTAAAAATCAAAAACATTTTTAAAATTAGATTGCTCAAGGTCGTGGATTAATTGCATGAGTTCATAATTAGCTATGAATGAACACACCTGAATATTCTGCAGGAAATCAAACAAACCGTTAGTTGTATATGTACACGTGTATGTTACAAATACTTACAATTTACAAATATTAATGAAATTTACAAAAAGTTGCCGAGAATTAAAAAAAAACAATTAAAGTGAAATTTAAAAAAACTAAAAAATAAAAAAAAACAGAAAAAGTTTTCCCAGTGCCAAACTGTCTCTAACTGCCCTTACCAGTTCTTAAAGACGATGTTTGGGTCCTGGAACCTCCAGTATCCTCTCCCCAGTAGTCAGTAGTAATGTCATATGCGCTGGCTTGCTAGACTAGGGTATTCAAAATTGCCGCCCTCTGACGGGGTGTAAGGAGTTCTCACTACCCTCTAAAGATACTTCATTATGAGCCCTATAAACGTACCAAATGGCGTTGTGATACTAAGATTAGTTTTGGATTAATTTAAATCTGAATGTCATATGCGCTGGCTTGCTAGACTAGTGAATTCAAAATTGCCGCCCTCTGACGGGGTGTAAGGAGTTCTCACTACCCTCTAAAGATACGTCATTATGAGCCCTATAAACGTACCAAAGGGAATTTTGTCACATTATTATTATTAGGAATAGTATTATTGAACGCGCTTATATGTAGATCGTAGATGTGGCAACGCTGCAAAACCTGAGCAATGGGTTCAACTACTTACATTAGAACGGTGAATAAAAAAGCAAGTTTTCGCCTGTTTCACCCACACAAGATGTTATCAATAATTTTTTCTTCTTGGAAAATTATTGGTTTCAAAATATCAATATTTGCAGGACAAGTGTGGTACAAGTTAGATTTTTTTCTAGAATCCAAATTATACAATAATAAAGAGGTAAAAAGAACATAAATATCTTAAATACCCAGTTTTTGGGCTACCCTGTATAATTCCAATTTACATAACACAAGCAAGCAGTAATTATTAGTGAACTTGACGTGTGGCAGTTCATTGGACAGAATTGACTTCTCTTGTACCGTACATCCCTCGTACAGTGTTCTTGCACATTCAGGACCTTGGGTATTATCTGATGAGAATCGTGGGATGAAACATAATTTATCGTGATAGGGTTTACATTGGTGTAATCCTGAGCCCGAAATTTGACGTAGACTTTGTTTATCTTGGGTGGGTTCGTTGTTTACTGCCAAAAATAATGTTTGATGTGGTATTGTGCAAGTTTGGTTAAACCATGCAAAGGGTGAGGTTACTAATTCGAAAAGGTCCCAATGTTGATTTTTCTGTATCACTGGTATTTTGACTAATACTAGAATTTTGTTTTGGAAAAATGAGCATTCTGAAATTGGGAGTTCATAATACGTGGAGATCTGTTTAAGAGGGATTGCAATGTCTTGTTCGGATTTTTCAATCTCTAATTTTAGTTTTTTCAAATCGTTTCCCAGAACCGATGGGTTAATGATAGAGGGTGGGATTTTATGGTCCTTACATTGGTCAAGGATGGTGTGTCTTCGTAAGGCTCTTGTTATCACGATAATTCGTTTGAGGTTTTGAAATTCATTGTATGCCAGAATTGTGGTAAAATTGGCTTGGTGTCCCAAATTCATTATTTGTCGACGAAGTTCGTTTGTGCTGCCTTCTATGTATTTTATTCTATTTTCTGTCTCTTTGAACGATGACCGTATAGCTTTATCGTATTCCTTAAAATGCATAGAGTTTTCGCTAATCTCTCTTAATGTGTTTGAAAGCCCTTTTCCTAGTGTGTTGAGTCGATTTTTCATTCTCTCTTCATTTTCCGTTAGAAGTGTAAGTTTCTTCTCTGTAGCCAAACCACAACACCACGCGAACCCTTCTCCGATAAAATCTAGTGCCCTTTTTCCTCTAAACTGGCTATACTCTGTTTTCTCTCCTTTGGAGTGTTTATCCATTGATTTTATACTCCAACTTTCCTCAAATAAACTGAATTCCTGCGTAAAGGCTTCCGATAGTTGGTCTAGGTGATGCTGGAATATGCATTCTTCGCTGCTTTCTTGGCATTGTGTTTTTAATGGTTTTTGGCTCGTAAAGCTGGCGTCAAAACTTTCATCCCAAGTCGTCTCGTATTTTAGAGGTATCGTTGCTTCGTAGGTTATGGTGTTTGACAGCGGTTTCCAAAATGCCCCTGCGCTCACCTCCACATGATATTCCAGTCCCTCATATTGGTATAAGAGGGTTGTTAATCTACACAAGATAATAGGATTAATAAGTGGAAATTACTCTCCCTAATATGCTCAAGCCTATATATAAAAAAAAATAAGTATAAAATAAGAAGACATTATGTGTTTAATTGTTATCGTTGTGATCGTCTTTGGGATAAGCCTCGGGAGTCCAAGGATCATTATATGGTAATATTCGGCTTACGTGTATTATATCTTTTTTTGATTTTTTCGATGTCCCCAGTTGTACCTCGTAGTCCACGTCCGATACCTTCCTTGTTATATAATAGGGCCCAGACCATCTTAAAAGTAATTTTTCGCTTTTCCCGACTTTTCTAAAGGGTGTGAATACCTTTACCTGGTCTCCTTCGGCATATTCTACGTGTCGGTGTTTGTTATCGTATCTTATTTTATCACTCTGTTGTTTCTTTTGTATATTGTTGACTGCCCGATTTCTAGCCGCTAATGCGCCCTCTCGGATGTCGTTACTTGTGCAGGGTCCTTCTGCGGGAATCAGATTTGCTTCTGTAGGTAATATTGGTTCTCGTCCGTATACTACCATAAAAGGTGAGAATTGTGTCGTATCTTGTCGGCTTGTATTGTAGGCAAAGGTGACTTGGCCCAAATATTCGTCCCAATCTGTCTGTTGCGTGTTTGTATAGATTGATAACATGTCCGCCAGTGTCTTATTTAATTGCTCCGTGAGACCATTCGTACTTGGGTGGTATGCTGTTGTGAATTGTTTAGTTGTACCCATTTTTTTTAATAATTCGTTGACTAATTCGGACTGAAACACCTTTCCTCTGTCGCTAAGTAAATATTTTGGTGCCCCGTGTCTTGTTACTATATTTTCGAGTATAAATTTTGCTACGGGCCCGGCTTTTCCGTTCGGTAATGCTTTTGTTTCAGCCCATCTGGTTGCGTAATCTGTTGCGACTACAATCATAGTATCTCCGTTCCTACTTTTTCGAAATGGTCCCAATAAGTCGATTCCTACTCTTTCAAAAGGGGTTCCCACAGGGATCGGTTGAAGCAGTCCTATTGGTTTTCTATTTTGCTGTCCTTTTCTTGCTTGACAGTCTGCGCAGCCATTCACAAACCTTTCGACGTCCTTCTGAAGTCCGTCCCAGTAATAACGGTCCTTGATTTTGTGCAAGGTCTTTGCCATACCGAGATGTCCGCAAAGGGGTTCCGAGTGGTGGCTGTACATAATTTCCCCTACTAATTCTTTCGGGATTACCAACAGTTTACTACGACCTGTATTGTTACTATTTATCTTGTATAGGACCCCATTTTCCAGTCTAAAGTTTTTGGCCCTTTTCGCTAGTCCAATACTTGCGTTTTCCGGGTGTTCTACAGCTTCCACTAGCTCTCTATAGCATCATCTTTGTTTTGAAATCCTTGAATGTCAATGGCCTCTAACAGAAACGTGTCTACTTCTTCCACTTCTTCTGGCGGCAGGACTGGGTGTCTGCTTACGCAATCGGCGTCTTTGTGAGCAACCCCACTTTTGTGTTCTATGGTGTAGTCGAATTCCGACAATGTGATAGCCCATCTCGCTAGCCTGCCTATTGGGTCCTTTAAAGTTTTTAACCAGCAGAGCGCGTGATGATCGGTTATAATTTTAACTGGTTTCCCATATATTAATGATCTGAGATATTTTAATGCCCATACCGCCGCGAGTCCTTCGATTTCTGTTATGGTGTAATTTTTCTCTGCTTTTGATAGTGTCCTACTAGCATAGGCGATGGGGTGCTTCTTTCTTTCTTCATCTTCCTGTAGCAACACAGCTCCTACGCCTAACAAACTTCCGTCCACTCTTAGCTCCGTCGGCTTTTCGGGATTGTAGTGCGCTAACACTGGTGCAGTGCAAAGTTTTTCCTTTAAAATTTGGAATGCTTCCTCTTGACTTCCGCCCCAGATGAATTTTGTATCCTTATGTGTCACTCCGTATAGTGGCTTGGCCAACTGGCTGAAATTCTTTATGAACTTTCGGTAATAATTACACAGCCCTAAAAAGCTTTGTACACTTTTTACATTTTTTGGGGTTGGGAAGTTTCTTATCGCTATTAATTTTGATTCATCTGGCTGAAGGCCTTCCCGCGAGACGCTGTACCCTAGAACATTAATTTTTTCTTTTAGGTATTCGCATTTACTGGGTTTTAGGGTTAGTCCTGCGTCCCTCAAGCGTTGAAATACTTTTCTTAGCTTAAACAGATGTTCTTCTTTTGTTTTTGAAAATATAATTATGTCATCCATGTATATAAGTATTTCTTTCCATTTCATGTCTCTAAACACCCTATCCGCTAGTGCCTGAAATGTCGCCGGCGCGTTACATAGTCCAAAACTCATATAGTTAAATTCCCATAGTCCGTGCCCTTGTGTTTGAAATGCAGTATATTGTTTAGAATCCTCGCTTATCGGTACTTGCCAAAACCCAGAGTACATGTCCAACGTTGAAAAATACTTTGAATTGCCTAGGTATGTTAAGATGTCGTCGATATTTGGTACTGTGTATGCTGATTTTCTTGTTACGTCGTTAAGTTTTCTATAATCCACGCAAAACCTAGATTCGCCCGACTTTTTCTTTACCAAGACGACCGGACTGGCCCATGGTGATTGACTGGGTCTTATGATGTCGTATTTTTCCATTTCGACGATTTGTTGGTCGATTATATTTTTTTCTTTTTGTGACACCCTGTAAACTCTGCTTTTTATTGGCCTCGCATCCCCGACGTCTATTTTATGCTCAACTAAGTTCGTTTTTCCCATGTACTTCGGTGTTTTAGAGAACACGTCTGGGAATTCTAGTAGTGTTTCCTTGAAGAGGTTTTTTAGTTTTTCGTCTTTGATGTGCCCGATTTTATGGTCTTCCAAGGTGACTACTTCTTCATCGTCTTCTATTTGTAGAACGGCAAGTTCGTTGAGGTTATGTTTGGTCTTCCGTTGTAAATACCCTAATGTTACGATTTTCCCGTGGGTTCACACAAAGTCAGTTTAACTCAACAATTAATAAATTTATTTACACTTCCAAAACACTAATTAACTCAACTACTAAAAAAACACTACTACAATTCCACAATTATTCCACTATTTATGCTTAACCGCGTTCCCAAATTCACTACTTCACTACTACACCGCTCGTCGACGCCGCTTCTTTTATATTCACAAACCACGTTCTAGAATGACCGCGAAACGCTTCGCGATTTGCTTCGAATCTTCCAGGTGTGGCGCTTCCTAACTGTGGCCTACTTTAATACCCGCCCGGCCAGATATTGCGGCGCATCGGTTTCATCGAGTATCGAGCATAGTAGGCCCAAACCGTAACACTGCCCCCCTCTTAAAGCTGATCGTCCCGATCCGCTTCATCTAATCCCTGGTATTTCTTAAGTCTGTCCAGATGGACAATTTTCATCTTGCCTTTGGGGCTGCGTTGGACTCTGTATGCGACGTCGTTTAACCTTTTTACCACATTGTAAGGTCCCTCCCAGTGTCGTTGCCATCTTTGACTTAATCCTTTGCTCCTCCTGAGTTGAAATATCCACACAGCATCACCTTCCTTATAATTGCCACCAGTTGCTCTGTGGTCCAGTGTCATCTTCATACGGTCGTTGTTTGGTTTCATCTTCTCTCTCTCAAGTTCCCGAATTATGATGGATCCCTTCTGTAACGAACACTGGTCACACCGTTTACACCATTCCTCAACGTCCTTTCTGAAGTTAATCCAGTAAAATCGATCTCTTATTCTAGCCAAAGTCTGGTTTACTCCAAAGTGTCCTCCTCCGCGACTGTCATGTAGTTCTCGCAGCACATTCTCTTTGCAGGAATTGGGCACTATTGTTTGGTAAACAAAGCGTTTTCCGTCTGGACTTTCCCATTTGCGAGTAATTAAGTCATCTCGCAGTCGAAGCGAATTCCACTGCAACCAGTAACCCCTTACTGTTGGTCCATATCTGGAAATCTGTTGCCAATCCGGTTTCAAATCCTTCTCCAACCATCTTCTGATTACTTTCAAATCAGAGTCTGAGCGCTGTCCTTTTATTATGTCCTCCTTAGAAACGCTGCTCTTCATTCTTTTTGTAGCCTCTTTATCTGTCACCATCGCGATTTGACCAATCCTCCAACCATTATGAATTTGTCCTTTCCGGTACCTTGAGTCACTATCCAAAGCTTGACGATCTTCTACATATCGCGGTAAATGTCTTTCCGGATTCTTCATTTCCTGATCCTGGTTACGCCAGTTCTGCGGTGTCGGTAAACGAGACTGCTGTCTGCAATTCCATTGGTAATGTCCTTTACGTCCACAAATATAACATGTAATGTTTCTTTTAGCAGAGGAGTTCCGGTGATTTGTTCTAATGTCCTGAATTCGTCGACACTGTGGGTTTGGAGAACAAGACCGTTGTCTGCAATTCCTTCTATAGTGTCCTTTGCGTCCACATCGATAACATGCCACTCTAGTGATCGGACGTGATCGTTCTAACTGTGTGGACTGGCCATTTGCTGATGCTGCCATTTGTTGCACTAATTGGCCGACCATTGATTCAATTTTATTTATTGATGTAGCAACATGATCGGCTGGCGGTTCTCTCCTCTTGAATAGTCTCTGGCTGAAAGTCATTGCATGGCTGAAAGTCATTGCACGCAGCTTCAACTTCCAGCGCTCGAACCAGTAATTCGCTGTTGTTGCTCCCTTTGAACATCTTCAGCCATTTCTTTACCTCCAGATCTCGAATCCCATCTACAAAATACTGTGCCACAAGTTCTTCTTGGATTTCATCCGGGACGGCTGGGTAAGCCAGATGCACAAGGCGACGAATTTCGGTTTCAAACTCTTCTAGATTTTCACCAATTTTCTGTTGTCTTGCCATTAATTGCGTTCGATACAGTCCTTTCTTATGTTGATCCCCATAACGACGTTCTAATGCAGCTACTTATGCTTCATAGTTGCTTCGTTGGGCGATAGGCACCGTCTGTAACAGCTCCAATGCAGGTCCTCGTAATGCCACTATTAGTGCTACAGCCATTTCCTCGTTACTCCATCCATTTGCATTTGCAGCGGCCTCAAATTGGAGTTGATACATTGCCCATGAAGTTTGACCGTCGTATGTGGGAGGCTTGATCTTGTTGAGCCCGTTTCGGGTGAGCACTGTAGAGCTGGCTCCTCTGCTGCCAATTTTTCGCTCTAAGTCGCGTAGCTTTATCTCGACATCATTCCGAATTCTATTAATGTCCTCCCGAACATCATTCTGAATTTTATTGAGACTATGGGTTACATACTCATAGATTTCTGTCTTGGTCCTCGCTAGAATGTCCAATATTTCTACATTACGCTTTTCTTGCCGCTCTCTGTCTTCTTCTTTGTCTCGTTGTCGAATTCTTTCTTGTTCTTCAAGCATTGCCATAATAGCTACAAGTTGGGCCTCCATGTTTGCACTTTGACGTCTTGTTATTGGCATAAAATAAATTTAACACACCACTGTTCCGAAAATCTCTAGTCCGATTCTGAACACAAGTCTCTAACCCGAAGTTTAGTTCCAATTCACGTCGCACTAACGTCTGATCGCACTTCTGACACCAATTGTTACGATTTTCCCGTGGGTTCACACAAAGTCAGTTTAACTCAACAATTAATAAATTTATTTACACTTCCAAAACACTCCGTACAATAATTAACTCAACTACTAAACAAACACTACTACAATTCCACAATTATTCCACTATTTATGCTTAACCGCGTTCCCAAATTCACTACTTCACTACTACACCGCTCGTCGACGCCGCTTCTTTTATATTCACAAACCACGTTCTAGAATGACCGCGAAACGCTTCGCGATTTGCTTCGAATCTTCCAGGTGTGGCGCTTCCTAACTGTGGCCTACTTTAATACGCGCCCGGCCAGATATTGCGGCGCATCGGTTTCATCGAGTATCGAGCATAGTAGGCCCAAACCGTAACACTATCGTGGTTCCTTTGTAAATTTTTTGGCTGTTAGTCTTTTTTGTAGTTGCGTGCACTGTCCATGTGTTTTTGTTTAAGTCCGGTCCTTCATGTAGAAGTATTCCCCTAGGTCGTAAGAATTCATCTTTTTCTATGAATTCGTAATTTGATAAGTCGGTCACTGTTACATCGACCGGTAGGTTCAATGCTACCTGGCTATATGTCTCGGGTTTCAAAACAATGTCGTGCGACGTGCAGACCTTGTATATTTCATTGTGAAAAATATCTATTTGTAAGAACCAATTCCAAAACCCGGCCTAAACGTAACATAGTAGGCCGCACCACTTGCTGTTGAAGGTCGCAGCAACCTAAATGCGGCCAATCACAAGAGCAGCCTGGCAGACGGTCCATATTTGGAAAGCTACAACAAACACCAGTGCGCGTGCAGATTATGTTAATTACGCACGGCTCTCGGGCATTCTGTTTACGACTACGCCGCGAAACGCTTTAAATACGTTGTTTTCTACTTGTTTGCAAGAACCTATTTTAAAATATATTAGTTAAGGGAAAGGTGTGTTTAATTGACTCATCGTCAACGCTCCTCTCTTACAAATTGGCGTTCAACTTGTGGCTTGCAGCAGTTTTAAAGAAAACTTCAGGAATTAACGGTGTTTTTGTCGAGTTCAATCGGACATTTTGTGACTCTCGAACGTTCGTCGCGAAAATCTGGTTACTCTTCGTTTTCCGTGTGTACGTCCCGTGAACGTGAATGTACATTTCCAAGAACATTTCGTTGCTACCTCGCGAAAATTCTTAGAAAAAAACTCATCCACGGCTTCATTGAACTTTTACGTGCTTTATTTGCTAATGAATAGTGAAGCATTTGTGTACAACTAGAGGCAGTTACTGCGGTAAGTTTTGTCATTGAATTGTTCTTCAAAATTCGACAATCTGCCACCGCCAACCGTGGCAGTAAGTATTGGCTTCGAAGCCGAGAAGAGACTAGTGAAGATAATTTTCCTCCGAGTGACCTTGAAATGGATCACGTGACATTATCCAACGAACAGTTTCAAGAACTTATTGCACGAATTGGTGCAGTTCCTTTACCAACCGCGAGTGATGGCAATTTTTCAACATGTTCATCTCGGTTTAACGGTAATAAAAACAGTGACGTAAACGCTTTCATCGATGCTGTTGAAACTTTCAAAGATTGCTCAAAAGTGTCCGATTCAAACGCGTTACGCGGACTGTCTATGTTGTTAGATGACTTTGCTGCTACGTGGTGGCAAGGCGTGAAAGACTCTGTAGATTCTTGGGATGATGCAATTAATCTATTGAAAATCACGTTTGGTCCAAGAAAACCCGCGTATCTAGTGTATCGTGACTTTTTGCTAATGAACAAGATTCAAAGACTCCTTCAGACGTTTTCATTTGTAAAGCTAGGTCACTTCTGGCTCAGCTTCCAACCGGTACTCTTAATGAGTCAGTTCAACTAGACATGGTGTACGGACTTTTACAAAAACGTATTCGCGAACGGGTTCCGCGTGATAAAGTTTTGACTTTTAATGACCTGCTCAAGCATTGTCGAGAAATTGAAGAGACTTACAGTGAACACTTCTCGGAACACTTTGAAGTCAAACGAGATAGTGACCGAGTTAACGACAAACGACCTAAATGTAAATTTTGCAAATACTTAGGACACACAGAGGACGAGTGCCGCAAGAAACGAACTGCCAAAGCCAGTGCAATTTCTTCCTCCACTGCGCCGCAGGAACATTTAAATATGGTTTCTTCTCCTAGCCCCTCTCAACCAAGTAGTTTTCAAAATTCTGTTAGAACTAATAGACCAAATCAGCTTACTTGTTTTGGTTGTCAGCGACCTGGATACATCAAGTCAAACTGTCCCACGTGTTCTGGTGGTGCCTCTTCACTTGATTTTTGCTGCTTAGAGGGCGACGTTGTCAAACTGTCACCACAGCTTCGACCATTATTCAACATCTCTATCATGGGCTTGAATGGCTCAGGAATCATTGATACGGCCGCAAAACAGAGTGTTGCAAGTAGCTCTTTGTATAAAGCGCTACATCAAAAAGGAGCAACATTTACTGCATCTAGGGCTAATATTAAATTAGCAGATGGCAGTGTTAAGACTCTTGACACCAAGATTGTTACAGTGGACATACTTCTACAAGGCCGTACCATACCCACTACGCTAGTATGCTTGCCTGATGCCAATAAGACTCTACTTGGAATTGATTTCCTTCAAGCCGGAAATATAGCAATCAACCTTGGACAGTGTTGCTGGTACTTTGCAGAAGACGACTTCAATCAACATGAACTACGATTTGAAGATCAACACAATGTGGAATTTAACGACGCCACCATCGAAGCTTTGGCCATAACCATGTTGAGAGAGAACGAAGGAACTATGCTATCTTATGAGCAAAAGAAAATTCTTTCTGACACAATCACTGTAAATCAAGATGTTTTTGCTCTAGGGGGAGATCCCACTCCCTTTGCAGAACATAGAATAGATACTGGAAATAATCCTCCTATATCTGTTCCACCTTATCGTATGACACCTGCAAAAAAAGCTCAACTTGAAATTGAACTTAACAAACTCTTGGAAGCTGGGATTATTGAAGAGTGTGAATCAGCATGGTCCGCACCTGTCGTCCTTGTGCCCAAAAAGGATGGAGGCACAAGACTGTGTGTAGATTATCGGGCATTAAACGCTATCACGGTGCCTGTGAGTTATCCGCTTCCCAGAATGGATGATTTACTCCATTGCACTAAAAAAACATTCTATATGTCAACACTTGACTTGAGGGCGGGTTATCATCAAGTCCGAGTTCGGCAGGAAGATCAAGATAAGACCTCGTTTGTGACCCCCTTTGGAACGTTCCGCTACTTAGTAATGCCTTTCGGCTTGCGAAATGCGCCAGCCACGTTCCAGCGGCTCATTGATCGATTTAGAGGCGGACTTGCACATGTTTTAATTCTTGCTTACCTGGACGATATTTTCATATTGTCAGAGACCTTTGAACAGCACGTTAAGGATCTCCTAAGTGTATTTGAACGACTAAGAATGTTTAAATTACGAGCAAATCGGGAAAAATGTACCTTTGCGAGTTCGCAAGTGAAATATTTAGGCCATTATATCACTGCTCAAGGAATCCAAGTGGATCCAGAGAAGACAGCTGCCATTGACAAAATGTTACCACCACAGAACATAAAACAGATTCAGTCCTTTTTGCAAAGCTGTTCGTGGTATCGCCGATTTATAGACCAGTTTGCTGAAATAACCCGACCTTTGACTAATCTTTTAAAGAAAAATGTGACCTGGACATGGGGACCACAGCAACAACATGCCTTCATAACTTTGAAGAAAAAGCTGACTACTGCCCCCATTCTACAACAAAATGACGGCTCGAAACCGTACATGTTGCGAACCGATGCATCAGCATATGCCATAGGTGCCGTCCTGCTACAAGGTGAAGGATTAGAGGAACGCCCGGTGGAATATGCCAGTAGATTACTAACGACGGCTGAGCGTAACTATTCGACGACAGAGCGCGAGGCATTAGCTGTAGTTTGGAGCTTGAACAAGTTCCGAGGATACTTGGATCACTCATCAGTAATTGTAGTCACGGATCACCAACCACTGAGATGGCTACTCAGCATTAAGACGCCAACTGGACGTCTAGCACGTTGGGCTTTAATGATCCAAGGTTACAACTTAAAAATTGAATATGGTCCTGGAAAACTCAATGCCATTGCAGACATGTTATCAAGACCGCCTTGTAAACACTCTAATGACGACTCTTGTAGTATTTGCTACCTTACTATTGACATACCAAAACGTACTCCGAATGAAGTGAGAGCAGAGCAGTTGAAAGATCCAGATCTCAAGAAAATCATAGAAAGTTTTGAGGATGTACACAGTAATGAATACGCCCGCTGGACCTCAAGGGGATACATCATGACTAATGGCGTTCTATACAAGTACGCAGATCCAGATCTTGAAGATGCTCAACTGGTTGTACCAATTCACGAAAGGAATAGAGTGTTGGCTGAACATCATGACGCCCCTACCGCCGCTCATTACGGAGCTGAACGAACTATTCACAGAATATCAAGACTTTATTATTTTCCCGGTATGAGGCAATTCATCCAGAATTATGTCAAAAATTGCCCTGATTGTCAAAGATATAAGGCAACCAATCAAAAACCAGCTGGATTAGTTCAGACGCCAGCTTACAATCAAAGATTTGAGGTTCTAGCAATTGATTTATTTGGGCCATTACCCGAAACACCAAAAGGTGAACAATGGATATTTATAGTGGAAGATACTTCTACCAAATGGGTCGAGCTCTTCCCACTTATCAAAGCAACCGCCCAAGAATGCTCCACAAAACTAATTGACGAAGTGTTCCTTAGATTCGGATTTCCTCGCCGAATCATATCGGACAATGGTGTTCAATTTGTCTCACATGTCATGCAACTAGTGTGCCAAGCAATGAACATTAAACAGAGTTTAACACCATTATACCATCCACAAGCTAATATGGTCGAACGGAAGAACCGCGACATGAAGCAGAGACTTGCAACTTTGGTAGGCAAAGACCACACAACTTGGGCTGAACAGCTTCCGAGTATACGATTTGCCATGAATAGTGCTAATTGTCAATCGACTGGATTTAGTGCTGCTTACTTAAACTTTGTCAGAGAGCTAAGGAGTCCTGATGAAGTTGTTAATGACTTACGACCAGTAGTCCAATCCGACAATTTCCTTCCAGAAATAACCCCTTACTTGAAGCAAGTTTACATGACATTGATAGAAGCACAAACAACTAATGAGAAAAGACAAGATTATCAAAAGCAGTATGCTGATCTAAAGCGAGCAGAGACACCTGATTACGCTATAGGTGATAAAGTACTGGTTACTACACACACCCGAAGCAGTCAAGACAAGCATGTAACCGCCAAGCTGGATCCTAAAAGAGATGGACCTTATACAATCATCCGCCGTGTATCACCGGTATCTTATGAAATCGCCAGCTCCGACCAACTTGATGAACCACTGGGAGTATATCATTGCAGCGCCTTACGAATGTACCATGGTGGTCAGTCTGGAAGTCCTATAGTGCCTATACGGAAAAGGGGACGCCCTCGAAAGAACCCAGAACCTATAAAAGCTGGTTCCTCGACGTCACCGTCTTCACAACCAGAGGGGGAGACTGTAAGAACCAATTCCAAAACCCGGCCTAAACGTAACATAGTAGGCCGCACCACTTGCTGTTGAAGGTCGCAGCAACCTAAATGCGGCCAATCACAAGAGCAGCCTGGCAGACGGTCCATATTTGGAAAGCTACAACAAACACCAGTGCGCGTGCAGATTATGTTAGTTACGCACGGCTCTCGGGCATTCTGTTTACGACTACGCCGCGAAACGCTTTAAATACGTTGTTTTCTACTTGTTTGCAAGAACCTATTTTAAAATATATTAGTTAAGGGAAAGGTGTGTTTAATTGACTCATCGTCAACGCTCCTCTCTTACATATTGGATTTTCTTGAATTAAATTAATTTCCGGTAATCCCTCTTCTTCGTCTTCCCTTTGGGTTTGTGTACTCTGGTTTGAGACTGACTTGACGGGGTTTATTTTCATTGTACTAATACAATTTGTGAGTTCTGTTTGTCCGAAGTTTAACGTTACTGTCGCGTCATTTTTTGTTAGTCTTACGGTTTTTGTGCCGTAATTGATCTCAGCGTTATTTTTGTTCAGGAAGTCGTTTCCAAGAATTAGTGGTTTAGACAAGTTTTTTACAACTAAGACTGATTTACGTCCTTTTAATTCGCCTAGTTCTATTAAGATTTCTCCCGTTCCCAACGGTTGTATTTTATTTCCCCCGGCTGCAACCAAATTCAAATTTTCGTCAAGGGGTTTATATTCTTTTATTAAATTACTGTCTATTATGCTCCTGCTGGATCCCGTGTCCAAAATTATGTCACAGTATGTGTTGTCCACTAGTCCTTTTATTTTCAGTATGTTCGGGCCTGATGTTTGGAGGGGGAAAACTGTTGGCCCCCTTATTGGAGTCGCCCACCTTCGTTTGGGTGCGCGTTTCCGCTTCTTCCTCACTATAGCATGTATAGTGTCCCACTCGATTACACGTGTTGCATCTCGGTCTCCCGTCGCTGTACCTAGTACTAGGTAGAGGTAGGTTACCTATACAAAATCTACCTAGTACTACCTACCTAGTACTAGGTAGATTTTGCGGTCCTGTTGGGCGTCCCCGATGTGTAAATCCTCTCCCCCTGGGGTTCTGTTCTCTTCTTTCGTCGTATCTTAAGTTTTCATTCCTCCTGGGTTGGGACCTGTAGTTACCATTATTCGCAAAGTTTGATGGTCTGGCGTTTCCTCTGTATCCGCCGTTTCCTCTGTATCCATTGTTTCCTCTGTATCCATTGTATCCTCTGTTTCCACGGTAGCCTCCATACTGAGCTTGATAATTTGTCCGGTAATTTCTATTTGGACTTATGTTATTCGCCATTCGACGTTCGTCTTCCTGACGCCTGTTTGCGAAACTAGTTGTCTGAGAAAGCGTAAGCACTTCCGTTTGTGAGATCATTCTGTCCACCAGTACTCTTTCTCTGACGTCGCTCAATCTTAAGACGAGAGTTTTCAGTTTGTCCAAATTTGACGCATCGTTGCCAAAAAGGTAGTAGGTCTCGGCAAACGAAGGATGCAATCCTTGTTCGAATTGGTCTTTGAATGTTTCAAAGTTCATATTCGGGTCGATTTCATTCGCTAAATTCAATAGATCGTAGTAATAGTGTTTGATATCCTCGCTGTCCCCTTGCTTTCTTTTATTGAACCTAAATTTTATCTTTCGTAGAGGGCTTTCTCCTCCAAATTCTTTAATAAAATCCTCTTTTATGTTTGACCAGGTCTTATTCCGATTTGTGTCGTCCACGGTGTAGCCTTGATACCATCGACCACTTGGACCCTCGAGGAAGCTCCCTAAATATGCTATCTTGAAACCATCGTCCCAACCATTACAATTCGCTATTTTTTCATAATTATTTAAGAAGGTTATTGCCGAGTCCAAACTTGGGTTGAAGGTTGGGGGCGGAGAATTTTTGTTTCTGATAAAGCGTTAGATAAAGTAACATTTGCCATTTCTACTGTAGTTACTCGATTATTTGGCGGTAAAGACTGTGTAGGATTTGGTATGACCGTTTGGTCTAGTGGGATGGGTGGTTGATCGACGTCCGAGTCGGACAAACTACTAGGGCTTGGGGCTATGTCGGCAGGTTTTTGACTGTTTTGCGGTTGGTGAATCTCGAATGTAAAGCGTTGTTTTTTTGGACTACGACAGAGATCTCCTACGGTAGTGCTGCTTAGGGGAGGGTCAAATAGCGAATGCGATGGGGTGGGCGATGTCCCGATTTGCAATCTTAAATCTAATTTATTTTTTGCCGCACTACGTGTCGTTCTTTTATCCCCACTGCTCATTTAGAAATAATATACGCATACAAATATTCACCCTAGTATCTTAGGCAATCATTAGTTCCCATAAAAAAAAACACATTTGCACATAGCCGAACTTAGTCTGACAGAAAAAAAAGATAATGGTAATCAAATAATAAAAAAAAAAAATAAATAAAAAAGAGAATTTATTTAATCACTAGGCGCCTTTTCAATATTCGGGAGTTTCAATTTCACTGAAAAACTCTTCCATCTCTTCTTCAATAATTAACTGGAGTTTCCATTTGTGTACTATCTTTGTAGCCCAGAAACTAATTGCACCCCCTAATTTCCTATACTTGTTTACAGTTTTCCCTATCATCGTGGTTTCTAATACCTTGACAGTAATTTTTATTTTTGAGAAGTATTTTAAAAGGTCAATTATTTCGTTTGCTTCACTAGTCTTTTCGTAAAATTTTTTAGAACAAAGTTCATTGTATAGGGTGTCCAATCTTTTTTTAGCCTCCACGATATCGTTTATAAACCTCGTATATTCATTCATAGTTCAAACTTTTTTCTTTAAAGTTATACATGCTAATTATGAAATACCCGACATGTAGGTAATGAAGACCTACATTTAGAAATACCCGGCGCCTCCACCAAGTTGTCACGATCTAATTTTTAGCCGTAACGCGGGGACGTGTAGGCTGGGGTCGTAGTCAAGTTAAACTCAAGATTGGATAACAAAAACAACAACGTTTATTCATAGAGAAAGATTAAACGAATACTGAATTTATAAGAAGATAATAAAATAAATAAAAAGCATTGTCAGACATAAGTTGGTTCAATTCAAATTATCTTGTACTTACATGATAATTAGTTCACAAACCATTTTGGACGAGGGTAAGTGTCAGGGTAGAGTTCCCTCAACTTTCGCGACCGAACCGTTTAGTTTTCGCGGATACTTTCTGACTAACCTTCCTTCCAAATTTCTCGGCTAATTATCTAAAGCTAAATATCTCGGCAATTTCTTAATTGCTTGTCTAAGCACTTGGATCATTGTCCGAACAATTGATGACTTATTGCTGACTGGCGATTGCAACACCTTAGCTAGCTTTCGTTCTAAAAAGGTTCGATTGCTTATTTTGCAACTCAAGTGGTCGACGACTTGTTTCGGTCAGTGGCCGATTATTTCCTGAATAAGTAATTAACGAAAATCTACTTGTGACAATATCAGTAAAAATAAAGTTGTATAAAATCTAATAAAAAGTATCTTCAATCTCTTTGACCAGTTCATAAAGGGATAAAGGAAGCTGTAGAAATTAACAGGTTATGGGCCCAGTCCAGGAAAACCGGAAAAGTAAGCAGTAATTATCCTGTTGTGAAACGTATTTTGAAAACCTGAAGGATAAGACAAATTATGGCGACAATCCCTAGTAATTTAATTGTAAAGCCATTTGATGGAAACAAACGGCTTCTCAAATTGGGAGTTTCGAGTAAGATTGTGTCTTGAGCAACAAGGTGTTTTGGAAATGTTGGAGAAAGATCCTCCGGAATCAACAGCCACAAATGAACTTGCAGTTTTTAATAAAAACGATATAAAAGCTCGGAATTTAATCGTTCAGTTATTGGCTGATAATGTTCTTGAAATGGTGAAAACCAAAACTACAGCTAAAGAAATCATGAATGAGTTGAAAGGTACTTTTCAAAAGCAAGGAATAGCAAACCAGGTACATTTGCAGAAGAAATTGAGAAACATGAAATATTTTGGAAAAGGAAAACTAAGTGAATTTCTGTTTGAATTTGAGAAAACAGTCTCAGAGTTAAAAAACTGTGGTGAAAACATAAATGACACAGAGATAGTTACACAGTTATTGTCTGCAATGCCAGAGAACTATTGTCACGAAGGATAATAAATCAAATTTATTTCACTTGAACGGAAACATTAAAAAATGTGGAATTTATATTACTTGAGCGGAAACATTAAAATTGTGGAATGCGGTCGGAGTGCAACTGCAATTATGATGCATTTGCTGAATTGCGAAATAATGTGGAATGTTTTCCAAGTACCGAGGGTCGAAAGGTCGTCACGAGTTGTCGGCTAGACGAGGCCAGGTCTGGGAGTTTTGATTGGTGGAACCAGTGTCTGGAATGATATAAAAAAGAGGTTGTACCCTAGAGAGGGGTTCGGTTCAGTTCAGTTCAGTCCAGCTCTTTCCAGTCAGTCCAGTTTTGCTGTGCACCACGTTAGTGACCGAACCGCAAATGTCAATTAGACATGTCCGTAACGCTCAAGTAAAGTTAACGCGCTCCAAAGTGACCAGCCTCTCTCCAAGATTCTGTCTTCTATAGAGATGTAAGTATGTTTATTGTACTTCTATGTTGTGTGTTAATTTACGCCTGGTTTATCATAATTTTATTGGGAGTTAGTAACGTTTTCGTTGGGTTAGGAAACCTGTTATTTTATTAGCTAGTAAGTTAGGAGTTGTTAGGTTAAAGTACTTATTCAATAGAACTTGATGGTAGAGTTAACTGTGTTTTATTTTCACGCTGAAACGAGATCCCAGGCAAATAAGTTGAATTAAATTCAACACGTCACGCTAGTCGTGACATATGGTGGAGGCGCCTACGTTTCAGGGTGGAAAAAACATAATTTTTATTTTTTAAAAATAAATCGTTCTATTTAAAATGGGGGGTTCTTAATCAAAAGAAGAAAAAATTATTATTTCTCAAGCGGGTAATAGCGGAGGTATTTCTAATAAAGCGTCTCAAGAAAAAGATAATTCATGGTCAGCTAAGGAAATTTTGATTATTATTTTTTTGTGCATGGGGGTATTAATGCTGGTGTATTTTAGCATTAGAAAGATTATTAGTTTGATGAATAAGCAAATTCGCAAAGAAATTGCTAGGAATAATCAAATCGTTTAAATTTTGTCCGAAAACTTGAAAAATCTAAATAATTAAAAATACTGCCAAACATTTCGTATTAATTTTACATGAGTGAACCAAGTGACAAATCACGAGTACGAACTCGCAGTAGAGCTCAAAGTGTATCAGACAAAGAAAAATTTGTTTTGCAACAAGCACTAGCCCAAGGGAAAAACCCCGAAAAAGTCTTAAAAGAGTTGAGAGAGTTTAAACCCGCGCATCATAGCTCAACTGTCGGTTCCTCTGCTTCTGTACAGGCATCGATATCTGTAGGTGCCCCAGAAGTTGACAAAACAGCTTCTATTGCCAGTTTAACAAGTAGTGAGGACGAGAACAGCCCTTTCGAAAAAACTGTCGTAAGTGCGTAAATTGAAACCCCGCGAATTCGAACAACCAAAGCTTCGACTTCCCCAGAACAGTTTTTTAAGCCAAGAGCTTCATTGAGTAGGACTCCGCCTAAACCGCGAGAATCAGAAGAGTCTTGGCGAGAAAGTCCCTTAGAAGTGGTAGTGCCAGAGCCTACCTCATCCCGCCCCACAGATTTATTACAAGGTTGTAATAATCCTTGCCCACCCCCTGTAATTCGAGAGAGAAACAGTGTGATACGTCCTAACAATCCTGCAGCAATGGCTAACATGACTTTACAGGTAGCTTTGGCTGAGCCAAAAACTCCAGCCACACCAAAGTTTACATGCCCACCTACATTTAACCCATCTATAGACTCTCCCATTATTTCTGTGAATAAATATGAAAAAGCAGCGATTGCAAACAGCTGGTCGGAAAACCACAAAATTTCCTACTTAGCAAATTTCTTGGAAGGTCCGGCTCAGACTTGGTTTGATGGTTATATTAACGAACCGGCAAACCAGGCAAAGACATGGACAAATATAAAAACGGACTTTTTAAAAGAATTTTCCAGTGAACAGCCACTAAGAAAACTAAAGTTTCGACTAAATACACGAAAACATCAAGACAATGAGGATGTTAAAAAATATTATTTTAAATAACGAGAATCAAATAGTCAGGAGCGGACCGGGAAATACAACAAATTTTGCACGCAGAGATGGCAATCCAAATAGAAATCGAGTCTATTATAATAGTAATAGCACAAGGAGAAATTTCATAGATAACACGAATGTCGCCAGTAACGGTCCGAACAGGAATTTTGTCAATTATCGTGGAAATTTTACAAGAAATACGCCACCAAGGAACAATGACATTAATAATGATTCAAATAATGGCGGTCAACGGCCATATTACCAAAATCGGAATATGCAAGGGAATAGAAATAATGAGTAAAGAGGTCCAAACTATGGAAACAGAGCACCTTACCGAAATCAAGGTAATAGCTATTTACCGAACACAAGAACACACGATGGACGCATTAGATGCATTAATTGCAAAAGAATTGGGCATGCATCGTGCAACTGGAATGCAAACAGTTCCAGAAATAATTCAGATAACCGTCGAAATGATCAGGTATATCAAAACCCAAACGAAAGAGGACAATTTCGTCAATAGGAAGCCCTAACGAGATTGTCCACCTGTCATCAAAGGGCGTCAAAGGAGGGTTATTGAATGTGCATTTAAAAGTAAATAATCAAGAAAATGTAAATGTTGTTCTAGACACCGGAGCGTGTAAAAATATTGTGGATTTAAATTATATTAATAACATGTATCCTTTGGAAAATGATGTTGAATTAATTACTGCAGGCAGTTACCCTCTTACACCTATTGGAAATTCACAAGTGACTATTGAAGTTAATAATAAAGAGATACGCGTTGAAGCATTAGTGCTAAAAAATTTGTCCAAAGCTCTAATTTTGGGACATAACTTTTTGACGACGACAAAGTTAGTCATTGACTATAATAACAATAAAGTGACATTGCAGCATGGTTCGGACAAATTAATCCTAAATTTTGGAGATTATGATTCAACTGAAGAATGCGAGCCACAGCAAGATTTGTTCGTAAACATAGCAAACGAGCCAATAGTAAATTCCCTGAAAATTACCGTCGCCAACGATTACGTGTTGAAGCCCGGGAATGATATAATTACCCGATTGAACTTGAACCTACGACCGCCTGACTTAGCGGAATATTGTTTTATTGAGAAAGACAGTTTTTTACGACCGAGAGGTCTTATTTGCGTAGGATTACCGTTTTTGCAGAATGGACATTTTTATATTAAGCTTAAAAATGTCGGTCACCGTAGAATTTTTGTAATAAAAAATTCCACGATTGGTAATCTCGAGAAAACAATTAAAATGGACATGACAAAACTTCCAGTTTGTTGTATTAATGACCATAATCTAAGTAATATAACAATCTTAGGATTACAGAATAAATTGCAAACGCTACTTGCGGAGTATAGTGACGTTTTTTCAAAAACACCAAAATATATGGGGAGAACAGATGTAATTGAACACGAAATTGACGTAGGAAATGCTAAACCTATAAAACAAAAACCTTACAGAGTAGCACAAAAAGAAAGAGAAATAATAGATAATCAAATAAGGGAAATGGAACAATATGATATAATAAGGCAAAGTAACTCGCCCTGGGCAAGTCCCGTCGTATTAGTAAAGAAAAAGTCGGGAGAGACGCGGTTTTGTGTTGATTATCGCAAGTTAAACAATGTAACAGTAAAAAATTCGTGGTCAGTATCTAATATTGAGGATATTTTGACTTACTTAGGAAACGCCCAGTATTTCTCATAGTTAGACATTTATTCAGGTTATTGGGAAGTCAAAGTAAAAGAAGAAAGTAAGCCACTAGAAATAGCAACATTTATTTTGGATACTCGTAATATTGAGGAATTACAAAAGAAAGATGAAAAAATTGCCCAAATAATAATGACAATCAAAAACCCGGAAAATGCTACAATTGGTTTACGTAAGCAGGCAAAAAACTTCAGGATTGAATCCGGAATTTTATACCGAGTAAATCCGAATGATTTAGGTCAAGATAAGCTATTAGTAATACCACAACAGTTGGTGGGAGAAATTTTGTATTCTCACCATTCAGAACCGCTGAGTGGTCATTTGGGAATAGCAAAAACGCTATCAAAAATTAAGCAACGGTATTATTGACAAGGGTTGCAAAAAGATGTTGAAAATTTTGTTAAGGGTTGTCCAGATTGTCAAGCTAGAAAAGGTCAGCAAAATCAAAAGCCGATAAGATTTTTACACCCAATTCCTGTGGGAACACCATTTGAAAAGGTGGGGATTGACCTTTTAGGCCCTTTCCGCCGAAGTAGCAATGGTAAAACCATGATAGTGGTAGCAACAGACTATGCAACACGTTGGGCAGAAACTGAGGCGTTACCAAGTGGAAAAGCAGGGCCCGTAGCAAAATTTATTTTGGAAAAAATAATTACGAGACATGGAGCGCCTAAGGAATTATTAAGTGACAGAGGAAAAGTATTTCAATCAGAATTGGTGACGAAACTATTGAAAGAAATGGGCACCACAAGTCAATTTACAACGGCATATCACCCAGCAACAAATGGTCTTACGGAACGATTTAATAAGACTCTTGCAAATATGTTGGCAATGTACACCAACACAAATCAGTCAAATTGGGACCAATACTTACCACATGTAACTTTTGCCTATAATTCAGCGAAACAAGACAGCACGCAGTTCTCACCCTTTATGCTAGTGTATGGACGAGAACCTGTTTTACCAACTGAAGCAAACATTATGCCGCATGCTGAATCTCTTGATAGCAATCAAATGAGAGAAACTAGTCTGGCAATACGTAATTTTGCTGCTGAAAACATAAAAAGACGACAAAACATAGATAAACTTCGTTATGATTGTAAACATAGACATGTGGAGTTTAATGAGGGTGACCAAGTGAAAGTTTTCACCCCGGTAAGGAAAGTAGGGAAAAGTGAAAAATGGCTGCTTAGGTGGTTCGGACCTTATTATATAAGACGAAAAATGTCAGACGTGGACTATGAGATACAGAAAGGCAGATCAGACAAAGCAAAAAGAGAAGTTGTTCACGTAAGCAGAATATTACCCTATTATGATCCCTGGACCCCAGAATGCACGCCTTTATAAGGAAGAAAGATGGGAAAGACACACAAAAGAGACAACTTTGAACAACTAAAGAGTATATTACTACTAAAAAAAAAAACAAACGAAACGAAATATAATGTAATGTAAATATAATGTAAAAAACTTAATAATGGTGGTGGTGGAAATAAATGCGGTGACCAGTACCATTTATGGTTACTTGGTCACCAGACCACCAAGTTGGAGAATTGCTGGAGGTTGTCTCCTCAATATTATTTTCCGCTGTTGGAGTAGCGATCCCATTCGGGAGCCGCTCTTTCGGACCGGGGGCGTCGATGGCCTCGTTGGCTCTGGTGACCCCCACGCAGAGGTGTTCGATGAGGGTGATGGATATGTGACACCCTGGTTGCGCCCAGTGGACGGCGAAGCGGACCTGGCACCAATGTCCCTATCATTGTCGGACCAAAGGTCGGCGAGCCCTTCACCAGGGCGGCGCATTGTTAAGAGTCTCCGAAAGTGCCGGAGACGACAACCCCTTCCAGACCCAGTTTGGTTGTCATTTGGGGGGCAAGATTGTGGATCTTTAGTTTTGAAAAGAACAACAAATTGGATTACTTTATAATGTGAATAACAAAGCCAACAAATTTACTTACGGTTCATGATGAAAACACTAAACACGACGAAAAAAACGAGCTACTACACTCAAATGGAAAAAACAACTGCACTCGCAAAGGCACACAAAGAAAGTGACTGGAGAGGAAAAAAGTAAAGGACCGTTTCGTCCATAAAATGACAAAACTGCTGTGAATGCAGTGCTGTATAAGTAAAATAAATAAACGATAATAAGGCACCGTCCATCCCTAACTGACATAAAGATTGTAACACTTTGTATACGAAGTAATAATTTTGTTGAAATGAAAATATTACGTTTGTTGGGTACAAACTTCACATACCGAGTTGTACCTAAATTTGAAGTTACTGAGCTCAGGGATTTTTATTCTCTTATCCGCGTCTGAATTTAATGGCCAATTGAAAAATTCACGAACGGATATTAGTCTAATTTTCCGCAGTTACACCAAAAGTGTGTAAAATGATTATCTAAGCGCGCGTGTTACAAGTTATTTGACTACAATGGAAAAAATGATATAATTAAAATGGCATACTTAGACAAAAAATTACGAGGGACGTTAAATATATCGGGAAACGCCATAGGTGCCGAACAAGTAAATACTTGAATAAATATATATGTCGAGGGTATGTGATATTGGGGGGATAGACAGATTAAAGTAACGAGTTTTCGTTTTATTTTAGTGTTGGATATTTTTTAATACCAGCATAATGTATTCGGTCGGAACAAATGCATCAAATAAATAATATGCGACCGCACGCGTCCCGTAAAAGTGCTGACATGAAATTAAGAGAATATAAATAATTCCATCGCTGTGACAGTACCGCGAGTGCGTTTCCTTGAAAAAATACCGATCGAGAGTTTATAAAAAAATGGAATGGAGTGTTTCTATATTATTCCCGATGTGTTTCGGACATAAATGTCAAATTACATTTATATGACATGGCGTTATACCATTTATGGGAATTACATCAAGAAATACAGCGACCGGGAATAGTGTATTTGGGAGTCACAAAGACGTTACTAGCACTTTGGACCCAAATAATTCACGTGGAATACCAGATGATTCATATTGATTTAATGATGAGACAAGGAAGAAACCCTACGGAAAGATGTGGTTGTGCAATCTGCGCACCTCCGAGGGTGCCATTCTATCAACCAAGACAATTTTGGGAAATTTGGGGAAATCTGTTTGTGGATGGTTGCGCATGCAATGTTTGTGCGTACAGAAGGAGTTCACAATTCAGGCAGCGTAAACTACATCAACCTCCCCGACCCCATTTGCCACCGAGAATGATGGGACATCCATTTAGGGTGCCATCAAGAAGTGAACCTACGTTTATTGAAGTGCCGAGGGTGACTTTGCGACCGAATTGGAACCCCGTTGAGCCACCAATAAATACAGAAAACATGACAAATTGGACTCGGCAGGTGACTGCCACGCCTCTTCGAAGACAAATAAATCGTACACGTGTACGTGGTACGGCACCATATCAAGTGCCTATACGTGAGGAAAGAAATGAAGACCAGTTGAACACTTATCAGGCGAAACCCGGAGGGACCCAAACCGAACAAGACAAGTGAAACAGTTATTGTTCAATGTATTATATCTATATTATATATTGTATCTTTAAATTTTATTTATATAATAATGACTATTGTAGCACAAAGAAAATAAATGATATTTAACCATTTTTCTTGTTTAATTGAAGGTACGATGGGTAAAGTTAATACAGGCGTAATACGTTTTAAAGGCGTCAAGTACGTCACTGTTATTAAGGTGATAATGATGACACAAGCTTTACCCTGACCCACCTCAAAACCGCTGCCAAGACAAAATAAACCGAGTATAGGTTGTTTACACTACTTAGGTAGAGTACATTTCAAACCATAGGGTCATTAGACAACCGTAAATTTTGTTTTGTGTTTACGTTTTGATAATTTACTTTCTTATTTTTGTTTACAGATAATCTAGGGAAGAAGCAATCAGACGCTATCGTCAATTTATTTTTTGTTTTTGGATAAATAAAATATTTCTCCGCACGGATTTGAAATGAAGTTAGAACGTTCAATGTTCCAGTTTTTAGAACAACTTAGCTGATATGGAAATTGGGACATTAGTTAAACATATGCAGAAGTTATTGCAATCGGTTTGAAGTATACCAGTGAATAAAATTCACTCGGTTGAAGGTTATTAATTTGATTGAGATATAAAAGAAATATGCGTGTAATATTATATATTATTATATGTTATTATTAAGCCTTAAGTAACGCATATTAACCTTTGTTCTTATTTTCATTACATGTAAAAACCGCTTGAGGGAGCCATAAGAAGCCAATGTACTAAATGGCGCTGTGCAAAGCCAGTATTGGACGACCATTGAAGATGACATTTAACAGTGTCACCAGAGTCAACCACATGATGAAAATGAAGCCTTTGCAGAAGAGACTATGAAAAGGACATTGCTAGACTTCAGCTACTGGACTATTTGGTGACCAGTGAAAGACGATGTGTTAAGTCATAGACAGGGCAATGTATGATTGTGACAAACATTTTTGTGCGAACAATGGCGCAATATAAGTCGCAACATGAAAACTACATGTATTAGAGTAAAATGGTGCGCATTTAAGGGCTACCCAAGGTTTCAAATGTGTTATGTTAATTTAAGGGTTACTTTAATGATTAGGATTACTATAATTTTTAGGTACAACGAAGCGATGACGGAAAATGGAGAAAGTAATGTTACGATTTTCCCGTGGGTTCACACAAAGTCAGTTTAACTCAACAATTAATAAATTTATTTACACTTTCATAACACTCCGTACAATAATTAACTCAGCTATTAAAAACACTACTACAATTCCACTATTTAAAGTTTACCGCGTTCCCAAATTCACTACTACACTACTCTCCCGCGGTCGACACCGCTTCTTTTATATTCGCAAACCACGTTCTAGAATGACAGCGAAACGCTTCGCGATTTGCCTCGATTCTTCCAGGTATGGCGCTTCCTTCTGTGGCCTACTTTAATACGCGCCCGGACAGATATTGCGGCGCATCGGTTTCATCCAGCATAGCATAGTAGGCCCAAATCGTAACACTGCCCCCCTCTTAAAGCTGATCGTCCCGATCCGCTTCATCTAATCCGTGGTATTTCTTGAGTCTGTCCAGATGGACAATTTTCATCTTGCCTTTGGGGCTGCGTTGGACTCTGTATGCGACGTCGTTTAACTTTTTTTACCACATTGTAAGGTCCCTCCCAGTGTCGTTGCCATCTTTGACTTAATCCTTTGCTCCTCCTGGGTTGAAACATCCACACAGCATCACCTTTCTTATAATTGCCACCAGTTGGTCTGTGGTCCAGTGTCATCTTCATACGGTCGTTGTTTGGTTTCATCTTCTCTCTCCCAAGTTCCCGAATTGTGATGGATCCCTTGTGTAACGAACACTGGTCACACCGTTTACACCATTCCTCAACGTCCTTTCTGAAGTTAATCCAGTAAAATCGATCTCTTATTCTAGCCAAAGTCTGGTTTACTCCAAAGTGTCCTCCTCTGCGACTGTCATGTACTTCTCTCAGCACATTTTCTTTGCAGGAATTGGGCACTATTGTTTGGTAAACAAAGCGTTTTCCGTCTGGACTTTCCCATTTGCGAGTAATTAAGTCATCTCGCAGTCGAAGCGAATTCCACTGCAACCAGTAACCCCTTACTGTTGGTCCATATCTGGAAATCTGTTGCCAATCCGGTTTCAAATCTTTCTCCAACCATCTTCTGATTACTTTCAAATCAGAGTCTGAGCGCTGCCCTTTTATTATGTCTTCCTTAGAAACGCTGCTCTTCATTCTTTTTGTAGCCTCTTTATCTGTCACCTTCGCGATTTGACCAATCCTCCAACCCTTATGAATTTGTCCTTTCCGGTACCTTAAGTCACTATCAAAAGCTTGACGATCCTCTACATATCGCGGTAAATGTCCTTCCGGGTTCTTCATTTCCTGCTCCTGGTTACGCCAGTTCTGCGGGGTCGGTAAACGAGACTGCTGTCTGCAATTCCAGCGGTAATTTCCTCTACGTCCACAATTATAACACGTAATGTTCCTTTTAACAGAGGAGTTCCGGTGATTTGTTCTAATGTCCTGATTTCGTCGGCACTGTGGGTTTGGAGAACAAGACCGCTGTCTGCAATTCCTTCTATAGTGTCCTTTGCGTCCACATCGATAACATTCAACTCTAGTGATCGGACGTGACCGTTCTAACTGTGTGGACATTTCCTAATGCTGCCATTTGTTGCACTAATTGGCCGAACATTGATTCAATTTCATCTATTAATGTAGCAACATGATCGGCTGGCGGTACTCTTTCCTCTTGAATTGTCTCTGGCTTTAAGTCATTGCACGCAGCTTCAACTTCCAGCGCTCGAACCAGTAATTCGCTGTTGTTGCTCCCTTTGAACATCTTCAGCCATTTCTTTACCTCCAGATCTCGAATCCCATCTACAAAATACTGTGCCACAAGTTCTTCTTGGATTTCATCCGGGACGGCTGGGTAAGCCAGATGCACAAGGCGACAAATTTCGGCTTCAAACTCTTCTAGACTTTCACCAGTTTTCTGCTGTCTTGCCATTAATTGCGTTCGATACAGTCCTTTCTTATGTTGATCCCCATAACGACGTTCTAATGCAGCTACTAATGCTTCATAGTTGCTTCGTTGGGCGATAGGCACCGTCTGTAACAGTTCCAATGCAGGTCCTCGTAATGCCACTACTAGTGCTACAGCCATTTCCTTGGTACTCCATCCATTTGCATTTGCAGCGGCCTCAAATTGGAGTTGGTACATTGCCCATGAAGTTTGACCGTCGTATGTGGGAGGCTTGATCTTGTTGAGCCCGTTTCCGGTGAACACTGTAGAGCTGACTCCTATGCTGTCAATTTTCTGCTCTAAGTCGCGTAGCTTTATCTCAACATCATTCTGAATTTTATTAATGTCCTCCCGAACATCATTAATGTCCTCCCGAACATCCTTTAATTTTACCTGAACATCACACTCCATCTTTTTGAGACTATGGGTTACATACTCTAGGATTTCTGTCTTGGTCCCCGCTAGAAGGTTCAATATTTCTACGTTACGTTTTTCTTGCCGCTCTCTATCTTCTTGACGCATTTCTATATCTTGTTGTAGCATTCTTTCTTGTTGTTGTCCAATCCTTTCTTGTTCTTCCTTGTCTTGTTGTCGAATTCTTTCTTCTTGTTGTCGAATCCTTTCTTGTTCTTCCTTGTCTTTTTGTCGAATCCTTTCTTGTTCTTCCTTGTCGTGTTGTCGAATTCTTTCTTCTTGTTTTTCAAGCATTGCCATAATAGCTGCAAATTGGGCCTCCATATTTGCACTTTGACGTCTTGTTATTGGCATAAAATAAATTTAACACACCACTGTTCCAAAAATCTCTAGTCCGGTTCTGAACACAAGTCTTTAACCCGAAGTTTAGTTCAAATTCACGTCGCACTAAAGTCTGATCGCACTTCTGACACCAATTGTTACGATTTTCCCGTGGGTTCACACAAAGTCAGTTTAACTCAACAATTAATAAATTTATTTACACTTCCAAAACACTCCGTACAATAATTAACTCAGCTATTAAAAACACTATTACAATTCCACAACTATTCCACTATTTAAAGTTTACCGCGTTCCCAAATCCACTACTACACTACTACACTACTCTCCCGCGGTCGACACCGCTTCTTTTATATTCGCAAACCACGTTCTAGAATGACCGCGAAACGCTTCGCGATTTGCCTCGATTCTTCCAGGTATGGCGCTTCCTTCTGTGGCCTACTTTAATACGCGCCCGGACAGATATTGCGGCGCATCGGTTTCATCCAGTATCGAGCATAGTAGGCCCAAACCGTAACAATAATTTATATCTAGTATGCATGAATATTGATAATGGGGAAGCGCATATAACTGAATCTGAACTTAATGATTTATGGCATAAAAGAATGGGACATTCTACTAAATACCCTAGTAAAACTCTATGTGAAACATGTTTAAAAGGTAAACAGACACAGAAGCCTTATAAATCTTTAAGTGAAAACTTAAAAGCAAGGAGATTGTTAGAGGTTATTTCGTCAGATGTTTGTGGACCTTTAACTCCTGTAACTTACAACGGCATGAAGTATTTTGTAACATTTATTGACCATTTTTCACATTTTACAGTATGCTATCTTATGAAAAATAAAAGTGAAGTTCTGGAAAAATTTCAGCAATATGTAGCAATGGTAGAAGCTAAGTTCCAAAGCAAAATAGATAGATTACGATGTGACAATGGGGGTGAATACATGTCAAGGGATTTTAAATACTTTTGCAGAGCAAAAGGTATAACAGTTCAATCAACAATACCACATACACCTCCACAAAATGGTGTGTCTGAAAGAATGAACAGAACTATAATGGAAACTGCACGTTGTATGCTTCTTAGTTCTAAACTGGAAAAATATTTATGGGAAGAAGCAGTACTGGTAGCAATTTATATTATTAATAGATTACCAACAACAGCATTACCAACAAATATTACTCTGGCATGCGCAGTAGGTCCTACCTTGTTACTGACACTGAGCGGCATCGTTTAGGGGGGTCAGTTTGTTTTTCGCACTTTTTGGCATGCGCAGTGGGTCTTACCTCTGCGCAGTCGTATAAATTTTGTTACTGACACTGAGCGGCATCGTTTAGGGGGGTCAGTTTGTTTTTCGCACTTTTTGGCATGCGCAGTGGGTCTTACCTCTGCGCAGTGGTATAAATTTTGTTACTGACACTGAGTGGCATCGTTTGGGGTGGGTCAGTTTGTTTTCTGCACTTTTTGGCATGCGCAGTAGGTCCTACCTTGTTACTGACACTGAGCGGCATCGTTTAGGGGGGTCAGTTTGTTTTTCGCACTTTTTGGCATGCGCAGTGGGTCTTACCTCTGCGCAGTGGTATAAATTTTGTTACTGACACTGAGTGGAATCGTTTAGGGGGGTCAGTTTGTTTTTCGCACTTTTTGGCATGCGCAGTAGGTCTTACCTCTGCGCAGTGGTATAAATTTTGTCCTCAATGTCCGAGCAGTACCTCCTCCACGTAAATCTGCGGGAGTCTCGTATCGCTTTCTTGTAGAGCTTCTGAGCCAACTTGTGGTTGTCCCAGTGTTCCACAGTATTGATCCTTTTTGCTTTGTTAAAAAGTTTACGGACCTTCTTACGGTGTCTCTCTAAGAGAGAGTTCCACCATGGCGTTCCTCCAACTACCCGTTCCTTAGCCGGGCAGTTGTGCTCGTGTGACGCTAGTACGGCAGCGTTGAGTTCGTTCTTTTATACATGACCCTTATCCTACTGGCCAGCTGCTCGCTGTAGAGGCTCCAGTCAGTAGTCCGGGGGTTCCTGTAAGTGGAAGAGGGGATTGTGCTTATCCCCTCGACATCGAAAAGAATGTGTCGGTGATTGGAGAGGGAATCCTCCTCCGACACGCACCATCGCTTTACTTGTTGTTTTAAGGGCCCACCGCAGATCGTAAGGTCGATGACAGACTGCCGCCCCGGCATGAAGAAGGTCGGCACGGTACTTCTATGGAGGACCCCCAGACGGAGGCCCAGAGCTCGGGATGAGCATTGGAGTCAAATCCAATTAATTCTGGAGTGTCCTCCTCTGCGCACCTCCTCACGAGAGACTCAAGTTCGACCGGTGGACACACACGGGTCCGGCACGGTTCCCCGTGCCAATTTTGTTACTGACACTGAGTGGCATCGTTTGGGAGGGTCAGTTTGTTTTCTACACTCTCGCGCTTGACAATAACCTTGATTTTGCCAAGGTCCTTCGATATACCTTCGATGTCCGAGGTTCCCTTAACGGGCTCCTCTGGCATCGAGGTACTTGTACAGGCCGGACCCCCCGTAGTCCCAATAAGAGGGCATACGTTGGAGGCGGCCGAATGTGTTGAGGCCGAGGAATTCAAAGACCCCTCGTCCTCCGAAGAAATTTCATTAATGGTATCCATATATTGGTCCCACGAGTAATGGGGAAATGTGGTCCGACGCCGTGGAGCCCCACACGACGCTAAGGCATTTATACAAGGGGGTGCACCAGCTGCCCCCAGGTTCGTCGCTAGATGTCAGACCGCCTGGCTGACCATCCATCCCGTCAGCGCGCACGATACCTTGTTATTCAGAAGGTTTTTTATAGTGGTGCCTAACATCCACTCGGCCCAGGCAGTAAAGCCAAGGTCCCCGTTCCCCGGGTTGCCCCGGGGGTTACGGTATGTAGCTGGTCCACGTCTGCATTTTACCGGGCTCATCCGGGTTTTTATTCCCTTCGGACCCGGCTATGTATACAGATAACCATGAGTTCCCCAAAGGGCCCTCAAGGCCGTTCCCCTATCCGCCACCTGGGACGCGCCTGTCAGGTTGCTGAACCCCCGCAGAACTAGCTGCGGTACCAGACTGCGCAGTGGTATAAATTTTGTACTGTGCAGTTTGTTTTTCGCACTTTTTGGCATGCGCAGTAGGTCTTACCTCTGCGCAGTGGTATAAATTTTGTTACTGACACTGAGTGGCATCGTTTGGGGGGGGGTCAGTTTGTTTTCTACACTTTTTGGCATGCGCAGTAGGTTCTACCTCTGCGCAGTCGTATAAATATTGTTACTGACACTGAGCGGCATAGTTTAGGGGGGTCAGTTTGTTTTTCGCTCTTTTTGGCATGCGCAGTAGGTCTTACTTCTGCGCAGTGGTATAAATTTTGTTACTGACACTGAGTGGCATCGTTTGGGGGGGGTCAGTTTGTTTTCTACACTTTTTGGACTGCGCAGTAGGTTCTACCTCTGCGCAGTCATATAAATTTTGTTACTGACACTGAGCGGCATCGTTTAGGGGGGTTAGTTTGTTTTTCGCACTTTTTGGCATGCGCAGTAGGTCCTACCTTGTTACTGACACTGAGTGGCATCGTTTGGGGGGGGTCAGTTTGTTTTCTGCACTTTTTGGCATGCGCAGTAGGTCCTACCTTGTTACTGACACTGAGCGGCATCGTTTAGGGGGGTCAGTTTGTTTTTCGCACTTTTTGGCATGCGCAGTGGGTCTTACCTCTGCGCAGTCGTATAAATTTTGTTACTGACACTGAGCGGCATCGCTTAGGGGTGTCAGTTTGTTTTTCGCACTTTTTGGCATGCGCAGTAGGTCTTACCTCTGCGCAGTCGTATAAATTTTGTTACTGACACTGAGTGGCATCGTTTGGGGGGGTCAGTTTGTTTTCTACGTTTTTGGCATGCGCAGTAGGTTCTACCTCTGCGCAGTCGTATAAATTTTGTTACTGACACTGAGCGGCATCGTTTAGGGGGGTCAGTTTGTTTTCTGCACTTTTTGGCATGCGCAGTAGGTCCTACCTTGTTACTGACACTGAGTGGCATCGTTTGGGGGGGTCAGTTTGTTTTCTACACTTTTTGGCATGCGCAGTAGGTTCTACCTCTGTGCAGTCGTATAAATTTTGTTACTGACACTGAGCGGCATCGTTTAGGGGGGTCAGTTTGTTTTTCGCACTTTTTGGCATGCGCAGTGGGTCTTACCTCTGCGCAGTCGTATAAATTTTGTTACTGACACTGAGCGGCATCGCTTAGGGGTGTCAGTTTGTTTTTCGCACTTTTTGGCATGCGCAGTAGGTCTTACCTCTGCGCAGTCGTATAAATTTTGTTACTGACACTGAGTGGCATCGTTTGGGGGGGTCAGTTTGTTTTCTACGTTTTTGGCATGCGCAGTAGGTTCTACCTCTGCGCAGTCGTATAAATTTTGTTACTGACACTGAGCGGCATCGTTTAGGGGGGTCAGTTTGTTTTCTGCACTTTTTGGCATGCGCAGTAGGTCCTACCTTGTTACTGACACTGAGTGGCATCGTTTGGGGGGGTCAGTTTGTTTTCTACACTTTTTGGCATGCGCAGTAGGTTCTACCTCTGTGCAGTCGTATAAATTTTGTTACTGACACTGAGCGGCATCGTTTAGGGGGGTCAGTTTGTTTTTCGCACTTTTTGGCATGCGCAGTAGGTCTTACTTCTGCGCAGTCGTATAAATGTTGTTACTGATGTAACATAGTTAGTTGAAGTTGTAACAGTTCATTTTCATGCATAGCTAAGTATTATTATTAATCGTATTGCATCAATCGGTTCGCTATTATAAGTATTTTATGTATACACAGCAACCGATATTATATTGTATGAGTACGCATAATATAGTACGATGCCACTCAGAAGCTAGTAGTGGATACAGAGTGTAATGCAAAAATATAATTGATTTATTCAGCAAATAGATATTGAATACAGGGAACTTGCGGGAGTATCATTTGCTACCTTTACACTGACACTGAGCGGCATCGTTTGGGGGGGGTCAGTTTGTTTTTCGCACTTTTTGGCATGCGCAGTAGGTCCTACCTTGTTACTGACACTGAGCGGCATCGTTTAGGGGGGTCAGTTTGTTTTTCGCACTTTTTGGCATGCGCAGTAGGTCTTACCTCTGCGCAGTGGTATAAATTTTGTTACTGACACTGAGTGGCATCGTTTGGGGGGGGTCAGTTTGTTTTCTGCACTTTTTGGCTTGCGCAGTAGGTCCTACCTCTGCGCAGTAGTATAAATATTGTTACTGACACTGAGCGGCATAGTTTAGGGGGGTCAGTTTGTTTTCTGGACTTTTTGGCTTGCGCAGTAGGTTCTACCTCTGCGCAGTAGTATAAATATTGTTACTGACACTGAGCGGCATAGTTTAGGGGGGTCAGTTTGTTTTCTGGACTTTTTGGCTTGCGCAGTAGCTCTTACCTCTGCGCAGTGGTATAAATTTTGTTACTGACACTGAGTGGCATCGTTTGGGGGGGGTCAGTTTGTTTTCTGCACTTTTTGGCATGCGCAGTAGGTCCTACCTTGTTACTGACACTGAGCGGCATCGTTTGGGGGGGTCAGTTTGTTTTCTACACTTTTTGGCATGCGCAGTAGGTCCTACTTCTGCGCAGTCGTATAAATGTTGTTACTGATGTAACATAGTTAGTTGAAGTTGTAACAGTTCATTTTCATGCATAGCTAAGTATTATTATTAATCGTATTGCATCAATCGGTTCGCTATTATAAGTATTTTATGTATACACAGCAACCGATATTATATTGTATGAGTACGCATAATATAGTACACTTTTTGGCATGCGCAGTAGGTCCTACCTTGTTACTGACACTGAGCGGCATCGTTTAGGGGGGTCAGTTTGTTTTTCGCACTTTTTGGCATGCGCAGTAGGTCTTACCTCTGCGCAGTGGTATAAATTTTGTTACTGACACTGAGTGGCATCGTTTGGGGGGGGTCAGTTTGTTTTCTGCACTTTTGGCTTGCGCAGTAGGTCCTACCTCTGCGCAGTAGTATAAATATTGTTACTGACACTGAGCGGCATAGTTTAGGGGGGTCAGTTTGTTTTCTGGACTTTTTGGCTTGCGCAGTAGGTTCTACCTCTGCGCAGTAGTATAAATATTGTTACTGACACTGAGCGGCATAGTTTAGGGGGGTCAGTTTGTTTTTCGCACTTTTTGGCATGCGCAGTGGGTCTTACCTCGGCGCAGTGGTATAAATTTGTTACTGACACTGAGTGGCATCGTTTGGGGGGGGTCAGTTTGTTTTCTGCACTTTTTGGCATGCGCAGTAGGTCCTACCTTGTTACTGACACTGAGCGGCATCGTTTGGGGGGGTCAGTTTGTTTTCTACACTTTTGGCATGCGCAGTAGGTCCTACTTCTGCGCAGTCGTATAAATGTTGTTACTGATGTAACATAGTTAGTTGAAGTTGTAACAGTTCATTGACATGCATAGCTAAGTATTATTATTAATCGTATTGCATCAATCGGTTTGCTATTATAAGTATTTTATGTATACACAGCAACCGATATTATATTGTATGAGTAGGCATAATAGAGTACGATGCCACCCAGAAGCTAGTAGTGGATACAAGAGTGTAATGCATAAATATAATTGATTTATTCAGCAAATAGATATTGAATACAGGGAACTTGCGGAAGTATCATTTACTACCTTTACACTGACACTGAGCGGCATAGTTTAGAGGGGTCAGTTTGTTTTTCGCACTCTTTCGCATGCGCAGTAGGTCTTACTTCTGCGCAGTGGTATAAATTTTGTTACTGACACTGAGTGGCATCGTTTGGGGGGGGGGGTCAGTTTGTTTTCTGCACTTTTTGGCATGCGCAGTAGGTCCTACCTTGTTACTGACACTGAGCGGCATCGTTTAGGGGGGTCAGTTTGTTTTTTCGCACTTTATGGCATGCGCAGTGGGTCTTACCTCTGCGCAGTGGTATAAATTTTGTTACTGAAACTGAGTGGCATCGTTTGGGGGGGGTCAGTTTGCTTTCTGCACTTTTTGGCATGCGCAGTGGGTCTTACCTCTGCGCAGTGGTATAAATTTTCTTACTGACACTGAGTGGCATCGTTTGGGGGGGGTCAGTTTGTTTTCTGCACTTTTGGCTTGCGCAGTAGGTCCTACCTCTGCGCAGTAGTATAAATATTGTTACTGACACTGAGCGGCATAGTTTAGGGGGGTCAGTTTGTTTTCTGCACTTTTTGGCTTGCGCAGTAGGTCCTACCTCTGCGCAGTAGTATAAATATTGTTACTGACACTGAGCGGCATAGTTTAGAGGGGTCAGTTTGTTTTCTGCACTTTTTGGCATGCGCAGTAGGTCCTACCTTGTTACTGACACTGAGTGGCATCGTTTGGGGGGGTCAGTTTGTTTTCTACACTTTTTGGCATGCGCAGTAGGTCCTACCTTGTTACTGACACTGAGTGGCATCGTTTGGGGGGGTCAGTTTGTTTTTCGCACTTTTTGGCAAGCGCAGTAGGTCTTACCTCTGCGCAGTGGTATAAATTTTGTTACTGACACTGAGCGGCATCGTTTAGGGGGGTCAGTTTGTTTTTCGCACTTTTTGGCAAGCGCAGTAGGTCTTACCTCTGCGCAGTGGTATAAATTTGTTACTGACACTGAGTGGCATCGTTTGGGGGGGTCAGTTTGTTTTCTACGCTTTTTGGCATGCGCAGTAGGTTCTACCTCTGCGCAGTCGTATAAATTTTGTTACTGACACTGAGCGGCATCGTTTAGGGGGGTCAGTTTGTCTTTCGCACTTTTTGGCATGCGCAGTAGGTCCTACCTCTGCGCAGTCGTATAAATTTTGTTACTGACACTGAGCGGCATAGTTTAGAGGGGTCAGTTTGTTTTCTGCACTTTTTGGCATGCGCAGTAGGTCCTACCTTGTTACTGACACTGAGTGGCATCGTTTGGGGGGGTCAGTTTGTTTTCTACACTTTTTGGCATGCGCAGTAGGTCCTACCTTGTTACTGACAATGAGTGGCATCGTTTGGGGGGGGTCAGTTTGTTTTTCGCACTTTTTGGCATGCGCAGTGGTTCTTACCTCTGCGCAGTGGTATAAATTTTGTTACTGACACTGAGTGGCATCGTTTGGGGGGGTCAGTTTGTTCTCTTTTTGGCCCAATTTTCATGATTTTGATCAATTTTCATGATTTTGATCAATTTTCATAATTTGTTAATTTTTTAGTTTTGAACCAATTTTCATGATTCGATAAATTTTCATAATTTTCATGATTTTGATCAATTTCCATGATTTTGGTCATTTTTAATTTTTGAACAAATTTTCATGACTTTGATCAATTTTCATATTGTCGATGGATAGCTAATGAAATGGGCTTTCCAACGATATGGCAACTTTGGCTGATTGGTTGAGTAAGTTGAACGCTAGAGGGCTTCAAACTTGACTTAATTTTTTTTGCACTGTTCTGTTTAAACCTTTCTACCTGGCTTATTTGACTGACAAGGTGTGAACTTTTATATGTCGATGGATAGCCAATGAAATGGGCTTTCCAACCATATGGCAACATTGGCTGATTGGTTCAGTAGTTTGACCGCTAGAGGGCTTCAAACTTGACTTAAATTTTTTTGCACTCTTTTGTTTAAACCTCCCTACCTCCCATATTTGACCGACAAGGTGTGAACTTTTATACGTCGATGGATAGCTAATGAAATGGGCTTTCCAACGATATGTCAACTTTGGCTGATTGGTTCAGTAAGTTGACCTCTAGAGGGCTTCAAACTTGACTTAATTTTTTTTTTGCACTGTTCTGTTTAAACCTTTCTACCGGGCTTATTTGACTGACAAGGTGTGAACTTTTATATGTCGATGGATAGCTAATGAAATGGCTTTCCATCGATATGCAACTTTGGCTGATTGGTTCAGTAGTTTGACCGCTAGAGGGCTTCAAACTTGACTTAAATTTTTTATCAATTTTTTTTGCACTGTTTTGTTTAAACCTCTCTACCTCCCTTATTTGACCGACTAACCTTCCTTCCAAATTTCTCGGCTAATTATCTAAAGCTAAATATCTCGGCAATTTCTTAATTGCTTGTCTAAGCACTTGGATCATTGTCCGAACAATTGATGACTTATTGCTGACTGGCGATTGCAACACCTTAGCTAGCTTTCGTTCTAAAAAGGTTCGATTGCTTATTTTGCAACTCAAGTGGTCGACGACTTGTTTCGGTCAGTGGCCGATTATTTCCTGAATAAGTAATTAACGAAAATCTACTTGTGACAATATCAGTAAAAATAAAGTTGTATAAAATCTAATAAAAAGTATCTTCAATCTCTTTGACCAGTTCATAAAGGGATAAAGGAAGCTGTAGAAATTAACAGGTTATGGGCCCAGTCCAGGAAAACCGGAAAAGTAAGCAGTAATTATCCTGTTGTGAAACGTATTTTGAAAACCTGAAGGATAAGACAAATTATGGCGACAATCCCTAGTAATTTAATTGTAAAGCCATTTGATGGAAACAAACGGCTTCTCAAATTGGGAGTTTCGAGTAAGATTGTGTCTTGAGCAACAAGGTGTTTTGGAAATGTTGGAGAAAGATCCTCCGGAATCAACAGCCACAAATGAACTTGCAGTTTTTAATAAAAACGATATAAAAGCTCGGAATTTAATCGTTCAGTTATTGGCTGATAATGTTCTTGAAATGGTGAAAACCAAAACTACAGCTAAGAAATCATGAATGAGTTGAAAGGTACTTTTCAAAAGCAAGGAATAGCAAACCAGGTACATTTGCAGAAGAAATTGAGAAACATGAAATATTTTGGAAAAGGAAAACTAAGTGAATTTCTGTTTGAATTTGAGAAAACAGTCTCAGAGTTAAAAAACTGTGGTGAAAACATAAATGACACAGAGATAGTTACACAGTTATTGTCTGCAATGCCAGAGAACTATTGTCACGAAGGATAATAAATCAAATTTATTTCACTTGAACGGAAACATTAAAAATGTGGAATTTATATTACTTGAGCGGAAACATTAAAATTGTGGAATGCGGTCGGAGTGCAACTGCAATTATGATGCATTTGCTGAATTGCGAAATAATGTGGAATGTTTTCCAAGTACCGAGGGTCGAAAGGTCGTCACGAGTTGTCGGCTAGACGAGGCCAGGTCTGGGAGTTTTGATTGGTGGAACCAGTGTCTGGAATGATATAAAAAAGAGGTTGTACCCTAGAGAGGGGTTCGGTTCAGTTCAGTTCAGTCCAGCTCTTTCCAGTCAGTCCAGTTTTGCTGTGCACCACGTTAGTGACCGAACCGCAAATGTCAATTAGACATGTCCGTAACGCTCAAGTAAAGTTAACGCGCTCCAAAGTGACCAGCCTCTCTCCAAGATTCTGTCTTCTATAGAGATGTAAGTATGTTTATTGTACTTCTATGTTGTGTGTTAATTTACGCTGGTTTATCATAATTTTATTGGGAGTTAGTAACGTTTTCGTTGGGTTAGGAAACCTGTTATTTTATTAGCTAGTAAGTTAGGAGTTGTTAGGTTAAAGTACTTATTCAATAGAACTTGATGGTAGAGTTAACTGTGTTTTATTTTCACGCTGAAACGAGATCCCAGGCAAATAAGTTGAATTAAATTCAACACGTCACGCTAGTCGTGACATATGGTGGAGGCGCCTACGTTTCAGGGTGGAAAAAACATAATTTTTATTTTTAAAAATAAATCGTTCTATTTAAAATGGGGGGTTCTTAATCAAAAGAAGAAAAAATTATTATTTCTCAAGCGGGTAATAGCGGAGGTATTTCTAATAAAGCGTCTCAAGAAAAAGATAATTCATGGTCAGCTAAGGAAATTTTGATTATTATTTTTTTGTGCATGGGGGTATTAATGCTGGTGTATTTTAGCATTAGAAAGATTATTAGTTTGATGAATAAGCAAATTCGCAAAGAAATTGCTAGGAATAATCAAATCGTTTAAATTTTGTCCGAAAACTTGAAAAATCTAAATAATTAAAAATACTGCCAAACATTTCGTATTAATTTTACATGAGTGAACCAAGTGACAAATCACGAGTACGAACTCGCAGTAGAGCTCAAAGTGTATCAGACAAAGAAAAATTTGTTTTGCAACAAGCACTAGCCCAAGGGAAAAACCCCGAAAAAGTCTTAAAAGAGTTGAGAGAGTTTAAACCCGCGCATCATAGCTCAACTGTCGGTTCCTCTGCTTCTGTACAGGCATCGATATCTGTAGGTGCCCCAGAAGTTGACAAAACAGCTTCTATTGCCAGTTTAACAAGTAGTGAGGACGAGAACAGCCCTTTCGAAAAAACTGTCGTAAGTGCGTAAATTGAAACCCCGCGAATTCGAACAACCAAAGCTTCGACTTCCCCAGAACAGTTTTTTAAGCCAAGAGCTTCATTGAGTAGGACTCCGCCTAAACCGCGAGAATCAGAAGAGTCTTGCGAGAAAGTCCCTTAGAAGTGGTAGTGCCAGAGCCTACCTCATCCCGCCCCACAGATTTATTACAAGGTTGTAATAATCCTTGCCCACCCCTGTAATTCGAGAGAGAAACAGTGTGATACGTCCTAACAATCCTGCAGCAATGGCTAACATGACTTTACAGGTAGCTTTGGCTGAGCCAAAAACTCCAGCCACACCAAAGTTTACATGCCCACCTACATTTAACCCATCTATAGACTCTCCCATTATTTCTGTGAATAAATATGAAAAAGCAGCGATTGCAAACAGCTGGTCGGAAAACCACAAAATTTCCTACTTAGCAAATTTCTTGGAAGGTCCGGCTCAGACTTGGTTTGATGGTTATATTAACGAACCGGCAAACCAGGCAAAGACATGGACAAATATAAAAACGGACTTTTTAAAAGAATTTTCCAGTGAACAGCCACTAAGAAAACTAAAGTTTCGACTAAATACACGAAAACATCAAGACAATGAGGATGTTAAAAAATATTATTTTAAATAACGAGAATCAAATAGTCAGGAGCGGACCGGGAAATACAACAAATTTTGCACGCAGAGATGGCAATCCAAATAGAAATCGAGTCTATTATAATAGTAATAGCACAAGGAGAATTTCATAGATAACACGAATGTCGCCAGTAACGGTCCGAACAGGAATTTTGTCAATTATCGTGGAAATTTTACAAGAAATACGCCACCAAGGAACAATGACATTAATAATGATTCAATAATGGCGGTCAACGGCCATATTACCAAAATCGGAATATGCAAGGGAATAGAAATAATGAGTAAAGAGGTCCAAACTATGGAAACAGAGCACCTTACCGAAATCAAGGTAATAGCTATTTACCGAACACAAGAACACACGATGGACGCATTAGATGCATTAATTGCAAAAGAATTGGGCATGCATCGTGCAACTGGAATGCAAACAGTTCCAGAAATAATTCAGATAACCGTCGAAATGATCAGGTATATCAAAACCCAAACGAAAGAGGACAATTTCGTCAATAGGAAGCCCTAACGAGATTGTCCACCTGTCATCAAAAGGGCGTCAAAGGAGGGTTATTGAATGTGCATTTAAAAGTAAATAATCAAGAAAATGTAATGTTGTTCTAGACACCGGAGCGTGTAAAAATATTGTGGATTTAAATTATATTATAACATGTATCCTTTGGAAAATGATGTTGAATTAATTACTGCAGGCAGTTACCCTCTTACACCTATTGGAAATTCACAAGTGACTATTGAAGTTAATAATAAGAGATACGCGTTGAAGCATTAGTGCTAAAAAATTTGTCCAAAGCTCTAATTTTGGGACATAACTTTTTGACGACGACAAAGTTAGTCATTGACTATAATAACATAAAGTGACATTGCAGCATGGTTCGGACAAATTAATCCTAAATTTTGGAGATTATGATTCAACTGAAGAATGCGAGCCACAGCAAGATTTGTTCGTAAACATAGCAAACGAGCCAATAGTAAATTCCCTGAAAATTACCGTCGCCAACGATTACGTGTTGAAGCCCGGGAATGATATAATTACCCGATTGAACTTGAACCTACGACCGCCTGACTTAGCGGAATATTGTTTTATTGAGAAAGACAGTTTTTTACGACCGAGAGGTCTTATTTGCGTAGGATTACCGTTTTTGCAGAATGGACATTTTATATTAAGCTTAAAAATGTCGGTCACCGTAGAATTTTGTAATAAAAATTCCACGATTGGTAATCTCGAGAAAACAATTAAAATGGACATGACAAAACTTCCAGTTTGTTGTATTAATGACCATAATCTAAGTAATATAACAATCTTAGGATTACAGAATAAATTGCAAACGCTACTTGCGGAGTATAGTGACGTTTTTTCAAAAACACCAAAATATATGGGGAGAACAGATGTAATTGAACACGAAATTGACGTAGGAAATGCTAAACCTATAAAACAAAAACCTTACAGAGTAGCACAAAAAGAAGAGAAATAATAGATAATCAAATAAGGGAAATGGAACAATATGATATAATAAGGCAAAGTAACTCGCCCTGGGCAAGTCCCGTCGTATTAGTAAAGAAAAAGTCGGGAGAGACGCGGTTTTGTGTTGATTATCGCAAGTTAAACAATGTAACCGTAAAAAATTCGTGGTCAGTATCTAATATTGAGGATATTTTGACTTACTTAGGAAACGCCCAGTATTTCTCATAGTTAGACATTTATTCAGGTTATTGGGAAGTCAAAGTAAAAGAAGAAAGTAAGCCACTAGAAATAGCAACATTTATTTTGGATACTCGTAATATTGAGGAATTACAAAAGAAAGATGAAAAAATTGCCCAAATAATAATGACATCAAAACCCGGAAAATGCTACAATTGGTTTACGTAAGCAGGCAAAAAACTTCAGGATTGAATCCGGAATTTTATACCGAGTAAATCCGAATGATTTAGGTCAAGATAAGCTATTAGTAATACCACAACAGTTGGTGGGAGAAATTTTGTATTCTCACCATTCAGAACCGCTGAGTGGTCATTTGGGAATAGCAAAAACGCTATCAAAAATTAAGCCACGGTATTATTGACAAGGGTTGCAAAAAGATGTTGAAAATTTTGTTAAGGGTTGTCCAGATTGTCAAGCTAGAAAAAGGTAAGCAAAATCAAAAGCCGATAAGATTTTTACACCCAATTCCTGTGGGAACACCATTTGAAAAGGTGGGGATTGACCTTTTAGGCCCTTATCCGCCGAAGTAGCAATGGTAAAACCATGATAGTGGTAGCAACAGACTATGCAACACGTTGGGCCGAAACTGAGGCGTTACCAAGTGGAAAAGCAGGGCCCGTAGCAAAATTTATTTTGGAAAAAATAATTACGAGACATGGAGCGCCTAAGGAATTATTAAGTGACAGAGGAAAAGTATTTCAATCAGAATTGGTGACGAAACTATTGAAAGAAATGGGCACCACAAGTCAATTTACAACGGCATATCACCCAGCAACAAATGGTCTTACGGAACGATTTAATAAGACTCTTGCAAATATGTTGGCAATGTACACCAACACAAATCAGTCAAATTGGGACCAATACTTACCACATGTAACTTTTGCCTATAATTCAGCGAAACAAGACAGCACGCAGTTCTCACCCTTTATGCTAGTGTATGGACGAGAACCTGTTTTACCAACTGAAGCAAACATTATGCCGCATGCTGAATCTCTTGATAGCAATCAAATGAGAGAAACTAGTCTGGCAATACGAATTTTGCTGCTGAAAACATAAAAAGACGACAAAACATAGATAAACTTCGTTATGATTGTAAACATAGACATGTGGAGTTTAATGAGGGTGACCAAGTGAAAGTTTTCACCCCGGTAAGGAAAGTAGGGAAAAGTGAAAAATGGCTGCTTAGGTGGTTCGGACCTTATTATATAAGACGAAAAATGTCAGACGTGGACTATGAGATACAGAAAGGCAGATCAGACAAAGCAAAAAGAGAAGTTGTTCACGTAAGCAGAATATTACCCTATTATGATCCCTGGACCCCAGAATGCACGCCTTTATAAGGAAGAAAGATGGGAAAGAACACAAAAGAGACAACTTTGAACAACTAAAGAGTATATTACTACTAAAAAAAAAAAACAAACGAAACGAAATATAATGTAATGTAATATAATGTAAAAAACTTAATAATGGTGGTGGTGGAAATAAATGCGGTGACCAGTACCATTTATGGTTACTTGGTCACCAGACCACCAAGTTGGAGAATTGCTGGAGGTTGTCTCCTCAATATTATTTTCCGCTGTTGGAGTAGCGATCCCATTCGGGAGCCGCTCTTTCGGACCGGGGGCGTCGATGGCCTCGTTGGCTCTGGTGACCCCCACGCAGAGGTGTTCGATGAGGGTGATGGATATGTGACACCCTGGTTGCGCCCAGTGGACGGCGAAGCGGACCTGGCACCAATGTCCCTATCATTGTCGGACCAAAGGTCGGCGAGCCCTTCACCAGGGCGGCGCATTGTTAAGAGTCTCCGAAAGTGCCGGAGACGACAACCCCCTTCCAGACCCAGTTTGGTTGTCATTTGGGGGGCAAGATTGTGGATCTTTAGTTTTGAAAAGACAACAAATTGGATTACTTTATAATGTGAATAACAAAGCCAACAAATTTACTTACGGTTCATGATGAAAACACTAAACACGACGAAAAAAACGAGCTACTACACTCAAATGGAAAAAAACAACTGCACTCGCAAAGGCACACAAAGAAAGTGACTGGAGAGGAAAAAAGTAAAGGACCGTTTCGTCCATAAAATGACAAAACTGCTGTGAATGCAGTGCTGTATAAGTAAAATAAATAAACGATAATAAGGCACCGTCCATCCCTAACTGACATAAAGATTGTAACACTTTGTATACAAAGTAATATTTTGTTGAAATGAAAATATTACGTTTGTTGGGTACAAACTTCACATACCGAGTTGTACCTAAATTTGAAGTTACTGAGCTCAGGGATTTTTATTCTCTTATCCGCGTCTGAATTTAATGGCCAATTGAAAAATTCACGAACGGATATTAGTCTAATTTTCCGCAGTTACACCAAAAGTGTGTAAAATGATTATCTAAGCGCGCGTGTTACAAGTTATTTGACTACAATGGAAAAAATGATATAATTAAAATGGCATACTTAGACAAAAAATTACGAGGGACGTTAAATATATCGGGAAACGCCATAGGTGCCGAACAAGTAAATACTTGAATAAATATATATGTCGAGGGTATGTGATATTGGGGGGATAGACAGATTAAAGTAACGAGTTTTCGTTTTATTTTAGTGTTGGATATTTTTTAATACCAGCATAATGTATTCGGTCGGAACAAATGCATCAAATAAAATATATGCGACCGCACGCGTCCCGTAAAAGTGCTGACATGAAATTAAGAGAATATAAATAATTCCATCGCTGTGACAGTACCGCGAGTGCGTTTCCTTGAAAAAATACCGATCGAGAGTTTATAAAAAAATGGAATGGAGTGTTTCTATATTATTCCCGATGTGTTTCGGACATAAATGTCAATTACATTTATATGACATGGCGTTATACCATTTATGGGAATTACATCAAGAAATACAGCGACCGGGAATAGTGTATTTGGGAGTCACAAAGACGTTACTAGCACTTTGGACCCAAATAATTCACGTGGAATACCAGATGATTCATATTGATTTAATGATGAGACAAGGAAGAAACCCTACGGAAAGATGTGGTTGTGCAATCTGCGCACCCTCCGAGGGTGCCATTCTATCAACCAAGACAATTTTGGGAAATTTGGGGAAATCTGTTTGTGGATGGTTGCGCATGCAATGTTTGTGCGTACAGAAGGAGTTCACAATTCAGGCAGCGTAAACTACATCAACCTCCCCGACCCCATTTGCCACCGAGAATGATGGGACATCCATTTAGGGTGCCATCAAGAAGTGAACCTACGTTTATTGAAGTGCCGAGGGTGACTTTGCGACCGAATTGGAACCCCGTTGAGCCACCAATAAATACAGAAAACATGACAAATTGGACTCGGCAGGTGACTGCCACGCCTCTTCGAAGACAAATAAATCGTACACGTGTACGTGGTACGGCACCATATCAAGTGCCTATACGTGAGGAAAGAATGAAGACCAGTTGAACACTTATCAGGCGAAACCCGGAGGGACCCAAACCGAACAAGACAAGTGAAACAGTTATTGTTCAATGTATTATATCTATATTATATATTGTATCTTTAAATTTTATTTATATAATAATGACTATTGTAGCACAAAGAAAATAAATGATATTTAACCATTTTTCTTGTTTAATTGAAGGTACGATGGGTAAAGTTAATACAGGCGTAATACGTTTTAAAGGCGTCAAGTACGTCACTGTTATTAAGGTGATAATGATGACACAAGCTTTACCCTGACCCACCTCAAACCGCTGCCAAGACAAAATAAACCGAGTATAGGTTGTTTACACTACTTAGGTAGAGTACATTTCAAACCATAGGGTCATTAGACAACCGTAAATTTTGTTTTGTGTTTACGTTTTGATAATTTACTTTCTTATTTTTGTTTACAGATAATCTAGGGAAGAAGCAATCAGACGCTATCGTCAATTTATTTTTTGTTTTTGGATAAATAAAATATTTCTCCGCACGGATTTGAAATGAAGTTAGAACGTTCAATGTTCCAGTTTTTAGAACAACTTAGCTGATATGGAAATTGGGACATTAGTTAAACATATGCAGAAGTTATTGCAATCGGTTTGAAGTATACCAGTGAATAAAATTCACTCGGTTGAAGGTTATTAATTTGATTGAGATATAAAAGAAATATGCGTGTAATTATATATTATTATATGTTATATTAAGCCTTAAGTAACGCATATTAACCTTTGTTCTTATTTTCATTACATGTAAAAACCGCTTGAGGGAGCCATAAGAAGCCAATGTACTAAATGGCGCTGTGCAAAGCCAGTATTGGACGACCATTGAAGATGACATTTAACAGTGTCACCAGAGTCAACCACATGATGAAAATGAAGCCTTTGCAGAAGAGACTATGAAAAGGACATTGCTAGACTTCAGCTACTGGACTATTTGGTGACCAGTGAAAGACGATGTGTTAAGTCATAGACAGGGCAATGTATGATTGTGACAAACATTTTTGTGCGAACAATGGCGCAATATAAGTCGCAACATGAAAACTACATGTATTAGAGTAAAATGGTGCGCATTTAAGGGCTACCCAAGGTTTCAAATGTGTTATGTTAATTTAAGGGTTACTTTAATGATTAGGATTACTATAATTTTTAGGTACAACGAAGCGATGACGGAAAATGGAGAAAGTAATGTTACGATTTTCCCGTGGGTTCACACAAAGTCAGTTTAACTCAACAATTAATAAATTTATTTACACTTTCATAACACTCCGTACAATAATTAACTCAGCTATTAAAAACACTACTACAATTCCACTATTTAAAGTTTACCGCGTTCCCAAATTCACTACTACACTACTCTCCCGCGGTCGACAACCGCTTCTTTTATATTCGCAAACCACGTTCTAGAATGACAGCGAAACGCTTCGCGATTTGCCTCGATTCTTCCAGGTATGGCGCTTCCTTCTGTGGCCTACTTTAATACGCGCCCGGGACAGATATTGCGGCGCATCGGTTTCATCCAGCATAGCATAGTAGGCCCAAATCGTACACACTGCCCCCCTCTTAAAGCTGATCGTCCCGATCCGCTTCATCTAATCCGTGGTATTTCTTGAGTCTGTCCAGATGGACAATTTTCATCTTGCCTTTGGGGCTGCGTTGGACTCTGTATGCGACGTCGTTTAACTTTTTTTACCACATTGTAAGGTCCCTCCCAGTGTCGTTGCCATCTTTGACTTAATCCTTTGCTCCTCCTGGGTTGAAACATCCACACAGCATCACCTTTCTTATAATTGCCACCAGTTGGTCTGTGGTCCAGTGTCATCTTCATACGGTCGTTGTTTGGTTTCATCTTCTCTCTCCCAAGTTCCCGAATTGTGATGGATCCCTTGTGTAACGAACACTGGTCACACCGTTTACACCATTCCTCAACGTCCTTTCTGAAGTTAATCCAGTAAAATCGATCTCTTATTCTAGCCAAAGTCTGGTTTACTCCAAAGTGTCCTCCTCTGCGACTGTCATGTACTTCTCTCAGCACATTTTCTTTGCAGGAATTGGGCACTATTGTTTGGTAAACAAAGCGTTTTCCGTCTGGACTTTCCCATTTGCGAGTAATTAAGTCATCTCGCAGTCGAAGCGAATTCCACTGCAACCAGTAACCCCTTACTGTTGGTCCATATCTGGAAATCTGTTGCCAATCCGGTTTCAAATCTTTCTCCAACCATCTTCTGATTACTTTCAAATCAGAGTCTGAGCGCTGCCCTTTTATTATGTCTTCCTTAGAAACGCTGCTCTTCATTCTTTTTGTAGCCTCTTTATCTGTCACCTTCGCGATTTGACCAATCCTCCAACCCTTATGAATTTGTCCTTTCCGGTACCTTAAGTCACTATCAAAAGCTTGACGATCCTCTACATATCGCGGTAAATGTCCTTCCGGGTTCTTCATTTCCTGCTCCTGGTTACGCCAGTTCTGCGGGGTCGGTAAACGAGACTGCTGTCTGCAATTCCAGCGGTAATTTCCTCTACGTCCACAATTATAACACGTAATGTTCCTTTTAACAGAGGAGTTCCGGTGATTTGTTCTAATGTCCTGATTTCGTCGGCACTGTGGGTTTGGAGAACAAGACCGCTGTCTGCAATTCCTTCTATAGTGTCCTTTGCGTCCACATCGATAACATTCAACTCTAGTGATCGGACGTGACCGTTCTAACTGTGTGGCTGACCATTTCCTAATGCTGCCATTTGTTGCACTAATTGGCCGAACATTGATTCAATTTCATCTATTAATGTAGCAACATGATCGGCTGGCGGTACTCTTTCCTCTTGAATTGTCTCTGGCTTTAAGTCATTGCACGCAGCTTCAACTTCCAGCGCTCGAACCAGTAATTCGCTGTTGTTGCTCCCTTTGAACATCTTCAGCCATTTCTTACCTCCAGATCTCGAATCCCATCTACAAAATACTGTGCCACAAGTTCTTCTTGGATTTCATCCGGGACGGCTGGGTAAGCCAGATGCACAAGGCGACAAATTTCGGCTTCAAACTCTTCTAGACTTTCACCAGTTTTCTGCTGTCTTGCCATTAATTGCGTTCGATACAGTCCTTTCTTATGTTGATCCCATAACGACGTTCTAATGCAGCTACTAATGCTTCATAGTTGCTTCGTTGGGCGATAGGCACCGTCTGTAACAGTTCCAATGCAGGTCCTCGTAATGCCACTACTAGTGCTACAGCCATTTCCTTGGTACTCCATCCATTTGCATTTGCAGCGGCCTCAAATTGGAGTTGGTACATTGCCCATGAAGTTTGACCGTCGTATGTGGGAGGCTTGATCTTGTTGAGCCCGTTTCCGGTGAACACTGTAGAGCTGACTCCTATGCTGTCAATTTTCTGCTCTAAGTCGCGTAGCTTTATCTCAACATCATTCTGAATTTTATTAATGTCCTCCCGAACATCATTAATGTCCTCCCGAACATCCTTTAATTTTACCTGAACATCACACTCCATCTTTTTGAGACTATGGGTTACATACTCTAGGATTTCTGTCTTGGTCCCCGCTAGAAGGTTCAATATTTCTACGTTACGTTTTTCTTGCCGCTCTCTATCTTCTTGACGCATTTCTATATCTTGTTGTAGCATTCTTTCTTGTTGTTGTCCAATCCTTTCTTGTTCTTCCTTGTCTTGTTGTCGAATTCTTTCTTCTTGTTGTCGAATCCTTTCTTGTTCTTCCTTGTCTTTTTGTCGAATCCTTTCTTGTTCTTCCTTGTCGTGTTGTCGAATTCTTTCTTCTTGTTTTTCAAGCATTGCCATAATAGCTGCAAATTGGGCCTCCATATTTGCACTTTGACGTCTTGTTATTGGCATAAATAAATTTAACACACCACTGTTCCAAAAATCTCTAGTCCGGTTCTGAACACAAGTCTTTAACCCGAAGTTTAGTTCAAATTCACGTCGCACTAAAGTCTGATCGCACTTCTGACACCAATTGTTACGATTTTCCCGTGGGTTCACACAAAGTCAGTTTAACTCAACAATTAATAAATTTATTTACACTTCCAAAACACTCCGTACAATAATTAACTCAGCTATTAAAACACTATTACAATTCCACAACTATTCCACTATTTAAAGTTTACCGCGTTCCCAAATCCACTACTACACTACTACACTACTCTCCCGCGGTCGACACCGCTTCTTTTATATTCGCAAACCACGTTCTAGAATGACCGCGAAAACGCTTCGCGATTTGCCTCGATTCTTCCAGGTATGGCGCTTCCTTCTGTGGCCTACTTTAATACGCGCCCGGACAGATATTGCGGCGCATCGGTTTCATCCAGTATCGAGCATAGTAGGCCCAAACCGTAACAATAATTTATATCTAGTATGCATGAATATTGATAATGGGGAAGCGCATATAACTGAATCTGAACTTAATGATTTATGGCATAAAAGAATGGGACATTCTACTAAATACCCTAGTAAAACTCTATGTGAAACATGTTTAAAAGGTAAACAGACACAGAAGCCTTATAAATCTTTAAGTGAAAACTTAAAAGCAAGGAGATTGTTAGAGGTTATTTCGTCAGATGTTTGTGGACCTTTAACTCCTGTAACTTACAACGGCATGAAGTATTTTGTAACATTTATTGACCATTTTTCACATTTTACAGTATGCTATCTTATGAAAAATAAAAGTGAAGTTCTGGAAAAATTTCAGCAATATGTAGCAATGGTAGAAGCTAAGTTCCAAAGCAAAATAGATAGATTACGATGTGACAATGGGGGTGAATACATGTCAAGGGATTTTAAATACTTTTGCAGAGCAAAAGGTATAACAGTTCAATCAACAATACCACATACACCTCCACAAAATGGTGTGTCTGAAAGAATGAACAGAACTATAATGGAAACTGCACGTTGTATGCTTCTTAGTTCTAAACTGGAAAAATATTTATGGGAAGAAGCAGTACTGGTAGCAATTTATATTATTAATAGATTACCAACAACAGCATTACCAACAAATATTACTCTGGCATGCGCAGTAGGTCCTACCTTGTTACTGACACTGAGCGGCATCGTTTAGGGGGGTCAGTTTGTTTTTCGCACTTTTTGGCATGCGCAGTGGGTCTTACCTCTGCGCAGTCGTATAAATTTTGTTACTGACACTGAGCGGCATCGTTTAGGGGGGTCAGTTTGTTTTTCGCACTTTTTGGCATGCGCAGTGGGTCTTACCTCTGCGCAGTGGTATAATTTTGTTACTGACACTGAGTGGCATCGTTTGGGGTGGGTCAGTTTGTTTTCTGCACTTTTTGGCATGCGCAGTAGGTCCTACCTTGTTACTGACACTGAGCGGCATCGTTTAGGGGGGTCAGTTTGTTTTTCGCACTTTTTGGCATGCGCAGTGGGTCTTACCTCTGCGCAGTGGTATAAATTTTGTTACTGACACTGAGTGGAATCGTTTAGGGGGGTCAGTTTGTTTTTTCGCACTTTTTGGCATGCGCAGTAGGTCTTACCTCTGCGCAGTGGTATAAATTTTGTCCTCAATGTCCGAGCAGTACCTCCTCCACGTAAATCTGCGGGAGTCTCGTATCGCTTTCTTGTAGAGCTTCTGAGCCAACTTGTGGTTGTCCCAGTGTTCCACAGTATTGATCCTTTTTGCTTTGTTAAAAAGTTTACGGACCTTCTTACGGTGTCTCTCTAAGAGAGAGTTCCACCATGGCGTTCCTCCAACTACCCGTTCCTTAGCCGGGCAGTTGTGCTCGTGTGACGCTAGTACGGCAGCGTTGAGTTCGTTCTTTTATACATGACCCTTATCCTACTGGCCAGCTGCTCGCTGTAGAGGCTCCAGTCAGTAGTCCGGGGGTTCCTGTAAGTGGAAGAGGGGATTGTGCTTATCCCCTCGACATCGAAAAGAATGTGTCGGTGATTGGAGAGGGAATCCTCCTCCGACACGCACCATCGCTTTACTTGTTGTTTTAAGGGCCCACCGCAGATCGTAAGGTCGATGACAGACTGCCGCCCCGGCATGAAGAAGGTCGGCACGGTACTTCTATGGAGGACCCCCAGACGGAGGCCCAGAGCTCGGGATGAGCATTGGAGTCAAATCCAATTAATTCTGGAGTGTCCTCCTCTGCGCACCTCCTCACGAGAGACTCAAGTTCGACCGGTGGACACACACGGGTCCGGCACGGTTCCCCGTGCCAATTTTGTTACTGACACTGAGTGGCATCGTTTGGGAGGGTCAGTTTGTTTTCTACACTCTCGCGCTTGACAATAACCTTGATTTTGCCAAGGTCCTTCGATATACCTTCGATGTCCGAGGTTCCCTTAACGGGCTCCTCTGGCATCGAGGTACTTGTACAGGCCGGACCCCCGTAGTCCCAATAAGAGGGCATACGTTGGAGGCGGCCGAATGTGTTGAGGCCGAGGAATTCAAAGACCCCTCGTCCTCCGAAGAAATTTCATTAATGGTATCCATATATTGGTCCCACGAGTAATGGGGAAATGTGGTCCGACGCCGTGGAGCCCCACACGACGCTAAGGCATTTATACAAGGGGGTGCACCAGCTGCCCCCAGGTTCGTCGCTAGATGTCAGACCGCCTGGCTGACCATCCATCCCGTCAGCGCGCACGATACCTTGTTATTCAGAAGGTTTTTTATAGTGGTGCCTAACATCCACTCGGCCCAGGCAGTAAAGCCAAGGTCCCCGTTCCCCGGGTTGCCCCGGGGGTTACGGTATGTAGCTGGTCCACGTCTGCATTTTACCGGGCTCATCCGGGTTTTTATTCCCTTCGGACCCGGCTATGTATACAGATAACCATGAGTTCCCCAAAGGGCCCTCAAGGCCGTTCCCCTATCCGCCACCTGGGACGCGCCTGTCAGGTTGCTGAACCCCCGCAGAACTAGCTGCGGTACCAGACTGCGCAGTGGTATAAATTTTGTACTGTGCAGTTTGTTTTTCGCACTTTTTGGCATGCGCAGTAGGTCTTACCTCTGCGCAGTGGTATAAATTTTGTTACTGACACTGAGTGGCATCGTTTGGGGGGGGGGTCAGTTTGTTTTCTACACTTTTTGGCATGCGCAGTAGGTTCTACCTCTGCGCAGTCGTATAAATATTGTTACTGACACTGAGCGGCATAGTTTAGGGGGGTCAGTTTGTTTTTCGCTCTTTTTGGCATGCGCAGTAGGTCTTACTTCTGCGCAGTGGTATAAATTTTGTTACTGACACTGAGTGGCATCGTTTGGGGGGGGTCAGTTTGTTTTCTACACTTTTTGGACTGCGCAGTAGGTTCTACCTCTGCGCAGTCATATAAATTTTGTTACTGACACTGAGCGGCATCGTTTAGGGGGGTTAGTTTGTTTTTCGCACTTTTTGGCATGCGCAGTAGGTCCTACCTTGTTACTGACACTGAGTGGCATCGTTTGGGGGGGGTCAGTTTGTTTTCTGCACTTTTTGGCATGCGCAGTAGGTCCTACCTTGTTACTGACACTGAGCGGCATCGTTTAGGGGGGTCAGTTTGTTTTTCGCACTTTTTGGCATGCGCAGTGGGTCTTACCTCTGCGCAGTCGTATAAATTTTGTTACTGACACTGAGCGGCATCGCTTAGGGGTGTCAGTTTGTTTTTCGCACTTTTTGGCATGCGCAGTAGGTCTTACCTCTGCGCAGTCGTATAAATTTTGTTACTGACACTGAGTGGCATCGTTTGGGGGGGTCAGTTTGTTTTCTACGTTTTTGGCATGCGCAGTAGGTTCTACCTCTGCGCAGTCGTATAAATTTTGTTACTGACACTGAGCGGCATCGTTTAGGGGGGTCAGTTTGTTTTCTGCACTTTTTGGCATGCGCAGTAGGTCCTACCTTGTTACTGACACTGAGTGGCATCGTTTGGGGGGGTCAGTTTGTTTTCTACACTTTTTGGCATGCGCAGTAGGTTCTACCTCTGTGCAGTCGTATAAATTTTGTTACTGACACTGAGCGGCATCGTTTAGGGGGGTCAGTTTGTTTTTCGCACTTTTTGGCATGCGCAGTGGGTCTTACCTCTGCGCAGTCGTATAAATTTTGTTACTGACACTGAGCGGCATCGCTTAGGGGTGTCAGTTTGTTTTTCGCACTTTTTGGCATGCGCAGTAGGTCTTACCTCTGCGCAGTCGTATAAATTTGTTACTGACACTGAGTGGCATCGTTTGGGGGGGTCAGTTTGTTTTCTACGTTTTTGGCATGCGCAGTAGGTTCTACCTCTGCGCAGTCGTATAAATTTTGTTACTGACACTGAGCGGCATCGTTTAGGGGGGTCAGTTTGTTTTCTGCACTTTTTGGCATGCGCAGTAGGTCCTACCTTGTTACTGACACTGAGTGGCATCGTTTGGGGGGGTCAGTTTGTTTTCTACACTTTTTGGCATGCGCAGTAGGTTCTACCTCTGTGCAGTCGTATAAATTTTGTTACTGACACTGAGCGGCATCGTTTAGGGGGGTCAGTTTGTTTTTCGCACTTTTTGGCATGCGCAGTAGGTCTTACTTCTGCGCAGTCGTATAAATGTTGTTACTGATGTAACATAGTTAGTTGAAGTTGTAACAGTTCATTTTCATGCATAGCTAAGTATTATTATTAATCGTATTGCATCAATCGGTTCGCTATTATAAGTATTTTATGTATACACAGCAACCGATATTATATTGTATGAGTACGCATAATATAGTACGATGCCACTCAGAAGCTAGTAGTGGATACAAGAGTGTAATGCAAAAATATAATTGATTTATTCAGCAAATAGATATTGAATACAGGGAACTTGCGGGAGTATCATTTGCTACCTTTACACTGACACTGAGCGGCATCGTTTGGGGGGGGTCAGTTTGTTTTTCGCACTTTTTGGCATGCGCAGTAGGTCCTACCTTGTTACTGACACTGAGCGGCATCGTTTAGGGGGGTCAGTTTGTTTTTCGCACTTTTTGGCATGCGCAGTAGGTCTTACCTCTGCGCAGTGGTATAAATTTTGTTACTGACACTGAGTGGCATCGTTTGGGGGGGGTCAGTTTGTTTTCTGCACTTTTTGGCTTGCGCAGTAGGTCCTACCTCTGCGCAGTAGTATAAATATTGTTACTGACACTGAGCGGCATAGTTTAGGGGGGTCAGTTTGTTTTCTGGACTTTTTGGCTTGCGCAGTAGGTTCTACCTCTGCGCAGTAGTATAAATATTGTTACTGACACTGAGCGGCATAGTTTAGGGGGGTCAGTTTGTTTTCTGGACTTTTTGGCTTGCGCAGTAGCTCTTACCTCTGCGCAGTGGTATAAATTTTGTTACTGACACTGAGTGGCATCGTTTGGGGGGGGTCAGTTTGTTTTCTGCACTTTTTGGCATGCGCAGTAGGTCCTACCTTGTTACTGACACTGAGCGGCATCGTTTGGGGGGGTCAGTTTGTTTTCTACACTTTTTGGCATGCGCAGTAGGTCCTACTTCTGCGCAGTCGTATAAATGTTGTTACTGATGTAACATAGTTAGTTGAAGTTGTAACAGTTCATTTTCATGCATAGCTAAGTATTATTATTAATCGTATTGCATCAATCGGTTCGCTATTATAAGTATTTTATGTATACACAGCAACCGATATTATATTGTATGAGTACGCATAATATAGTACACTTTTTGGCATGCGCAGTAGGTCCTACCTTGTTACTGACACTGAGCGGCATCGTTTAGGGGGGTCAGTTTGTTTTTCGCACTTTTTGGCATGCGCAGTAGGTCTTACCTCTGCGCAGTGGTATAAATTTTGTTACTGACACTGAGTGGCATCGTTTGGGGGGGGTCAGTTTGTTTTCTGCACTTTTTGGCTTGCGCAGTAGGTCCTACCTCTGCGCAGTAGTATAAATATTGTTACTGACACTGAGCGGCATAGTTTAGGGGGGTCAGTTTGTTTTCTGGACTTTTTGGCTTGCGCAGTAGGTTCTACCTCTGCGCAGTAGTATAAATATTGTTACTGACACTGAGCGGCATAGTTTAGGGGGGTCAGTTTGTTTTTCGCACTTTTTGGCATGCGCAGTGGGTCTTACCTCGGCGCAGTGGTATAAATTTTGTTACTGACACTGAGTGGCATCGTTTGGGGGGGGGTCAGTTTGTTTTCTGCACTTTTTGGCATGCGCAGTAGGTCCTACCTTGTTACTGACACTGAGCGGCATCGTTTGGGGGGGTCAGTTTGTTTTCTACACTTTTTGGCATGCGCAGTAGGTCCTACTTCTGCGCAGTCGTATAAATGTTGTTACTGATGTAACATAGTTAGTTGAAGTTGTAACAGTTCATTGACATGCATAGCTAAGTATTATTATTAATCGTATTGCATCAATCGGTTTGCTATTATAAGTATTTTATGTATACACAGCAACCGATATTATATTGTATGAGTAGGCATAATAGAGTACGATGCCACCCAGAAGCTAGTAGTGGATACAAGAGTGTAATGCATAAATATAATTGATTTATTCAGCAAATAGATATTGAATACAGGGAACTTGCGGAAGTATCATTTACTACCTTTACACTGACACTGAGCGGCATAGTTTAGAGGGGTCAGTTTGTTTTTCGCACTCTTTCGCATGCGCAGTAGGTCTTACTTCTGCGCAGTGGTATAAATTTTGTTACTGACACTGAGTGGCATCGTTTGGGGGGGGGGGTCAGTTTGTTTTCTGCACTTTTTGGCATGCGCAGTAGGTCCTACCTTGTTACTGACACTGAGCGGCATCGTTTAGGGGGGTCAGTTTGTTTTTCGCACTTTATGGCATGCGCAGTGGGTCTTACCTCTGCGCAGTGGTATAAATTTTGTTACTGAAACTGAGTGGCATCGTTTGGGGGGGGTCAGTTTGCTTTCTGCACTTTTTGGCATGCGCAGTGGGTCTTACCTCTGCGCAGTGGTATAAATTTTCTTACTGACACTGAGTGGCATCGTTTGGGGGGGGTCAGTTTGTTTTCTGCACTTTTTGGCTTGCGCAGTAGGTCCTACCTCTGCGCAGTAGTATAAATATTGTTACTGACACTGAGCGGCATAGTTTAGGGGGGTCAGTTTGTTTTCTGCACTTTTTGGCTTGCGCAGTAGGTCCTACCTCTGCGCAGTAGTATAAATATTGTTACTGACACTGAGCGGCATAGTTTAGAGGGGTCAGTTTGTTTTCTGCACTTTTTGGCATGCGCAGTAGGTCCTACCTTGTTACTGACACTGAGTGGCATCGTTTGGGGGGGTCAGTTTGTTTTCTACACTTTTTGGCATGCGCAGTAGGTCCTACCTTGTTACTGACACTGAGTGGCATCGTTTGGGGGGGTCAGTTTGTTTTTCGCACTTTTTGGCAAGCGCAGTAGGTCTTACCTCTGCGCAGTGGTATAAATTTTGTTACTGACACTGAGCGGCATCGTTTAGGGGGGTCAGTTTGTTTTTCGCACTTTTTGGCAAGCGCAGTAGGTCTTACCTCTGCGCAGTGGTATAAATTTTGTTACTGACACTGAGTGGCATCGTTTGGGGGGGTCAGTTTGTTTTCTACGCTTTTTGGCATGCGCAGTAGGTTCTACCTCTGCGCAGTCGTATAAATTTTGTTACTGACACTGAGCGGCATCGTTTAGGGGGGTCAGTTTGTCTTTCGCACTTTTTGGCATGCGCAGTAGGTCCTACCTCTGCGCAGTCGTATAAATTTTGTTACTGACACTGAGCGGCATAGTTTAGAGGGGTCAGTTTGTTTTCTGCACTTTTTGGCATGCGCAGTAGGTCCTACCTTGTTACTGACACTGAGTGGCATCGTTTGGGGGGGTCAGTTTGTTTTCTACACTTTTTGGCATGCGCAGTAGGTCCTACCTTGTTACTGACAATGAGTGGCATCGTTTGGGGGGGTCAGTTTGTTTTTCGCACTTTTTGGCATGCGCAGTGGTTCTTACCTCTGCGCAGTGGTATAAATTTTGTTACTGACACTGAGTGGCATCGTTTGGGGGGGTCAGTTTGTTCTCTTTTTGGCCCAATTTTCATGATTTTGATCAATTTTCATGATTTTGATCAATTTTCATAATTTTGTTAATTTTTTAGTTTTGAACCAATTTTCATGATTTCGATAAATTTTCATAATTTTCATGATTTTGATCAATTTCCATGATTTTGGTCATTTTTTAATTTTTGAACAAATTTTCATGACTTTGATCAATTTTCATATTGTCGATGGATAGCTAATGAAATGGGCTTTCCAACGATATGGCAACTTTGGCTGATTGGTTGAGTAAGTTGAACGCTAGAGGGCTTCAAACTTGACTTAATTTTTTTTGCACTGTTCTGTTTAAACCTTTCTACCTGGCTTATTTGACTGACAAGGTGTGAACTTTTATATGTCGATGGATAGCCAATGAAATGGGCTTTCCAACCATATGGCAACATTGGCTGATTGGTTCAGTAGTTTGACCGCTAGAGGGCTTCAAACTTGACTTAAATTTTTTTTGCACTCTTTTGTTTAAACCTCCCTACCTCCCATATTTGACCGACAAGGTGTGAACTTTTATACGTCGATGGATAGCTAATGAAATGGGCTTTCCAACGATATGTCAACTTTGGCTGATTGGTTCAGTAAGTTGACCTCTAGAGGGCTTCAAACTTGACTTAATTTTTTTTTGCACTGTTCTGTTTAAACCTTTCTACCGGGCTTATTTGACTGACAAGGTGTGAACTTTTATATGTCGATGGATAGCTAATGAAATGGCTTTCCATCGATATGCAACTTTGGCTGATTGGTTCAGTAGTTTGACCGCTAGAGGGCTTCAAACTTGACTTAAATTTTTTATCAATTTTTTTTGCACTGTTTTGTTTAAACCTCTCTACCTCCCTTATTTGACCGACTAACCTTCCTTCCAAATTTCTCGGCTAATTATCTAAAGCTAAATATCTCGGCAATTTCTTAATTGCTTGTCTAAGCACTTGGATCATTGTCCGAACAATTGATGACTTATTGCTGACTGGCGATTGCAACACCTTAGCTAGCTTTCGTTCTAAAAAGGTTCGATTGCTTATTTTGCAACTCAAGTGGTCGACGACTTGTTTCGGTCAGTGGCCGATTATTTCCTGAATAAGTAATTAACGAAAATCTACTTGTGACAATATCAGTAAAAATAAAGTTGTATAAAATCTAATAAAAAGTATCTTCAATCTCTTTGACCAGTTCATAAAGGGATAAAGGAAGCTGTAGAAATTAACAGGTTATGGGCCCAGTCCAGGAAAACCGGAAAAGTAAGCAGTAATTATCCTGTTGTGAAACGTATTTTGAAAACCTGAAGGATAAGACAAATTATGGCGACAATCCCTAGTAATTTAATTGTAAAGCCATTTGATGGAAACAAACGGCTTCTCAAATTGGGAGTTTCGAGTAAGATTGTGTCTTGAGCAACAAGGTGTTTTGGAAATGTTGGAGAAAGATCCTCCGGAATCAACAGCCACAAATGAACTTGCAGTTTTTAATAAAAACGATATAAAAGCTCGGAATTTAATCGTTCAGTTATTGGCTGATAATGTTCTTGAAATGGTGAAAACCAAAACTACAGCTAAAGAAATCATGAATGAGTTGAAAGGTACTTTTCAAAAGCAAGGAATAGCAAACCAGGTACATTTGCAGAAGAAATTGAGAAACATGAAATATTTTGGAAAAGGAAAACTAAGTGAATTTCTGTTTGAATTTGAGAAAACAGTCTCAGAGTTAAAAAACTGTGGTGAAAACATAAATGACACAGAGATAGTTACACAGTTATTGTCTGCAATGCCAGAGAACTATTGTCACGAAGGATAATAAATCAATTTATTTCACTTGAACGGAAACATTAAAAAATGTGGAATTTATATTACTTGAGCGGAAACATTAAAATTGTGGAATGCGGTCGGAGTGCAACTGCAATTATGATGCATTTGCTGAATTGCGAAATAATGTGGAATGTTTTCCAAGTACCGAGGGTCGAAAGGTCGTCACGAGTTGTCGGCTAGACGAGGCCAGGTCTGGGAGTTTTGATTGGTGGAACCAGTGTCTGGAATGATATAAAAAGAGGTTGTACCCTAGAGAGGGGTTCGGTTCAGTTCAGTTCAGTCCAGCTCTTTCCAGTCAGTCCAGTTTTGCTGTGCACCACGTTAGTGACCGAACCGCAAATGTCAATTAGACATGTCCGTAACGCTCAAGTAAAGTTAACGCGCTCCAAAGTGACCAGCCTCTCTCCAAGATTCTGTCTTCTATAGAGATGTAAGTATGTTTATTGTACTTCTATGTTGTGTGTTAATTTACGCCTGGTTTATCATAATTTTATTGGGAGTTAGTAACGTTTTCGTTGGGTTAGGAAACCTGTTATTTTATTAGCTAGTAAGTTAGGAGTTGTTAGGTTAAAGTACTTATTCAATAGAACTTGATGGTAGAGTTAACTGTGTTTTATTTTCACGCTGAAACGAGATCCCAGGCAAATAAGTTGAATTAAATTCAACACGTCACGCTAGTCGTGACATATGGTGGAGGCGCCTACGTTTCAGGGTGGAAAAAACATAATTTTTATTTTTTAAAAATAAATCGTTCTATTTAAAATGGGGGGTTCTTAATCAAAAGAAGAAAAAATTATTATTTCTCAAGCGGGTAATAGCGGAGGTATTTCTAATAAAGCGTCTCAAGAAAAAGATAATTCATGGTCAGCTAAGGAAATTTTGATTATTATTTTTTTGTGCATGGGGGTATTAATGCTGGTGTATTTTAGCATTAGAAAGATTATTAGTTTGATGAATAAGCAAATTCGCAAAGAAATTGCTAGGAATAATCAAATCGTTTAAATTTTGTCCGAAAACTTGAAAAATCTAAATAATTAAAATACTGCCAAACATTTCGTATTAATTTTACATGAGTGAACCAAGTGACAAATCACGAGTACGAACTCGCAGTAGAGCTCAAAGTGTATCAGACAAAGAAAAATTTGTTTTGCAACAAGCACTAGCCCAAGGGAAAAACCCGAAAAAGTCTTAAAAGAGTTGAGAGAGTTTAAACCCGCGCATCATAGCTCAACTGTCGGTTCCTCTGCTTCTGTACAGGCATCGATATCTGTAGGTGCCCCAGAAGTTGACAAAACAGCTTCTATTGCCAGTTTAACAAGTAGTGAGGACGAGAACAGCCCTTTCGAAAAAACTGTCGTAAGTGCGTAAATTGAAACCCCGCGAATTCGAACAACCAAAGCTTCGACTTCCCCAGAACAGTTTTTTAAGCCAAGAGCTTCATTGAGTAGGACTCCGCCTAAACCGCGAGAATCAGAAGAGTCTTGGCGAGAAAGTCCCTTAGAAGTGGTAGTGCCAGAGCCTACCTCATCCCGCCCCACAGATTTATTACAAGGTTGTAATAATCCTTGCCCACCCCCTGTAATTCGAGAGAGAAACAGTGTGATACGTCCTAACAATCCTGCAGCAATGGCTAACATGACTTTACAGGTAGCTTTGGCTGAGCCAAAAACTCCAGCCACACCAAAGTTTACATGCCCACCTACATTTAACCCATCTATAGACTCTCCCATTATTTCTGTGAATAAATATGAAAAAGCAGCGATTGCAAACAGCTGGTCGGAAAACCACAAAATTTCCTACTTAGCAAATTTCTTGGAAGGTCCGGCTCAGACTTGGTTTGATGGTTATATTAACGAACCGGCAAACCAGGCAAAGACATGGACAAATATAAAAACGGACTTTTTAAAAGAATTTTCCAGTGAACAGCCACTAAGAAAACTAAAGTTTCGACTAAATACACGAAAACATCAAGACAATGAGGATGTTAAAAAATATTATTTTAAATAACGAGAATCAAATAGTCAGGAGCGGACCGGGAAATACAACAAATTTTGCACGCAGAGATGGCAATCCAAATAGAAATCGAGTCTATTATAATAGTAATAGCACAAGGAGAAATTTCATAGATAACACGAATGTCGCCAGTAACGGTCCGAACAGGAATTTTGTCAATTATCGTGGAAATTTTACAAGAAATACGCCACCAAGGAACAATGACATTAATAATGATTCAAATAATGGCGGTCAACGGCCATATTACCAAAATCGGAATATGCAAGGGAATAGAAATAATGAGTAAAGAGGTCCAAACTATGGAAACAGAGCACCTTACCGAAATCAAGGTAATAGCTATTTACCGAACACAAGAACACACGATGGACGCATTAGATGCATTAATTGCAAAAGAATTGGGCATGCATCGTGCAACTGGAATGCAAACAGTTCCAGAAATAATTCAGATAACCGTCGAAATGATCAGGTATATCAAAACCCAAACGAAAGAGGACAATTTCGTCAATAGGAAGCCCTAACGAGATTGTCCACCTGTCATCAAAGGGCGTCAAAGGAGGGTTATTGAATGTGCATTTAAAAGTAATAATCAAGAAAATGTAAATGTTGTTCTAGACACCGGAGCGTGTAAAAATATTGTGGATTTAAATTATATTAATAACATGTATCCTTTGGAAAATGATGTTGAATTAATTACTGCAGGCAGTTACCCTCTTACACCTATTGGAAATTCACAAGTGACTATTGAAGTTAATAATAAAGAGATACGCGTTGAAGCATTAGTGCTAAAAAATTTGTCCAAAGCTCTAATTTTGGGACATAACTTTTTGACGACGACAAAGTTAGTCATTGACTATAATAACAATAAAGTGACATTGCAGCATGGTTCGGACAAATTAATCCTAAATTTTGGAGATTATGATTCAACTGAAGAATGCGAGCCACAGCAAGATTTGTTCGTAAACATAGCAAACGAGCCAATAGTAAATTCCCTGAAAATTACCGTCGCCAACGATTACGTGTTGAAGCCCGGGAATGATATAATTACCCGATTGAACTTGAACCTACGACCGCCTGACTTAGCGGAATATTGTTTTATTGAGAAAGACAGTTTTTTACGACCGAGAGGTCTTATTTGCGTAGGATTACCGTTTTTGCAGAATGGACATTTTTATATTAAGCTTAAAAATGTCGGTCACCGTAGAATTTTTGTAATAAAAAATTCCACGATTGGTAATCTCGAGAAAACAATTAAAATGGACATGACAAAACTTCCAGTTTGTTGTATTAATGACCATAATCTAAGTAATATAACAATCTTAGGATTACAGAATAAATTGCAAACGCTACTTGCGGAGTATAGTGACGTTTTTTCAAAAACACCAAAATATATGGGGAGAACAGATGTAATTGAACACGAAATTGACGTAGGAAATGCTAAACCTATAAAACAAAAACCTTACAGAGTAGCACAAAAAGAAAGAGAAATAATAGATAATCAAATAAGGGAAATGGAACAATATGATATAATAAGGCAAAGTAACTCGCCCTGGGCAAGTCCCGTCGTATTAGTAAAGAAAAAGTCGGGAGAGACGCGGTTTTGTGTTGATTATCGCAAGTTAAACAATGTAACAGTAAAAAATTCGTGGTCAGTATCTAATATTGAGGATATTTTGACTTACTTAGGAAACGCCCAGTATTTCTCATAGTTAGACATTTATTCAGGTTATTGGGAAGTCAAAGTAAAAGAAGAAAGTAAGCCACTAGAAATAGCAACATTTATTTTGGATACTCGTAATATTGAGGAATTACAAAAGAAAGATGAAAAAATTGCCCAAATAATAATGACAATCAAAAACCCGGAAAATGCTACAATTGGTTTACGTAAGCAGGCAAAAAACTTCAGGATTGAATCCGGAATTTTATACCGAGTAAATCCGAATGATTTAGGTCAAGATAAGCTATTAGTAATACCACAACAGTTGGTGGGAGAAATTTTGTATTCTCACCATTCAGAACCGCTGAGTGGTCATTTGGGAATAGCAAAAACGCTATCAAAAATTAAGCAACGGTATTATTGACAAGGGTTGCAAAAAGATGTTGAAAATTTTGTTAAGGGTTGTCCAGATTGTCAAGCTAGAAAAGGTCAGCAAAATCAAAAGCCGATAAGATTTTTACACCCAATTCCTGTGGGAACACCATTTGAAAAGGTGGGGATTGACCTTTTAGGCCCTTTCCGCCGAAGTAGCAATGGTAAAACCATGATAGTGGTAGCAACAGACTATGCAACACGTTGGGCAGAAACTGAGGCGTTACCAAGTGGAAAAGCAGGGCCCGTAGCAAAATTTATTTTGGAAAAAATAATTACGAGACATGGAGCGCCTAAGGAATTATTAAGTGACAGAGGAAAAGTATTTCAATCAGAATTGGTGACGAAACTATTGAAAGAAATGGGCACCACAAGTCAATTTACAACGGCATATCACCCAGCAACAAATGGTCTTACGGAACGATTTAATAAGACTCTTGCAAATATGTTGGCAATGTACACCAACACAAATCAGTCAAATTGGGACCAATACTTACCACATGTAACTTTTGCCTATAATTCAGCGAAACAAGACAGCACGCAGTTCTCACCCTTTATGCTAGTGTATGGACGAGAACCTGTTTTACCAACTGAAGCAAACATTATGCCGCATGCTGAATCTCTTGATAGCAATCAAATGAGAGAAACTAGTCTGGCAATACGTAATTTTGCTGCTGAAAACATAAAAAGACGACAAACATAGATAAACTTCGTTATGATTGTAAACATAGACATGTGGAGTTTAATGAGGGTGACCAAGTGAAAGTTTTCACCCCGGTAAGGAAAGTAGGGAAAAGTGAAAAATGGCTGCTTAGGTGGTTCGGACCTTATTATATAAGACGAAAAATGTCAGACGTGGACTATGAGATACAGAAAGGCAGATCAGACAAAGCAAAAAGAGAAGTTGTTCACGTAAGCAGAATATTACCCTATTATGATCCCTGGACCCCAGAATGCACGCCTTTATAAGGAAGAAAGATGGGAAAGACACACAAAAGAGACAACTTTGAACAACTAAAGAGTATATTACTACTAAAAAAAAAAAACAAACGAAACGAAATATAATGTAATGTAAATATAATGTAAAAAACTTAATAATGGTGGTGGTGGAAATAAATGCGGTGACCAGTACCATTTATGGTTACTTGGTCACCAGACCACCAAGTTGGAGAATTGCTGGAGGTTGTCTCCTCAATATTATTTTCCGCTGTTGGAGTAGCGATCCCATTCGGGAGCCGCTCTTTCGGACCGGGGGCGTCGATGGCCTCGTTGGCTCTGGTGACCCCCACGCAGAGGTGTTCGATGAGGGTGATGGATATGTGACACCCTGGTTGCGCCCAGTGGACGGCGAAGCGGACCTGGCACCAATGTCCCTATCATTGTCGGACCAAAGGTCGGCGAGCCCTTCACCAGGGCGGCGCATTGTTAAGAGTCTCCGAAAGTGCCGGAGACGACAACCCCTTCCAGACCCAGTTTGGTTGTCATTTGGGGGGCAAGATTGTGGATCTTTAGTTTTGAAAAGAACAACAAATTGGATTACTTTATAATGTGAATAACAAAGCCAACAAATTTACTTACGGTTCATGATGAAAACACTAAACACGACGAAAAAAACGAGCTACTACACTCAAATGGAAAAAACAACTGCACTCGCAAAGGCACACAAAGAAAGTGACTGGAGAGGAAAAAAGTAAAGGACCGTTTCGTCCATAAAATGACAAAACTGCTGTGAATGCAGTGCTGTATAAGTAAAATAAATAAACGATAATAAGGCACCGTCCATCCCTAACTGACATAAAGATTGTAACACTTTGTATACAAAGTAATAATTTTGTTGAAATGAAAATATTACGTTTGTTGGGTACAAACTTCACATACCGAGTTGTACCTAAATTTGAAGTTACTGAGCTCAGGGATTTTTATTCTCTTATCCGCGTCTGAATTTAATGGCCAATTGAAAAATTCACGAACGGATATTAGTCTAATTTTCCGCAGTTACACCAAAAGTGTGTAAAATGATTATCTAAGCGCGCGTGTTACAAGTTATTTGACTACAATGGAAAAAATGATATAATTAAAATGGCATACTTAGACAAAAAATTACGAGGGACGTTAAATATATCGGGAAACGCCATAGGTGCCGAACAAGTAAATACTTGAATAAATATATATGTCGAGGGTATGTGATATTGGGGGGATAGACAGATTAAAGTAACGAGTTTTCGTTTTATTTTAGTGTTGGATATTTTTTAATACCAGCATAATGTATTCGGTCGGAACAAATGCATCAAATAAATAATATGCGACCGCACGCGTCCCGTAAAAGTGCTGACATGAAATTAAGAGAATATAAATAATTCCATCGCTGTGACAGTACCGCGAGTGCGTTTCCTTGAAAAAATACCGATCGAGAGTTTATAAAAAAATGGAATGGAGTGTTTCTATATTATTCCCGATGTGTTTCGGACATAAATGTCAAATTACATTTATATGACATGGCGTTATACCATTTATGGGAATTACATCAAGAAATACAGCGACCGGGAATAGTGTATTTGGGAGTCACAAAGACGTTACTAGCACTTTGGACCCAAATAATTCACGTGGAATACCAGATGATTCATATTGATTTAATGATGAGACAAGGAAGAAACCCTACGGAAAGATGTGGTTGTGCAATCTGCGCACCTCCGAGGGTGCCATTCTATCAACCAAGACAATTTTGGGAAATTTGGGGAAATCTGTTTGTGGATGGTTGCGCATGCAATGTTTGTGCGTACAGAAGGAGTTCACAATTCAGGCAGCGTAAACTACATCAACCTCCCCGACCCCATTTGCCACCGAGAATGATGGGACATCCATTTAGGGTGCCATCAAGAAGTGAACCTACGTTTATTGAAGTGCCGAGGGTGACTTTGCGACCGAATTGGAACCCCGTTGAGCCACCAATAAATACAGAAAACATGACAAATTGGACTCGGCAGGTGACTGCCACGCCTCTTCGAAGACAAATAAATCGTACACGTGTACGTGGTACGGCACCATATCAAGTGCCTATACGTGAGGAAAGAAATGAAGACCAGTTGAACACTTATCAGGCGAAACCCGGAGGGACCCAAACCGAACAAGACAAGTGAAACAGTTATTGTTCAATGTATTATATCTATATTATATATTGTATCTTTAAATTTTATTTATATAATAATGACTATTGTAGCACAAAGAAAATAAATGATATTTAACCATTTTTCTTGTTTAATTGAAGGTACGATGGGTAAAGTTAATACAGGCGTAATACGTTTTAAAGGCGTCAAGTACGTCACTGTTATTAAGGTGATAATGATGACACAAGCTTACCCTGACCCACCTCAAAACCGCTGCCAAGACAAAATAAACCGAGTATAGGTTGTTTACACTACTTAGGTAGAGTACATTTCAAACCATAGGGTCATTAGACAACCGTAAATTTTGTTTTGTGTTTACGTTTTGATAATTTACTTTCTTATTTTTGTTTACAGATAATCTAGGGAAGAAGCAATCAGACGCTATCGTCAATTTATTTTTTGTTTTTGGATAAATAAAATATTTCTCCGCACGGATTTGAAATGAAGTTAGAACGTTCAATGTTCCAGTTTTTAGAACAACTTAGCTGATATGGAAATTGGGACATTAGTTAAACATATGCAGAAGTTATTGCAATCGGTTTGAAGTATACCAGTGAATAAAATTCACTCGGTTGAAGGTTATTAATTTGATTGAGATATAAAAGAAATATGCGTGTAATATTATATTATTATATGTTATTATTAAGCCTTAAGTAACGCATATTAACCTTTGTTCTTATTTTCATTACATGTAAAAACCGCTTGAGGGAGCCATAAGAAGCCAATGTACTAAATGGCGCTGTGCAAAGCCAGTATTGGACGACCATTGAAGATGACATTTAACAGTGTCACCAGAGTCAACCACATGATGAAAATGAAGCCTTTGCAGAAGAGACTATGAAAAGGACATTGCTAGACTTCAGCTACTGGACTATTTGGTGACCAGTGAAAGACGATGTGTTAAGTCATAGACAGGGCAATGTATGATTGTGACAAACATTTTTGTGCGAACAATGGCGCAATATAAGTCGCAACATGAAAACTACATGTATTAGAGTAAAATGGTGCGCATTTAAGGGCTACCCAAGGTTTCAAATGTGTTATGTTAATTTAAGGGTTACTTTAATGATTAGGATTACTATAATTTTTAGGTACAACGAAGCGATGACGGAAAATGGAGAAAGTAATGTTACGATTTTCCCGTGGGTTCACACAAAGTCAGTTTAACTCAACAATTAATAAATTTATTTACACTTTCATAACACTCCGTACAATAATTAACTCAGCTATTAAAAACACTACTACAATTCCACTATTTAAAGTTTACCGCGTTCCCAAATTCACTACTACACTACTCTCCCGCGGTCGACACCGCTTCTTTTATATTCGCAAACCACGTTCTAGAATGACAGCGAAACGCTTCGCGATTTGCCTCGATTCTTCCAGGTATGGCGCTTCCTTCTGTGGCCTACTTTAATACGCGCCCGGACAGATATTGCGGCGCATCGGTTTCATCCAGCATAGCATAGTAGGCCCAAATCGTAACACTGCCCCCCTCTTAAAGCTGATCGTCCCGATCCGCTTCATCTAATCCGTGGTATTTCTTGAGTCTGTCCAGATGGACAATTTTCATCTTGCCTTTGGGGCTGCGTTGGACTCTGTATGCGACGTCGTTTAACTTTTTTTACCACATTGTAAGGTCCCTCCCAGTGTCGTTGCCATCTTTGACTTAATCCTTTGCTCCTCCTGGGTTGAAACATCCACACAGCATCACCTTTCTTATAATTGCCACCAGTTGGTCTGTGGTCCAGTGTCATCTTCATACGGTCGTTGTTTGGTTTCATCTTCTCTCTCCCAAGTTCCCGAATTGTGATGGATCCCTTGTGTAACGAACACTGGTCACACCGTTTACACCATTCCTCAACGTCCTTTCTGAAGTTAATCCAGTAAAATCGATCTCTTATTCTAGCCAAAGTCTGGTTTACTCCAAAGTGTCCTCCTCTGCGACTGTCATGTACTTCTCTCAGCACATTTTCTTTGCAGGAATTGGGCACTATTGTTTGGTAAACAAAGCGTTTTCCGTCTGGACTTTCCCATTTGCGAGTAATTAAGTCATCTCGCAGTCGAAGCGAATTCCACTGCAACCAGTAACCCCTTACTGTTGGTCCATATCTGGAAATCTGTTGCCAATCCGGTTTCAAATCTTTCTCCAACCATCTTCTGATTACTTTCAAATCAGAGTCTGAGCGCTGCCCTTTTATTATGTCTTCCTTAGAAACGCTGCTCTTCATTCTTTTTGTAGCCTCTTTATCTGTCACCTTCGCGATTTGACCAATCCTCCAACCCTTATGAATTTGTCCTTTCCGGTACCTTAAGTCACTATCAAAAGCTTGACGATCCTCTACATATCGCGGTAAATGTCCTTCCGGGTTCTTCATTTCCTGCTCCTGGTTACGCCAGTTCTGCGGGGTCGGTAAACGAGACTGCTGTCTGCAATTCCAGCGGTAATTTCCTCTACGTCCACAATTATAACACGTAATGTTCCTTTTAACAGAGGAGTTCCGGTGATTTGTTCTAATGTCCTGATTTCGTCGGCACTGTGGGTTTGGAGAACAAGACCGCTGTCTGCAATTCCTTCTATAGTGTCCTTTGCGTCCACATCGATAACATTCAACTCTAGTGATCGGACGTGACCGTTCTAACTGTGTGGACATTTCCTAATGCTGCCATTTGTTGCACTAATTGGCCGAACATTGATTCAATTTCATCTATTAATGTAGCAACATGATCGGCTGGCGGTACTCTTTCCTCTTGAATTGTCTCTGGCTTTAAGTCATTGCACGCAGCTTCAACTTCCAGCGCTCGAACCAGTAATTCGCTGTTGTTGCTCCCTTTGAACATCTTCAGCCATTTCTTTACCTCCAGATCTCGAATCCCATCTACAAAATACTGTGCCACAAGTTCTTCTTGGATTTCATCCGGGACGGCTGGGTAAGCCAGATGCACAAGGCGACAAATTTCGGCTTCAAACTCTTCTAGACTTTCACCAGTTTTCTGCTGTCTTGCCATTAATTGCGTTCGATACAGTCCTTTCTTATGTTGATCCCCATAACGACGTTCTAATGCAGCTACTAATGCTTCATAGTTGCTTCGTTGGGCGATAGGCACCGTCTGTAACAGTTCCAATGCAGGTCCTCGTAATGCCACTACTAGTGCTACAGCCATTTCCTTGGTACTCCATCCATTTGCATTTGCAGCGGCCTCAAATTGGAGTTGGTACATTGCCCATGAAGTTTGACCGTCGTATGTGGGAGGCTTGATCTTGTTGAGCCCGTTTCCGGTGAACACTGTAGAGCTGACTCCTATGCTGTCAATTTTCTGCTCTAAGTCGCGTAGCTTTATCTCAACATCATTCTGAATTTTATTAATGTCCTCCCGAACATCATTAATGTCCTCCCGAACATCCTTTAATTTTACCTGAACATCACACTCCATCTTTTTGAGACTATGGGTTACATACTCTAGGATTTCTGTCTTGGTCCCCGCTAGAAGGTTCAATATTTCTACGTTACGTTTTTCTTGCCGCTCTCTATCTTCTTGACGCATTTCTATATCTTGTTGTAGCATTCTTTCTTGTTGTTGTCCAATCCTTTCTTGTTCTTCCTTGTCTTGTTGTCGAATTCTTTCTTCTTGTTGTCGAATCCTTTCTTGTTCTTCCTTGTCTTTTTGTCGAATCCTTTCTTGTTCTTCCTTGTCGTGTTGTCGAATTCTTTCTTCTTGTTTTTCAAGCATTGCCATAATAGCTGCAAATTGGGCCTCCATATTTGCACTTTGACGTCTTGTTATTGGCATAAAATAAATTTAACACACCACTGTTCCAAAAATCTCTAGTCCGGTTCTGAACACAAGTCTTTAACCCGAAGTTTAGTTCAAATTCACGTCGCACTAAAGTCTGATCGCACTTCTGACACCAATTGTTACGATTTTCCCGTGGGTTCACACAAAGTCAGTTTAACTCAACAATTAATAAATTTATTTACACTTCCAAAACACTCCGTACAATAATTAACTCAGCTATTAAAAACACTATTACAATTCCACAACTATTCCACTATTTAAAGTTTACCGCGTTCCCAAATCCACTACTACACTACTACACTACTCTCCCGCGGTCGACACCGCTTCTTTTATATTCGCAAACCACGTTCTAGAATGACCGCGAAACGCTTCGCGATTTGCCTCGATTCTTCCAGGTATGGCGCTTCCTTCTGTGGCCTACTTTAATACGCGCCCGGACAGATATTGCGGCGCATCGGTTTCATCCAGTATCGAGCATAGTAGGCCCAAACCGTAACAATAATTTATATCTAGTATGCATGAATATTGATAATGGGGAAGCGCATATAACTGAATCTGAACTTAATGATTTATGGCATAAAAGAATGGGACATTCTACTAAATACCCTAGTAAAACTCTATGTGAAACATGTTTAAAAGGTAAACAGACACAGAAGCCTTATAAATCTTTAAGTGAAAACTTAAAAGCAAGGAGATTGTTAGAGGTTATTTCGTCAGATGTTTGTGGACCTTTAACTCCTGTAACTTACAACGGCATGAAGTATTTTGTAACATTTATTGACCATTTTTCACATTTTACAGTATGCTATCTTATGAAAAATAAAAGTGAAGTTCTGGAAAAATTTCAGCAATATGTAGCAATGGTAGAAGCTAAGTTCCAAAGCAAAATAGATAGATTACGATGTGACAATGGGGGTGAATACATGTCAAGGGATTTTAAATACTTTTGCAGAGCAAAAGGTATAACAGTTCAATCAACAATACCACATACACCTCCACAAAATGGTGTGTCTGAAAGAATGAACAGAACTATAATGGAAACTGCACGTTGTATGCTTCTTAGTTCTAAACTGGAAAAATATTTATGGGAAGAAGCAGTACTGGTAGCAATTTATATTATTAATAGATTACCAACAACAGCATTACCAACAAATATTACTCTGGCATGCGCAGTAGGTCCTACCTTGTTACTGACACTGAGCGGCATCGTTTAGGGGGGTCAGTTTGTTTTTCGCACTTTTTGGCATGCGCAGTGGGTCTTACCTCTGCGCAGTCGTATAAATTTTGTTACTGACACTGAGCGGCATCGTTTAGGGGGGTCAGTTTGTTTTTCGCACTTTTTGGCATGCGCAGTGGGTCTTACCTCTGCGCAGTGGTATAAATTTTGTTACTGACACTGAGTGGCATCGTTTGGGGTGGGTCAGTTTGTTTTCTGCACTTTTTGGCATGCGCAGTAGGTCCTACCTTGTTACTGACACTGAGCGGCATCGTTTAGGGGGGTCAGTTTGTTTTTCGCACTTTTTGGCATGCGCAGTGGGTCTTACCTCTGCGCAGTGGTATAAATTTTGTTACTGACACTGAGTGGAATCGTTTAGGGGGGTCAGTTTGTTTTTCGCACTTTTTGGCATGCGCAGTAGGTCTTACCTCTGCGCAGTGGTATAAATTTTGTCCTCAATGTCCGAGCAGTACCTCCTCCACGTAAATCTGCGGGAGTCTCGTATCGCTTTCTTGTAGAGCTTCTGAGCCAACTTGTGGTTGTCCCAGTGTTCCACAGTATTGATCCTTTTTGCTTTGTTAAAAAGTTTACGGACCTTCTTACGGTGTCTCTCTAAGAGAGAGTTCCACCATGGCGTTCCTCCAACTACCCGTTCCTTAGCCGGGCAGTTGTGCTCGTGTGACGCTAGTACGGCAGCGTTGAGTTCGTTCTTTTATACATGACCCTTATCCTACTGGCCAGCTGCTCGCTGTAGAGGCTCCAGTCAGTAGTCCGGGGGTTCCTGTAAGTGGAAGAGGGGATTGTGCTTATCCCCTCGACATCGAAAAGAATGTGTCGGTGATTGGAGAGGGAATCCTCCTCCGACACGCACCATCGCTTTACTTGTTGTTTTAAGGGCCCACCGCAGATCGTAAGGTCGATGACAGACTGCCGCCCCGGCATGAAGAAGGTCGGCACGGTACTTCTATGGAGGACCCCCAGACGGAGGCCCAGAGCTCGGGATGAGCATTGGAGTCAAATCCAATTAATTCTGGAGTGTCCTCCTCTGCGCACCTCCTCACGAGAGACTCAAGTTCGACCGGTGGACACACACGGGTCCGGCACGGTTCCCCGTGCCAATTTTGTTACTGACACTGAGTGGCATCGTTTGGGAGGGTCAGTTTGTTTTCTACACTCTCGCGCTTGACAATAACCTTGATTTTGCCAAGGTCCTTCGATATACCTTCGATGTCCGAGGTTCCCTTAACGGGCTCCTCTGGCATCGAGGTACTTGTACAGGCCGGACCCCCCGTAGTCCCAATAAGAGGGCATACGTTGGAGGCGGCCGAATGTGTTGAGGCCGAGGAATTCAAAGACCCCTCGTCCTCCGAAGAAATTTCATTAATGGTATCCATATATTGGTCCCACGAGTAATGGGGAAATGTGGTCCGACGCCGTGGAGCCCCACACGACGCTAAGGCATTTATACAAGGGGGTGCACCAGCTGCCCCCAGGTTCGTCGCTAGATGTCAGACCGCCTGGCTGACCATCCATCCCGTCAGCGCGCACGATACCTTGTTATTCAGAAGGTTTTTTATAGTGGTGCCTAACATCCACTCGGCCCAGGCAGTAAAGCCAAGGTCCCCGTTCCCCGGGTTGCCCCGGGGGTTACGGTATGTAGCTGGTCCACGTCTGCATTTTACCGGGCTCATCCGGGTTTTTATTCCCTTCGGACCCGGCTATGTATACAGATAACCATGAGTTCCCCAAAGGGCCCTCAAGGCCGTTCCCCTATCCGCCACCTGGGACGCGCCTGTCAGGTTGCTGAACCCCCGCAGAACTAGCTGCGGTACCAGACTGCGCAGTGGTATAAATTTTGTACTGTGCAGTTTGTTTTTCGCACTTTTTGGCATGCGCAGTAGGTCTTACCTCTGCGCAGTGGTATAAATTTTGTTACTGACACTGAGTGGCATCGTTTGGGGGGGGGTCAGTTTGTTTTCTACACTTTTTGGCATGCGCAGTAGGTTCTACCTCTGCGCAGTCGTATAAATATTGTTACTGACACTGAGCGGCATAGTTTAGGGGGGTCAGTTTGTTTTTCGCTCTTTTTGGCATGCGCAGTAGGTCTTACTTCTGCGCAGTGGTATAAATTTTGTTACTGACACTGAGTGGCATCGTTTGGGGGGGGTCAGTTTGTTTTCTACACTTTTTGGACTGCGCAGTAGGTTCTACCTCTGCGCAGTCATATAAATTTTGTTACTGACACTGAGCGGCATCGTTTAGGGGGGTTAGTTTGTTTTTCGCACTTTTTGGCATGCGCAGTAGGTCCTACCTTGTTACTGACACTGAGTGGCATCGTTTGGGGGGGGTCAGTTTGTTTTCTGCACTTTTTGGCATGCGCAGTAGGTCCTACCTTGTTACTGACACTGAGCGGCATCGTTTAGGGGGGTCAGTTTGTTTTTCGCACTTTTTGGCATGCGCAGTGGGTCTTACCTCTGCGCAGTCGTATAAATTTTGTTACTGACACTGAGCGGCATCGCTTAGGGGTGTCAGTTTGTTTTTCGCACTTTTTGGCATGCGCAGTAGGTCTTACCTCTGCGCAGTCGTATAAATTTTGTTACTGACACTGAGTGGCATCGTTTGGGGGGGTCAGTTTGTTTTCTACGTTTTTGGCATGCGCAGTAGGTTCTACCTCTGCGCAGTCGTATAAATTTTGTTACTGACACTGAGCGGCATCGTTTAGGGGGGTCAGTTTGTTTTCTGCACTTTTTGGCATGCGCAGTAGGTCCTACCTTGTTACTGACACTGAGTGGCATCGTTTGGGGGGGTCAGTTTGTTTTCTACACTTTTGGCATGCGCAGTAGGTTCTACCTCTGTGCAGTCGTATAAATTTTGTTACTGACACTGAGCGGCATCGTTTAGGGGGGTCAGTTTGTTTTTCGCACTTTTTGGCATGCGCAGTGGGTCTTACCTCTGCGCAGTCGTATAAATTTTGTTACTGACACTGAGCGGCATCGCTTAGGGGTGTCAGTTTGTTTTTCGCACTTTTTGGCATGCGCAGTAGGTCTTACCTCTGCGCAGTCGTATAAATTTTGTTACTGACACTGAGTGGCATCGTTTGGGGGGGTCAGTTTGTTTTCTACGTTTTTGGCATGCGCAGTAGGTTCTACCTCTGCGCAGTCGTATAAATTTTGTTACTGACACTGAGCGGCATCGTTTAGGGGGGTCAGTTTGTTTTCTGCACTTTTTGGCATGCGCAGTAGGTCCTACCTTGTTACTGACACTGAGTGGCATCGTTTGGGGGGGTCAGTTTGTTTTCTACACTTTTTGGCATGCGCAGTAGGTTCTACCTCTGTGCAGTCGTATAAATTTTGTTACTGACACTGAGCGGCATCGTTTAGGGGGGTCAGTTTGTTTTTCGCACTTTTTGGCATGCGCAGTAGGTCTTACTTCTGCGCAGTCGTATAAATGTTGTTACTGATGTAACATAGTTAGTTGAAGTTGTAACAGTTCATTTTCATGCATAGCTAAGTATTATTATTAATCGTATTGCATCAATCGGTTCGCTATTATAAGTATTTTATGTATACACAGCAACCGATATTATATTGTATGAGTACGCATAATATAGTACGATGCCACTCAGAAGCTAGTAGTGGATACAAGAGTGTAATGCAAAAATATAATTGATTTATTCAGCAAATAGATATTGAATACAGGGAACTTGCGGGAGTATCATTTGCTACCTTTACACTGACACTGAGCGGCATCGTTTGGGGGGGGTCAGTTTGTTTTTCGCACTTTTTGGCATGCGCAGTAGGTCCTACCTTGTTACTGACACTGAGCGGCATCGTTTAGGGGGGTCAGTTTGTTTTTCGCACTTTTTGGCATGCGCAGTAGGTCTTACCTCTGCGCAGTGGTATAAATTTTGTTACTGACACTGAGTGGCATCGTTTGGGGGGGGTCAGTTTGTTTTCTGCACTTTTTGGCTTGCGCAGTAGGTCCTACCTCTGCGCAGTAGTATAAATATTGTTACTGACACTGAGCGGCATAGTTTAGGGGGGTCAGTTTGTTTTCTGGACTTTTTGGCTTGCGCAGTAGGTTCTACCTCTGCGCAGTAGTATAAATATTGTTACTGACACTGAGCGGCATAGTTTAGGGGGGTCAGTTTGTTTTCTGGACTTTTTGGCTTGCGCAGTAGCTCTTACCTCTGCGCAGTGGTATAAATTTTGTTACTGACACTGAGTGGCATCGTTTGGGGGGGGTCAGTTTGTTTTCTGCACTTTTTGGCATGCGCAGTAGGTCCTACCTTGTTACTGACACTGAGCGGCATCGTTTGGGGGGGTCAGTTTGTTTTCTACACTTTTTGGCATGCGCAGTAGGTCCTACTTCTGCGCAGTCGTATAAATGTTGTTACTGATGTAACATAGTTAGTTGAAGTTGTAACAGTTCATTTTCATGCATAGCTAAGTATTATTATTAATCGTATTGCATCAATCGGTTCGCTATTATAAGTATTTTATGTATACACAGCAACCGATATTATATTGTATGAGTACGCATAATATAGTACACTTTTTGGCATGCGCAGTAGGTCCTACCTTGTTACTGACACTGAGCGGCATCGTTTAGGGGGGTCAGTTTGTTTTTCGCACTTTTTGGCATGCGCAGTAGGTCTTACCTCTGCGCAGTGGTATAAATTTTGTTACTGACACTGAGTGGCATCGTTTGGGGGGGGTCAGTTTGTTTTCTGCACTTTTTGGCTTGCGCAGTAGGTCCTACCTCTGCGCAGTAGTATAAATATTGTTACTGACACTGAGCGGCATAGTTTAGGGGGGTCAGTTTGTTTTCTGGACTTTTTGGCTTGCGCAGTAGGTTCTACCTCTGCGCAGTAGTATAAATATTGTTACTGACACTGAGCGGCATAGTTTAGGGGGGTCAGTTTGTTTTTCGCACTTTTTGGCATGCGCAGTGGGTCTTACCTCGGCGCAGTGGTATAAATTTTGTTACTGACACTGAGTGGCATCGTTTGGGGGGGGTCAGTTTGTTTTCTGCACTTTTTGGCATGCGCAGTAGGTCCTACCTTGTTACTGACACTGAGCGGCATCGTTTGGGGGGGTCAGTTTGTTTTCTACACTTTTTGGCATGCGCAGTAGGTCCTACTTCTGCGCAGTCGTATAAATGTTGTTACTGATGTAACATAGTTAGTTGAAGTTGTAACAGTTCATTGACATGCATAGCTAAGTATTATTATTAATCGTATTGCATCAATCGGTTTGCTATTATAAGTATTTTATGTATACACAGCAACCGATATTATATTGTATGAGTAGGCATAATAGAGTACGATGCCACCCAGAAGCTAGTAGTGGATACAAGAGTGTAATGCATAAATATAATTGATTTATTCAGCAAATAGATATTGAATACAGGGAACTTGCGGAAGTATCATTTACTACCTTTACACTGACACTGAGCGGCATAGTTTAGAGGGGTCAGTTTGTTTTTCGCACTCTTTCGCATGCGCAGTAGGTCTTACTTCTGCGCAGTGGTATAAATTTTGTTACTGACACTGAGTGGCATCGTTTGGGGGGGGGGGTCAGTTTGTTTTCTGCACTTTTTGGCATGCGCAGTAGGTCCTACCTTGTTACTGACACTGAGCGGCATCGTTTAGGGGGGTCAGTTTGTTTTTCGCACTTTATGGCATGCGCAGTGGGTCTTACCTCTGCGCAGTGGTATAAATTTTGTTACTGAAACTGAGTGGCATCGTTTGGGGGGGGGTCAGTTTGCTTTCTGCACTTTTTGGCATGCGCAGTGGGTCTTACCTCTGCGCAGTGGTATAAATTTTCTTACTGACACTGAGTGGCATCGTTTGGGGGGGGTCAGTTTGTTTTCTGCACTTTTTGGCTTGCGCAGTAGGTCCTACCTCTGCGCAGTAGTATAAATATTGTTACTGACACTGAGCGGCATAGTTTAGGGGGGTCAGTTTGTTTTCTGCACTTTTTGGCTTGCGCAGTAGGTCCTACCTCTGCGCAGTAGTATAAATATTGTTACTGACACTGAGCGGCATAGTTTAGAGGGGTCAGTTTGTTTTCTGCACTTTTTGGCATGCGCAGTAGGTCCTACCTTGTTACTGACACTGAGTGGCATCGTTTGGGGGGGTCAGTTTGTTTTCTACACTTTTTGGCATGCGCAGTAGGTCCTACCTTGTTACTGACACTGAGTGGCATCGTTTGGGGGGGTCAGTTTGTTTTTCGCACTTTTTGGCAAGCGCAGTAGGTCTTACCTCTGCGCAGTGGTATAAATTTTGTTACTGACACTGAGCGGCATCGTTTAGGGGGGTCAGTTTGTTTTTCGCACTTTTTGGCAAGCGCAGTAGGTCTTACCTCTGCGCAGTGGTATAAATTTTGTTACTGACACTGAGTGGCATCGTTTGGGGGGGTCAGTTTGTTTTCTACGCTTTTTGGCATGCGCAGTAGGTTCTACCTCTGCGCAGTCGTATAAATTTTGTTACTGACACTGAGCGGCATCGTTTAGGGGGGTCAGTTTGTCTTTCGCACTTTTTGGCATGCGCAGTAGGTCCTACCTCTGCGCAGTCGTATAAATTTTGTTACTGACACTGAGCGGCATAGTTTAGAGGGGTCAGTTTGTTTTCTGCACTTTTTGGCATGCGCAGTAGGTCCTACCTTGTTACTGACACTGAGTGGCATCGTTTGGGGGGGTCAGTTTGTTTTCTACACTTTTTGGCATGCGCAGTAGGTCCTACCTTGTTACTGACAATGAGTGGCATCGTTTGGGGGGGTCAGTTTGTTTTTCGCACTTTTTGGCATGCGCAGTGGTTCTTACCTCTGCGCAGTGGTATAAATTTTGTTACTGACACTGAGTGGCATCGTTTGGGGGGGTCAGTTTGTTCTCTTTTTGGCCCAATTTTCATGATTTTGATCAATTTTCATGATTTTGATCAATTTTCATAATTTTGTTAATTTTTTAGTTTTGAACCAATTTTCATGATTTCGATAAATTTTCATAATTTTCATGATTTTGATCAATTTCCATGATTTTGGTCATTTTTTAATTTTTGAACAAATTTTCATGACTTTGATCAATTTTCATATTGTCGATGGATAGCTAATGAAATGGGCTTTCCAACGATATGGCAACTTTGGCTGATTGGTTGAGTAAGTTGAACGCTAGAGGGCTTCAAACTTGACTTAATTTTTTTTGCACTGTTCTGTTTAAACCTTTCTACCTGGCTTATTTGACTGACAAGGTGTGAACTTTTATATGTCGATGGATAGCCAATGAAATGGGCTTTCCAACCATATGGCAACATTGGCTGATTGGTTCAGTAGTTTGACCGCTAGAGGGCTTCAAACTTGACTTAAATTTTTTTTGCACTCTTTTGTTTAAACCTCCCTACCTCCCATATTTGACCGACAAGGTGTGAACTTTTATACGTCGATGGATAGCTAATGAAATGGGCTTTCCAACGATATGTCAACTTTGGCTGATTGGTTCAGTAAGTTGACCTCTAGAGGGCTTCAAACTTGACTTAATTTTTTTTTGCACTGTTCTGTTTAAACCTTTCTACCGGGCTTATTTGACTGACAAGGTGTGAACTTTTATATGTCGATGGATAGCTAATGAAATGGCTTTCCATCGATATGCAACTTTGGCTGATTGGTTCAGTAGTTTGACCGCTAGAGGGCTTCAAACTTGACTTAAATTTTTTATCAATTTTTTTTGCACTGTTTTGTTTAAACCTCTCTACCTCCCTTATTTGACCGACTAACCTTCCTTCCAAATTTCTCGGCTAATTATCTAAAGCTAAATATCTCGGCAATTTCTTAATTGCTTGTCTAAGCACTTGGATCATTGTCCGAACAATTGATGACTTATTGCTGACTGGCGATTGCAACACCTTAGCTAGCTTTCGTTCTAAAAAGGTTCGATTGCTTATTTTGCAACTCAAGTGGTCGACGACTTGTTTCGGTCAGTGGCCGATTATTTCCTGAATAAGTAATTAACGAAAATCTACTTGTGACAATATCAGTAAAAATAAAGTTGTATAAAATCTAATAAAAAGTATCTTCAATCTCTTTGACCAGTTCATAAAGGGATAAAGGAAGCTGTAGAAATTAACAGGTTATGGGCCCAGTCCAGGAAAACCGGAAAAGTAAGCAGTAATTATCCTGTTGTGAAACGTATTTTGAAAACCTGAAGGATAAGACAAATTATGGCGACAATCCCTAGTAATTTAATTGTAAAGCCATTTGATGGAAACAAACGGCTTCTCAAATTGGGAGTTTCGAGTAAGATTGTGTCTTGAGCAACAAGGTGTTTTGGAAATGTTGGAGAAAGATCCTCCGGAATCAACAGCCACAAATGAACTTGCAGTTTTTAATAAAAACGATATAAAAGCTCGGAATTTAATCGTTCAGTTATTGGCTGATAATGTTCTTGAAATGGTGAAAACCAAAACTACAGCTAAAGAAATCATGAATGAGTTGAAAGGTACTTTTCAAAAGCAAGGAATAGCAAACCAGGTACATTTGCAGAAGAAATTGAGAAACATGAAATATTTTGGAAAAGGAAAACTAAGTGAATTTCTGTTTGAATTTGAGAAAACAGTCTCAGAGTTAAAAAACTGTGGTGAAAACATAAATGACACAGAGATAGTTACACAGTTATTGTCTGCAATGCCAGAGAACTATTGTCACGAAGGATAATAAATCAAATTTATTTCACTTGAACGGAAACATTAAAAAATGTGGAATTTATATTACTTGAGCGGAAACATTAAAATTGTGGAATGCGGTCGGAGTGCAACTGCAATTATGATGCATTTGCTGAATTGCGAAATAATGTGGAATGTTTTCCAAGTACCGAGGGTCGAAAGGTCGTCACGAGTTGTCGGCTAGACGAGGCCAGGTCTGGGAGTTTTGATTGGTGGAACCAGTGTCTGGAATGATATAAAAAAGAGGTTGTACCCTAGAGAGGGGTTCGGTTCAGTTCAGTTCAGTCCAGCTCTTTCCAGTCAGTCCAGTTTTGCTGTGCACCACGTTAGTGACCGAACCGCAAATGTCAATTAGACATGTCCGTAACGCTCAAGTAAAGTTAACGCGCTCCAAAGTGACCAGCCTCTCTCCAAGATTCTGTCTTCTATAGAGATGTAAGTATGTTTATTGTACTTCTATGTTGTGTGTTAATTTACGCCTGGTTTATCATAATTTTATTGGGAGTTAGTAACGTTTTCGTTGGGTTAGGAAACCTGTTATTTTATTAGCTAGTAAGTTAGGAGTTGTTAGGTTAAAGTACTTATTCAATAGAACTTGATGGTAGAGTTAACTGTGTTTTATTTTCACGCTGAAACGAGATCCCAGGCAAATAAGTTGAATTAAATTCAACACGTCACGCTAGTCGTGACATATGGTGGAGGCGCCTACGTTTCAGGGTGGAAAAAACATAATTTTTATTTTTTAAAAATAAATCGTTCTATTTAAAATGGGGGGTTCTTAATCAAAAGAAGAAAAAATTATTATTTCTCAAGCGGGTAATAGCGGAGGTATTTCTAATAAAGCGTCTCAAGAAAAAGATAATTCATGGTCAGCTAAGGAAATTTTGATTATTATTTTTTTGTGCATGGGGGTATTAATGCTGGTGTATTTTAGCATTAGAAAGATTATTAGTTTGATGAATAAGCAAATTCGCAAAGAAATTGCTAGGAATAATCAAATCGTTTAAATTTTGTCCGAAAACTTGAAAAATCTAAATAATTAAAAATACTGCCAAACATTTCGTATTAATTTTACATGAGTGAACCAAGTGACAAATCACGAGTACGAACTCGCAGTAGAGCTCAAAGTGTATCAGACAAAGAAAAATTTGTTTTGCAACAAGCACTAGCCCAAGGGAAAAACCCCGAAAAAGTCTTAAAAGAGTTGAGAGAGTTTAAACCCGCGCATCATAGCTCAACTGTCGGTTCCTCTGCTTCTGTACAGGCATCGATATCTGTAGGTGCCCCAGAAGTTGACAAAACAGCTTCTATTGCCAGTTTAACAAGTAGTGAGGACGAGAACAGCCCTTTCGAAAAAACTGTCGTAAGTGCGTAAATTGAAACCCCGCGAATTCGAACAACCAAAGCTTCGACTTCCCCAGAACAGTTTTTTAAGCCAAGAGCTTCATTGAGTAGGACTCCGCCTAAACCGCGAGAATCAGAAGAGTCTTGGCGAGAAAGTCCCTTAGAAGTGGTAGTGCCAGAGCCTACCTCATCCCGCCCCACAGATTTATTACAAGGTTGTAATAATCCTTGCCCACCCCCTGTAATTCGAGAGAGAAACAGTGTGATACGTCCTAACAATCCTGCAGCAATGGCTAACATGACTTTACAGGTAGCTTTGGCTGAGCCAAAAACTCCAGCCACACCAAAGTTTACATGCCCACCTACATTTAACCCATCTATAGACTCTCCCATTATTTCTGTGAATAAATATGAAAAAGCAGCGATTGCAAACAGCTGGTCGGAAAACCACAAAATTTCCTACTTAGCAAATTTCTTGGAAGGTCCGGCTCAGACTTGGTTTGATGGTTATATTAACGAACCGGCAAACCAGGCAAAGACATGGACAAATATAAAAACGGACTTTTTAAAAGAATTTTCCAGTGAACAGCCACTAAGAAAACTAAAGTTTCGACTAAATACACGAAAACATCAAGACAATGAGGATGTTAAAAAATATTATTTTAAATAACGAGAATCAAATAGTCAGGAGCGGACCGGGAAATACAACAAATTTTGCACGCAGAGATGGCAATCCAAATAGAAATCGAGTCTATTATAATAGTAATAGCACAAGGAGAAATTTCATAGATAACACGAATGTCGCCAGTAACGGTCCGAACAGGAATTTTGTCAATTATCGTGGAAATTTTACAAGAAATACGCCACCAAGGAACAATGACATTAATAATGATTCAAATAATGGCGGTCAACGGCCATATTACCAAAATCGGAATATGCAAGGGAATAGAAATAATGAGTAAAGAGGTCCAAACTATGGAAACAGAGCACCTTACCGAAATCAAGGTAATAGCTATTTACCGAACACAAGAACACACGATGGACGCATTAGATGCATTAATTGCAAAAGAATTGGGCATGCATCGTGCAACTGGAATGCAAACAGTTCCAGAAATAATTCAGATAACCGTCGAAATGATCAGGTATATCAAAACCCAAACGAAAGAGGACAATTTCGTCAATAGGAAGCCCTAACGAGATTGTCCACCTGTCATCAAAGGGCGTCAAAGGAGGGTTATTGAATGTGCATTTAAAAGTAAATAATCAAGAAAATGTAAATGTTGTTCTAGACACCGGAGCGTGTAAAAATATTGTGGATTTAAATTATATTAATAACATGTATCCTTTGGAAAATGATGTTGAATTAATTACTGCAGGCAGTTACCCTCTTACACCTATTGGAAATTCACAAGTGACTATTGAAGTTAATAATAAAGAGATACGCGTTGAAGCATTAGTGCTAAAAAATTTGTCCAAAGCTCTAATTTTGGGACATAACTTTTTGACGACGACAAAGTTAGTCATTGACTATAATAACAATAAAGTGACATTGCAGCATGGTTCGGACAAATTAATCCTAAATTTTGGAGATTATGATTCAACTGAAGAATGCGAGCCACAGCAAGATTTGTTCGTAAACATAGCAAACGAGCCAATAGTAAATTCCCTGAAAATTACCGTCGCCAACGATTACGTGTTGAAGCCCGGGAATGATATAATTACCCGATTGAACTTGAACCTACGACCGCCTGACTTAGCGGAATATTGTTTTATTGAGAAAGACAGTTTTTTACGACCGAGAGGTCTTATTTGCGTAGGATTACCGTTTTTGCAGAATGGACATTTTTATATTAAGCTTAAAAATGTCGGTCACCGTAGAATTTTTGTAATAAAAAATTCCACGATTGGTAATCTCGAGAAAACAATTAAAATGGACATGACAAAACTTCCAGTTTGTTGTATTAATGACCATAATCTAAGTAATATAACAATCTTAGGATTACAGAATAAATTGCAAACGCTACTTGCGGAGTATAGTGACGTTTTTTCAAAAACACCAAAATATATGGGGAGAACAGATGTAATTGAACACGAAATTGACGTAGGAAATGCTAAACCTATAAAACAAAAACCTTACAGAGTAGCACAAAAAGAAAGAGAAATAATAGATAATCAAATAAGGGAAATGGAACAATATGATATAATAAGGCAAAGTAACTCGCCCTGGGCAAGTCCCGTCGTATTAGTAAAGAAAAAGTCGGGAGAGACGCGGTTTTGTGTTGATTATCGCAAGTTAAACAATGTAACAGTAAAAAATTCGTGGTCAGTATCTAATATTGAGGATATTTTGACTTACTTAGGAAACGCCCAGTATTTCTCATAGTTAGACATTTATTCAGGTTATTGGGAAGTCAAAGTAAAAGAAGAAAGTAAGCCACTAGAAATAGCAACATTTATTTTGGATACTCGTAATATTGAGGAATTACAAAAGAAAGATGAAAAAATTGCCCAAATAATAATGACAATCAAAAACCCGGAAAATGCTACAATTGGTTTACGTAAGCAGGCAAAAAACTTCAGGATTGAATCCGGAATTTTATACCGAGTAAATCCGAATGATTTAGGTCAAGATAAGCTATTAGTAATACCACAACAGTTGGTGGGAGAAATTTTGTATTCTCACCATTCAGAACCGCTGAGTGGTCATTTGGGAATAGCAAAAACGCTATCAAAAATTAAGCAACGGTATTATTGACAAGGGTTGCAAAAAGATGTTGAAAATTTTGTTAAGGGTTGTCCAGATTGTCAAGCTAGAAAAGGTCAGCAAAATCAAAAGCCGATAAGATTTTTACACCCAATTCCTGTGGGAACACCATTTGAAAAGGTGGGGATTGACCTTTTAGGCCCTTTCCGCCGAAGTAGCAATGGTAAAACCATGATAGTGGTAGCAACAGACTATGCAACACGTTGGGCAGAAACTGAGGCGTTACCAAGTGGAAAAGCAGGGCCCGTAGCAAAATTTATTTTGGAAAAAATAATTACGAGACATGGAGCGCCTAAGGAATTATTAAGTGACAGAGGAAAAGTATTTCAATCAGAATTGGTGACGAAACTATTGAAAGAAATGGGCACCACAAGTCAATTTACAACGGCATATCACCCAGCAACAAATGGTCTTACGGAACGATTTAATAAGACTCTTGCAAATATGTTGGCAATGTACACCAACACAAATCAGTCAAATTGGGACCAATACTTACCACATGTAACTTTTGCCTATAATTCAGCGAAACAAGACAGCACGCAGTTCTCACCCTTTATGCTAGTGTATGGACGAGAACCTGTTTTACCAACTGAAGCAAACATTATGCCGCATGCTGAATCTCTTGATAGCAATCAAATGAGAGAAACTAGTCTGGCAATACGTAATTTTGCTGCTGAAAACATAAAAAGACGACAAAACATAGATAAACTTCGTTATGATTGTAAACATAGACATGTGGAGTTTAATGAGGGTGACCAAGTGAAAGTTTTCACCCCGGTAAGGAAAGTAGGGAAAAGTGAAAAATGGCTGCTTAGGTGGTTCGGACCTTATTATATAAGACGAAAAATGTCAGACGTGGACTATGAGATACAGAAAGGCAGATCAGACAAAGCAAAAAGAGAAGTTGTTCACGTAAGCAGAATATTACCCTATTATGATCCCTGGACCCCAGAATGCACGCCTTTATAAGGAAGAAAGATGGGAAAGACACACAAAAGAGACAACTTTGAACAACTAAAGAGTATATTACTACTAAAAAAAAAAACAAACGAAACGAAATATAATGTAATGTAAATATAATGTAAAAAACTTAATAATGGTGGTGGTGGAAATAAATGCGGTGACCAGTACCATTTATGGTTACTTGGTCACCAGACCACCAAGTTGGAGAATTGCTGGAGGTTGTCTCCTCAATATTATTTTCCGCTGTTGGAGTAGCGATCCCATTCGGGAGCCGCTCTTTCGGACCGGGGGCGTCGATGGCCTCGTTGGCTCTGGTGACCCCCACGCAGAGGTGTTCGATGAGGGTGATGGATATGTGACACCCTGGTTGCGCCCAGTGGACGGCGAAGCGGACCTGGCACCAATGTCCCTATCATTGTCGGACCAAAGGTCGGCGAGCCCTTCACCAGGGCGGCGCATTGTTAAGAGTCTCCGAAAGTGCCGGAGACGACAACCCCTTCCAGACCCAGTTTGGTTGTCATTTGGGGGGCAAGATTGTGGATCTTTAGTTTTGAAAAGAACAACAAATTGGATTACTTTATAATGTGAATAACAAAGCCAACAAATTTACTTACGGTTCATGATGAAAACACTAAACACGACGAAAAAAAACGAGCTACTACACTCAAATGGAAAAAACAACTGCACTCGCAAAGGCACACAAAGAAAGTGACTGGAGAGGAAAAAAGTAAAGGACCGTTTCGTCCATAAAATGACAAAACTGCTGTGAATGCAGTGCTGTATAAGTAAAATAAATAAACGATAATAAGGCACCGTCCATCCCTAACTGACATAAAGATTGTAACACTTTGTATACAAAGTAATAATTTTGTTGAAATGAAAATATTACGTTTGTTGGGTACAAACTTCACATACCGAGTTGTACCTAAATTTGAAGTTACTGAGCTCAGGGATTTTTATTCTCTTATCCGCGTCTGAATTTAATGGCCAATTGAAAAATTCACGAACGGATATTAGTCTAATTTTCCGCAGTTACACCAAAAGTGTGTAAAATGATTATCTAAGCGCGCGTGTTACAAGTTATTTGACTACAATGGAAAAAATGATATAATTAAAATGGCATACTTAGACAAAAAATTACGAGGGACGTTAAATATATCGGGAAACGCCATAGGTGCCGAACAAGTAAATACTTGAATAAATATATATGTCGAGGGTATGTGATATTGGGGGGATAGACAGATTAAAGTAACGAGTTTTCGTTTTATTTTAGTGTTGGATATTTTTTAATACCAGCATAATGTATTCGGTCGGAACAAATGCATCAAATAAATAATATGCGACCGCACGCGTCCCGTAAAAGTGCTGACATGAAATTAAGAGAATATAAATAATTCCATCGCTGTGACAGTACCGCGAGTGCGTTTCCTTGAAAAAATACCGATCGAGAGTTTATAAAAAAATGGAATGGAGTGTTTCTATATTATTCCCGATGTGTTTCGGACATAAATGTCAAATTACATTTATATGACATGGCGTTATACCATTTATGGGAATTACATCAAGAAATACAGCGACCGGGAATAGTGTATTTGGGAGTCACAAAGACGTTACTAGCACTTTGGACCCAAATAATTCACGTGGAATACCAGATGATTCATATTGATTTAATGATGAGACAAGGAAGAAACCCTACGGAAAGATGTGGTTGTGCAATCTGCGCACCTCCGAGGGTGCCATTCTATCAACCAAGACAATTTTGGGAAATTTGGGGAAATCTGTTTGTGGATGGTTGCGCATGCAATGTTTGTGCGTACAGAAGGAGTTCACAATTCAGGCAGCGTAAACTACATCAACCTCCCCGACCCCATTTGCCACCGAGAATGATGGGACATCCATTTAGGGTGCCATCAAGAAGTGAACCTACGTTTATTGAAGTGCCGAGGGTGACTTTGCGACCGAATTGGAACCCCGTTGAGCCACCAATAAATACAGAAAACATGACAAATTGGACTCGGCAGGTGACTGCCACGCCTCTTCGAAGACAAATAAATCGTACACGTGTACGTGGTACGGCACCATATCAAGTGCCTATACGTGAGGAAAGAAATGAAGACCAGTTGAACACTTATCAGGCGAAACCCGGAGGGACCCAAACCGAACAAGACAAGTGAAACAGTTATTGTTCAATGTATTATATCTATATTATATATTGTATCTTTAAATTTTATTTATATAATAATGACTATTGTAGCACAAAGAAAATAAATGATATTTAACCATTTTTCTTGTTTAATTGAAGGTACGATGGGTAAAGTTAATACAGGCGTAATACGTTTTAAAGGCGTCAAGTACGTCACTGTTATTAAGGTGATAATGATGACACAAGCTTTACCCTGACCCACCTCAAAACCGCTGCCAAGACAAAATAAACCGAGTATAGGTTGTTTACACTACTTAGGTAGAGTACATTTCAAACCATAGGGTCATTAGACAACCGTAAATTTTGTTTTGTGTTTACGTTTTGATAATTTACTTTCTTATTTTTGTTTACAGATAATCTAGGGAAGAAGCAATCAGACGCTATCGTCAATTTATTTTTTGTTTTTGGATAAATAAAATATTTCTCCGCACGGATTTGAAATGAAGTTAGAACGTTCAATGTTCCAGTTTTTAGAACAACTTAGCTGATATGGAAATTGGGACATTAGTTAAACATATGCAGAAGTTATTGCAATCGGTTTGAAGTATACCAGTGAATAAAATTCACTCGGTTGAAGGTTATTAATTTGATTGAGATATAAAAGAAATATGCGTGTAATATTATATATTATTATATGTTATTATTAAGCCTTAAGTAACGCATATTAACCTTTGTTCTTATTTTCATTACATGTAAAAACCGCTTGAGGGAGCCATAAGAAGCCAATGTACTAAATGGCGCTGTGCAAAGCCAGTATTGGACGACCATTGAAGATGACATTTAACAGTGTCACCAGAGTCAACCACATGATGAAAATGAAGCCTTTGCAGAAGAGACTATGAAAAGGACATTGCTAGACTTCAGCTACTGGACTATTTGGTGACCAGTGAAAGACGATGTGTTAAGTCATAGACAGGGCAATGTATGATTGTGACAAACATTTTTGTGCGAACAATGGCGCAATATAAGTCGCAACATGAAAACTACATGTATTAGAGTAAAATGGTGCGCATTTAAGGGCTACCCAAGGTTTCAAATGTGTTATGTTAATTTAAGGGTTACTTTAATGATTAGGATTACTATAATTTTTAGGTACAACGAAGCGATGACGGAAAATGGAGAAAGTAATGTTACGATTTTCCCGTGGGTTCACACAAAGTCAGTTTAACTCAACAATTAATAAATTTATTTACACTTTCATAACACTCCGTACAATAATTAACTCAGCTATTAAAAACACTACTACAATTCCACTATTTAAAGTTTACCGCGTTCCCAAATTCACTACTACACTACTCTCCCGCGGTCGACACCGCTTCTTTTATATTCGCAAACCACGTTCTAGAATGACAGCGAAACGCTTCGCGATTTGCCTCGATTCTTCCAGGTATGGCGCTTCCTTCTGTGGCCTACTTTAATACGCGCCCGGACAGATATTGCGGCGCATCGGTTTCATCCAGCATAGCATAGTAGGCCCAAATCGTAACACTGCCCCCCTCTTAAAGCTGATCGTCCCGATCCGCTTCATCTAATCCGTGGTATTTCTTGAGTCTGTCCAGATGGACAATTTTCATCTTGCCTTTGGGGCTGCGTTGGACTCTGTATGCGACGTCGTTTAACTTTTTTTACCACATTGTAAGGTCCCTCCCAGTGTCGTTGCCATCTTTGACTTAATCCTTTGCTCCTCCTGGGTTGAAACATCCACACAGCATCACCTTTCTTATAATTGCCACCAGTTGGTCTGTGGTCCAGTGTCATCTTCATACGGTCGTTGTTTGGTTTCATCTTCTCTCTCCCAAGTTCCCGAATTGTGATGGATCCCTTGTGTAACGAACACTGGTCACACCGTTTACACCATTCCTCAACGTCCTTTCTGAAGTTAATCCAGTAAAATCGATCTCTTATTCTAGCCAAAGTCTGGTTTACTCCAAAGTGTCCTCCTCTGCGACTGTCATGTACTTCTCTCAGCACATTTTCTTTGCAGGAATTGGGCACTATTGTTTGGTAAACAAAGCGTTTTCCGTCTGGACTTTCCCATTTGCGAGTAATTAAGTCATCTCGCAGTCGAAGCGAATTCCACTGCAACCAGTAACCCCTTACTGTTGGTCCATATCTGGAAATCTGTTGCCAATCCGGTTTCAAATCTTTCTCCAACCATCTTCTGATTACTTTCAAATCAGAGTCTGAGCGCTGCCCTTTTATTATGTCTTCCTTAGAAACGCTGCTCTTCATTCTTTTTGTAGCCTCTTTATCTGTCACCTTCGCGATTTGACCAATCCTCCAACCCTTATGAATTTGTCCTTTCCGGTACCTTAAGTCACTATCAAAAGCTTGACGATCCTCTACATATCGCGGTAAATGTCCTTCCGGGTTCTTCATTTCCTGCTCCTGGTTACGCCAGTTCTGCGGGGTCGGTAAACGAGACTGCTGTCTGCAATTCCAGCGGTAATTTCCTCTACGTCCACAATTATAACACGTAATGTTCCTTTTAACAGAGGAGTTCCGGTGATTTGTTCTAATGTCCTGATTTCGTCGGCACTGTGGGTTTGGAGAACAAGACCGCTGTCTGCAATTCCTTCTATAGTGTCCTTTGCGTCCACATCGATAACATTCAACTCTAGTGATCGGACGTGACCGTTCTAACTGTGTGGACTGACCATTTCCTAATGCTGCCATTTGTTGCACTAATTGGCCGAACATTGATTCAATTTCATCTATTAATGTAGCAACATGATCGGCTGGCGGTACTCTTTCCTCTTGAATTGTCTCTGGCTTTAAGTCATTGCACGCAGCTTCAACTTCCAGCGCTCGAACCAGTAATTCGCTGTTGTTGCTCCCTTTGAACATCTTCAGCCATTTCTTTACCTCCAGATCTCGAATCCCATCTACAAAATACTGTGCCACAAGTTCTTCTTGGATTTCATCCGGGACGGCTGGGTAAGCCAGATGCACAAGGCGACAAATTTCGGCTTCAAACTCTTCTAGACTTTCACCAGTTTTCTGCTGTCTTGCCATTAATTGCGTTCGATACAGTCCTTTCTTATGTTGATCCCCATAACGACGTTCTAATGCAGCTACTAATGCTTCATAGTTGCTTCGTTGGGCGATAGGCACCGTCTGTAACAGTTCCAATGCAGGTCCTCGTAATGCCACTACTAGTGCTACAGCCATTTCCTTGGTACTCCATCCATTTGCATTTGCAGCGGCCTCAAATTGGAGTTGGTACATTGCCCATGAAGTTTGACCGTCGTATGTGGGAGGCTTGATCTTGTTGAGCCCGTTTCCGGTGAACACTGTAGAGCTGACTCCTATGCTGTCAATTTTCTGCTCTAAGTCGCGTAGCTTTATCTCAACATCATTCTGAATTTTATTAATGTCCTCCCGAACATCATTAATGTCCTCCCGAACATCCTTTAATTTTACCTGAACATCACACTCCATCTTTTTGAGACTATGGGTTACATACTCTAGGATTTCTGTCTTGGTCCCCGCTAGAAGGTTCAATATTTCTACGTTACGTTTTTCTTGCCGCTCTCTATCTTCTTGACGCATTTCTATATCTTGTTGTAGCATTCTTTCTTGTTGTTGTCCAATCCTTTCTTGTTCTTCCTTGTCTTGTTGTCGAATTCTTTCTTCTTGTTGTCGAATCCTTTCTTGTTCTTCCTTGTCTTTTTGTCGAATCCTTTCTTGTTCTTCCTTGTCGTGTTGTCGAATTCTTTCTTCTTGTTTTTCAAGCATTGCCATAATAGCTGCAAATTGGGCCTCCATATTTGCACTTTGACGTCTTGTTATTGGCATAAAATAAATTTAACACACCACTGTTCCAAAAATCTCTAGTCCGGTTCTGAACACAAGTCTTTAACCCGAAGTTTAGTTCAAATTCACGTCGCACTAAAGTCTGATCGCACTTCTGACACCAATTGTTACGATTTTCCCGTGGGTTCACACAAAGTCAGTTTAACTCAACAATTAATAAATTTATTTACACTTCCAAAACACTCCGTACAATAATTAACTCAGCTATTAAAAACACTATTACAATTCCACAACTATTCCACTATTTAAAGTTTACCGCGTTCCCAAATCCACTACTACACTACTACACTACTCTCCCGCGGTCGACACCGCTTCTTTTATATTCGCAAACCACGTTCTAGAATGACCGCGAAACGCTTCGCGATTTGCCTCGATTCTTCCAGGTATGGCGCTTCCTTCTGTGGCCTACTTTAATACGCGCCCGGACAGATATTGCGGCGCATCGGTTTCATCCAGTATCGAGCATAGTAGGCCCAAACCGTAACAATAATTTATATCTAGTATGCATGAATATTGATAATGGGGAAGCGCATATAACTGAATCTGAACTTAATGATTTATGGCATAAAAGAATGGGACATTCTACTAAATACCCTAGTAAAACTCTATGTGAAACATGTTTAAAAGGTAAACAGACACAGAAGCCTTATAAATCTTTAAGTGAAAACTTAAAAGCAAGGAGATTGTTAGAGGTTATTTCGTCAGATGTTTGTGGACCTTTAACTCCTGTAACTTACAACGGCATGAAGTATTTTGTAACATTTATTGACCATTTTTCACATTTTACAGTATGCTATCTTATGAAAAATAAAAGTGAAGTTCTGGAAAAATTTCAGCAATATGTAGCAATGGTAGAAGCTAAGTTCCAAAGCAAAATAGATAGATTACGATGTGACAATGGGGGTGAATACATGTCAAGGGATTTTAAATACTTTTGCAGAGCAAAAGGTATAACAGTTCAATCAACAATACCACATACACCTCCACAAAATGGTGTGTCTGAAAGAATGAACAGAACTATAATGGAAACTGCACGTTGTATGCTTCTTAGTTCTAAACTGGAAAAATATTTATGGGAAGAAGCAGTACTGGTAGCAATTTATATTATTAATAGATTACCAACAACAGCATTACCAACAAATATTACTCTGGCATGCGCAGTAGGTCCTACCTTGTTACTGACACTGAGCGGCATCGTTTAGGGGGGTCAGTTTGTTTTTCGCACTTTTTGGCATGCGCAGTGGGTCTTACCTCTGCGCAGTCGTATAAATTTTGTTACTGACACTGAGCGGCATCGTTTAGGGGGGTCAGTTTGTTTTTCGCACTTTTTGGCATGCGCAGTGGGTCTTACCTCTGCGCAGTGGTATAAATTTTGTTACTGACACTGAGTGGCATCGTTTGGGGTGGGTCAGTTTGTTTTCTGCACTTTTTGGCATGCGCAGTAGGTCCTACCTTGTTACTGACACTGAGCGGCATCGTTTAGGGGGGTCAGTTTGTTTTTCGCACTTTTTGGCATGCGCAGTGGGTCTTACCTCTGCGCAGTGGTATAAATTTTGTTACTGACACTGAGTGGAATCGTTTAGGGGGGTCAGTTTGTTTTTCGCACTTTTTGGCATGCGCAGTAGGTCTTACCTCTGCGCAGTGGTATAAATTTTGTCCTCAATGTCCGAGCAGTACCTCCTCCACGTAAATCTGCGGGAGTCTCGTATCGCTTTCTTGTAGAGCTTCTGAGCCAACTTGTGGTTGTCCCAGTGTTCCACAGTATTGATCCTTTTTGCTTTGTTAAAAAGTTTACGGACCTTCTTACGGTGTCTCTCTAAGAGAGAGTTCCACCATGGCGTTCCTCCAACTACCCGTTCCTTAGCCGGGCAGTTGTGCTCGTGTGACGCTAGTACGGCAGCGTTGAGTTCGTTCTTTTATACATGACCCTTATCCTACTGGCCAGCTGCTCGCTGTAGAGGCTCCAGTCAGTAGTCCGGGGGTTCCTGTAAGTGGAAGAGGGGATTGTGCTTATCCCCTCGACATCGAAAAGAATGTGTCGGTGATTGGAGAGGGAATCCTCCTCCGACACGCACCATCGCTTTACTTGTTGTTTTAAGGGCCCACCGCAGATCGTAAGGTCGATGACAGACTGCCGCCCCGGCATGAAGAAGGTCGGCACGGTACTTCTATGGAGGACCCCCAGACGGAGGCCCAGAGCTCGGGATGAGCATTGGAGTCAAATCCAATTAATTCTGGAGTGTCCTCCTCTGCGCACCTCCTCACGAGAGACTCAAGTTCGACCGGTGGACACACACGGGTCCGGCACGGTTCCCCGTGCCAATTTTGTTACTGACACTGAGTGGCATCGTTTGGGAGGGTCAGTTTGTTTTCTACACTCTCGCGCTTGACAATAACCTTGATTTTGCCAAGGTCCTTCGATATACCTTCGATGTCCGAGGTTCCCTTAACGGGCTCCTCTGGCATCGAGGTACTTGTACAGGCCGGACCCCCCGTAGTCCCAATAAGAGGGCATACGTTGGAGGCGGCCGAATGTGTTGAGGCCGAGGAATTCAAAGACCCCTCGTCCTCCGAAGAAATTTCATTAATGGTATCCATATATTGGTCCCACGAGTAATGGGGAAATGTGGTCCGACGCCGTGGAGCCCCACACGACGCTAAGGCATTTATACAAGGGGGTGCACCAGCTGCCCCCAGGTTCGTCGCTAGATGTCAGACCGCCTGGCTGACCATCCATCCCGTCAGCGCGCACGATACCTTGTTATTCAGAAGGTTTTTTATAGTGGTGCCTAACATCCACTCGGCCCAGGCAGTAAAGCCAAGGTCCCCGTTCCCCGGGTTGCCCCGGGGGTTACGGTATGTAGCTGGTCCACGTCTGCATTTTACCGGGCTCATCCGGGTTTTTATTCCCTTCGGACCCGGCTATGTATACAGATAACCATGAGTTCCCCAAAGGGCCCTCAAGGCCGTTCCCCTATCCGCCACCTGGGACGCGCCTGTCAGGTTGCTGAACCCCCGCAGAACTAGCTGCGGTACCAGACTGCGCAGTGGTATAAATTTTGTACTGTGCAGTTTGTTTTTCGCACTTTTTGGCATGCGCAGTAGGTCTTACCTCTGCGCAGTGGTATAAATTTTGTTACTGACACTGAGTGGCATCGTTTGGGGGGGGGTCAGTTTGTTTTCTACACTTTTTGGCATGCGCAGTAGGTTCTACCTCTGCGCAGTCGTATAAATATTGTTACTGACACTGAGCGGCATAGTTTAGGGGGGTCAGTTTGTTTTTCGCTCTTTTTGGCATGCGCAGTAGGTCTTACTTCTGCGCAGTGGTATAAATTTTGTTACTGACACTGAGTGGCATCGTTTGGGGGGGGTCAGTTTGTTTTCTACACTTTTTGGACTGCGCAGTAGGTTCTACCTCTGCGCAGTCATATAAATTTTGTTACTGACACTGAGCGGCATCGTTTAGGGGGGTTAGTTTGTTTTTCGCACTTTTTGGCATGCGCAGTAGGTCCTACCTTGTTACTGACACTGAGTGGCATCGTTTGGGGGGGGTCAGTTTGTTTTCTGCACTTTTTGGCATGCGCAGTAGGTCCTACCTTGTTACTGACACTGAGCGGCATCGTTTAGGGGGGTCAGTTTGTTTTTCGCACTTTTTGGCATGCGCAGTGGGTCTTACCTCTGCGCAGTCGTATAAATTTTGTTACTGACACTGAGCGGCATCGCTTAGGGGTGTCAGTTTGTTTTTCGCACTTTTTGGCATGCGCAGTAGGTCTTACCTCTGCGCAGTCGTATAAATTTTGTTACTGACACTGAGTGGCATCGTTTGGGGGGGTCAGTTTGTTTTCTACGTTTTTGGCATGCGCAGTAGGTTCTACCTCTGCGCAGTCGTATAAATTTTGTTACTGACACTGAGCGGCATCGTTTAGGGGGGTCAGTTTGTTTTCTGCACTTTTTGGCATGCGCAGTAGGTCCTACCTTGTTACTGACACTGAGTGGCATCGTTTGGGGGGGTCAGTTTGTTTTCTACACTTTTTGGCATGCGCAGTAGGTTCTACCTCTGTGCAGTCGTATAAATTTTGTTACTGACACTGAGCGGCATCGTTTAGGGGGGTCAGTTTGTTTTTCGCACTTTTTGGCATGCGCAGTGGGTCTTACCTCTGCGCAGTCGTATAAATTTTGTTACTGACACTGAGCGGCATCGCTTAGGGGTGTCAGTTTGTTTTTCGCACTTTTTGGCATGCGCAGTAGGTCTTACCTCTGCGCAGTCGTATAAATTTTGTTACTGACACTGAGTGGCATCGTTTGGGGGGGTCAGTTTGTTTTCTACGTTTTTGGCATGCGCAGTAGGTTCTACCTCTGCGCAGTCGTATAAATTTTGTTACTGACACTGAGCGGCATCGTTTAGGGGGGTCAGTTTGTTTTCTGCACTTTTTGGCATGCGCAGTAGGTCCTACCTTGTTACTGACACTGAGTGGCATCGTTTGGGGGGGTCAGTTTGTTTTCTACACTTTTTGGCATGCGCAGTAGGTTCTACCTCTGTGCAGTCGTATAAATTTTGTTACTGACACTGAGCGGCATCGTTTAGGGGGGTCAGTTTGTTTTTCGCACTTTTTGGCATGCGCAGTAGGTCTTACTTCTGCGCAGTCGTATAAATGTTGTTACTGATGTAACATAGTTAGTTGAAGTTGTAACAGTTCATTTTCATGCATAGCTAAGTATTATTATTAATCGTATTGCATCAATCGGTTCGCTATTATAAGTATTTTATGTATACACAGCAACCGATATTATATTGTATGAGTACGCATAATATAGTACGATGCCACTCAGAAGCTAGTAGTGGATACAAGAGTGTAATGCAAAAATATAATTGATTTATTCAGCAAATAGATATTGAATACAGGGAACTTGCGGGAGTATCATTTGCTACCTTTACACTGACACTGAGCGGCATCGTTTGGGGGGGGTCAGTTTGTTTTTCGCACTTTTTGGCATGCGCAGTAGGTCCTACCTTGTTACTGACACTGAGCGGCATCGTTTAGGGGGGTCAGTTTGTTTTTCGCACTTTTTGGCATGCGCAGTAGGTCTTACCTCTGCGCAGTGGTATAAATTTTGTTACTGACACTGAGTGGCATCGTTTGGGGGGGGTCAGTTTGTTTTCTGCACTTTTTGGCTTGCGCAGTAGGTCCTACCTCTGCGCAGTAGTATAAATATTGTTACTGACACTGAGCGGCATAGTTTAGGGGGGTCAGTTTGTTTTCTGGACTTTTTGGCTTGCGCAGTAGGTTCTACCTCTGCGCAGTAGTATAAATATTGTTACTGACACTGAGCGGCATAGTTTAGGGGGGTCAGTTTGTTTTCTGGACTTTTTGGCTTGCGCAGTAGCTCTTACCTCTGCGCAGTGGTATAAATTTTGTTACTGACACTGAGTGGCATCGTTTGGGGGGGGTCAGTTTGTTTTCTGCACTTTTTGGCATGCGCAGTAGGTCCTACCTTGTTACTGACACTGAGCGGCATCGTTTGGGGGGGTCAGTTTGTTTTCTACACTTTTTGGCATGCGCAGTAGGTCCTACTTCTGCGCAGTCGTATAAATGTTGTTACTGATGTAACATAGTTAGTTGAAGTTGTAACAGTTCATTTTCATGCATAGCTAAGTATTATTATTAATCGTATTGCATCAATCGGTTCGCTATTATAAGTATTTTATGTATACACAGCAACCGATATTATATTGTATGAGTACGCATAATATAGTACACTTTTTGGCATGCGCAGTAGGTCCTACCTTGTTACTGACACTGAGCGGCATCGTTTAGGGGGGTCAGTTTGTTTTTCGCACTTTTTGGCATGCGCAGTAGGTCTTACCTCTGCGCAGTGGTATAAATTTTGTTACTGACACTGAGTGGCATCGTTTGGGGGGGGTCAGTTTGTTTTCTGCACTTTTTGGCTTGCGCAGTAGGTCCTACCTCTGCGCAGTAGTATAAATATTGTTACTGACACTGAGCGGCATAGTTTAGGGGGGTCAGTTTGTTTTCTGGACTTTTTGGCTTGCGCAGTAGGTTCTACCTCTGCGCAGTAGTATAAATATTGTTACTGACACTGAGCGGCATAGTTTAGGGGGGTCAGTTTGTTTTTCGCACTTTTTGGCATGCGCAGTGGGTCTTACCTCGGCGCAGTGGTATAAATTTTGTTACTGACACTGAGTGGCATCGTTTGGGGGGGGTCAGTTTGTTTTCTGCACTTTTTGGCATGCGCAGTAGGTCCTACCTTGTTACTGACACTGAGCGGCATCGTTTGGGGGGGTCAGTTTGTTTTCTACACTTTTTGGCATGCGCAGTAGGTCCTACTTCTGCGCAGTCGTATAAATGTTGTTACTGATGTAACATAGTTAGTTGAAGTTGTAACAGTTCATTGACATGCATAGCTAAGTATTATTATTAATCGTATTGCATCAATCGGTTTGCTATTATAAGTATTTTATGTATACACAGCAACCGATATTATATTGTATGAGTAGGCATAATAGAGTACGATGCCACCCAGAAGCTAGTAGTGGATACAAGAGTGTAATGCATAAATATAATTGATTTATTCAGCAAATAGATATTGAATACAGGGAACTTGCGGAAGTATCATTTACTACCTTTACACTGACACTGAGCGGCATAGTTTAGAGGGGTCAGTTTGTTTTTCGCACTCTTTCGCATGCGCAGTAGGTCTTACTTCTGCGCAGTGGTATAAATTTTGTTACTGACACTGAGTGGCATCGTTTGGGGGGGGGGTCAGTTTGTTTTCTGCACTTTTTGGCATGCGCAGTAGGTCCTACCTTGTTACTGACACTGAGCGGCATCGTTTAGGGGGGTCAGTTTGTTTTTCGCACTTTATGGCATGCGCAGTGGGTCTTACCTCTGCGCAGTGGTATACATTTTGTTACTGAAACTGAGTGGCATCGTTTGGGGGGGGTCAGTTTGCTTTCTGCACTTTTTGGCATGCGCAGTGGGTCTTACCTCTGCGCAGTGGTATAAATTTTCTTACTGACACTGAGTGGCATCGTTTGGGGGGGGGTCAGTTTGTTTTCTGCACTTTTTGGCTTGCGCAGTAGGTCCTACCTCTGCGCAGTAGTATAAATATTGTTACTGACACTGAGCGGCATAGTTTAGGGGGGTCAGTTTGTTTTCTGCACTTTTTGGCTTGCGCAGTAGGTCCTACCTCTGCGCAGTAGTATAAATATTGTTACTGACACTGAGCGGCATAGTTTAGAGGGGTCAGTTTGTTTTCTGCACTTTTTGGCATGCGCAGTAGGTCCTACCTTGTTACTGACACTGAGTGGCATCGTTTGGGGGGGTCAGTTTGTTTTCTACACTTTTTGGCATGCGCAGTAGGTCCTACCTTGTTACTGACACTGAGTGGCATCGTTTGGGGGGGTCAGTTTGTTTTTCGCACTTTTTGGCAAGCGCAGTAGGTCTTACCTCTGCGCAGTGGTATAAATTTTGTTACTGACACTGAGCGGCATCGTTTAGGGGGGTCAGTTTGTTTTTCGCACTTTTTGGCAAGCGCAGTAGGTCTTACCTCTGCGCAGTGGTATAAATTTTGTTACTGACACTGAGTGGCATCGTTTGGGGGGGTCAGTTTGTTTTCTACGCTTTTTGGCATGCGCAGTAGGTTCTACCTCTGCGCAGTCGTATAAATTTTGTTACTGACACTGAGCGGCATCGTTTAGGGGGGTCAGTTTGTCTTTCGCACTTTTTGGCATGCGCAGTAGGTCCTACCTCTGCGCAGTCGTATAAATTTTGTTACTGACACTGAGCGGCATAGTTTAGAGGGGTCAGTTTGTTTTCTGCACTTTTTGGCATGCGCAGTAGGTCCTACCTTGTTACTGACACTGAGTGGCATCGTTTGGGGGGGTCAGTTTGTTTTCTACACTTTTTGGCATGCGCAGTAGGTCCTACCTTGTTACTGACAATGAGTGGCATCGTTTGGGGGGGTCAGTTTGTTTTTCGCACTTTTTGGCATGCGCAGTGGTTCTTAGCTCTGCGCAGTGGTATAAATTTTGTTACTGACACTGAGTGGCATCGTTTGGGGGGGTCAGTTTGTTCTCTTTTTGGCCCAATTTTCATGATTTTGATCAATTTTCATGATTTTGATCAATTTTCATAATTTTGTTAATTTTTTAGTTTTGAACCAATTTTCATGATTTCGATAAATTTTCATAATTTTCATGATTTTGATCAATTTCCATGATTTTGGTCATTTTTTAATTTTTGAACAAATTTTCATGACTTTGATCAATTTTCATATTGTCGATGGATAGCTAATGAAATGGGCTTTCCAACGATATGGCAACTTTGGCTGATTGGTTGAGTAAGTTGAACGCTAGAGGGCTTCAAACTTGACTTAATTTTTTTTGCACTGTTCTGTTTAAACCTTTCTACCTGGCTTATTTGACTGACAAGGTGTGAACTTTTATATGTCGATGGATAGCCAATGAAATGGGCTTTCCAACCATATGGCAACATTGGCTGATTGGTTCAGTAGTTTGACCGCTAGAGGGCTTCAAACTTGACTTAAATTTTTTTTGCACTCTTTTGTTTAAACCTCCCTACCTCCCATATTTGACCGACAAGGTGTGAACTTTTATACGTCGATGGATAGCTAATGAAATGGGCTTTCCAACGATATGTCAACTTTGGCTGATTGGTTCAGTAAGTTGACCTCTAGAGGGCTTCAAACTTGACTTAATTTTTTTTTGCACTGTTCTGTTTAAACCTTTCTACCGGGCTTATTTGACTGACAAGGTGTGAACTTTTATATGTCGATGGATAGCTAATGAAATGGCTTTCCATCGATATGCAACTTTGGCTGATTGGTTCAGTAGTTTGACCGCTAGAGGGCTTCAAACTTGACTTAAATTTTTTATCAATTTTTTTTGCACTGTTTTGTTTAAACCTCTCTACCTCCCTTATTTGACCGACAAGGTGTAAAATTTTATATGTCGATGGATAGCCAATGAAATGGGCTTTCCAACTATATGGCAACATTGGCTGATTGGCTCAGTAGTTTGACCGCTAGAGGGCTTCAAACTTGACTTAACTTTTCTGTCAAATTTTTTTGCACTGTTTTGTTTAAACCTTTCTACCTGCCTTACTTGACTGACAAGGTGTGAACTTTTATATGTCGATGGATAGCCAATGAAATGGGCTTTCCAACCATATGGCAACATTGGCTGATTGGTTCTGTAGTTTGACCGCTAGAGGGCTTCAAACTTGACTTAAATTTTTTTTGCACTGTTTTGTTTAAACCTTTCTACCTCCCTTATTTGACGGACAAGGTGTGAACTTTTATATGTCGATGGATAGCCAATGAAATGGGCTTTCCAACGATATGGCAACTTTGGCTGATTAGTTCAGTAGTTTGACCGCTAGAGGGCTTCAAACTTGACTTAAATTTTCTGTCAAATTTTTTTTGCACTGTTTTGTTTAAACCTCTCTACCTGCCTTATTTGACTGACAAGGTGCGAACTTTTATCTGTCGATGGATAGCCAATGAAATGGGCTTTCCAACGATATGGCAACTTTGGCTGATTTGTTCAGTAGTTTGACCGCTAGAGGGCTTCAAACATGACTTAAATTTTCTGTCAAATTTTTTTGCACTGTTTTGTTTAAACCTTTCTACCTGGCTTATATGACTGACAAGGTGTGAACTTTTATATGTCGATGGCCAGCCAATGAAATGGGCTTTCCAACGATATGGCAACTTTGGCTGATTGGTTCAGTAGTTTGACCGCTAGAGGGCTTCAAACATGACTTAAATTTTCTGTCAAATTTTTTTTGCACTGTTTTGTTTAAACCTCTCTACCTGGCTTATTTGACTGACAAGGTGTGAACTTTTATATGTCGATGGATAGCCAATGAAATGGGCTTTCCAACGATATGTCAACATTGGCTGATTGGTTCTGTAGTTTGACCGCTAGAGGGCTTCAAACTTGACTTAAATTTTTTTTGCACTGTTTTGTTTAAACCTCTCTACCTCCCTTATTTGACTGACAAGGTGTGAACTTTTATATGTCGATGGATAGCCAATGAAATGGGCTTTCCAACGATATGGCGACTTTCGCTGATTGGATCAGTAGTTTGACCGCTAAAGGGCTTCAAACTTGACTTAAATTTTCTGTCAAATTTTTTTTGCACTGTTTTGTTTAAACCTCTCTACCTGCCTTATTTGACTGACAAGGTGTGAACTTTTATATTTCGATGGATAGCCAATGAAATGGGCTTTCCAACGATATGGCAACTTTGGCTGATTAGTTTCAGTAGTTTGACCGCTAGAGGTCTTCAAACTTGCCTTAAATTTTCTGTTAAATTTTTTTTGCACTGTTTTGTTTAAACCTCTCTACCTGCCTTATTTGACTGACAAGGTGTGAACTTTTATATGTCGATGGATAGCCAATGAAATGGGCTTTCCAACGATATGGCACCTTTGGCTGATTAGTTCAGTAGTTTGACCGGTAGAGGGCTTCAAACTTGACTTAAATTTTGTGTCAAATTTTTTTGCACTGTTTTGTTTTAAGCTCTCTACCTGGCTTATTTGACTGACAAGGTGTGAACTTTTATATGTCGATGGATAGCCAATGAAATGGGCTTTCCAACGATATGGCAACTTTGGCTGATTGGTTCAGTAGTTTGACCGCTAGAGGGCTTCAAACTTGACTTAAATTTTCTGTCAAATTTTTTTGCACTGTTTTGTTTAAACTTTTCTACCTGGCTTATTTGATTGACAAGGTGTGAACTTTTATATGTCGATGGATAGCCAATGAAATGGGCTTTCCAACGATATGGCAACTTTGGCTGATTGGTTCAGTAGTTTGACCGCTAGAGGGCTTCAAACTTGACTTAAATTTTCTGTCAAATTTTTTTGCACTGTTTTGTTTAAAGCTCTCTACCTGGCTTATTTGACTGACAAAGTCTGAACTTTTATATGTCGATGAATAGCCAATGAAATGGGCTTTCCAACGATATGGCAACTTTGGCTGATTAGTTCAGTAGTTTGACCGGTAGAGGGCTTCAAACTTGACTTAAATTTTCTGTCAAATTTTTTTGCACTGTTTTGTTTAAAGCTCTCTACCTGGCTTATTTGACTGACAAGGTGTGAACTTTTATATGTCGATGGATAGCCAATGAAATGGGCTTTCCAACCATATGGCAACATTGGCTGATTGGTTCTGTAGTTTGACCGCTAGAGGGCTTCAAACTTGACTTAAATTTTTTTTGCACTGTTTTGTTTAAACCTCTCTACCTCCCTTATTTGACTGACAAGGTGTGAACTTTTATATGTCGATGGATAGCCAATGAAATGGGCTTTCCAACGATATGGCGACTTTCGCTGATTGGATCAGTAGTTTGACCGCTAAAGGGCTTCAAACTTGACTTAAATTTTCTGTCAAATTTTTTTTGCACTGTTTTGTTTAAACCTCTCTACCTGCCTTATTTGACTGACAAGGTGTGAACTTTTATATTTCGATGGATAGCCAATGAAATGGGCTTTCCAACGATATGACATCTTTGGCTGATTAGTTCAGTAGTTTGACCGCTAGAGGTCTTCAAACTTGACTTAAATTTTCTGTTAAATTTTTTTTGCACTGTTTTGTTTAAACCTCTCTACCTGCCTTATTTGACTGACAAGGTGTGAACTTTTATATGTCGATGGATAGCCAATGAAATGGGCTTTCCAACGATATGGCAACTTTGGCTGATTAGTTCAGTAGTTTGACCGGTAGAGGGCTTCAAACTTCACTTAAATTTTGTGTCAAATTTTTTTGCACTGTTTTGTTTTAAGCTCTCTACCTGGCTTATTTGACTGACAAGGTGTGAACTTTTATATGTCGATGGATAGCCAATGAAATGGGCTTTCCAACGATATGGCAACTTTGGCTGATTAGTTCAGTAGTTTTACCGCTAGAGGGCTTCAAACTTGACTTAAATTTTCTGTCAAATTTTTTTTGCACTGTTTTGTTTAAACCTCTCTACCTGCCTTACTTGACTGACAAGGTGTGAACTTTTATATGTCGATGGATAGCCAATGAAATGGGCTTTCCAACGATATGGCAACGTTGGCTGATTAGTTCAGTAGTTTGACCGGTAGAGGGCTTCAAACTTGACTTAAATTTTCTGTCAAATTTTTTTGCACTGTTTTGTTTAAAGCTCTCTACCTGGCTTATTTGACTGACAAGGTGTGAACTTTTATATGTCGATGGATAGCCAATGAAATGGGCTTTCCAACCATATGGCAACATTGGCTGATTGGTTCTGTAGTTTGACCGCTAGAGGGCTTCAAACTTGACTTAAATTTTTTTTGCACTGTTTTGTTTAAACCTCTCTACCTCCCTTATTTGACTGACAAGGTGTGAACTTTTATATGTCGATGGATAGCCAATGAAATGGGCTTTCCAACGATATGGCGACTTTCGCTGATTGGATCAGTAGTTTGACCGCTAAAGGGCTTCAAACTTGACTTAAATTTTCTGTCAAATTTTTTTTGCACTGTTTTGTTTAAACCTCTCTACCTGCCTTATTTGACTGACAAGGTGTGAACTTTTATATTTCGATGGATAGCCAATGAAATGGGCTTTCCAACGATATGACATCTTTGGCTGATTAGTTCAGTAGTTTGACCGCTAGAGGTCTTCAAACTTGACTTAAATTTTCTGTTAAATTTTTTTTGCACTGTTTTGTTTAAACCTCTCTACCTGCCTTATTTGACTGACAAGGTGTGAACTTTTATATGTCGATGGATAGCCAATGAAATGGGCTTTCCAACGATATGGCAACTTTGGCTGATTAGTTCAGTAGTTTGACCGGTAGAGGGCTTCAAACTTCACTTAAATTTTGTGTCAAATTTTTTTGCACTGTTTTGTTTTAAGCTCTCTACCTGGCTTATTTGACTGACAAGGTGTGAACTTTTATATGTCGATGGATAGCCAATGAAATGGGCTTTCCAACGATATGGCAACTTTGGCTGATTAGTTCAGTAGTTTTACCGCTAGAGGGCTTCAAACTTGACTTAAATTTTCTGTCAAATTTTTTTTGCACTGTTTTGTTTAAACCTCTCTACCTGCCTTACTTGACTGACAAGGTGTGAACTTTTATATGTCGATGGATAGCCAATGAAATGGGCTTTCCAACGATATGGCAACGTTGGCTGATTAGTTCAGTAGTTTGACCGGTAGAGGGCTTCAAACTTGACTTAAATTTTCTGTCAAATTTTTTTGCACTGTTTTGTTTAAAGCTCTCTACCTGGCTTATTTGACTGACAAAGTGTGAACTTTTATATGTCGATGGATAGCCAATGAAATGGGCTTTCCAACGATATGGCAACTTTGGCTGATTAGTTCAGTAGTTTGACCGGTAGAGGGCTTCAAACTTGACTTAAATTTTCTGTCAAATTTTTTTGCACTGTTTTGTTTAAAGCTCTCTACCTGGCTTATTTGACTGACAAGGTGTGAACTTTTATATGTCGATGGATAGCCAATGAAATGGGCTTTCCAACCATATGGCGACTTTCGCTGATTGGATCAGTAGTTTGACCGCTAAAGGGCTTCAAACTTGACTTAAATTTTCTGTCAAATTTTTTTTGCACTGTTTTGTTTAAACCTCTCTACCTGCCTTATTTGACTGACAAGGTGTGAACTTTTATATTTCGATGGATAGCCAATGAAATGGGCTTTCCAACGATATGACATCTTTGGCTGATTAGTTCAGTAGTTTGACCGCTAGAGGTCTTCAAACTTGACTTAAATTTTCTGTAAAATTTTTTTTGCACTGTTTTGTTTAAACCTCTCTACCTGCCTTATTTGACTGACAAGGTGTGAACTTTTATATGTCGATGGATAGCCAATGAAATGGGCTTTCCAACGATATGGCAACTTTGGCTGATTAGTTCAGTAGTTTTACCGCTAGAGGGCTTCAAACTTGACTTAAATTTTCTGTCAAATTTTTTTTGCACTGTTTTGTTTAAACCTCTCTACCTGCCTTACTTGACTGACAAGGTGTGAACTTTTATATGTCGATGGATAGCCAATGAAATGGGCTTTCCAACGATATGGCAACGTTGGCTGATTAGTTCAGTAGTTTGACCGGTAGAGGGCTTCAAACTTGACTTAAATTTTCTGTCAAATTTTTTTGCACTGTTTTGTTTAAAGCTCTCTACCTGGCTTATTTGACTGACAAAGTGTGAACTTTTATATGTCGATGGATAGCCAATGAAATGGGCTTTCCAACGATATGGCAACTTTGGCTGATTAGTTCAGTAGTTTGACCGGTAGAGGGCTTCAAACTTGACTTAAATTTTCTGTCAAATTTTTTTGCACTGTTTTGTTTAAAGCTCTCTACCTGGCTTATTTGACTGACAAGGTGTGAACTTTTATATGTCGATGGATAGCCAATGAAATGGGCTTTCCAACCATATGGCAACATTGGCTGATTGGTTCTGTAGTTTGACCGCTAGAGGGCTTCAAACTTGACTTAAATTTTTTTTGCACTGTTTTGTTTAAACCTCTCTACCTCCCTTATTTGACTGACAAGGTGTGAACTTTTATATGTCGATGGATAGCCAATGAAATGGGCTTTCCAACGATATGGCGACTTTCGCTGATTGGATCAGTAGTTTGACCGCTAAAGGGCTTCAAACTTGACTTAAATTTTCTGTCAAATTTTTTTTGCACTGTTTTGTTTAAACCTCTCTACCTGCCTTATTTGACTGACAAGGTGTGAACTTTTATATTTCGATGGATAGCCAATGAAATGGGCTTTCCAACGATATGACAACTTTGGCTGATTAGTTCAGTAGTTTTACCGCTAGAGGGCTTCAAACTTGACTTAAATTTTCTGTCAAATTTTTTTTGCACTGTTTTGTTTAAACCTCTCTACCTGCCTTACTTGACTGACAAGGTGTGAACTTTTATATGTCGATGGATAGCCAATGAAATGGGCTTTCCAACGATATGGCAACGTTGGCTGATTAGTTCAGTAGTTTGACCGGTAGAGGGCTTCAAACTTGACTTAAATTTTCTGTCAAATTTTTTTGCACTGTTTTGTTTAAAGCTCTCTACCTGGCTTATTTGACTGACAAGGTGTGAACTTTTATATGTCGATGGATAGCCAATGAAATGGGCTTTCCAACGATATGGCACCTTTGGCTGATTGGTTCAGTAGTTTGACCGCTAGAGGGCTTCAAACTTGACTTAACTTTTCTGTCAAATTTTTTTGCACTGTTTTGTTTAAACTTTTCTACCTGGCTTATTTGATTGACAAGGTGTGAACTTTTATATGTCGATGGATAGCCAATGAAATGGGCTTTCCAACGATATGGCAACGTTGGCTGATTAGTTCAGTAGTTTGACCGGTAGAGGGCTTCAAACTTGACTTAAATTTTCTGTCAAATTTTTTTGCACTGTTTTGTTTAAAGCTCTCTACCTGGCTTATTTGACTGACAAGGTGTGAACTTTTATATGTCGATGGATAGCCAATGAAATGGGCTTTCCAACGATATGGCACCTTTGGCTGATTGGTTCAGTAGTTTGACCGCTAGAGGGCTTCAAACTTGACTTAACTTTTCTGTCAAATTTTTTGCACTGTTTTGTTTAAACTTTTCTACCTGGCTTATTTGATTGACAAGGTGTGAACTTTTATATGTCGATGGATAGCCAATGAAATGGGCTTTCCAACGATATGGCAACTTTGGCTGATTGGTTCAGTAGTTTGACCGCTAGAGGGCTTCAAACTTGACTTAACTTTTCTGTCAAATTTTTTTGCACTGTTTTGTTTAAACCTTTCTACCTGCCTTACTTGACTGACAAGGTGTGAACTTTTATATGTCGATGGATAGCCAATGAAATGGGCTTTCCAACCATATGGCAACATTGGCTGATTGGTTCTGTAGTTTGACCGCTAGAGGGCTTCAAACTTGACTTAAATTTTCTGTCAAATTTTTTTGCACTGTTTTGTTTAAACTTTTCTACCTGGCTTATTTGATTGACAAGGTGTGAACTTTTATATGTCGATGGATAGCCAATGAAATGGGCTTTCCAACGATATGGCAAATTTGGCTGATTAGTTCAGTAGTTTGACCGCTAGAGGGCTTCAAACTTGACTTAAATTTTCTGTCAAATTTTTTTTGCACTGTTTTGTTTAAACCTCTCTACCTGCCTTATTTGACTGACAAGGTGTGAACTTTTATCTGTCGATGGCCAGCCAATGAAATGGGCTTTCCAACGATATGGCAACTTTGGCTGATCGGTTCAGCAGTTTGACCGCTAGAGGGCTTCAAACTTGACTTAAATTTTCTGTCAAATTTTTTTTGCACTGTTTTGTTTAAACCTCTCTACCTGCCTTATTTGACTGACAAGGTGTGAACTTTTATATGTCGATGGATAGCCAAGGAAATGGGCTTTCCAACGATATGGCGACTTTCGCTGATTGGATCAGTAGTTTGACCGCTAAAGGGCTTCAAACTTGACTTAAATTTTCTGTCAAATTTTTTTTGCACTGTTTTGTTTAAACCTCTCTACCTGCCTTATTTGACTGACAAGGTGTGAACTTTTATATTTCGATGGATAGCCAATGAAATGGGCTTTCCAACGATATGGCAACTTTGGCTGATTAGTTTCAGTAGTTTGACCGCTAGAGGTCTTCAAACTTGACTTAAATTTTCTGTTAAATTTTTTTTGCACTGTTTTGTTTAAACCTCTCTACCTGCCTTATTTGACTGACAAGGTGTGAACTTTTATATGTCGATGGATAGCCAATGAAATGGGCTTTCCAACGATATGGCAACTTTGGCTGATTAGTTCAGTAGTTTGACCGGTAGAGGGCTTCAAACTTGACTTAAATTTTGTGTCAAATTTTTTTGCACTGTTTTGTTTTAAGCTCTCTACCTGGCTTATTTGACTGACAAGGTGTGAACTTTTATATGTCGATGGATAGCCAATGAAATGGGCTTTCCAACGATATGGCAACTTTGGCTGATTGGTTCAGTAGTTTGACCGCTAGAGGGCTTCAAACTTGACTTAAATTTTCTGTCAAATTTTTTGCACTGTTTTGTTTAAACTTTTTTACCTGGCTTATTTGTATGTATACTTGTGTTTCCAGACTCAGCGATGCAGAGTCTGGAATCCCATTTTGGTCGGTTAGCGACGATTCCGAGTCGGTGATGCTGATGCAAGTTTCAACGTGTATACAACTGCGTCGACGCCAAAATGATATTAATTTATTTTCCCGCGTTATTTTAAGGTTAGTTTTGTTGGTTGAGTTTGTAAATTCCATGATGGAAAGTGATCGCATATTTTGGGAGGAGTTTATAAACATTTATCATCTGCATACCTGTCTTTGGAATACAAAGGCTAAAGAGTATTCAGACAGAAACATAAAAAACCAAGCATACGAAGAACTGATAAAAAAATGCAAGGAAAAATTTCCAAACGCAAATAAGGACTTTGTAGTTAAAAAAATTCATACTATGCGATGCAGTTTTCGCCGAGAATTAAAAAAAGTCATAAACTCTGTGAGGTCTGACAGTGGCACTGATGAAGTTTACGTTCCATCCTTATGGTATTATGATATGCTAAGTTTCATAGCCGATTCTGAAATGCCTCGGAAAGGCACTTCAAATATTGAAGATGACGAGAGTGGCCCCGAAAAAACACAAAACGAGGTATGTAAAGCATGTAGCTATTTATTAATATAATGTATTGTTAAATAATCATGTACAAGTTTGGTTTAATATTTTTTTTATAAAAGGGGCCCCCACCCTATTGTTCACTAAGTTTGGATCAAGCCACATCTTTTTTCTTGGAAAGGCACAGCTCCGTTAGTATAGAAGTATGTTTTGTATTCATCTCTTATCTTTTTTGCTAAAGCAGTAGCTGCTCTTGGAGTACGTTTCAGTGATGTCAAAAGATTTCGATCTTGTCGCCATTCTCCAGGTATTACTTCTCCAGTTTCAGTATCTTCTTGGTCATATGAAGATTTTGGCGAGTAAGTTGTAGATGCTTTACGTCTAAGGAAGTTATGAAGGGCACAACATGCTAATACTATAGCATCAACATTTTCAATGTCAATAGCAATATCAGTATGAAATATACGAAACCGGCTAGCCATTATGCCAAAAGCATTTTCTACGATTCTACGTGCTCGACTTAACCTATAATTAAATATCCTTTCTTCCTTTTTTAAGTTTTTTTGAGCATATGGCTTCATTAGGTATTCAAGTAGCGGAAATGCTTCGTCTCCTACAAAAGTATAAGGCAACCTAAACTGAGTTCCACAGGGAGTTTCAGGACGTGGAAAATGTAATTTGTCATTTATCAGTTTTTCATAAAATTTAGTTTCTTGCAAAACTCCTCCATCGGAAATCCGACCGTTGATACCTGTATGAACCATTATGAACTCGTAATTTGCATTAACAACTGCTAACAATACGATGCTAAATTTTCCTTTATAATTGAAGACCACAGGCGAAAAAGACGCTTTGTCAATTTTTGAAGGAATTGAGATAATGGTGCCATCTATTAGAACATTTCGCAAACTTTCATTCCCTATTACCGAACTTGCAATAAACGTGCTAAGTCTGGAGATATTTATCATTCAAATATTTGGGTACAGAGGAAAAAGGCGCCAGGTTCTAGGTCTAGAATAATTTCGGCATTTTAGTCGTTGTTTTTGAGGGGTTATGTTGGTTGTTTAATTCGGTGAAAACGTGAGATCTTTAAGACAACAAAAAGCTAATAAGTTTAGTAGTATACTTGCCTAGTTAAGTAAGTATGTCGAGTTCGGAAAATAGTGAGAGTGACGTGTCTAATAGAAATATCGAGAGAAAAACTAAAAAAAGGAAAAAATACGGGAAACTAACTGATGTGATGAAAACATTCAATTTAAGCAGCCATGAGATTGGCGAGGACTGTCTTTGTAGTCGATATAAATGTTTCCAGGCTGTTCCTGTAACAGCACGAAAAGAAATTATTCGAAAGTTTAATGAATTGAAATCAGTTAATAAACAAAATCTTTATCTATGCGGGCTAATGTCAGTTTTGCCAATAAAACAGAGAAGGCCCCGAAAAGCGGAACAACTTGCTCAATTTCACGATGCTTCCTATTATTATAGGATTCGATTTCATGACAACGAAGAATTAAAGGAAGTTTCAGTACGTCGTAAAGCATTTCTGTGTATAAGTGTAAGCATAAGTGTTCATTAAAAGAAAAAGGTGTAGCACCCATTGATAATAGGGGCAAACACAAAGCTCTCGGAGGTGTCAAAAAACGTAATAAGAAATCACATCAAATCCTTCAAAGGGAGAAAAACTCATTACAGTTTACACAAAACATCAAAGCTGTATCTTCCTGAAGAACTAAACGTTAAAAAGATGCATAATATGTTTTCACAAAAGTTTCCAGATGTTAAAATATCTTATGAAACTTATAGGACGATATTCTCTACAGAATTTAATATAGGATTCGGATTTCCTAGATCGGAGTCAATGCGACATAAACATCGCGAAAATGAAGGGTCTTGAATCTGAAAGATTCAATTTAACAACTAGAGGAATGACTGAATCTTTACAGTTTAGACAAGTAGAGAGGAATATCAGAAATTTGAAAATAGAAATTAAGCTGCATAAATTAAAGGCTGACCAATTTTACAAGAGGAAGAGAGAAGCCAAAATAAGTAGTCAACGAGTTTTATCTACTGAAGCAATTTGCTTGGATTTCTCCAAAAACCTTCCACTTCCCAATATAACGACCAATGACGTCTATTACAAAAGACAGCTATCTCTATATTCGCTAAATATTCATGTACTTTCGACTTCTCAAGCAATATTTTATACATTTCCAGAAACTGTTGGAAATAAGGGAAGTGATTCGGTCAGTTCCTTGCTTCATCACTTTGTATTCAACTATCTCAACGAAGAAGTTCAACATTTAGAAATATTTTGCGACTCGTGTGGGGGGCATAATAAGAACTATACTGTGTTCCGACTTCTTCACTATATAGTCCACGTTGAAAAGAGGCTACAATCGATAAAACTTACTTTTCCAATAAGAGGGCATTCCTATTTGGAGTGCGACAAAGACTTTGGTTTGATTAATCAAAAGAGCCGAGCTGAAGTACCGGAAGATTGGATTGAAGTATTCAAATCAGCTAGAGTTAAACCAATGCCCTTTGAAGTGGTTGAAGTTGAACAAAGCAATTTTAAGAACTGGACGTTCTTTTTTAAAGACAGGTACAGAAAAAAATGTCCCTTTCCAACTCGACCGATTCGAGAACTAAAAATAGTTAAAGAGCATCCTCGCCTAATTTACTACAGGACTACATATAATGGGATGTGGGAATCCAGCCCTGCAACAGACCCAAAATTTAAACCTAGTCAAAAGTGCAGAGACGGAGAATTTGAACTGCCCGATTATTTATACAATGGTATGTAAGTTTTCTACTGACAATTCCACTCATGTACAAAAAATGCCATATATACGTCATCAAAACACGGTTTGCTATCGGCTAATAGGGAAGGAAGAGAGTTTGCTAGCGGATAAAAAAATCGGATAAATGTTGCTGTTGATTTCATCGTTTCCACGGATTTTCACTACACTTCTATTGTTGCAATGTCTCACCTTGAGATTTTTGCTGGCACTGTCAATTTTGATTTTTGTTCGTATTGTTTTGGTTATGGCTCGCTTCGGATAGAGTTCTACTGCAGAAAATCAAAAGAACCAGAAAAATGTATTTCTGTCAGTACAAGGAAGTCGCAGTCTTATTATATTATTGATTATATTCAGGGAATTGTCTTATCAAATACCATTCGAGCTCAGATTTTGAACAGGATAATTTTTCCGCTTATCTTCTCATACTTTCTTTATGGTACAAAACTCGACCTGTTTGGCAAAATCACTCGACCTGCGCTCTCGTGATTTAGTTACAACAGGTCTCGTGCAGTTACACCAAAAAGAAAGTGTTCTAAGACAAGCACAAAAATTATCCGGCTAAATCTGAGCTCTTGTGGTATTGCCCCCGATAATATTACAATGATATAATCATTATTTATTTAAAAATTTTAGAGCTTTTACCAATAAGTCACATTAAGTGGAAAAATCTGAGTGAAAAAATTTGAAAAAATTTTGTGGGCCCGAGGCGCAGAATTATTTTTCCAATATTCCACATTCAATAAATTAAAATACCTGAAGCCTCTCTGACTCGAAATTAGTTTATAGTATCATGCAGGGTAAGTTTTCTATTTAAAAACAAAAAAAAAATTAATAAAAAATCCTGTTTTTTAATAGATCAAGCATGCAAGTATTTTGCTGAAAACACCATTACTTGAGTGTTCACTTAATGACATGGCGCCTTCTTATTCTATCTAGTTAAAATTTAAACAAGACTGTAAGGAATTAAAACCTTTAACCTGGTTTTTCTCGAAATCGATTTTTTTGACAAAGCGCCTTTTTCCCCTGTGGTCTTCAATTATAATAGTATGATCCACTATTATGAGGCTTCTTTATATTAATGTGTTTACCGTCTATCGCACCACAACATGTATCAAAGTTCCATTTTTCTTTAAAATCGTTTGCTATTGATTTCCATTCCTTTTCGCTCTTTGGAAACTAAAACAAAAACAATAACTTATAATTTATTTCAGGACATTGAAAAAAACATGGAGCTAACAGAACCCAATAATTTTTCCGACACCGACTTATCAAACATTCAGTCTCCAACTCCAACTACTTCACATATGAGCTCAACTACGACTCGTAAAAGAAAGAAGATTTCACAAGAAAAGGAGTTTCTGAATGTTGCCACTAAAACGTTGCTAAATTACAATTCAGTTAACAATCATAATCTTAGTACACATGTTGATGATAAATTTGATGCTATCCCTGTTGAAAATGCCTCATAAAAACTTATAAAAACAGCTAAAGATTTCTATTAGGGTCTATCAGCGGATCTGGGATCTATTAGTATTCAGCAATTTACTAGTAAGGATTGTATTAGTTTTAGTTAGGTCCTATAAGACGGCTAATACCCAATAGATACATACAATTTTTAAAGTTGTCATCTTATTTTGGGTCTATAAGTATCAATAAGAATATTAACATGCTTACATTTATAAGGAAAACCAAATTCGTGTTTATACGGATTAGTAAGTTTGAATTGGAGTATTAAAATATATTTTCAATTAGGAAGTTTACTTAATTATGTACAGGTCTCTATCAGTGTCAATGGGGATGCTGTTTTTTATAATATTTTTATTTCAATCTGTAACTGTAAGTTTTAACAAGAATAGGAAATTGCTTATATGTATTGGTAAATCCACATTAGAGTTTAATGAATTATCAAGTTTGAATATGTGATTTATTTACATATTTGAATTAGGAAATCAACATTAAGTGTTTATAAGTATCCATCAGCATCAATTGGAAGACTATAATCATATTTTTTTTTATCAATCTGTGACTATAAGTTTGAACAAGAACAAACCATTCTTGGTTTCTATCAGGATTGGCAAGTTTAAATTATGTTATAAAACCCGCTTTCAATAAGAAATTTCACGTATGTATTTTATAAGTATTTATCAGCATCAACTGTGTCAGTTTGTAGTATTTTATTTCACTATGTGGGGGCTATAAAGTTATGGAAAATTGCTTATATACCTATTTGGAAAATCAGTGTTAATGCTTAATATGAAGATTAGTAAGTTTGAATTCTGATATTAAATTAAAAATACATATTCTATGATGAATACAATTAATTTATTTATGGGTAATTTCATTACACATTTATTATTGTATTTCAATAGTGTTTGGAAACTCACATACGTATCTATCTAAGCCACCAACATTTACAAATATACATTTAGAAACTATTTCATTAAATCCTACTACAATGCTTTCTATTGCCTCCTCAATAATAAGAAAACACTGTTCAACTTTATTGCCATTGACATAAAAGTTTTCACAACACAATTCTTTTAACTCCACATTAAAGTTACTTCCATTAAATGTAAAAAATTTCTGAATTTTTGAAAACTTTCCATCTCTCAACTTTACCACAGAATTATCATTTTTCTTTGTGTGGGATAAATAGGCCAAACTGTGATATGTAATAGAATTCACTTTAACCCTATCATAAATTGTAAATTTTTTAATTTGGTCTAGGTACCCCCTGCCCAATGGATGTAATTTAACCTTATAATTATGTATATTTTTATTATCACATGATAAAATATTACAACAAAAGTTTTGTATACTTATAGAAATATTTTTGTCTGAAAACAACTTTTGTAGAAGGCGAGTTGTTTTTAAAGTTTTTTTCACTATTTGATCCGTAACTCCTGTAGGTCCTTTAATCAGTTTCTTAATGTTAAAAATATTAGATTCGAAACAAAACGTCGATGTAGCCCATAACGGTCCCGTTTTTCTAACCGATTCTGTTAAGTGAGTTAAAAGATGCACATTAAAAGTCATTGCATTTTGACCATATAAGCTTTGAAAGTCTGAAACAAATAAAGCAACACAGTGCTCTGCTTCATCAAGCTCCTGAGGCAAAATACTTTTTTTTAATAGAATATAGATAGCCCGTTGCAAAAGCACAAAATTTGATAAATATTTATCAGGTAAAATACCTTTTAAACACGGAATACAATAAAACAGTAACCAGGAACGCCACTCCGTATCTTTCCACTTTGCTCTTTCTTTAATAGGCCTTGGAGTGCGATGAATTTCATTTGGAGGGTGTATATTTAGTAGTCTTTCATTATGAACATTTAAATTTTTTGGTGCTCCTATATAAAATTCACGGTTTTCTGTATAACCATATGTACTCCATATATCAAATATTTGCCTTACAGCCCACAACAACACGGAATGCATATAATCAATAGGATATCCCCAAACTAAATCAAACTGTTTTAAATTTACTAAAGCTGAAGCACCCTTTACACCTAACACTCTTTTATTAGTTTTCCAAGCTTCTTTCATATGATCTACTATTTCATGTGAACTCCTATTGGTATAATTTATTTCATGTGTTGGCAATGGATATTTAACTACTCGATCAACCACAGTTCCTGGGTGGTAACAATATGAACAGCCATAGAAACCATTGAATTGAGTAAAGTTTTGAATCATAGGCCTAGCAACAGAATCCACACAACAAAATAAAGGTGAAATTTTAAAATTGATTGTTTTATTATTGTGAAAATAAGTAATACCTTGCTCAGCTATGTTTTCACAATTACGAGGAAAACAATTCATAAATATAGTCATATTTGGTTCACAATTGGCACACCATATTCCAGCTAAGATAACATTTTTAAATCTTTCTTTTGGCGGCAACTCATTTAAAATTAACTGTATGGGCCACATAGAGCGTTTAGATGATTCAAAAATAGGAGCACCATCTGTTGAAAAATTAAAAGTGAGTTTTACACACTTGTCATCATCAAAGGATTGATGATTGAGCTTATATATCTCACTGTTACAAATGTCTTCAATTTTGTAACTACATGTCTTTGCCATATCGTTATAAATGGAATTAATATTAATTCTATCAAGCAAACTACGAAATTGGTATTCTAAATCTAACAATTTAAAATGGTTTTAACACTTCTAATGAAATAATATTTTGGTTGTTACACTGATTACATATTTTTGTAGTTACCATTAGTTATAATTAGTTACCTCACTCCTGTGTAAATCTGTAACCAATTCAGCTTTACAAAAATCAGAATAGAAATTATATTGTACTACATTTTCTGGCACAGAAAAAAATGTATCTATATAATAATTGGTGAGTGGTAATTTTTTTCCAGCACACATTTCAATAATTTTAATTAAATCACTCACCCCAGACTTAGAAAGTGAATGTCTCAAGCAAAAGCTTAATATTAAATTTTTAATGTCACTTATGGTTAAATTACTTTCCACAAATATTACCATATTGTCTTTATTACTTTCCTCATCATTCTGATAAGATTTATCTTCTACTTGTTCAAATTCATCATTAGGTGCACAGTTGTTGCCATCAGATTCTTCTGTTTCTAAATTGGAACATACCTATTTTGATGGAGTTTCTTGGATCATCATCATCACAAGCAATCAAGTCTCTACAAATCACATAAATTGTGTTTTAATTTATTGTTGAAATTTGATATACATGTACATAAAAAAAGAGGGTAAATATATATAATAATAATCCAATATGGCGCCGAGTGTGGTGGACATGTTAAACCTGCCTCCCAACTTACCTTGTCGTAGATGTAAAGCTGCGCCTGTGAGTGGCTTAAAGTGTGTGTTGTGTGGTTCGGTACTTCATCCGAGTTGTGTAAAGTTTTTGAAAAACGTGGAAATGATTGTGGAAGGCAAGTTTGTTAGGTGCTGTGCTGAGGTTACTGTTGACCTTGATAAGACCTTGGACCCTACTGTTGTGAGTGTGGGCGAAGAATCGAATGATTCATCCTTGCACATGGAGATAAATTACTTGAAGCAAATCTGCCATGAAAAGGATAAGTTAAATAGTGAAAATAATCTGGTTATCGCTACCCAAGCTGAGTTAATAAAGTCTTTGAAAGAGCAAATTATTTACATGAAAACAATAAACTTGACGTGCCCGCCATCTGGCGAGACGATGCAAACTCGCCAAGCACCAGGTTCAAATTTGACTAAAGATTCTGACACCGCATCGCAGATCTCTGCCAAGGAACTACATCTTTCAATAAATTCGCAAGTGATCGATAGAACTGTGTCGCTGTCTAGTGACAAAAATAGCAATTCATCAACAAAGTCCTACCTGGACGCAGCCAAAAGTACAGGACCGGTACTGAGGCAGGGCGTCTCCAGTGAGGTTGATACTATAAATACAAAGCTTACCAAAAAAAATCCAACTACGAGGACAACCCAGAACTCGTCTTCAAGTGAAAATAGAGCCCCAAAGGCGAAGCAATTGATTGGTTTGGCGCAGAACATTGCCTTATTGTCGGCTCCTAGACTGTCTTTTTTACATGTTTATAAACTTCACCCGGAAACCACCGAACACCAGTTGACTGAATATTTGAAGGCAATGTTCGCTGAAGTTGAGTGCGAGAAACTAAATTCAAAGTTTCCCCAATATTATGCGTCGTTTAAGGTGTCAATACAACAGGAAAATCTGACAAGGGCAATGGATCCGGCTATATGGCCTGCAGGAACCCATGTAAACAAATTTTATCATGGTAAAAAACTTCCTGCCCCGATGGCTAAGAAGGGTGACTGACTGAATGGCTTACAGGCTGGCGTTGAGGAATATTTTAATTATGTTTTTTAAAAAAGTGAGAATTGTTCTGTATGTAAATTTTGTATTGGTATATGTGTGATGTATAAGTTTTATGAGTGCTAATGTTATATTTTAGGCTATTGTAATTGTTGACTTGCTGCACATACATTTCATGTATAATGTTGTCAAATAAATAAATCTAAATCTAAATCTATATAAAAAAATAATAAATAACCCCATGACAAAATTCTTCAGGAAACTTAAGAATCTTTTAAAAAATTACTTACTTGCTTATGCTTATGTTTGAGCTAATTATACTATGTGGCTCTGGTTCATTCTGATCAACATTTGTTATAATATGCAAATCATCGTCATATATAACACTATTGGAATTCATTGAGGAACTCATTACAGTCTGGTTGAGTGATTTTTGAGGAAGATTGATATCACTGTGCATCGAGGTTTCTAAAATGAAAAGGAAAAATGTATCTATTGTATTACAATTACACCACACAAATACTATAATATTAAATTACCTTGGTGATGATAATGATGAGTTAAATCTTGGTTTCGCCGAATGTTCTCAAACTGTTTTTTCCATTTCCAGGTTGTTTTTCTAGATGTTGAACAATTGTGAAGATTTTCTGGATCTTCTGAAGATACCTTTTATAACTTTTCTTTATTTTACCCATTATTTTCACAAAAAAAAACCGGTGTCAAAAACATTACGTCGTTGCCAATATGGTGCTACGACAGTGTCACAACGGGTATATTAAAATGATTAAATAATCTATATAATTACTTATTGCAAATATTTATTTGTTCTTTTTTTACTCTTAACCAAAACTAGAACCGATTTTAAGCGAATGACCAATGTGAAACGGTATTTACCATTCTTAACATGTTTTTAACCGGATCATTTAAGCGTGACCGGTTATAAAATTGGTTTTAGTAGTAATGACGTCATGAATCAGCTGTGAAACATCAAAGTTATAACCAGAGTTTTGCGGTTTAAACCTTGCTCGGCAGGTGCTTTAACAAGCCGGTTATGTTTGATTTGACTAGGAGGAAATGGTGATAAATTTGGATGTTTAGTTCGAATGTTGCATCATGTTAAATAACTACTAAAAATGGAGCAGAACTTCATCCTGAGTATAAATTATGAAGGAACAGATTATCAAGTACAAGTGGATAGTTTGGAAACTGCCAATCTGTTATTAAATGGTAAGTTTTTATAATCACAGCAGGTAGAGTGACATATTTATTTATAATGTCAAAAACTCATTTTATGATCGTTTGGGATACTGTTTGGTTTCAAACGGAGGTGTAACTTTAAACAAATTATTTAAAAAAATACTTCTTCTGTTTTACTTTCTACGCCAAATTTTACTTGCTACCTGCCCTGCAAGTATCAAAAACAACAAGCACCTACCATACATACAACAGTATGAAATATAAAATCATTTTGAAAAAAAAAGATTTTTTGCGAGTTTTTGATCACTTTTTAGACTGAATTGGTAAACCTACTTAAGCTTCAGAGTACGAAATAGCAATCCGCCAAGTTTTACACCTGTAATTCCAAAATAACATGGGCTTAAAAATTTAAAAGTAATGTAAGTTTAAAGTAAAATCCTATGTTGCGCGTTAAAAAAAAACGCACTGTATATTATATTATACAATAATAACATTTGGGCAGGGTCAATTGAGGAACTACGCTCAAAACTTAAAGAAAAGCGAGTTAGAAAGCTCAATAAAAATGTGCTGATGTCAGCGTCATCAGACACCGAAACTGAGAGTCAAGAAAAAATTACTACAACCAAGAAATTTTCATCAGCGTCGCCAGTAAACATTATAAAAAAAACATCGAAAGTAAGTAATAATAATAATGTTTATTTATTTAGCAAGTGCTACATATAAAAACAGATAAAAGAAAGATAATAAATATAACAAACTCCATATAACATCACAATTCGCTAATTCCATATAATCTCAAAAGAGTCTCAAATTGGTTTAAGTTATCACAGTTCTTTATGTGTACCGGCAACTTGTTAAAATCACTTGTGCCCCTATACAAAACAGATTTTTGCATTCGACTAGTGCTACATTTCTGCAATATAAAATCAGTGCAATTTCTAGTACTATACTTATGAATATCCTTAAAAAGTTTTAATCTATCACAGATATATTCAGGTAACAAGTTGTGCTTCAGCTTAAATACAAACAAATGCATGTTGAACTCAAGTCTTTGTCTAACGGACAGTATATTTAAAACATTTAACATTGATTTAACGGGAGTACAACGATTGCACTTTAGAATGATTCTCAATGCTCTATTTTGGGTTTTTTCCAATTGGTCAAGTTTGTATTGTGGCAAATTAACCGTAGTCATCATTGAACAGTATAACTGTTATTATCATTTATCATGTTAGTCAATGATAACTGAAAATATTTTTTGTAGGGTTCTGCTTCACTCAACTCTTCAGCAAACAGACAAACTGAAGCAGGTATTCTGAAAAAGTTTTTGACCCCAGAAAAGTCTGAAATGTTCAATCCTTAATAATACGGATAGTACTAGTTCAAATATTTACAAACAAGAAAATGAAAATTTTAAAAGACAAATAGAGGAGTTGACCAAACTTAATATGGAATTGCAGAAAACCTTGATCCAGGAAGTAAAAGGTACTTAATAAAGATTTTGTTTTTAGACCCAGCTTAATTTTTGTTGTATTTGATACGTTTTTATATCCTACCTTATACCTATAGGTACTTAAATTTTATTATCTTAATGATGGTGATGGTGATAGTTTCAAAATGTAATAAACTTGTACTTAAAATGGTTTGCTAAATAAGTGATAAAAGAGATACGGTTCGTGACAAAATTTACTTAGAATTTGGATTTATATACAGGGTGGACCAGTTTTTAGTGTCAATAAAAATAAATAAAATAAAATAAATAAATTTTTAAACTGAATTTTAGAGGGCCGCATTTTCGTTAGCAGCATTTTTCAGAAAAATGACATAATGCATGTAAACTTATTTTATTTTTTGATGAGCTATCGGATGGTGAATTATTGACACGTAAAACTGGACCATCGTGTAGATATTGGATCCAATAATCTGAATATTTGTATATTCAGAATATTGTATTTGATACTTGTAACGCCATTTTTTAACAGATTAGATATTAATTAGAGATTTTTTAAGATTTGAAAGCCAAATTTAATGAAGGCTGCAAATGTACAACGCCCGTAAGCAAGGAAAATACAGAAAGTAAAACGTGGGAAGTTGGACAAGTAATGGGAAATAAGGTAAAAAGGATGCCAAAGACCTGCCTCTATATTAGCTAATAAACAATAACTTCAAGGGGTTTGTATTGAAAAAATTGCTTTTGACAGTGCATTTGTCAAAAGCAAAACTGTGAGCCAATTTGTAAAAAATATTTCGGTTGCTGTGTTTGGTATCACAACATTATCGCAGTCGTCAGTGCAAGGCAAAATGTGCAATCGCACTAAAACGCAATCAAAGCCAGCGTTGGACCCAAGCAAATTGACAGCTATATATGGTAATAATACTTAATTTTATTTTTAAATTAATTAAATTTTTTGAAAATTACTTAATTATCAATTCAAAATTGGCCATAAAGAACAGGGGAAGCAGTTGCAAACTACAATGTTTTATAAGTAAAACTAATACATGGGTTAATATAAGTCAGAGAGAATGTGATAACATTTTGGCTGATTTTTGTCGAGAGCATTGGCTTTCACTGCCTAATATACCTATTTTTATCTTCAACTCTTTATTACTAGCCTATGAATAATTTGATTGCAGATATTACCAAATACTACCTTAAAAAGAAGGGTACAGATGAAATTCTTATACTGAACCAATTGTCAAAAATTAACACTTGGATAGGCATCAAAATAGCGGATTTAAACCGAGCACCTCGAGGGATATCAAAAGAAACGACAAGTGCTATAGGTATAGAAACACATGCTTGATGTTTATTTCAATCCCTAATGACTATTCTATTAACAGTTGCTGATGAAGTTGAAGCGAGCTCAGAAGCGCCCATCAATAAAGAAATAAGAGAAGAATGGCATAGATCTGAGTCAGATGAATCTGCTGAAGGGTAAGTTTTAAAACAGCATGCACATGTATTTATGTAACTAGTTACAAAATGCCAGATGTAGTGCTATTTAAGTTTCAATTAATAAGTCAATAGTTATACAATAAAACGTGCACTTTTTTAGAATACTATTAAAAAAACTGTTTGCAAAAAAACCGTTGCAGAAAAATACCTTATTTCCTAAATCTAAGTTATATATTATTTTTATCTTTATTGCTCAATACATTGTCTGAAAAAAACCAAACTCATTAAAACACTATTGTAATTATCTAGTGCTTAGCTTTAGGAAATGCGACCTCATTCTAATACGGTTTTTTAATTAATATTTTAGAAAATAGTAGAAATAAGTAGGTATACAGGGTGAGTTTTTTTCGATGTTTAGTGAAGGGATCTCGGAAACTAGTAGAGCTACGGAGTCGGTTAAATGGGGAAAGTATTGCAGTTTTAGAAGACCAATTTAACACTGTTTTTCGTTTTTTGAAAAAGTTCATGGGTCACTAGATATTTAGCAAAAACCAAATTTTATCGATTTCTTTTTTCAATTTAGCCGATTTATTATTGTTTTGTTTTATTTTGTTGTTTGTTCACTACGCACATTCATTCTTATTAAACCTTATAGGCAATTTTTTTATTGGGTTTAATTAGTCATTTTCAACAGGGATGGGTAAAAAAATTGCATTTGATCTAAGGTTTCTTTCCCCTGATCAACTTATTTTTGCTGAAAAATTAATGAGTGATGTTATTTATTACGGCAAATTAAATAAGCTCAATGAGGATGCGATGGTCTCTATTAAACCAAGTCAGGGGTTTAATATATCACAATATCAAACCAATAATAGTCGTCAATATTTCACCAATTCTTCAAATTCAGTATTTCAACTTCATAATACAACTGAAACTGAACCACAACAGTTTCCAGGTCTTACCGAGTACTTGAACTTTAATAAGCATCAGTAGTTTTTAGTTGTTTATGTTTACAAGTTTATAATAAAAAATAGTTATAATTTATAGTGTTTATTTACCTTTAAGTATCCCTCTTTCGATAATTCCTCGTATATAGCAGTACACGTTTCAGGAATAATTTTGCTTAATAGTTGAGGAGAAATTGCAGTAGAAAATTTTAAATCTTCATAACTATTACGAGTAGCTAAATATCTCAGCGTTGCAGTCAGCCTTTCTTCCGCAGTAACGGACTCCCTCATTATTGTATTAACTTTTTCAATTCGATAGCGAATTTTGTTCAATAAATATTCAAAACATTCTTCATTCATACGGAGGTAGTTCCTATAGTCTTCTGGCTCATGTTCTTTTAACTCTTCCAATAAATTTACATTTGAATAACGTTTTCTTTCTATAAACCATCTTTTGGACCATTTCTTTCTAAACTTCTGTTTTCTTTTATGGAGTACAAAGAGTGTGCCAACTACTGCCAATAAAACTGGTGTTGGTAAAACGTGCTTCATTCTATTTATCGAGCACTAGATACCTAGAAAATAATTTAACCCTATTGTTTTTGTGTTGCAAGAACATGGAGTCGATTCAGGCATCCCAATAGGTTTCTAAGGTTTCCATCCCAGCAAGCACGCTACATCAATGGGCCTTTTGCGATGTTCCGTTTAGGTGAAAAATGTTATATAATTTTTGTATGTGTTTCTAATGTTGTTGCAATGTTAAAAGTATAATGTATGTTTTTAATGTGTACTGGACATACCTATTCGATATCTGAGGTACATTAGTAAATGATATTAGCTTTATGGAAGAAAAGAAGAAGAATGTGTTCCCAACCTCACTTTACACCAATTTAGCCTCAACGATTGTAAAGCTAAATGTTTTAACGTTTAATGTCGTTTTCGTGTAACTCGTTTAACAGAGAGGCCATTTTTCTTTGGAACGCTGGAACCTCGATGCCCTGAAAGAGAAAAAACTAAGCGGGTGTGTTTATGTGGTTCGATTGGTGCTTGTGCATTTCTTGGAGTCTAATTCGAAAAGGTAAGTAAAACGTAAATACGTAGGTAGGCATTATTTTGTATTGTTTTTTTAATAATGTCACCTAAACGAACTCCAAAAAATATAGCTTTTATGTCTTCAAGACATAAAAGGCGGCTAAGAGAAAATATCCTAAAAGGCTTACAAAATGCTTGTCTGACTAATAATCCCTCTGGGAATTACTCTACAGGTTCCATTTTTTCAACCACTGAAACTGTAAGCTCGACTTTAAGTATCAGTCAAATTAGTTCTGACACTAATTTAACATTAGACTCGTCCTTGATTTCAATAGCTACTTCAAGTGTGTCTGCTACGTCAACTCCTCCTATAAGTATACCTGTTCCAGGCCCTGCTGATATTTTTGGTAATATGAATAACCATCTCTATGGTAGTAGTTCACCTACAAACAATTTTGATACAGATTCTGAAAGTGAGTGTAATTGTTTAGAGTGTATCAATGCTAGTAATAGTAACTCCCTAGAAATGTCTTCTAATTTAGTTGATGATTTAAGGAGTTGGGTAACTGAGTGTAATATAGCTTTAAACCACACAAGTAAACTCTTAAAAATTCTAATAAGTCACAATATTAATGTGCCTTCAGATGCCAGAACACTACTGAAAACCCCAAGATATGTCAACTGTGATGAAATGGAATCTGGAGAATACTGCCATATTGGGATTGAGTCTAGCATTTTACAATGCCTGAAAGTATTGCCAAATGAAGTGCCATTTGTTATTGGTGTATACCATGGACACACTAAGCCAAAAGATGTAAATCATTTTCTCAGAAAGTTTGTTAATGAATTTAATTCTCTTCAACAAATTGGTTTTATTTGGAAAAATGAAAATATTAAAATTAAATTTAATGTATTGATTTGTGACGCTCCTGCAAAGGCTTTTATATTATGTGTAAAAGGCCATACAGGATATCATGGATGTAGCAAATGCATGCAAGAAGGTGAATTTATAAATTGTGTAACTTTGTGACGCTATTTATTCGGGAGTTCGAATTAAAGTATGTTCAAGAACAAAAGTTAATGAGAATTGCCTCGGGCGCCACCTGGTTTTAAGAAAGTATTTAGAGTTTTCGAAATGTGAACCAGGAAACACAATTCGTATGCCTTGGTAGCTTTTAAACAGCTGGAGACAAGGTTCCCGACAATCTGTGGTAACAGTGGTTCAGTTCGTGACAACGCAAATAAAAGCCAAAAGTACCAATCAACTAACGTATAGGTATTCTCTGTGATTAACTTAAAATGCCAGCAAACTTAACTAAAGCAAATACTTATCCAAACAAACGTATCTTAAATCCCCCCTCCCCTTAATTAAACAAGAACGAGAGTGAGAGTGTGCAACTTAGTTACGGTACGGGTCGGATGCGATGCAAAACAGGTCAACGGTATAATGCAGAAAGTTAAAAAGCCACGCAGTGCAATGAATGTTACAGGTACAAAATGAATCAAAGTTAATTACAGGGTCAATGCAGGTCTACGTTTACAACTAAGCAATTAACCGTCCTAGTGCAAATAAAGTTACGGTGTCACGGGTCGGTAAAAGGGTTGGGAAAGGGTATTACTGAACCACCCGGTCTATACGAGCCTTGTAGTGGTTCTTGTTGGCAATAGGATATAGAAACTTGCCTCCTACGCCCGGTCTAGCGAACCATGTAGCGTAGTCAACAAAAGACCAGGGCCAGGAAGTGCGGCCGGACTACTAAATGTAGCGTTTGTGTTGGATACGGAACTATCGTGTAGCGCCCGGTCTAGCGAACCTCGACGCTACAGAGTGAAGTAGGGCCGGAAATTGGCCTATCGGGGAAAAGTATACAAACACCCGGTCTAGCGAACCATGTAGTGTTTGCAATGAAAACAGGTGACGTGAATGTTACAGCAGCGCCCGGTCTAGCGAACCACGACGCTACAACAAACGGCGGTACAGGGTTGGAGTAAACAAGGAACGAACACCCGGTCTAGCGAGCCTCGGTGTTCAAATAACAGGTACACAGTGCACTAGGAGGGCTAGCCACTAAACAGGTATACTTACTGGGATGCGGCGGTGCTGCTGGAAGGTTGAGATGTTGCTCGGGGGAGCTAGCGATCTCAACAGAGAACGAACTGACGGCGCACGCCAGTTTTATAGGCAGTCCGATTCCCCCACTTTCGGGTAGTGGGAAACACGGCCCTACTCGAGCGACGCGTACAGAACCGCAGTACTGCAGGAAAACGGTACGCTTCGGCCAACCTAGCCGGCTACGTCAACTCGCGAATTATAATTACAAGGAAAGCCGTAAACCATTAAATTCCTATTGCGCGGTTACACACTGCAGCGTTGTTGCAAACCCTGCAATTCCACCAATGGTCTCCAACAAGAATGGCAAATATCGGACTGGCCAATCCTGAGAAAATATAACAACCCAATAACACGGCCCATCGTATTTTGGCAACGTACTAGCACTGGTTACTTTACTAAACGGCTTCTATTAATAGATTCCTTATCTGCATATCGCCGCAAATCCAACGGTACTAACGGACGGCTTAGTAAACCAAACAGAAAAATATTCGTAACTTCGTTACAACTTTTCCTGAATTAGGTTGTGCATTACGTACTGATGAATCTTTCAAAGCCAAACAAGATGAAGACCATCACATTGGATTATCAGAATTGGAATTGTTAGGTATTGGTATGGTTAGTCAGGTACCTCTCGATTATATGCATTTAGTATGTCTTGGTGTGTTTAAAAGAATTATGCAATTTTGGTATAAGGGCCGACAAAACATTCGAATTCCATCAACTAAGATGATTGAACTGACAAACCTTATTTTGAAATTTAAAGACTATATACCACAAGAGTTTGCAAGAAAGCCTAGAAAACTTTCTGACATTGACAGGTTTAAAGCCACTGAACTGAGACAACTTCTATTATACACAGGAATAGTGGGCTTCAAAAATTTTGTATCCACTGAATTTTATAACCATTTTTTACAACTTTCATGTGCAATTCGCATTCTCGCGTCACCTAGTTTATGTGTTTCACTTAATGATGTTGCAAAAAATCTTTTACATAAATTTATTAGACAGTATGGCCGATTATATGGCTATGAGTACATCTCATACAATGTTCACAATTTAAGTCATTTATGTGAGGATGTTAAACTACATGGACCTGTTGATTACTTTAGTGCTTTTCCAGGTGAAGCATTTATGTCTCACATAAAAAAAAAATTTGTCTTAATACAGGAAAACCCCTTCAGCAACTTGTAAAAAGATTGAATGAAGAAATTCAACGTTTCGGTTTCCCAAATTTTCTACAAAAAGAGCTTATCAACAACTTCAATACAAAACATTTACTTTTACTAATAAACTACCAAATAATGTTTGTTTGTTGAAAAATGGAGACTATTTTCTAATTAATAAGATAGTTGAAAATGATGAAATTACTATTAAAGGTACGACACTTAAATGTATTGATGCGTTTTTTCAAGAACCTGTTAATTCATTGCAACTTGGAATACAAATTTGTATGATAGAAGAAAACTTCGTAACTCATACTGTTCAAGATATTATTTGTAAAGGCATGATGTTACCATTCTTAGATAAATGGGTAGTGATGCCCCTGATACATGCAAATGATTAAATTTTCTGATATGTTAACAACTGTTATATATGTTTTTGGTTCACCCTGTAGATATAAATATAAATTGCCATTGAAAGCAACTTTACATGTAACATATAGTATTTTATCTGTTAATTGTAGCTTACTAATTAAAAGATTTAAAAATTGTTCAGGAAAATTTATTTTAATTTATATGATGAAACTGAGGCTGTGGATAGGCATATTTCCATCTTTCAGCCTAATCTGATTACACAAAGAGATCTCTTGTTTTTTTCTTGAAATTAGTTTCTTGATCTGAAGCAAAAAAAAATGTAATGCAAAAAAAAAATTAAAAAGTGGGCGAGTACTACAGATTTTTCACATCAGCCCATAAATCCACCACTATAGAGTGTAAACCGTATATCGCTACCATTTAGAAACAATGAACTTGCCTTCACAGGGTTGCCAGATGCAAATTTAAATTATCTTGGTCACGTGACGTGTTTTCACAATTTCAGCTTTTCTGTCGAACCAGTTTAAATGTGATTTACACACACAAAACACACTTTTCAAGATTTTTCAAGTACAACATTTTTCAGGTTACGTTACTGTGGTTGACGGGAACCTAAGTTTACAGTGTTGCCAGATGCGAATTTAAATTATCATCATCGCGTGACGTGTTTTAACAATTTCAGGTTTCCCACCTGTTTGAATGTATAATTTCCAGGTTTTTCAAGAGTCAACTTGCTCTTACAGTGTTGCCAACTCCAAATTTAAAGATCAAGAAACTAATTTCTGAAGTTTAAAAACTTTTGAATGTTGTCTTTACATATATATACTTGGCTGTTGAATTATTTCAGATGAGTTATGCAGTGGTAAAATTTGTGAATGAAGACGATGTTGTTTCTGAAGTGCCAAGTTCATGGCTGTCAAAAGACAAAAAACATTGCAAATGGCCTAAAGACAAATTTGCGGCGTTATATATAACAAAATGTCTTCCTCCCCAAGAAAACTGGAGTGAACATCCGGTAATTGTGGAATGTTTTTGTGGTATGAATACGTTTTTCAACATCAATATGTTTGTATCTAAGTTACAAGCAGTTTATTTTCTTTAGACACACTAGCTGAAGCAAAACAAATTGCTAGTTCAAGCATCTCTTCATCAGAAGAAGGTGGCAGAGGTTATAGGCCGGTCAAGCCAACTAATTATTTCAGTCCAGCTGAAGAAGAAATAAGAGGAAAACAGCTAAAGTTAAAAGCAAATAGTAATATTTAAAACAAAACAATTGTGTTAGGTTCCTAATTTTGAATTTTTGCAGTTTCTATGCCAAATAGTGAAGCTGATTTAAATAAAGAAAAATTCAGTTTTGTAAATTTAATGCTTAACGTAAGTTTGAAACTATATAAACACATTGATAAATATTAATCTAATTTATAATATTTATTAATTATTGTATCTGTTTTATAAGAAACCAGTCCTAAATCTGTATCAAATGAGGTGAGTTTATAATTTCAGTTCTGATAACAAGTTTCATATACAATGAAAAATTTTTAGGCCGGAAACTTGGAATCAAGAGAAGAAGGTAAGTAACTTTATTTCCTTTGTAAGTTTTTCTGATGCATATTTAACATAAACGCTTGTTTTCAGATAATATAGCAGAAGTCGCTTCTTTTCAGGTAATAAAAAATATTGTTTCATAGAAAACGACAAATGTATTATCGTCCCTCGAAATTAAAACACCATTTTGTCGTCTTGTATGACCAATAAACTGTAGGTATTTATATTTGAACGTTTGTAATTTTTGAAAGCAAAACAATCACACAAACCATACAGACAACTTTTTTTTTCCTAAAATGGTATACATTTAAAGTTTTGCTAATTGTTTTTCAAGTATCTACTAGCAAATTTTATTTTGATATTATGCAATATACTAATTTGTAGGTGAATAGAGGAAATGACATCTTTAGCCAGACTAGGATGGTTACTGGTGTGTTCGGTGTGTTATCGCATGCTTTTAAGTTACTTTTTTTCTTTGCTTGCTTTTCAATGTTCTCATTTGCAGCAAATTACATGTAGTGTTTTAATATTACATATTATATTTATTAGCAGTATTTCTGAGAGCATGTGCATGATTTAAAAAGTACATTTGCTTTACCTTTTATAGTACTGATTTATAAATTTATATTTTCTTACATAATATTTAAATTTTAGACCAAACGGTACATGCAACTGCGGCAGTTGAAACCCAATCAGCAATAACAAAAGCAATACTAGTTGAAGGTATTTCTTAAACGCAATCCTGTCATATCCGCATTTATCTTAAACAAGTATTTTTTTTTTAGAAAATGATATTGCTATTATTAAGAATCAATTGGCAAATATTTGTAACTTATTAACACAAATCAAGTTAGATGTGCTCGAATTGAAACAAAAACATCAACACGAGCCAAGGGCTATAATGCAGCTAGACGGAGTGTTGCCACTGGCTTCCATTGAAGACTTGGAAAGATTCGAAGCCAAATTGGACACGGATGATGAAACTGAATCAGCTTATGTAAGTAAAAAGTTTTATTAGTATTATACTGGGTGGTCCACTTTTTTGTAGCAGGACTTTAACCACGTTTTCTATACGAAAAAGCAACTTCAATTATACTCAAAAAATGCTTTGGGATAATAGAACTTTAGATATGTGATAGCTTGCAATACTTGTATATGCCTCTATTGCAAGAGATTTTGAATTTTATTGGCTAAATATTTTTTTTTTGTTCCAGAAGTTATATTTAAAAAATATTGGAGGTGGGGATGTTAAACCTTGATAATTCGGAGGGTTGTGGGTTGCCTAAACTGAATAAACTAAATCAAGTGTTAGTGAGCGTTTGAGAAAGCTGGCAACAGTGTTTGACAATTCTGACTGAAGTGTGTGTGTAGACAGAAGACAGATTAAAAAAAATTAGAAATTAGAAAGATATCGCAACGCACAAACTAAATGACTTTAATAAAGTATTCCTTTATTTTGACATCTGAGCATGCGCATTTAATGATTGGGGATGACCCCAGAGTTCGGTAATCGTCGATGGCTTGAGACGCTGATTAAATACCCACATCGTGACCCCAATTTGCCGGTCTTGCTGATTCAGACAGTGCACTAGGGGAGACCGGGGCCCGACTAGGTAACGGAACTTAGTGCAATTTATGTTATTCGTGACAATATTAATATAGGCTACTTTATTAAAATACTGCTCGCCTTTATTTAAGTTGTTTTTAAGTTGACCTTTATTTGACTTTTATACGATCGTCGGGTAAACTCGGACTCGAGAACAGTACTGGTGGCAGATCGGCAAATAATTTTAGCGCAATTTTTGAGGTTATGAGGTTTGTTTATTTTTTCAATAAATCGGATTTTTTTGATACTTTTGGATGTGAGGTGAATAAATAATAAGATTATGGAGAGACAGAAGCAACGACGCTTGAGATTTACACACGAAGACGACGTAATATTTCTCCGGGAAGTAGTTCAATAGATACCAATGTTGCATCCTGAAAGGTGGGAAATTGTACAAATTAATATGGAGAGGCTTACCTCCAAAAAGTTTGTCATAAAAACCTTAAAACAACATCTGCAGTGGCTAATTGAAATGTGGAAGGCGAAAGAACAGAAAGAAAGAGTAAAGTAGGTTAATTTGTGTTAGCACTTTATATACCTGGGTAACAAAATAATATTTTTACAGATCTGGTTGTGAAGAACATTACTCAGAAAAAGATACCCTATTGCAAGAAATAATTTCAATGGAGGCTGATTTTGTTATAAAAAAAGGCATAAAGCCACAACCAAAAAAAAGTGATTTCGGATGCAGGAAGGAGTACAAGAGAAACAATTGCTCTTAAAAATTATGAAAATCAAGGTCAATTTGATTTTGTAGAAGAGTCTGAATTACCAATGTACAATTTATCCACACTTCACGATACTTCTGAGACAGGTACCTATTATGTAGGCTCATATGTAGGTGTTTCAGCAAATGACAACCCTAGTTGATAATTGGCACTATTGCAACTGAAAATTAGTACTTTTTATTTTATTTACTTATTTTGCTTAATGCAAAGACAGTTTGAATATAAATATGAATTTATGTTATGACTCTACATCGTATACTCATATAAGATGATCATCATTTGAGGTAACACTTCATCTATAAAGATATGCGTCATTGTAAACTTTTATGTTTTAAAGGATCAATTGGTTTTTACAGGACCTCCTTTTGAAAGTGAAACTGTTATACAATCCACTGTTACACAGTCCACATAGACCATGATTATCACAGTCTAAATTTGGACGGTTAGAAAAAAAACTGACTCAGTACTTGATATATTTTAATATAATGGAATTGTAGGTTCTCAGCAGAGTGAATCTGTAGGAATAGGCAGCAAACTGGTTGAAAATTATGCAGAAATTACTGGAGAAAAGCAAATGGCGTCACAACAAGACCTGAGAGTTGACAAAAATAAAATTCAACTTGAAAAAAGAAAAATATTAGGTAACTGTTTGATAATATGATATGTAGTACAAGTATGGGTGCACATCATTAGAATTTAACATTTACAATTCCACCAATCAATATAGGCTTTTTTACAAGTTACTTGGGTCACTTATCTAACTCAGTATTGTAACCTGGATTTCTCACTAGGCAACAAAACTCACAAAAAAGCCAAATAATAAATTCGGATGATGTGTAACTATACACTTGTATTGGATATTGTATATGAAGTATTATAACCCACATATTGCATTAGTTCCAGTTAGAAAAAAAACTAACAAAAGCCGAATATTAAAGAAAGATGCATTATCATACCTAAATGAGAAACAGGAGAGAGAACGAGAAATTCGGCTAAAGGAGATAGACCTTGAAGAAAAAAAATTAAAATTAGAAGAGCGAAAATTGGCGCTAGATAAAGCCAGATTAAAATTTGACGAGCAGAAATTTGAAATAGAGAAGCAAGAAAGGCTCCAAAGATTAGGATTCGAAAATGAGAGACTATCAATGGATTTGTCTGAAATGAAAACCAAAAATAAGTTAATTGAAGCTCAGCAAAGATGATAGAAGGGTTGTTACAAAACGAATCTTCATTGACATGCCATAAATGTAACGAGCTGTGATACATTACTTTTATACTTTTATTTATTAATAAAGATTTTAAATTTTTTTTGTCACTTGTTGTATAACTATTAGACAATTTTATTTACAAAGTTCAAAGGTGTTTTTCAACCTAAATACTCCTCTAAACTCGGAGGTTCTACATTAAAATATGTGCTAGTTTGACTTCCATATATTCCATATATACAAGTGTGGCAATTTGACAGAAAAACTGCGCATTTAAATAAATTATCAATATCTTGAAGAAGCAATTTTTTATTTTTTTTTAAATCTACAAAAGCAAATTCACATACAACTTTTTGGAAACCCCATTCTACTGCTACACGTAAATTTCTCATTGACATGTTAAACTGTTGTTGGTAGGGAAGCAGAGCTTCAGGTCTCCCAGGGAAAGGTGACAATAATAATTCCATAACTCCATAAGCTTGATCTCCATAAAGCACATACTTTTCATCTCCAAATACAGCTTTTAATTCCAAGCGTTCATATAAGCCGGAGTCCCTAAAAATGCCAGCATCATGTCGTCTACCTAAGTGCAAAATAGACAATGAAAGATTTGTAGTACTTATTTCAAGTGAACTATAGTACCTGGATAAGCTCCTTTAAAACTGACAATCAGACCATCAGGACAAAGTACTGACTGATACTTAATGCAGTGGTTTCTCAAATTGACAAAACAGCATACATATTACAATACGCAGACGACACTGCACTTATTGTTCATTACAAAACTACGACAAAAGCAGTTTTAAAACTACAATCATTTACTGACGACATCATGACATGGTTCTACAGATGGAGACTAACGCCCAACGCAACTAAAAACCAGCTTTTATTACTGAACCATCAAATAAAAAACGACTCACCAAACATAACCGCAGACGGACACACAACTGATCCCAAACAAGACGTAAAATACTTAGGGATAACACTGGACCAAAAACTAAAATTCACAAAACACCTTAAAAATGTCCGGACTGAAATTATTAAAAGAACAAAACACTTTAGGTCACTAACATACAAAAACAAAGGCATCAGTACCAAAACGGCAACTCAAATATACAAATCCATCTGTAGACCGGTCCTGGACTACGGACACTTACTTAGAGCAAATGCTACGGACAAGACTAAAAAATATACACAAATTACTGAACAGATTGCTCTAAGACTAATAACAAAAATACGACATCCTGCAAACCCACTACACAACCCATCCAACCAACTTCTCTACGAACGTACCAACATGACTAAAATAACTGACAGACTCATACAACTACAAACCAAGTGGAAAAATAACCCAAACAACTGGACAATTGTAAATCCACTATGCATAACAACCAGACCAGACAATCCCGTTACCTTTTCCCCGCTCTCTCCCTATTAGAACATTTTAATTGAAACTATTTTATTTTTTTTTTCTTTAGATAATTAGAAATAAGATAACCTGTACAACAGTTGGGGATTGCGCTACCTTTGTTATGAATTGCCTAAAACATTGTTTAACACTAACTTCCTAAATTTATATGCAGAGTTAACATACCTGAGCATAATATTGAAGTCTATTCCTATCTAACCAATTTAAAACATTTAGATCATCTAACAATGAACCATGACTTTCAATTATTAAGCTAGCTGTTTTATTTATAATTTGAGAGAGTGATTGAGGCGAAAGTTTGAACATCTGAGAAATATCTGCCAGTCGATTGGGGTATGCCAGTCTTCTTAAAATAATACAAAGGGCAGTTAATTCTTGAATTAAAAAAAAAATAGTACAGAAGTGAATTAAAAAAAATTATACTTACTGTTGACTTTGTGTCTGGTATCAGTTTGTATTTCTGGTGGTAATCTTAGGGTGTTTGTTAAAATTTCAATATCATGCCTATTGAATCTGAAGTTCAGCTTTATTTCTTGATCAGAAAAATTATCTAAATTGAAAGTGTTATTTTCTGGTTCTCCTACATCATCCCGATCTACTAATATAATATTTAAGATCACAAATTCTACTTCGTTCTCAGCACCACCTCCCAAAATAACTGCTTCCAAAATGTTTTCCATTATCACTATCACCAGTAATATTTTTTTCTAGTCGTACCACCTAGTCCTAGTCTCTCCTTCTATTGACCCCCAAATTCGTTGTAAATTGCAAATAGCTAACTTAAAATAAGTGTGAAAAATCTCAAAAAATTATTTATTTTATAATTTTTAATAATTTCGTTTTTTTTAGGTAATGTTTAAAAGAAACGGTGTTCGTTTTTCACTGCGATAACCTGAACTTAAAATAGATGAAATTAAGCATTGCTTTTAATAAAATTTACTTTAATAATGCCGTAATGTGGCTTGCAATAACTCTCTAATATAAGACTCATGTTTTTTAGCAGTACGTGTAAAAAAGTTTAATTTCTTTTGTTTTATTATAATTAAAACTATTGTAACCTAAAAAAGGTGGTAAAGATTATTTTGTGTATACAGTCCACTTCAAATATCAACATGTTTTTGGACCATCGAGCCGCATGAGAAGTTCAAGGAATGGAACTAATATTAAGAACGTGCTGCATGTAAGTGAGTTTCTTTTTTGCCCTTTCCTAATCACATTGCAAGTTGCTTTCATTTGGTTGATTAGTGAATTTATACAGTTGTCATCGTTAGTTGTACGGTAGTGTTTATTGGCAAACTTATTCATTTTTGCACGTCTTTATTTGGTTATTTTAAACTAATATCAAATTATAACCTCTATTTATCTGGTGCAATCTAATTTTGCCTTTAAAAACATATACATAAAAGAAAAATACGTACTTTTGGACAATGGCAGATGAATCTGTAAGAGACTTAATTAAAAAGAGAGGTGTAATTGAAGGTAAAGTTACGTTTTTTACAAAATATGTGTCCACACTCAAGAATAGGGTAGACAATGGTGAGGAAATTTCACCGACAAAAGTTATTCAACTACAGGAACGTATTTTCAAAAATGAAGACCTTAGCAATGAACTTGACACCATACAAAGTCAGATTGAGATGGAGTTTGTAGAAGATGAAGTAAAGTTTAGTGAACAATTAAATATTCGAGAAGAAATTATTCAGTCATTTTTCGAAATATTGTCTTTGAGTAAGCATTTGCTTAAAACTCTATCTCAGTCTGAGCAATGTTTACATGAAGGTCAATTTAATAACGCCCTTTCCATATCCTCTACTCAAGAAAGTAATCATAATGAGCTTGCTGTCAAGTTACCTGACATAAAGTTGCCTACATTTAATGGCAGTTCCGAGACTTGGCTAGAGTTTCGAGATACTTTTGGATCATTAATTAATAATAATCCTGATATAAGTGAAATAAATAAGTATCATTATTTAAGAGCTAGTTTAGAAGGAAATGCTGCTGAAGTTATCAAATCCATAAATATTTCTGCTAGCAATTACAAAGTAGCATGGGAATTGTTATGTAGACGGTATGATAACAAAAAGCTTTTGATTTTCAATCATTTAGATGCATTATTTAATTTAGGAAAAATTACTAAAGCATCATCTTCTAAATTGAGACATCTTTCTGATACAGTAAGTAAACATTTGCGAGCTCTTGAAATACTAGAGTTGCCAACCGAGAATTGGGATGCTTTAATTTTACATTTAATTTCAATAAATCTAGACAGTTCTTCTATGGCTAGATGGGAAGAAATTAAATCAAAAAAGGGTCAAGATGAACTTCCAACTCTTAAAGAAATGTTTGATTTTATTCAACACAGAGCAGAACTGTTAGAGCGCTTAGAGCTTAATAAAACTGAAACTAGAGGTTTGCTTTCTTTTGAGAATGCAAGTAATAGTGTTGCATTAAAAAGTAAATGTGTATTTTGCACCGGTGATCACAAAAATTATTTATGTGAAAAGTTTGCTTCTATGTCTCTGTCAAATCGTTGGGATCAAGTAAAGCGTTTAAAATTATGCTCAATTTGTTTGCGGGTTGGTCATAAACCCAATGTATGTAAGTTATATGCTACTTGCAAAATTTGTCGAGCTAAACATAATTCTTTATTACATCAAGAAGAATCAAAAAATAACCAATCATTGACTTCAGATGAAAAATCTAAAGACGTATCTTTAATGTCAAACAGTAGAATGTCACAATCTCTTTTGGCTACTGCTGTAGTGGACGTTTTGGACAATAATGGTGTATATCAGCCAGTTCGAGCAGTCTTAGATCCAGGTTCAATGTCTTCATTTGTTACTGAAGCTTTGTGTTCTAGGTTAAATTTATGTAAACAAAGAATTAATTTCTTGGTATCGGGCTTGAGCAGTGTGACTTCTTCAGTTAATTTTAAATCAGATATTGAACTAAAATCTAGATATAATAAATTTAAAACTACCTTGACTTGTCTTGTATTACCTGAAATAACCGGTAGTTTGCCGGCCAGTCCTGTTAATAAAGAAATCTTACCAATTCCAAGCGATTTAAAACTTGCAGATGAGAATTTTCATAAAATAGGACCCATTGACTTGTTGATAGGTGGCGAAATATTTTGGCATATTTTAGGCAACAAACAGTTAAGTTTAGGTATAAATTGCCCTGTTTTACAAGAAACTCAACTTGGCTGGGTAGTGGCAGGCAAATTACAATGCAATAGTTTTTTGGTTACATATTGTAATTTGGTGAAAAATGAAATAAACATTGAAATTCAGGATCAACTAGCTGAATTCTTTAAGTTAGAAGATGTAAAGGTTGCAAGTCCATGGTCACCCGAAGAAATTCAATGTGAAAATCATTTTATTAACACAACTCGAAGACTGGAAGATGGTCGTTTTTTAGTCTCTATTCCACTGAAAGGTAATATTGGTGCACTAAATAGTACTTTAGACTTAGCAACAAAAAGATTTTATTCATTAGAAAGAAAATTTAAGTTAAATAATTCTTATTACAATTTATATTCTGCTTTTATTCATAAATATCAAAAATTGGGCCACATGAAAAGGCTATGCAAGCTTTCTGAAATTAATGATGATGGATATTTTCTACCTCACCATGGTGTTTTGCGCGACCATAGTACCACTACTAAACTAAGAACTGTTTTTGACGGTTCGGCTCGCTCATCTTCAGATTCTGTGTCATTTAACGATGTCCAATTAAAGGGTCCAGTCATTCAAGATGATTTGATATCAATTCTCTTAAGATTTCGGCAACATTTATATGTGGTCACAGCGGACATTGAGAAAATGTACCGTCAAGTGAGAGTATCAAGTGATCAACATAAATTCCAAAGAATTTTGTGGCGCGATAATGAAAATGAAGAATTATCTGTCTATGAACTACTAACCGTCACTTACGGTACCACAAGTGCCCCTTATTTGGCTATACGATGTCTGATTGAGTTGGGCAAGCTTTTTAAAAATCAATATCCACAGGTATCCAATATAATTCAACATGATTTTTATGTTGATGATTTATTAACTGGGTTTGATGATCTTGAAACAGCTCAGGAATGCTGTCTATATATATTCTTATGTCTGGATGTTTCCCACTTCGAAAATGGCGATCAAATTGTCCTCAAATATTTGAAAACTGTAAGTTTTTTTTTATGAATAATTCATTAGAAACTCTCATAATTGGGGAGGACAATACAATGAAAACTCTGGGTCTAACTTGGGTTAGTAATATCGATAAACTTGGCTTCAATATTAATGTACACAATACTGGACAGATTACAAAGAGATCGATGCTTTCATGCATCTCAAAAATATTTGATCCTTTGGGTTTGGTCAGCCCAACCATAGTTTTAGCAAAGGTTCTCCTCCAGAAACTGTGGTTGGAAAAATTAAATTGGGATAGTTCTGTTCCATACGAATAAGAATTAAATGGAACCAATTTGCTGGAGATCTTCCGTCTTTGAATGATTTGAGAGTCAGTCGATATGTCGCTTGTAATAATGCTGTTCGAATCGATTTACACGCATTTTCAGACGCTTCTGAAACTGCTTATGGAGGAGCTGTATATGTAAGATCTGAGAATGACAATGGTGAAGTTTTCTGTCATCTACTCACTTCCAAGGCAAAGGTAGCTCCATTAAAACCATTAACCACTCCACGTTTAGAATTATGTGCAGCACACCTCTTGGCTAAGCTTCTTAATAAGGTGACAAGTTCTTCAAATTTGACTTTTAACTCACTAACCTGTTGGACTGATTTGAAGGTAATTCTGGGTTGGATTCGAACTTCAGTAAATGTATTAAAACCTTTTGTTAGAAATCGGGTCGCCGAGATTCAAGATTTGACCGAAGTGTCCTCATGGCGTTATGTTCCGACTAATGATAATCCTGTGGATATATTGTCAATGGGGTTAAGTGCAAGTACTTTAAAATCGTCAGAACTTTGGTGGCACGGTCCACGTTGGCTGAAGGAAAATTCAGTCCATTGGCCTAGCGACATGGGTACTTTAGTAGAGTTACCGGAAATAAGGTCTTTATTTGTGAAAACTTTATTCGACTTTCCATTTGAGAAATTTTCTTCTTTGTCTCGTTTAAAAAGGTGTATGGCATTTGTTCTTAGATTCATTCATAATTGTTCAACTAAAAGGGAATTGCGAACTACTGGAGTACTATCTGCTCTGGAGTTGGAGAAAGCTTTAAATTTGTTAGTAAAAATATCTCAATCGTCATCATTTACCGAAGAGAATCATGATTTGAAATCAGGAAATGGTGTTAGTGAAAAAAGTAAAATTTTAAGCCTAAATCCATTTATAGATGAAGAAGGAATTCTTAGAGTTGGAGGAAGATTGAAAAATTCAAAATTTGATTACAATAAAAAACATCCTATGCTACTGTCGTCCAAACATTATCTTACTAGACTTATTTTTGAATATGAGCATATTAGACTTCTACATGCAGGTCCACAACAGCTCTTATTTAGTGTACGACAAAGGTTTTGGCCAACAGCATCTCGCAACCTAGCCAGGTCAGTTGTACATAAGTGTTTAAAATGCTATAAGCTAAACGCAAAGCCTGTTCAACCTATGATGGGTGACTTGCCAGCTGATAGATTTCTATCGGGATTTCCATTTCAGGTTGATTACGCTGGTCCATTTTTTATTTTAAATAATTTGTTTTAGTTCTAAAGCCGTTCACCTAGAAATTGTTAGTGATCTTTCCTCCGATGCTTTCCTTTTAGCTTTAAAACGATTTATTGGCCGCCGGGGAAAACCTTCTAAATTGTATTCTGATTGCGGAAGCAACTTTGTGGGTGCTAATAAAGAGCTGAAAGAGCTCTATAAATTAGTAAACAATAATAATGTTATCAATGATTATGTCAACAATGAGGGTATTTCATGGCACTTTAATCCTGCATATGCACCACATTTTGGGGGTCTGTGGGAGGCGGGTATTAAGTCCATGAAACACCATTTAAGACGTGTAGCAATGAATTCTAATTTCACGTATGAAGAGTTCGGCACATTACTCTGCCAAGTGGAAGCAATACTTAATTCCCGTCCACTTTCTCCCCTTTCGGCTGATCCGCATGATCCTTGTCCTTTGACTCCAGCTCACTTCATTATTGGAAGACCATTGACATCAATTTTGAAACCTGATCTGGCGATGATAAAGGAATCAAGGCTATCTAGATACCAGAAGATTGAAAACGGACGCCAGCACTTTTGGACGAGATGGTACAAGGAGTACGTGTCAGATCTTCAAGGAAGAGTTAAATGGAAGACTGAATCAGGAAGACTTACTGAAGGCACATTGGTTGTCATTAAAGATGACAAGCTTCCCCCTTTAAATTGGAAGATGGGGCGTGTAGTTAAAACCTTTCCAGGAGGCGATGGGATAGCAAGAGTGGCTGAAGTAAGAACTCCAACTGGTATAATTAAGAGGGATTTCTCGAAGCTGTGTCCGTTGCCGTTGAACGATACATCTGTATAGTTTCGCTACTGTTTGTTCTTAAAAGGCAGTGCTTTTAAGGCTGGGGGCATGTTAAACCTTGATAATTCGGAGGGTTGTGGGTTGCCTAAACTGAATAAACTAAATCAAGTGTTAGTGAGCGTTTGAGAAAGCTGGCAACAGTGTTTGACAATTCTGACTGAAGTGTGTGTGTAGACAGAAGACAGGTTAAAAAAAATTAGAAAATATAAGACTCATGTTTTTTAGCAGTACGTGTAAAAAAGTTAAATTTCTTTTGTTTTATTATAATTAAAACTGTTGTAACCTAAAAAAGGTAGTAAAGATTATTTTGTGTATACAGTCCACTTCAAATATCAACAGGGGTTGTAAAAGACTTCACAACAAGGATTTGTAAGTCCATTTTTAAAAATCCAGTGACGGAAAATTGTTCTTTGTTGAGAAAAAAAAACTATGCAGTTGGCTATTTACAAATTGTAACTATTGCCTATGGTAAATATTACTTTTACTTTTAGGTTTTATTCAGTTAGGTCATTAGTACTGACCATGAATTAAAAGTAAAAATAATTTTTTGACTCGTGATCGACCTGATTCTTATCCGTGCAAAGATTACACTTTATTGTTATTATGTGTGTGGTTCTGTCTGAAAATGCATTAAAATGTTTTAGGGGTGGTGCATCACAAAACACAATGCACTAAAAAAGATTTTGAAGAGATATTTGCAGAGTGGCTCCGGCACGCGAAACAACGACGTATGCGAGAAGAGGCTGTTCTACAACCATCAATTAGTTAAGATTTAAAAAAAAAGATTTTAAAAGCAAAAGCAAATAAACCATTTTATGAAAATTACAGAGGTTGTATTTTTAGTAATTAACAGAAGTGTAACAAAATGAGTTAATTTCTAGAAAAATAACTCAATTAGGCCACGCTCACACATGTTAAATGCGTTTTCGTAGGGGTTTGAATCGTGCGAACACTAAAATTGGGATTCCACATTGCGTATTTTTCTCATACATCTCATTTTAGACAAGTCTCGCTTAATGGATTATTATTCACAATGTGGAATTCCAGCTTTAGTGTTCGCACGAGTCAAATTCTTATGAAGACATTCAATTTGAGCACGGCCTAGAATATTGCGGAGCACTGTATACGTCATATTGAAGCAATATACAGATGGTACAGGGTGATTGATTGAATTTTGACCACCCCCTTAACTTTCTTAATTTTGATTTTAGCAAAAAACGTTGAATACAAAACCAGTAGATATTGAGGTCTACTTTATTTTTAGATAAACAGTTATCATACAGGGTGTCCCAAATTTGAGTAATAAACCAAACTTATGTTTTTTTAAATACGATGACCAACTTTTTATCCGATATTTGAATTCCACGTCAAATTCTAGGCCTAATTGATGTAAAATGTCTGTATCGATATTCAAATGTTTTCGCAGCAGAGTCCTTGATTGATTGAATTTTAACCACCCCCTTAACTTCCGTATTTTTGATTTTAGTAAAAAAACTAGTTGTAGCAACAGTATTTGGGCTAGTTGTATAGATATTTGGATCTACTTTTACTCTTATATAAACAGTTATTATACAGGCTGCACCAAATTTGAGTAACTAAATTAAACTTTAATCACATAGTCGAGGAAACATTGTTAAAGTAACAGATGCTGCGGAAACAGTTGAATATCGATACAGACATTTTACATCAATTCCTAAAATTTATAATATCGGATAAATTGTATTTAACGTTTTTTGCTAAAATCAAAATTAAAGAAGTTAAGGGGGTGGTCAAAATTCAACCAATCAACGACGCTGCTGCGGAAACAGTTGAATATCGATACAGACATTTTACATCAATTAGGCCTAGAATTTGACGTAGAATTCAAATATCGGATAAAAAGTTGGTCATCGTATTTAAAAAAACATAAGTTTGGTTTATTACTCAAATTTGGGACACCCTGTATAATAACTGTTTATCTAAAAATAAAGTAGACCTAAATATCTACTGGTTTTGTATTTAACCTTTTTTGCTAAAATGAAAATTAAGAAAGTTAAGGGGGTGGTCAAAATTCAATCAATCACCCTGTACATCTATCCAATCTTCAATAAGTATATTCATAAAACCTCAAACTATTACGTTAGAAATACATCGATTTTCAATGTGCCAGATATGTCACACTTAGACGTCTATAGTATGTTGTTGAAACGTAGTTGAAATTAAAAATTTTGCTTTCTCAGTTAGTGATGATCAGCCTATAATTATAGGCAAAAAGTACTGTGAATCTGACTTTTTCAATACCCCTTGCAACAGTTCTAAATTTGATATTTACAGTGTTACCAATTTGTCTGATGAATTAAATCATTGGCCATTGTCTGATTTCCAATGTAAACTTGTCCGACTCCAACAAAATTCTAGATTTGTCGTTATACCCTTACTTCCTTACTTCATTCAAACTAATAAAACCATTATATTATTTTTGTATGTTTTAGGCTGCTTAAATTTAGGTTACTTTTTTTTTGTTATTTTTATATGCCTTAATTGTACAAAGTTGTATATCTATACAGGGTGTCCGGAAAATACGTGTACAACGTTTGACGACAGACTCCTGACGTCAAAATATGTCGATCTAAGCCGACTTAGTTATATCCAAAATTGTCTCGTTTAGCCGGTAGAGGGCGTCAAAAATTTGTAAAAATATTGGGTACAATTTCATTTCTTAAAGAGTATTGATAAGTGTATTCAGCAAGATGGCGGTCATTTTACACATTTGCTTAAGTAATGTTTTTGGTTTACTTAGTTTCTTACAATAAATAATTTCAACTTTATTATACCTACTTTGATGTATGCAGGTAATTGTAAATTTTTTTTTTCTGGCGAAACAGCTCATCCACCGGGAAATATTAAAGAGGTAAAATAGCTTCAAAATACTTCCGGTCACTCGACAAAAATATCTGGGTTGTCATAACGCCGTTCATATAAAAAATGAGGAGAAATGTTGACGTATTATATCACTTTTATAACACTTCCACTTATTTACAGCCGGTGACTATACTACTAGAAAACGTCATTTTATAGTATTAGTCTACATACTAAAATTCATTAAAATCCATTAGCAGGTTTTCACGTAATTTAGTAAAAAACCAATATTTTTACAAATTTTTGACGCCCTCTACCGGCTAAACGAGACAATTTTGGATATAACTAAGTCGGCTTAGATCGACATATTTTGACGTCAGGAGTCTGTCGTCAAACGTTGTACACGTATTTTCCGGACACCCTGTATATTAATGCTTAAGGACTTTTACTTTTAAGCACAGTTATTAGTTAATAGGTTTTATATATAAATGTCATCAAAATGTATCTCGTAGATGTCCTGGGTTGTGGCTAAATTTGTTACCTCTAATGAAATTGAAGTATTGCCAGAGAAGTGGCTACTAGCTGACAAACAAAGTGCAGTCTATCCACCAAATTATCCGAGATCAAGATTGGAGAAAGCAATTAGAACAGAAGAAGAGCCTAGTTCCAACTGGAAATGCTTTGAAGTGAAACTAATGACTTCAAAAATATATAAGAATTTCTTAAAGGCATCAGCAATTGCATCCAAAGCATGCATAACATCTGATTTAAGTGAATCAGAAAAGGAACTGCCAGCAAAAAGGCAAAGGAAAACTAGGGAGCTTTCTAGTAGCGAGGAAGAAAACGAAGAGGAATCTTCTTTGGATGACTTTCCAATTATATCAGCTAGTAAGTACATATATTTGCTAAGGTTTACTAGAATTTGTATAACTTAGGCCAAGTTGTACAATCAGGGTTCAAAGACGGGTTTAGCTGAACTCGTCTGGTACTTGAACCTGCCCATAAGAGTATTGCTGTCAAAAACCAAATTAATTTGACAGCAATGCTATTCTTATGGGCAGGTTCAAGTACCAGTTGAGTTCAGCTGAACCCATCTTTGAACCCTGATTGTACTACTCGGCCTTAGTGTAAATTAATATTTTTCAAAATTTTAAGTTCTTAAATAAATTGTTTTCCTTCTTATACTATAATTATATAACTGTTTAATATTACATGTGTCTGCTAGCATGTCTCAGTTAGAGTAGAATTTATTTCTAGGAAAAGAAACAGCAAAATCAACGTCAAAATCAGCTAACATCAACTCTGTAAGAACAAATAAATCAGAAGGTAGGTAAAAATATAAATAATAAAATAACTTAACGTATACAGGGTAATTCAAATTCGACCCTCACCATTGGGATCTCAGAAACCATAAGAGATACGAGAAAGTTTAAATTGGGGCAAAGTTGCGCAATTTAAAGCTCAACCAAATGCTGTTTTAAAATTTTTGATTTTCCGAGTACTTCCGAAGATATACGAAAAAAACTGAAAATTTGATTTTTTGTTTTTATTTATTTCTAACCTTATTTGAAGAGATATCCCAAAACTAAAAGCATCTTTTCATTGCCACTTTTTCCTAGCTATTCGATGATGGATACAAATTTGCCACACGACGTTTCGTTTTCTGTCAGTCATCATCATGATTTTAGTGATGTATAATAACTTATGATTTGCTTCATAAATAACAAAATAATTCAATAAAAACTATTTTTACTTTAGTTATTGGCTTTGAGTTAATGGGCCGTTTTAAAAAATGTCATTATTTGACAGTACTTGTCAAACACGATAATTCGGATGATCATTAGAGCGTCAATCATAGTTAAAAATGTATCTAGAAAAGAAACCCCCGCAGAAAATGTTATTATTATACAAGCATTGCTGAACTATTTAGGTTCATCAAAAAAAGAGATTTGTTAGCATTATCTCTAACTTAAAAGGCTTATTTATGTTTCCAAGAGAAAGATCATCATTTTAAGAACTTTATTTTTTGCCAAATTTCAATTTTGTATAATGTTAAGTGCAAGTTTATAGTTATTTATACAGTAAGTGACAAACCATTTTTTATTCATTCATATTTATTCGAGTGAATAAACCGGTTTAGGTCACGTGTCTTATACAGTATTTTATTAAATTTCGACTTCTTATATTAAAAAAAAAAACTAAAATTACAGTACTATTAAATTTGCACCGCGCCCCGTAGATGTAACATTGATGTTTGTTTGTTTACATCTGTAAATAGGCGAATGTCATTCAGAGTGATTTAATAGTTATTTATACAGCAAGTGACTTAAACCATTTTTATCGCTTAGGTCCACAAGCGTAGCGAGTGGCCTAAGCTCTTCGAGTGAATAAACCGGTTTAAGTCAAGTCACGTGTACACCTTTGTGACTAAGTATGTTCAGGCCAATTGCGTGTGACAAGTACTACCAAGTAATCTTCATAAAACGTCTCATTAACTCAAAGCCAATAACTAAAGTAAAAATAGTTTTTATTGAATTATTTTGTTATTTATGAAGCAAATCATAAATTATTATACATCACTAAAATCAGAATAAAACGTATATACTATCTGGTGGGCTAAAAATCCAATATGGCGCCCATAAGAAAAAAGAAAGTTGATGATGGCTGCCAAAAAACGAAACGTCGTGTGGCAAATTTGAATCCATCATCGAATAGCTGAGAAAAAGTGGCAGTTTTTAGTTTTGAAATATCTCTTCAAATAAGATTAGAAATAAATAAAAACAAAAAATCAAATTTTCAGTTTTTTTCGGATATCTTCGGAAGTACTCGGAAAATCGAAATTTTTAAAACTGCATTTGGTTGAGCTTTACATTACGCAACTTTGCCCCAATTTAAACTTTCTCGTATCTCTTATAGTTTCCGAGATCCCAATGGTGAGGGTCGAATTTGAATTACCCTGTATAAGTACACTAAACCAAATATGTAGTATTTTTTACCAGTAATTGGCGGCTAGCTCAATATTGTTTTGTTGTAGTGGCGATCACTCCAAATGGCAATGGAAATGGAAGTTTGGATATGTCTTCTGGTGCTATAATGTCAAAACTAGGTAAGGAGACGTTATTAATATTATTTTATTAGCATTAGAACTTGAAAAAAGATGGTTTCATAGTGGGATGGTGGTCAATAATTTAGGGGTTTAGTTGTTCCCTTATATTATTTGCCTTATAGAAGGATTGTCTCTTTCTAGATAAGCTTTCCAAGAAGGTGATTGATTATTCAGTGAAACAAAAACGCATCTTAGAGGATCATGAAAAGAAACTGAAAGATATTAGAGTCAAAACTCACGAAAACTTTGAGTTGCTAACCCAAATTTTAAATGTATTACAAGGTGTAAATACTCTCAATAATGTATCTCAAACCACAGGCATATCAGTTGAAAAGTATTTTCCAATTAATGATGAAGAGACATTGCTAAAAGTAGAGCAACTAATAGTTGAAGATAACAATAATCGATTGTTACTAGTAAGATAATTACTTTAATACTTATTGTATCTGCTTTATTATTTATATGGATGTTTTTAGGCATTATAATTGAATAGATATCCATCAGCTAACTAGATTGGGTAAAAGTAGAATTTGGACAGTTTGTAGCATGAATTTAAATTAGCTAGTGCTAGATATTAATTCCACGGCAACTTGTTTTACTTTAACACTTTATTTTGTTAGGTGTTAATATCACACTTTTTTATAACATGTGACGTGCTTTTACAGGTAGATTCTCTAGCAAAAGTGGGTGGATTGACTTTCAAAGAAGCAGTAAGACGGATTTTGCAGAAGCTACTCACAGATAACTTTATGTCCCAGTTCAGCCTGGTTGGACATAAAAAGAAAAAGCCATTTAAAGAAACTCAGCTTTTTGCTGCATTACTGGGTAAGAATTAACCACTTATTTATGAATAGTAAGTAAAGGGTGTTCAATAATTGTTATGGTCAGGTCACCTATGGATGGCAATTGTCACAAAAAACGTATGTCTTAGATAAGGTTGTAAACAATTATTCTATGACAGCAATCAGAATCAGCTTTTTCATTTCAAATCATATACGACATTATCTCCGCCCTACGTTCATGCTAGAAAGAGAGAACCACAGCCAACTACGACCATAACAATTATTAAATACCCGGTACTTAGTACTTGTACAAATTTATAACTATGATTTAAAAAAAAACTCAATTTTGACCCAAAATTTGAATATTTTTCTCTGTTTCATAATTTGTTTAGTATACAGGATGTCCCACGACGAAAGAAAGAAAGAGACCGAAAATTCCAGAATTCTTAAAAATTTTTCTCTCTAATTACGTGTGGATTTATGTCACACCAGTAGTGTGAATTATGTCTATTGAACATTCCATTTTTAGTGAATTTGGCCTCGTCGATTCAAAATCAAAAAAAAAATGAAAAAGGGTGAAATTTATGTTTCTTCAGGATCCTCTGAATTGAGCTTTTGGATATGCCTGATTCTACGGAAACTTGTCTTATTGACAAAGTTGGATTTGCAACAAAATAGCCCAAAATTGCAATTTCTACATTTGTATTATTAAGGATTGGTTTTGTTTTAATAGCTTTTATCTTCACATATCCCGTATTCTTAAAATTTTCAATTATTTGCTTGACAGCTTTTGGTGATGGCTTTGGTTTTTCTGGATAACGAGCGGCAAATACCTCACATGTTCTACTCACAACTTTATCACATTCTCCGTAAATAATAAACAGATTTAAGTAATCTTGGTTTGAATAACGTAACCGCGACGGCATATTTGCAGTTGTCAAAACACTCAAAACTAGTGTTATTAACATGCCCTGCAGGTCTCCAGTATCACCGTGTGTCAAAAGCATGACCAACTAGAACACCACATAATCCCAACCGTGCAGCATAATAAAAAAATGTTTATTCTCAAATAAAACGTATTGGGTTGGATTTAGGTATAGGCAAGTAAATTGAAACTTATAGTAATTTTTAATGCTCAAAATGATTCCGTCATAAAAAATGTAGGTTTCTATTTAAAAAACTTGAGATTTCTCATTTTTTTTAGTGGCAAGTTTATGATTTTTTTTGACGACCCTGTATACAAATGAGTCATTACGCACCCTCAGTTTAATAAAACGATCCTTTATTTACAATAACCCAAAGTTTCATTGCAAAATGAAATACGGTTTTAACATAGTACAAAAATATGTTGAGCGTTGCAACTGTCCCTTTTTTGGAAAAACATCAAATATTTCGAAAACGGCTAGAGATAGGCATAGGGCATTCTATACAAAAGTTGGTCAGAATTTTGTGATGAATCCAAATATGTAATAATATATAGGGTGTTCTATTTAAAATAAGAAAGTTGTGATCGACTTCCGGTATAAGCGGAAGTGCAACCATCTTGAAAATATGTTAGTTGGATTGGGCATGCCCACATCAGTATCCTGCCAAATTTTCAAAACTCTCCTATTTATACTTTTTCCAATATCAATCGATGTCTTTCGTCGTGGGACACCCTGTATAGGTAACTACTTGTGCAAATATTGGATCTCTCTTTTTTGCTCAAAATTATTAAATACTTACCCCTTTAAGTTCATACATCAAGTGAAGTTAGTATTAAACAAAATAAAACTAAACATTTAAGATCATCTGGATGGTTAAAGCAAATTACTACATATTGTTGCGAAGCGAACTTTTGATTATTAGTTAGGATTTCTTTAGTTATTTGTTGTTACCCCTGTATGTTACGTTGCTTTGTTTACGTTCTACATTCTTTTGTCTGTGTTCTAGAAAATCCTGGCTCCGTTGCTTATATAGAGAGAGATTTATGTTATAGCTTAATGAGTGTGAGAGAGAAAGTCAATTTCATGAATATTTGGGAACTTTCTAGAAACCATGGAAGCCTATATAAGCAGCTGAACCAGGCCTGGTTAGTTAGTTGTTGAGTTGATGGTTGTAGTATGTGGTTGTAGTGAAGTTGAAGTTGTCAGATAACGAGGTTAAAGTCAGTGTCAGTTTATTGTTTGTAAACAATATACAGTGTTGTACAAGAAGTGTGATATTAAGGAGTACGACGGTACAATATTAATTGTTTATACAAGTTGATAAATATTTTAAAGCAGAGTTATGTCGTTGTACACAATCCGCTTGTCATAAATTATACAATATAAATGATATATGAATATATGAAGTTTTTTTTTCAGATGCCATCCAACGCCTTGACACACGAGTGACAAGTAAGGAAATTGAACAGCAGATTGCCATTTATTTAGCAAAGGCTACCGATAGAATTAAGCGACATAATAAAGATGTATTAACCTAAAAAAAAATAAACTTTTATTTTACAGAAATCATCCATAGTTATTCCTTTTTGAATATATTACAGAGCACTTTATGAATCACTTAAAGATATTCATGTATCTGCTCATAATATTATAAGAATAATCCAATGAATATTCCAGGAATGACCAAAAAAATTGACATTTAGATATGACTAGAATATTCCGAAATGATATTCATGGAATAATCAATATTCTCAAGAAAATGACATTAGTTCATTCCTAGAATATTTGTTGCTATCTGGGTGGCTCATGTTCTTTTAACTCTTCCAATAAATTTACATTTGAATAACGTTTTCTTTCTATAAACCATCTTTTGGACCATTTCTTTCTAGACTTCTGTTTTCTTTTATGGAGTACAAAGAGTGTGCCAACTACTGCCAATAAAACTGGTGTTGGTAAAACGTGCTTCATTGTATTTATCGAGCACTAGATACCTAGAAAATAATTTAACCCTATTGTTTTTGTGTTGCAAGAACATGGAGTCGATTCAGGCATCCCAATAGGTTTCCATGTTTGTAGGCGTTTATGCAACTGATGCAAGTTTCATGAAACATAAGAGTCGATGCCTGCATCGCAGCTTACATCAAGGTGTGTAGGCCGCTTAAGAGTGAGTGCAGCATAGTACACGACGAATGTAGAAAATAAATGATAAGTGACTACAAACTAGATTAGTCTGTTTTTAGACTATAGAAAGTCATGATAGGGACGACAAATAAATAACGTCCAATGGTTGTGACTTACTTTCGTCAAGAGGACGTCACTTTTTTTTTTCATGTAGACGTCATTTGGCCTAAAACCATGTCGTGTTTTGGACGCCTTTTAGACGAATAATGAATAATGCTACCTGAGTTGGCTCTCTATTCTATATCACTATGCAAATAGTAACTGTGGTACTCTCCAATAACACAAAACACTTGATACAAACACATGTAACTTTATTAATAATATATATAAACTGAATATTGTCTTTTATCGTACTCCACACCAAGACTCCACTATATCAACCATCAACTAACTATATTTCTCCGCTTCCTCGCTTCCCGTCGCGCACGTCCTCCGTATCGATCTCCTGCGTCACCTTGGCAGGTCTCCACATTCCTTCCTTTTTTTCCAGTCTAAGTGGTTCTACACGTGGTGTTGGAAACTGGACTTCTTCTTTTTGGTGGGTAGTCACTTGGTCACTTATTGAGGCTTGGTCTATGATGGCATCTTCCTGTATCTGAGCGGAAACTGGAATTGTTGGTTGAACAATTGGGTAATTAGGCTTCTTTGGGATTTTCTTTACATGAGATATGTGACGTTTGAATGTCTTTCCATTACTTCCTATTGTAACTTCATTTCCTTTCCTCTCCAATACCAGGAATTCTTCGTTTAGAAATCTACTTTCTAATTTGTTTGAGGTTGTCATATTAAGAGCAACAACTTTATCACCAGGCTGTATGTCGCACATTTTTGCTCTCCGGGCTACATCTTCCTTCTCCTTTCTTTTCTGTTTATTGATTATATCATTATCTTTGGCTTCTTCGTCTACATCCGTGCTAATTAAATCGTCAATAGATGGGATTTTATCTCTAATGTTTCTGCCGAATAAAAGTTGAGTTGGAGATTTACCCGTGGTTCCATGTGGTGTTACATTGTACATTAATATATATTTTTGAATTTCTTTGTGATAGTCTTTATTATGTGTATAGGCGATTTGCAGTCTTTTAAGAATAGATTTATTAGCATTTTCGACTTCTCCGTTTGCTTGAGGCCAGTATGGGGGAGTTTGAATAAGTTCAATGCCATGATTGCTACAAAATTGTTTAAATTCGCCACTTACAAACTGTCTTCCATTATCTGCTCTTATACTTTTTGGATACCCTAGCCGTACAAAAATTCCAGATAAGTGGTCTATTATTACTGCTGAAGTCGTGGTTTTTAGAAATTGTATTTCTTGGTATCTAGAGTAATAATCGATTATTACTAGAACCATCTCTTTGTTTGGTAAGGGTCCCATTAAGTCTATGGCTAAACATTGCCATGGTCCCTCCGGAAATTTATGCCGTTCCATCGGTGGAGGCCTATTGGGTTGAGAAACTAATAGACAATCCCGACATAATTTGACATATTGTTCAGTATTTTTGTCTATTGATGGCCACCATACTTTTGCCCGAAGGCGTCTTTTCATCACGGTTTCTCCCGGATGACCTTCATGAGCTAAATCCAGAATACGTTTGGTCAAAGATTGTGGAATCACAATTTTACGACCTCTCAAAAGTATTGGTCCCATTGTACTTAGCTCGGTTTTGAAAGCTGAGTATAAGTTCTTATCGTTTGCACTCCATAACCCGCTATTTATTTTACTTACAGTCTCTGCTATCAAAATGTCTGTTTTACTTTCTGATACAATTTCTGATATTTTTACAGCTTTGGGTGCACTCTTTTCAATCAATGCAAATATATGAAGTTCTCCTTCGCAGTCAAATGACTTTTCTTCCTGCAATTTGCACAATCTGGAAAAAGAGTCGGCAATATTACACTTTCCCGGTCTATAAACAACTTTAAATCTAAATGCCTGCAATCTTAACAACCATCGTTCTATACGAGCAGGGGGTTTGGATGTTGGTTTAAATATCATTTCCAAAGGCTTATGGTCGGTTACTAATTCAAACTCTAAACCAGCAAGGTAGAAATAAAACCGTTCTACTGCCCATACCAATGCTAGGCTCTCTTTTTCGGTCTGTGAGTACCGTCGTTCTACATCAGACAAACATTTACTTGCAAACGAAATTGTTTTGGGACTGTGTTGATGGTCAAATTGTAGAAGAACTGCTCCTAATGCAACTGGGCTAGCATCTGCGATTAGTTGAGTTCGTCTTTTTGGGTCGAAATACGATAAAGTGGGCAACTTAGCTAAGGATCTCTTCAGACTTTCAAAATGTTGTTGATGATATTCATTCCACTCAAATACTGCATCCTTCTTCGTAAGCTGTCGAAGTGGTTCCGTGTTTGTTCCTAAGTCGGGAAGGAATTTTCCCAAATAGGTAACTAGACCTAAGAAACTCCTAATTTCTTCCTTATTTTGAGGCGAACGGAACTCCAGGATTGTCTGCACTTTCCTTTGATCTGCCTCTATGCCTTGTCTTGACAATTTATGCCCTAAAAATTCCAGTTCTTGGACTTTGAATAAACATTTTGATTTATTTAGTAGAACATTGTAGTTGTTCAAAATGTTAATCACTTTATTTAGACAGTGGTCATGTTCGGCCTCTGTAGCTCCGTATATTATTATATCATCTAAATAATTAAGGCAGTTTTGACAAGACACTAGAATGGCTTCAAAAGTCCTTTGGAATATTTCCGGTGCTGAATTTACTCCGAACATGAGGCGTTTGTAACGGAAAAGACCCTTATGAGTAATGAAAGTAGTGATGGGGCGGCTTTCAATATCTAGTTCCAACTGGTGATATGCACTTTCCAGATCTAAGCGAGAGAAATATTTTGAGTTTCTAAGTTTTGTCATGAAGCTGTCAAACGTAGGCAGTGGGTAGTTTTCTCTTTTGATTGCTTCATTCGCCCTACGCATATCTACGCAAATTCGTATGTCTTTATTCGGTTTGAAAATTACTACGATAGGTGATATCCATGGGCTGGGTTCTGTAACCCTTTCAATTATGTCTTTTTGCAATGCTTCATTGATTTTGTTTTCTACTTGTAATTCAACCGATATTGGGATTTTTCGTATTGGTTGTTGCACTGGTTTGATATAAGGATCTATGCATAATTTAATACAAAATCCTTTAATTTTAGGGAATGCAGTAATCTTCTCGCACATGGTTGCATTTACCCCTAACTTTAAAACTCCCAGTTGTTTTGCTATTTCTTTCCCCAGTAAAGACATGTCTCCATTTGCGACAACATAGAAATATGTGATGATTTCATTTCCATTTAACGTGTTAATGGTTGTGGCAAAACGATGGTTAATTTTTAGTGGCTCACCCGATGCATACGACTTCAAAATATCTTTAGTAGAATAGTCAACGTCCCATACTACTGCATTGTTTTCCTCTAAGAACTTCCAATCTTTTTCACTTATAATGTTAGCCTTGGATCCCGAATCAATGAGCAATGTTAGTCGTATTCCCCCAACGTTGCATTCAAGAAGCTCATCTGATGAACCATGTTGTTGTATTACCTCCGTGTTGTCTATCTTGAAGCAGTCGAAATTTCTTATTTGGTTTCTGCCTTCTTCGTCTTCAGGATTCTCGGCTTCAACAAAGTTTACACCGGGTCTATATCTTTTATATCTTTGGCCAGTCGAAACAGCGGAATTGGGTCTCTTCAAGAATTGTTTAGTTTTACAACAAATAGCATAATGCCCTTGAAAGCCGCACTTTCTACATTTTATATTCTTTGCGGGGCAAGCTTGAATATTGGTTGCATGACCTGGTTTACCACATCTTAAACATAATTCTGTTTGTCTTCCACGTTGAAATCCCACTTTGTTCACAGTTAATGCCGACGATGAAGTGCTTGGTTCACTAGTGCCCTTGTCCATTGCAGTTGACTGATTGTTTATTTGTTCGTGAACTTGGCACAACTCAATAATTTCGTTTAATGTACGTTCTTTCTCAAGTAGTTTTTTCTTAAGTTCTATTGATGCCCAACTATCAATAATCTTATCTTTCATACTTATTTCGGTGGCTTCAATTTCGCTTTTCCCAAATGAACATCGTTTTGCTTGTTGTCTAATTTTTAATAGAAACTTATTAAAATCTTCGCCGTCTTCTTTTCTGATGCTCCGAAAAATGTGTCTTTCAAAAGTTGAGTTTTGTTTTGGAGAAAAATAATCTGTTAGTTTCTCAACTAATATTTTAAAGACGTCGTTCTTTTCTACCTCAATGTACGTTTCTATAGCTCCAGGTATACTATAAGCTACTTCTTGTAGTTGCGTGCCCCCCATATGTAAAAGTTTATTCCTCTTTTTCACCACATCTGTAATGTCTTCGGATGCTAAATATAATTCCAAAGATCTCAGCCATTTTTCCAAATTGCCTCTGATCACGGATTTATCAAAATCCTCACATAGAAAAGGTTTAATTCCAGTTTCCATCTTAACCTGCAATTAAATGCAGTTTTGTAAGTAGGTATGTAAGAACTATGCTTTTTGTTTTTCGGTAATACCCGATTTTATGCTTTTAATATAAACCTAAATCTCCGGTACGGTCAAAATATAACATTGTTAAAGGTAGGTAAATAATCAAAACCTATTTAAAGCAAAAAAACGCAACAAAAAACGCGTACCGCATACCAAACCCTAGTATCATAAATATTTTCGTCAAAACACCAACTACAGTATTGATTTTAGTTGGACCGTTTGATAAATAAAATTGTTGCAAACCAACGTTATAAAATGTCTATAATTAAAGTAATTTCGTAGTCATTAGTAGTTCTTTTCACTAAGATAAACAAAACTGTCTTGTAAATTAATAGCAAGTTACGTAGATTTAAACTCACGTTTCTAAAGCGTTCCCGGTCTTTTTAATGGTGCTCTCAGCCCTCCTTAATTGGTGCTCACAGCCCTTTCTTTTATTGGTGCTCACAGCCCTTTCTTTTATTGGTGCTCGCAGCCCTTTCTTTTATTGGTGCTCACAGCCCTTTCTTTTGGTGCTCACAGCCCTCCTCGATGTCTATTAACATCGCAAACAATTATTTGAACAATACCTTCTTGATTATGTCTTGATGGACTCTCTCTTACCTTATGGTTCGAATATAATCCTCGTCGCCAATTTGTGGTACTCTCCAATAACACAAAACACTTGATACAAACACATGTAACTTTATTAATAATATATATAAACTGAATATTGTCTTTTATCGTACTCCACACCAAGACTCCACTATATCAACCATCAACTAACTATATTTCTCCGCTTCCTCGCTTCCCGTCGCGCACGTCCTCCGTATCGATCTCCTGCGTCACCTTGGCAGGTCTCCACAGTAACAATTATGGATAGTTCTTAGAAACCACACGTGATTAGCATTGATTGATTTTTCGATATAAGTAAATCGGTGCTGAGCAGACACACAAAAGTTACTACACACAAAAAGTTAATTTTGCTGTAGGATGTTAATCAGTTGTAACATAAATTGTACGTGTGATAGATATGAGTGACTAATTGCTGGTCCTTGTTTACTCCCAATGTCAACTTCTGCACAGTTACTCAGTTCGCCATGCGTAGATTGGCATTTAAAGGAATTACAATTTTCCTAATAATTCACCATTTAGTCAGACATGAAATGAAAATTATTCGTCCAGATATTGTGGATAGGACAAAGCTGCATATAGCATAACAGCAAATCGAAATAGCAAATAAAACTACATACAACCCGCCCCTCCAACTTTAATTTATTAATAAAATAAATAAGAATTCCAATGTTCGCCTGCATGACTTTTTTTGCATCTTGCCTCACCGGGAGAATATCTGAAACAAAGAAAATATTATTACGAAAAGTATATAAGAAATGTCAATGTGTTTTAACTGAAGCTTGATCTTATATTGTAGCATAAAATCAGTATAAAAATTCATTCCATATTGAATGGTAATCTAACACACCAGGGGGTCTATTTCTGACCATACGCAACTTTAGAAACGTATGAAAATTATTGTCAAAATGGATTTTATGCAAAACACGTATTTGTCAGCGCACGGAAAAACCCACCAGTTAAAGCAGCGCACGGAAAATTGACACTTTCCAGCATCCACGGAAAAGGTACATCTTTTCAACAATGAACAAACCAAAAATTAGATAGTTTTCAGAGTAGTAAGTGAAAAAAACATTTATTTTATTTTAATTCTTAATTGCAAAAGATAATCTAATGAAATTAGGCATACATGTTCAACATTTCAAAGCAATCATTTACGATTTTTCTCAATTTTTGAAAATAATCTGGACAGATACGGGAGCCGTTCAAAGGGTTTGACATCTTATTTTTTTAAGCTGTAATTTAAGAGCAGTCTGACACTTCTAAGAAAAGTATGTCTGCACATTTCTTTTCATTTTGCATAGTATTTCAGTTATGGTAACTTTTATAAAATGAACGATAAAAATTTCGTATCTGTCCAGATTATTTTAAAAACTGAAAAAAACTCCAAATGACTACTTCAAAATGGTAAACAAGCATACGAAATTTCATACGAGTTTTGTTTTTGATTAGTAATTAAGTTAAAACATTTTTTTGGAGAGCACATGCTTAAGGCCCGTTAACTCCAATAAGTAATAAACTCAACCACAGTTTATATGACACTTTTCGTAAATTTTTTATTTACTTTCCACCATTTAAGTATCCTACAATCAATTTGAACCACCCTGTATTATGCTCTAGTATTTTTGGATAGTGCTACTGACTATAAGTTTTGTTAAAGAAAATGGCAACCAAAAACAAAAATTTCCACATTCGAAAACAAGTAAAACTTTAAGTATTGAACTTAGGCAAAAATTACTTGCATATTGCTATCTTACTTTTCATAGGTTATTTTAGAACGTTGTTTAAAATTTTCTTTGGACGAGACAAAAGTATGAAATTTTCAATTAGTTTGCAAACATATGCACATAGACTTATAATGTTGAACTAAAGTAATGTGCATGTCATGTTCTTCTTAATTCTTCCAAAAAAGCTTTTTTTCTATGATAATAAAAATTGAAAATCCTTATTTGATTAAAAGACTTTTTTGTATTAATTATTTATTCCGTATCTCTAACCAATTTCAATGGTAATATGCTAAGTGCATGTAAAACTGCCGTAAATCATGCATGAAAGTTGTTGCCCTAGAAACAGCTTGAATGAATTTTATGGTTATTTGACAAAAAGTGCCCGATCCGAAGAAGAAGAAAGAATATTTTACATGCACGAAACGTATTTTGTAGACTATATTCCGATTAAAAATATACTGTTAATTCTGTAATATAACTTTTTTTGGTTTTAATTGTCAGATTTGCTTAGATGTGCCGCCAACTTGTTACATAGTGTACCGTCGTGCTCCTTAATAACACACTTCTTGTACAACACTGTATATTGTTTACAAACAATAAGCTGACACTGACTTTTTAACCTCGATATCTGACAACTTCGACTTTACTACAACCATCAACTCAACAACTAACTAACCAGGCCTGGTTCAGCTGCTTATATAGGCTTCCATGGTTTCTAGAAAGTTCCCAAATATTCATGAAATTGACTTTCTCTCTCACACTCATTAAGCTATAACATAAATCTCTCTCTATATAAACAACGGAGCCAGGATTTTCTAGAACACAGGCAAAAGAATGTAGAACGTAAACAAAGCAACGTAACATACAGGGGTAACAACAAATTACTAAAGAAATCCTAACTAATAATCAAAAGTTCGCTTCGCAACACTGCCCCCCTCCTAGAGTTGATCGTCCCGATCATCAACTTCACCAGCCTTGGGTGGTCGGTAAGGTGCAAGTCGATCCAGGTGAACTATTTTCATTTTCGCCCGATGTCCTCGCTGTATTCTGTAGACGACGTCGTTCAGACGCTTTATAACGTCGTAGGGTCCCTCCCATGACTTTCCTTTCTTTAGAGCAGGATTGTATAACCAGACCTGATCACCGGCTTGGAATCCGCTGCTGTTGGCCCTTTTGTCATATCTTGTCTTTAGTCGGTCGCTTGCAAATTTCAACTTCTGCCGGACTTCCTCATGGATCACGTGCAAGCGTTGCGCCAATTTTTCTGAAAAGCTATCACAAGAGGCTGGGGGTTCTTCCGCTCGTCCAAAAAGAAGATCCATTGACAAACGAAGCTCTCTTCCAAAGACAACACTAGCTGGTGTTTTGCCAGTGGAATCATGTACTGCCGATCGATAAGCCATCAGGAACAACGGAATGTGCTGATCCCAATCTGTCTGATTGTTATCGACGACTGTCCTTAGGTAGTTGTCTAGTGTCCGGTTGAAACGTTCCACCATTCCGTCTGACTGTGGGTGTAATGGAGTAGTTCTGGTTTTCTTAATTCCCAATCGGTCACACACTTCCGTGAATACTGCCGATTCGAAATTACGCCCTTGATCCGAATGCAGCTCCCTCGGTACTCCAAATCTGCAGAAAAAGTTGTCAACCAGAACTTCTGCTACAGTAGCGGCTTCCTGGTTTGGTATTGCGTACACTTCTGGCCATTTACTGAAGTAGTCCATTGCGACCAAGACATAGCGATTTCCGGAATTAGTTTTGGGAAAAGGACTCAAACGGAGCTCCGACATTATACTGCTTCATACATCCTCGGCTCCGAGTTTTGGGACCCTTGCTACTGAAACAGTCTGCGCAACGCCGACACCAATCTTCTTCATCTGAGCGGCTTTGTAGCCAATAGAACCTTTCCCTAACTTTATTTAACGTTTTGTTGATGCCAAAGTGTCCTCCACCAATTCCATTATGGGCTTCTTTCAGTACGTCACTAACTCGGTTTCTTGGCAGAACTACCTGTAGTCGTTCTTCTTTCCCATCCGGACTTTCCCATTTTCTTTTTAGTAAATCTCCATCAATAATAAGGGACTCCCATAATGCCCAATATCCCTTTAATGTTGGAGACTTAGCGGAAATCTCCTCCCAATTTGGTCTTTCTCCACGCTCTTTCCAGTTAATTATCTGTCCTAAATCGGGGTCTTCTCGTTGATCGGCGGCCAAGTTTTCCCGATCCCATGCGATGTCATTTTTCAGAGCGATCCTTCGACAAGGCTTTCCAAATTCAGCTATCTCCAGGCGTTTACAGTGATTGCAACCTTCCACACAAGGTCTTCGTGACACTGCGTCCGCGTTTCCGTGCAAACGTCCCTTTCTGTGTTCAATCTGGAAGTCATATTCTTGAAGTCTTTGCAACCATCGAGCTATTTGTCCTTCTGGATTTTTGAATTGAAATAGCCATTTCAGAGAGGCATGGTCCGTCCTTAGTCTGAATCGTTGTCCGTACAGGTATTTGTGAAACTGCTCGACTGTTTTCACTACGGCTCACTAACAGCTCCTTCCTGGTTATGCAATAATTTCTCTCTGGCTTTAATAGTGATTTGCTGAAATAGGCGATCACTCGTTCTTCACCATCTTGGATTTGAGATAAAACTCCGCCTAAACAAATATTACTAGCATCTGCGTCCACAATAAACTCTTCCCCAGGTCGTGGAAAAGCCAAAACTGGTGGAGAACAAAGGGTTACTTTCAGTTCTTCCATGGCTTCCTGACATGTTGTAGTCCATTCGAAGGGCTGGTTATTCTCCGTCAATTTGTGTAGGGGTCTGGCTATATCAGCAAATCCACGAACAAACCTTCTGTAATAGGAACACAATCCCAGAAAACTTCTCAATTCGTGCTTGTCTTTCGGAACAGGCCAATTCTTTACAGCTTCAGTTTTCTTCGGGTCGGTTTTTACTCCTTTTGACGATATAACGTGTCCCAAGTATTCGACTTCTTCTTGGAAAAAGCTGCACTTCTTCGGATTTAATTTCAGGTTTGCCCCTCTGAACTGCTTGAAGATTTCTTCAACGTTTTGCAGGTGTTCTTCAAATGTTTTGCCCATAATAATGATGTCGTCTAAATAAACAAGACAGGTTTTCCAAGTCAATCCTCGTAGAATAGTTTCCATTAATCTTTCGAAGGTTGCCGGAGCATTGCAAAGTCCAAAAGGCATGACGTTAAAATGCCACAAGCCATTTCCAGTTGAGAAGGCAGTTTTCTCTTTGTCCCGTTGATCCATCTCCACTTGCCAGTATCCGCTTTTTAGATCCAAGGTGGAAAACCACTTTGCGTTAGCCAGAGTGTCTATGGTGTCATCTATTCTGGGCAAGGGATAACTGTCTTTCTTAGTAACTTCATTTAGTCTTCTATAGTCCACGCAGAATCTTGTCGACCCATCTTTCTTAGTAACAAGTACCACAGGAGAACTCCAAGGGCTGGTGGATGGCTCAATGACGCTGCGATCCGCCATGTCCTGTATAAGATTTTCCACTTCTGCCTGCTTAGCCAATGGGAGCCGTCTGGGTCTTTGCTTAATGGGCAAATAATCCCCTGTTTCAATTTTATGCCTCACTAAATGAGTTCTTCCCAAATCCGTTTCATTTAAGGCGAACACGTCCTTGTAGTCGTGAAGCAAACGGCCAAAAGTCTGTTTTTCTTGATCAGTCAAAATTGAGCTCGTCTTTTTCATTAAGTGTACTAAACACTCAGGAAGGTCACTGTCGGGGTTTGGTTTTGTTTCGTGCGACTCCTTAGTCACCATAAGTACTGGTTCGGATTTGGCTATTATATCGCCTTTTTTTAATCTTTGACCACATTCTTTCAAATTGGCGACTTTTACGTATGCTTGGCCGTTTTTCTGCTGGACTAGGGTGCGGGCTACAAGAACTCCCTTCTTCACAGCTTCATCTTCCTCTTCATAACTCGGTTCTATCAGCTGAAGTTTGCTCAATTCCGTTTTTCTGTCCAAATTAACTATAACGATGGTCTCTGATCTTGCAGGTAAGTTGACATCTTCCTGCAACGTGACTTCCCTCACACGCATATCTTGTTCGGGTGTCATTTTCATTGGTAATGGTAAAACTTCTTGACCTGTGAGTTTTTCCATCTCGTAAGAACACGACAAGGAAACGCCCATTATCTTCCACATCATCTAAACTCAAACGTATTAAATCATCTCTGCGGCATGCACCGAAGATGCCAAACACTAAAATTACTTTTGCTAGTAGATATTCTCCATCTGAAGCTTCACATAAAAATTTGGTTACTTGTTCTGCTGTAAGAATCTTGGATTTCTTTGGTATATATCCTACAGCTTGTCGTTTCAAAAAAGCAATCGTTTTTGGATATTGATGGTGAGTATTTTCTTTTATTGCCAAACAACTCTTTAACATAGAGAATCGACTCCATAAAGTGGAGGATTTCATAGTGTTGGCTTTTTCAGAAAAATATACTAAAAGAATATCGTCACTCACAATTTTGATTCGTTTCTGAGTCCGCCATTCGGTAAAACTGATATATTCTTGTTCATATCTCAACCTGGATTTCACTGGTAATAAATCTGTACTCACTTCTGCCGCTCGTTGTAAGATATTTTCGGGAATATCCCGATTTTCTTCACAATCTGAATTCATTTTTGCAAAATGTAAGAAATGCATAAATACTTAATTTTCACTGACAGAAAATAAAATTTGTCATTAATAAATAAATCGTTGCTATAGACACATTACTCGTTTCTTTTTTTTCTTCGGGTTGCCATAGGATATCTAGTATCATGGATATCTATGTTTATTATTAATCGCACGGAAAGAGGGATCGGGAAAAAATTTCCGTGCGCTGCACAGAGGAGCCATTTATTAATAAGGTGGCAGAAAGTCGAGTTTAAGAACTTTCAGTAATTCTTTTTCTAACTATATATTATAATAATACATTTATCATAGTACTAGAAATGACCTACAGAGGGAGTTGTAATGCAACTATTCCGCTGTTGACATGGTAAATACTTTTATCTACTCCTAGCATGGTAATCATTCATTACATAGCTCATTTTGAGTTACGTAATGAGCGATTTTACCGCACTAGTGCGATAATAATCGATTTTATCGCACTAGTGCGATAAAACAACTTTAAATGAAAATTTCTGCTATAATTGTTTATTGAATTTAAACATAACTTTGATAAAACCATGAACAGACCTATCTTAAATAATAACTATATTTTACTTTTTATAAATATTAAAAGTGAAATGAATTCCTGAATTAGAAAGTTCTTGGATCGAATTTACACAAAAAAAAAAAAAAAGGCTGGATGAACTATAGGTTGCTGCCAAGGATTCAAAGTACACGAGTAACACTTTTTCTTGAAAGGGACTCTTTATGTTCTTGGTCTCGCACCAGGTGACAAAACGTTGATACATTTTTTCATATTTCTCCTTTGACTTGGCAGGCAACAAGCCAGATACCACGTTTGCGGCAGCTTCTTCAATATCTGACGGAAGTTCTTCAGACATGTTCATAACGAAATGCACTTTTAAAAATTTGTGACTGACACTGTTAAATTGTCGCTTAAGTGATATGTGGAAACAAATGGCCACCATAGCAACAACACCAAAACAGTACAGCGTAGATGACAAGATTTAAGGGTAACAAATAACTACCCGTAGTAAGCATATACGAGGTACTCGTGTGATCACCACAACTCGGTCTACGACCTCGTCGTGGCAACACTCCCACTCGTGACTATAAAAATGCTCATACCCCACTAGTAATGTAAATAACTATTATGTTGTAGAACCACATGATACGACTTTAATTTAACGGGTCAATTTCTAGTCTCAACTACAACTTTTTTGTTACTTTTATCAATATGAAATCTAAAAAAAATGTTAAATTATACCTTTAAATATACAGGGTGTCCGGAAAATACGTGTACAACGTTTGACGACAGACTCCTGACGTCAAAATATGTCGATCTAAGCCGACTTAGTTATATCCAAAATTGTCTCGTTTAGCCGGTAGAGGGCGTCAAAAATTTGTAAAAATATTGGGTACAATTTCATTTCTTAAAGAGTATTGATAAGTGTATTCAGCAAGATGGCGGTCATTTTACACATTTGCTTAAGTAATGTTTTTGGTTTACTTAGTTTCTTACAATAAATAATTTCAACTTTATTATACCTACTTTGATGTATGCAGGTAATTGTAAATTTTTTTTTTCTGGCGAAACAGCTCATCCACCGGGAAATATTAAAGAGGTAAAATAGCTTCAAAATACTTCCGGTCACTCGACAAAAATATCTGGGTTGTCATAACGCCGTTCATATAAAAAATGAGGAGAAATGTTGACGTATTATATCACTTTTATAACACTTCCACTTATTTACAGCCGGTGACTATACTACTAGAAAACGTCATTTTATAGTATTAGTCTACATACTAAAATTCATTAAAATCCATTAGCAGGTTTTCACGTAATTTAGTAAAAAACCAATATTTTTACAAATTTTTGACGCCCTCTACCGGCTAAACGAGACAATTTTGGATATAACTAAGTCGGCTTAGATCGACATATTTTGACGTCAGGAGTCTGTCGTCAAACGTTGTACACGTATTTTCCGGACACCCTGTATAAATATAGGAAAAATGTATTGAGATTTGAATAATATTAAACCACTTCGTCACTTTCTTGTTTCGCTGCTAAACACAAATTTAGGTATAAAACATTAATGAATTTAGTTGATTTCCGGTCTCTTCCCGTTGGAATAGTTCTTCATACATTATACCCCTGAGTCTTAGCTACAAGATGTCATTAAAACATTTTCCGCAAACATCCGCCATTAAAAAAATCGTGGTTATTAATTATAGTCTGTCGCGGCTAATTCTCATCACCTGAACTTGCAGCGAGTGCGAGAACCGTACTCGCTCAAAATGGCAAGCAAGGGGTGTGGACCATAAGAAGGTAGTTGCTGAAACCAAAAGAAAAATTCAGGAGCAGTTTAAAACGCGAATGGGTTTGATTGTTGATCGCCCAAAACCTGGATTCGGTAGCTCAAACGATGGAAATACTGCCAGGCGATTTTTTGAAAATGTATTTATATTAAATGAAATTACTGGTATTGATGCAGATATTATCACAAGACTAAAAATTATTCTGCAGACCATTTCATCTGGCTTTAAAATAAATATAGATAGGTTTAAAACATTTAGCCTGCAAACAGCTAGATTATTAATCTAGTTAGTAAGTTTTGTTTTGAATAGGACTTTGTGATACATAAAAATGTCAACATATTGTTTATGAAATGTTCACATTATTTCTCTACTTTTTGCTGTTCGGCTTTTGTTAATTAAATTATTTTGTTTTTATATAATTTAGTTACCTAAAAATTTTCCTATTTTCCTGTGTTAATCATTTTACTTGAAGAAACGAGGCGAGGCGAGACCGAGGCCGAGGTTATTTTAGCAGCAGAGGTAATTTCACAATTTAAGGATGTGATCATGTATTGTTATGTATGTGTACCTCTAAAACAAGCAAAATAAACTATTATTATACTATTTCTCAAAATCGATTATGCTGCAAAAACTACCATAAGAAAGAATAAATATATTTTTTGAGTAGAAATTTAGTTGACCAATAAAAGAAATTCTAACTAATGCCGAATTTAAGAAAAAAAACTCTCTGAATACTCAATAAAAATATAGGTATTTTCTTTAAAATCAAGCCCAGGAAACAAACTCACATTTTTTTTTTCTGAATATTTTAATGATGCAGAAAAAAATATAATAATCATAGAATTTTACCCAGTTTTATGTTATAATTATGTCAAATTTAATAAATTAAATATTATTTTTAATGCCAAACCTTTAATTTATTAGAATTCTGGTAATAAACATTTCTGCCACAAATTTTGAATCTTGCCCCTCTGTGCGCTGTTCCGAAAATGTCATATTTACTGTATTTTATAAACAGTTGAAAATGTAGTATTTTCTGTTAAGTATAATAAAAAGTTATTTTTGCACTATGCTATATTTGTTGTGCTTTGGTCATCAAACAAGTCGATTTTATAAAAAATGTTGTATGCAACCCATACAAAAAGAACTTTTTTGCATTTACGTGTGGTTAAGCTCGATCTTCGGTCTCAAACAACTGGCGTGCAAAAAAGATGTACTTTTTGCGCTTGTTGTATAAATAACTATTTTGTCGTACCTGAAGCAAACATTCTACTAATAGTATTCTACACTTACAAAGAATGGCCCTGCAGTCAATTTTTCATCATAGTAAAAGCTAATCTTTTTTTGAAAAAATTAAAATAATAGAAAAGCTATTAAGTTTATGTATACAACATATAACATATATGTTTTAGAATTTCAAGTAGAATTTAAAAACGTATTAAAATATGTGATTCTAATTAAAAAAACTAATATTTTTATCTACCACGAATTTATGCACCACCTTTTGCATAGTAAAAAAAAAAGATATTTTTTGTTTTTAAAAAATTGTCCTGCTTAAATTATATTATTATCATAGATGTATAATTCATGTAACAAATCTTTATGCTCAATCAATCAGTAAATTCAAAAATTTTATAATATAGAGAGTGTTACATTATAAAACAAAGAAAGTTTGGACTGTCACAGTTTTACAGGATACTTTATAGGTACCCAAATAGTTTACTTTGGTTTAGGTTTAATCCTTTAGATAAATCCCTAAAAGTTTTGTATTTACACTTTTTTTGTAAAATAAAATAGATAAGATTAAGAGTGGGTGAAAATAAAACCAATCACCTTGTACCTACAGAAAACTAACTATTTTTTTCTATTATTAAGGCAAGTATAGCCAATCACATTAGTGTTATGATATTTGCCTGCACTGGCAGTAAAATCTCTATTGAGTGAAAAGCACTGCTACTAACTAAGCTACTGCAGTAAATAAACTTTATATTTTGCCAAAAAAAAAAATCATGATTTAATCAAACCTCACAGAAATGTTAGTGTTTAAATTGAAGTTTCAGTATTGCTTTTACCAATACAACAGCAGCCGTAATTTAATCCAAGCTTAAACTAAATGTGGTTCAGGCTGTGACAATACAAGTGAAAACACTCACAGTCTAGTACAATAGTGCAAATAAAGATTAAAATAATCAAATCAAACTTAATGTTAGTTCCTGTCTATCTGAGATATTATTTATAAAAAAGAAAAAGCTCGAATAAAAAAAATATCTAAAAGTTTACAAGACTTTACTTGGTTTTTAAAAGACTGCAACTGTACAAAGATGTTTGCTTTATAATCATCATAAGATAGAAGATGTCTCATACAAATGGTTTTTCAAGTTCATCATTTGATATCACTGCAATCTACCTCATTATTACTATTACTTTAAACATGCTTATAGATAACTCTAAACATATTGACTTGAAGTACAGCAATACAATTTACTATAGTGCGATGCTTTTCATATTAATGTTAATTTCAGTAAAAATAGAAAACTACCATTAAAACATGCTCCTTTATCCGCAGTTCTAATGAAGTACTTCTTAGTGGGTTCTTTGTGAAAGTCATGCTTTCTCATCCACATGAAAAAGTAAGTATTCAAGCATATACTGGATACAGATCTATGAAATAGGCCTGTTCGAAAAATGTTTCTTGTAAATTCGATGCATTAGCATTACTATCTCAGAAACTATAGATGATAGAGCTTTAGTTAAATGGAGGCAAAGTTGCGCATTTTATTGCTAAAAAATTTGGTAAAAAAAAATTATCATTACATCCAGAGATATCCGACAAAAACCGAAAAAGTTATATTTCTATTTTATTCTTTTACCACTTATTGATTATTTTGGAAAACCAATGGCACCTTCTGGAGACACTTTTTTATGCTCTTCAAGAAAATAGTTTTAGTTTTCAATGTGGGAGACGTTTCGTTTTTTAGATAGCGTTATACGGACCTGAACTTTTTATTTCGTTTTTTAGTAGCTACAGACCTTCCAAAACAAATGATGTGTCACACTTGTGAAAAAATAGCTATTTATGTAACCAGTTACGAAAAGATCGATTTTGTGTAAGGAATGAATGTTTACAGGATACTTGAATGAGTTACACAATAAGACATTTTCGAAACGTGTTGCATACATAATTTTTTCTAATTTTGACCAAAAAGCTGGGAAAACCATCTTTTAAAGTGATTTAACACAAATATTCGCTTTCATAGCACCTTGTATAAACTGTGACAACGACATGTTATGATGGATGTCGCCCATATGTTTCTACGGAAATGCATAAAAACAGGGAGTGATGAAATGAACTTTTCATAACTAGTTACATAAAGTATCAACTAGTTACATAAAGTAAAACGTTTTGTCACTCTAATCAGTTTTGAAAAGTCTCACTTTATATGCCAAAATTAGAAAAAAAATATTTTGTGTATTACCTATACTTGGTACGTTTTTTAAATAAATTAAGTAAATAAAATTAATATGTAGCCATAATGAGTAGATAATTAGTTTGATATAACTTAATAATTAGGTTCATTGCTCCTTCGAAAAAGGGAGAGAGTTTCTTATGGTACTTTTCATTAATTTAAAAAAATATATATATGTTTTTGGTTAATTATTTATTTTTCAGATACTCACATGTTTGAATTTGAGGTTGAGCTTTGATGAAACAGCTTAAACTTTATTTTTAGTGTTAAAAAGAACAAAACCTAATAATTAAATCATATCAAACTAAATTACCTACTCATTCTGACAGCTTATAAATTCCAAATGCATATTAAAAAATACCTAAGTACATTAGGTATAATTTTTTGACAAGTGTGGCACATCATTAGTTTCGGTCTGTAGCTAACAAAAAAAACAGAATAAAAAGTTGATGTCCATACTTGAAAATTTGAAGTCGATGATAGTATCTAAAAAACTAAATATTGGAGTTGAAAATTAAAACTATTTTCTTGAGTAGCATAAAAAAGTGCCTCCAGAAGGTGCCCATTGGTTTTCCAAAATAATCAATAAGAAAGTGGAAAAAAATTAAATGGAAATTTTGCTTTTTCGGTTTTTGACGGATATCACCGGATGTGATGAAAATTTATTGAATTTTTTTTACCAAATTATATAGCAGTTAAGTGCGCAACTTTGCCTCCATTTAACTAAAGCTTGATCAAGGATAGTTTCTGAGACAGTTATATGCTAGTAATATAGTTATAGATAGTAAATAGTTTCAATGCTAATGCATCAAATTTGTAACACCCTGTATACTTAAAAAATGCTAGACTAACAAAATTTGTAGTACCTAATGATACATTAGCAGGGTTTATTACATAGGTTAAGTATGAAATTGCCATTGTAATCTTATCTGGGCCACCAGGCATTATGTTCATCAAAAAATATACATTTACTTGATTTTACTTTAAATTTCTCACCTATTATTGGAATAATGGAATATTGTATTAAAAATATAATTATTTTAGCTGCATGCTGCAAAGCTGCATGAATCTTTTTGACATAACAAATAACAAGACAAAAACAAAATCAAAGTGACAAGTCAGAATTTTAGTTGACATTACAACAGATGGAAGTGGGGATTAGCAGAATTTGACTCCTCAAAGCGATACGCCATGTGACGTCACAGTGGGTGCTCGGATGCACAATATGAAATTAAAATTTTTATATCATTCATTACATTGAACAGTAAAGACTAGAAATCTACCTTCCATAATGGATGCATTACTTTCCTTCTCAGGCAGTGATTATAGTGGGGTAAGCTCAAATAATCAAAATAGCTAAAAATTCTGTTTCATTAAGTATTCGATTGTTTAAAAAAAAAAACATTGTAGCTGCACAAAGATGTTTGCTTCACAATCATAGTACTAGATAGGCAAATGTTGTATCATATAAGTGGTTTTAGGGCTATCATTTGATCTGAAAAATTGCCACTTATATGAATTTGAAAATACACATTACATTTGATCTCACTACAAACTACCTCATTATTAACAGGGTTGGCAAGTTTTGGACAGAGTGGTTTAAACGAACCAGGGCAGTTTTAACCTGGCCAGTTATTGTATTAATTGCCATTAATACATAAGAGTATATACCCCCATTACCCTCTAGGAATACATTTTTAATTTTGGTTTTAACCAGTATCAACCAACTCAAAATCAAAAAAGTGGTCATTTGCACATCCCTGATTATTACTGTTATGGCAAACATGCTTAGATAACACTACATACAGTGTTTCCATACATACTGCCTAAATTCAATAAAATTGAAAAGACTAACTTTTCACAAAAATGCTCAAACTCCTATGTTTTTATTATTAACTGCTTGCTTGTGTTATGTAAATTGGAATTATACAGGGCAGCCCAAAAATTCGGTATTTAAAATAATTATGTTCTTTTTACTGTATAATTTGATAATTATTGTATAATTTGGATTCTAGAAAAAAATCTAACTTGTACCACAATTGTCATGCAAATATTGATATTTTGAAACCAATAATTTTCCAAGAAGTCAGATTAACATCCTCAACAATTATTGATAACATCTTGTCTTGGTTATTGTCAAACAGGCGATAGAGTTCATATTGAACAGCTGATTTTAATTTTTTACTATTATTTTAAGTAAACCTATCCTATAGTTTTGAAAAAGGTGTTTTTGACCTTTATTTGAAAACAATTGAATATCAGTATGGAGTATATTGCATGAAATATGTTAAGAATTGTTTGTAGAATCCAAAACCCCCTTTAAAAATAAAAACATATGGTCCCAAGTGTTTTTTCAAAAAGTTGCTTCCATTTTACCAAATTTATGCAGTATACAAAGACCGAGACAAAGACACTGTCTAATACATATTAACTCAAGGTTGAGCAATAGCAATGCAGTCTACTAAAGTGTATAATGATGATTATTGTGTTAAACATAACAATAATGAAAACTGCAATGCTTTTCATTTGCATGTTAATTTAAGTCAGTATACAGACCTTAAAACTTGCTTTTTTATTCACCGTTCTAATGTAAGTAGTTGAACCCATTGCTCACAATTTCACTCTTCAACTTGATTGATATGTTGCATCTTAGTGGGTAATTGGTTCCTGGCTTAGGTCAATTTCTTCATAAAAGTTGTGTTTTTTCATCCACATGGAAAAGTAGTCAAGTATTTAGCATATACAGGATACAGATCTGTGAAATAGGCCCAATTTGTTACTTGAACCACCCTTAAAAACGTCAGACTAGGACAATTTGTAGTAATGATGCATGAACATATAGGTTCCCTATGAACATATTAAGGTTATGTATGAAATTGCTACAGCAATCTTACCTGGGCCAGCAGGCGTTGTATCCATTATGACCATTGAAAAATATATATTTCCTTGATTTTAATGTATAATTTTCAGCAATTATTGGATTATTGTAATAAAAATACTATTATTTTAGCTGCATGTTAATTTTTTTGACACAGCAAAACCATCGACCTCTTAACTTATGGACTGGCCTTCGCTTCACGAAAGCACGACGGAGCGTGCGGCCAACATTAGTAAGAGAGAAACGAGGAGACCGAGAAAACGACGACTTTTACTTAAAGTTGGCTTAATATGAGATTAATAAAAAACGGTAGCAATTGAAATTTTTATTAACGTAACAAAATGTACATACGAGCAAATTTTCAAAGCGTTTACTTAAAAAAAAACGCTTTTATTAAATCTGAAAAGCATCAATTATATAGTTCCCATTTTATTGTTTTAAAGCAATATGACATATTTTGAACAACATTTCAGCCATTTAAAGAAATGTATTGCAGCTTATTTAACACAAAAAAGCTTTGCCTAGAGTTTTACTAATCAAATTTGAGAGGATATAAATCCACATTTTATTGATTCCTATATCTGAGGAACTTTTATGGGTGGTTCTCAAATCAGTGATATGATCAGTCTTCATGGCTCAGACTTAGTGTTAACTGTTGTTGATTCAAAAAATCACTTCTATTTATTTGATACTGATCATTAACAATATACAAATGGGTACTGGGCATATAAATATGACAGATGTTATATCGTCTGTACCATTAGTTGCAAATTTAGGTATTTCCTTAATTTAAGCTCCTGTTTTATACATGTTATTATTGCAGGTAATACTAAAAATTGGTCTGATGAAATTTTTTCCTTTTCCATCAAGTCATTCAATACTGAACTTAAATCATTAATTTTTTTCTTTTGTCTTCTATTCTTACATTGGTAATATTTAATCATTGCCTTATACCGACATACAGTTTCAGACGCAACCTTAAAGAATCGTTTGCTTTTTACTGGACATCCTAGGTCACATTCTTTAAAATCCCCAAAATAAGTAGGACACCTTCTGTCCCTACAAATATAAATGAATAATATAATAGAAAACTGTTTCAATAAAAGTAGGTATCTTTTTCTTACAAAACACCTTAAAAAGTTGAATAATTTTAATATAAATATAAGGGTTGTCAAGTGGAACATCTAATATATAATTTTATCACTTAATTTGTCAATGTCCAAATACATACTTTGTAAGTAGTGTTTTATTATAATACCTGAACATTAATTGAAAGGCTAAAAACAATTTTTACTGCTTAATAACCTTAGACACTCTTAGGTAGTACTTAAAAATTAAAAATAGAACAATTAAAAATTATGACTACAGTGACCCACTTAAGAACCCTTGTATCCACAAAAATAGAATAAAAAACCAATGGCTCCTGATTAAAATGTACATATTATTCAAAAATTTACCTTGCAACTATTTGCAGTTTCTGGGATGATGCTGAAGATGATGATTCAACTTTAGTCTGGTTTAGAAAAACATCAGAGCTTGTAACTGTGTCAGCAACCACTTCATTTAAGTTCCCCTGTGTTTGGTCAACAGTACCACTATCTGAGTCAATTTCCATCAAAATGTCCGTAGAATGATTTGGTTGCAAATTCCCATTATCACAATTTGTTTCTTAAAAAAAATTGTTACAATAAAAAAAAACTGTATGAGGATTGGAAAGAAAATTAAAAAGTAAAATTGTTATATTATATTAACCTGTTTCCTTCCTGTCTCTCTGCAAAACTCTCCTCTTTTTAACTATTTTTTTCAAATGGGGAGGGAAATTAAATACAGAAGGAATAGCCCCTTTTTTCAAAACTTTGTTACCATGAACATTGGTAAAATAGTCCTCCTCAACAAAATGTTCTTCACATATCACTGCCCTTTCTCCAGGCTTGTAATTCTCTCTTCTAATGGCTTGTATCCATGCTTTTTTTAAATTACAATCCTTGGGAAAGCTGAAATAATTTAATCATCTTCTGAGAAAGTTCTGGCAAAACAGGTATTTTTTATTTCAAGGTGGATAAGTTGTAAATACATTAGCAAACTTTGCTTACCCATGAAACTTTATTTTCACACCTTTATTTCTTCTCCTCGTACAATTTATAGCTGCACAAGACTCAACCATTGTTGTAATCACTGTTCACAAAACAAAAAGTTACGAAAAACCGTCAAAAACCAACAAAAATACCAAGTTATGAACCCATAACAGCTGACTAGTGTCTAGTATAGTAGAAGTGCTTAGCTTAGCAGTGCATAGGTATTAAGTATAGCTCATTGTATCAAATCAAATCAAATCATTCTTTAGACCGCTTTGCTATAGTTCACCTCCAAGTTAGAGAAATAAAGTTTTTAAAAACGAATTTTGTATTTTCAAACTTATAATTGGCGCAGTCGGTAGGATAAGAGCAGTTACAATCGAAGTCACGTTATCGGAACGATTCAATTGTTAACGCGAGTTTCAACTCCTCAGCTCTTATCGAACGTGATAGACTGTTTCGGACTCCGAAAAGTGATTGAGTTTGCTGTGCGTGTGTTACCGAACAACAGGACATCACTTCCTCAATTTGGGTTGTGCTACATAAGGCTCTAGAGGATCACCACGCAGGAAGAAAAGACTGACAACACCAAGGGTGAGTGCCCCAGTATTCCTGTCGCTTTTCCACTTTCCCTGGTTAGGAGAGTAGAAATAATTTTAAGTTTATTTTTGAAGAAAAGTTAAAAGAAAAAGTAAGAAAAAATAACTAACTGTTAATGAACAGAGAACTTGAAGATTTAGTCAATCAATTTGATAATACTTTAAATTTATCTAGTAATTTAAGACAATCTTCCAACATGCAGAACGCATCTAACGCTTCTCAAGCACCTCAAGTAAATTATACTTTACTTAAATTGTTTATTGACACTATTCCTCTATACGATGGAAATTCTATCACATTGAATAGTTTTCTATCAGCTGGTGACTTTCTTTTTTCAACATATGGTCAACCTAATGACAATGTTTTAAAAAACTACTTACTTCGTACTATAAGAATGAAGCTTACTGATAGGGCTCAAATTTTAGTTGGTTCAAGACACGAATTAGATACTTGGAACAAACTTAAAACAGCTTTGTCAGATTGTTTCGGCGATAGACGTAATTTAGAATGTCTAGAACAGGATTTGTTTATGGCAACTCCTCATAAAAGTGAAAGTTCCTTAGAATTTGCTAAAAGGATACAGGTTCTAAGAAGCACGCTTGCTCAAAAAATTAATTCACTTCCAACTAATGTAATGGACCAACCCACTAAAGTGATCTATTTACGGCAATACGATACACTATGTTTGAGAACTTTCATTAGAAGCTTACCTGGATTTTTGCAAAGTATAATTCGTTTGAAAAATCCCGATTGCATTGAAACTGCAATGAATTACATTATTGAAGAGGAAAACTTTCAATACACCCAAAACCTTTTCAAAAATCCAGTACAAGATAAATCTGCTTTTCATAACAAACCACAACATAAATCGTATTATCCACCCGTAAACCCCTCTATGTCATCTTACAACCGAAATTACCAACCTAATGCAAGTCATATGCAAAGACAACCGATTCCAAATCATTTTAATCAAAACTTAACTTACAATCGGTTTAGTCAACCTAATATGTTTAATAATCAGCCATCATTTCCAAATTACGGAAACAAACCTGCATTTCCACGAGGACCTATTAATATACAACCTCGACCAATCCAAAATTAACATTTCCCGACAAACAGACAAGTTTTCGGACCTCCTCAAGATGTTTTTAAACCAACCGGTAAAATACCTGTTGAGAAACCTGAACCAATGTCAACACGTTCTCGTTATACAATGCCACCCCTTTCATCCCGAAATAACCACTTTAGACCAAACGGACCTAGAAATTTTGTGTCTCAAGAACTTTACCATTTGGAAGAAAATCCACAAGAAATTGATGAATTTGCTTTTCCACAAATTGACTATTCTTGTGAAGACGAACAGACTCAAAATCACAATATGCACCAACATTTTAATAATGAAGAAGTTCATGGAGAAAGCCAAGACCAATTAACTTACGCTGAAGCAGAAGACAACTATGGAAATTTTCATCAGATCAGCCCTCCAACTTCTCAGACCTAACAGTAGAAATGCATACTGAGATTTTGAATAGTTTACCCTACATCAAAATTAAAAATCCAAGTTTAAAGCTACTTGTAGATATTGGGTGCTATAATTCAATAATTCGTCCTTCTATTGCTGAAAAATACTTTCCAAATACAATTTTTAATTCACCTTCAATAATTAAGACAGGTGTTGGCGAAAAGGAAACTTTGTTTAAAGTTAATATACCTGCATTTCAAGAATTTCAAGTTCATGATTATATTACTTTCATCTTATTTGATTTTCATGAATACTTTGACGGTATTATAGGATTGTATGATTTAAAACGTTTCAATCTATCGATTGACCTTGTAAATGATCAACTTAGCAACAACAAACTAACAATTCCCATACAATTCCGACAACCGCAACTTGAAACTTACGGTTTCACCGTACATTCTCATGAAGTCAAGAAGGTAAACGTCCCTGTTTCTCACCATAATGTTGACATAATCATACCCGAAACCTATTTAAATGATCTTTATTTTCCTGAAACACTAACCACTGCAAAGAACGGATTTTCAGTAACAGAAGTTTTTAATTACACAAGTAATGACATTACTGTGCTATTCAAAGAACCCATGCCGTGTCACTTATTTTCCCACGAACAATACGAACATTTTTCATTGTTTCATATGGATAATATTCTTCCAAAAGAAAGTGCTAAAAATAGCAAAGTTAACATTATCGACTCTTTAAGATGTGACCACCTTAATCTTGAAGAAAAATCTGCTCTTACGAAACTTTGTAAACAATTTTCAGATGTTTTCCACCAAGAAAATCAAAAATTGTCCTTTACCAATAAAGTCAAACACACAATTAGAACAACTGACGAGATCCCCGTACATTCAAAAACTTACCGTTACCCTTTTGTACATAAAAATGAAGTACATCGACAAATAAATAAAATGTTAGAAGAAGCCATAATCCGTCCTAGCCAAAGTCCATGGAGTAGTCCAATATGGATTGTACCCAAAAAGTTAGACGCTAGTGGCAAGCAAAAATGGAGGATTTGCGTAGACTATCGCGGTATCAATGCCAAGACTATTGACGACCGTTACCCTTTACCCAACATTACTGACATCCTAGACAAGTTAGGTAGATGTACTTACTTTTCGACTATAGACCTTTCTTCTGGCTTCCACCAAATAGAAATGGACCCCAAATCGATTGAGAAAACAGCATTTAATGTCGAAAATGGTCATTTTGAATACCTTCGAATGCCATTTGGCCTAAAAAATGCACCTGCAACATTCCAGCGTGTCATGGACAATGTTCTGCAAGGATTGCAAGGAAATATATGTCTTGTCTACATGGATGACATAATTGTGTTTTCAACTAGTCTCGAAGAACATATTAAACATCTCCAAAAAGTTTTCGAAAGATTAAGAAATGCCAGACTAAAAATTCAGCTTGATAAGTCAGAGTTTTTACGTATAGAAGTTGAATTTTTGGGCCACTTAGTAACAAAAGATGGTATAAAACCGAATCCAAGAAAAATAATGGCAATTCAAAAATTTCCAATTCCAAGAACCGCTAAGGAAATCAAATCTTTTCTGGGATTGCTTGGTTATTATAGGAGATTTATTAAAGGTTTTGCTAAACTAACTCGACCCTTTACGAAATGTTTAAAGAAAGGAGCTACCATCGAGCACACTCCTGAATATATAAAAACTTTTGAAATTTGTAAAAATATTCTTTGTAACGATCCAGTTTTACAGTACCCCGACTTTGAAAAACCATTTATTTTGACTACCGATGCATCTAATGTAGCTATAGGCGCTGTATTGAGTCAAGGAAAAATAGGTAGTGACCTTCCTATAGCATATGCCTCCAGAACTTTAAATCCTGCAGAGACCAACTATTCGACAATAGAAAAAGAACTATTGGCTATAGTGTGGGCAACTAAATACTTCCGACCGTATTTATTTGGGCGCAAGTTTACAATCATAACTGATCATAAACCTTTGCAATATCTTTTCAGCCTGAAAGAACCTAATTCGCGATTAATTAGATGGAAACTGAAACTTGAAGAGTTTAACTATGAAGTTCAATATAAAAAAGGATCTCTTAATACAAATGCTGATGCATTGTCAAGGATTGAGATTAATGCTATCGAAAATCAATCAATACTAGGAAATCCAGGAGATATAAATCGAGAAATTGATCACTATATAGAAGAAGAACGAAATCGAAGTCTCAGTCAAGAAGAAATCCAAGAATTAAATGACATAATTAGACCAGTAGAAGCTGAAACCAATACATCCAACATCAATGTAATATCTGATATCCAAATACAAGCCCCAAGTCGAGAGTCTGATGACATAACTGTACATTCAGCTGCAGAAGACCCTATTTTAAACATTCCAATAACTGAAAATTGCCTCAATACTTATACGAATCAAATCATTTTCACCCTAAAACCTAAAGGACGTTATCACGTAATTCGAAGTAGTTTATTTCAAACTAAATTTCGATATTCTGTGTGTCTTACTGAAAACTATTGGGAAGAACTTATAAAATTCTTTAAAGAGCACATAAGTCCAAATAAACTGTACTGTTTATATATAGCTAAATCCGAAATAGACTTAGCTAATAGAATCAGTATCATTTTACCAGAAACGTTTCAACATAATTCTTATAAGCTAGTACTTACAAGAACATTAGTAACAGACATTGAGGATGAAAATCGTCAAAACCAACTCATTGAATATCATCATAATAAAAGTCATCGTGGTATTAATGAAGGTTTAATGACCCTAAAAAAGCTCTATTACTGGCCAAACATGAAATTAGATCTGACAACTTATGTGAATAATTGTGAAATTTGTCAACAAACGAAATACGACAGACATCCACCGAAAATTAATTTCAGTATTTCTCCTACACCTTCACAACCTTTTGAGAGCATTCACATGGACGTATTCCAAATTAATAGTGTCAAGTTTCTCACAATTATTGATGTCTTTTCGCGTTATGCACAAGCTTATGAACTCCAACCAGCTTGTACCGCTACAATTGTGTTAGATAATCTTGCAACTTTTATCAGTCACCATGGCCTACCTCAACAAATAACATGTGACAATGGTACGGAATTTGAAACGTCCTTGCTCTTAGAATTTTGCAAACTTCACAAAATTAAATTACACTTTACAACAGCTGGTAATTCCAACAGTAATAGTCCAGTTGAGAGATTACATTCAACTCTCATTGAATTTTATCGCATCTTAAAACTTAAAAATTCCTCATTAATGCATAAGGAATTAATGCAATTTTCTATAATAGGATAAAATTCATCAATTCATAGTGTTACTAAACAGAAACCTTTCGATGTTATTAATGGACGTATTAACGCTTTAGATCCCTTTGATTTAACAGATGAAATAATCGTTAATAAATATATTAATGACAGAAAAGAAAGACTGAAAACTATATATCAGAAAATCTATGACCTTTCTTTAGAAACGAAAACACGAACAATTGAAAAACATAATAAAAACCGTGAAACTCCACCTGAGTTTAGTGCAAATCAAAAAGTATTTGTTACTGACAAATCAGCTCAAAGAAGTAAAGATAAACCTCGAAGGAAAAAGCATTTTGTCGATCACGATATTGGTAACAAAATAATAACTAAAGACAAGAAGGTTATTCACAAATCACAGATTCAAAAACCTAGACTTTTTTCTGTTCCACAGGAAAATGAACCTGATGGTGCCGACCGTTTGTGACACCGACTCATCTGACTGATGACGACCTCAAAACCATTCCATTAAAAGCACCTCTCCTTCCTTTTAATCTAGGAAATGCTAAAGTCGTAAACACCAAACATACATTCCTACATTTTGTAGAACTTACACCCTTAATTCACCAAATGGAAAATTTAGAATACTTTTATGATTTTGTAAATAAGTCGCTTAACATAACGAACTTTCAGGCATCGCAACTTACATACCATACTAATGCCATCAATTTGCTTAATCATGCAAAGTTTTTAATCCTAGAAGCTAGAAATAAATTTAATAATATACGACCACATAATCGAAATAAACGTGGACTGATCAATGTAGTTGGAAAAGTCTCAAAGTGGCTTTTTGGTACTCTTGATTCTGATGACGCTGACAAATATGATAAAGCCATTTCAGAATTGCACTATCAGAAAACTACATTACAAAAAGAACTTTCTTTTCAAATTTCATTGACAACTATAACAGTTCAATAACGATTTTGTACAACAATCAAGCTTTGATTAAGTCTCATATTAAAGCTTTTGAAAAATTAATAAATAAAACCTTAATTGACACAACTACTCTACTAAGAATTCAAAGTACCATCCTTCAAATAATCTTTAGTAGTCAAAACTTAATAACATTTTTGGATAACTTGGAAAATGCAATTATGTTTGCACAACTTAATGTTTTACATAGTAGTATAATTTCATACCATGAATTGGATACCATCCTTAAAGATTTGACAAAACTTTATGGTAATGATAAACTATTAACATTAAGTAATATTCAGTACTATTATAAACTGTCTGCTCTCCAAGTAACCTTCTCCAAAAATAAAATAATTTTTGCAATTCACTTTCCAATATTTCTCAAAGAATCTTTTGAAATTTGAAAACCCTACATGGTAATTGGAGCCGATTCTGCCGAATATGAAGAAGACGCCTGTCCGATGATCGAAAACACCTACATCTGTAAAAATCACCTGGAAACTCAGAGAGATGATTGTGCTGTTCAACTAATCAGACACGCCAATATTGGAAAATGTGAAGTGACACCAGTACGAGTAACCGACGCCATAATTCAATCAATAACAAATGAATACGTTTTGGCAATACCAACAAATAGTCCACTTAAAGTTCACAAGTTATGCCAAACTAAGGAGATTGTATTTTTAAACCACCCTAATTTGGTCAAAATTCCAAGAAATTGTGGGATAGGCATCTTAGATAACCAGTTTTGGAATAAAGAGGACATAATTCCAGGAAATCCATTTATTCTTCCTCAAATGGAGTTTTCCTTAAACCACTCTGTTGCCCTTAAGCTGAAGCCTTTGGAACTGACGTCATTAAATTTAAAAGATATCAAGAGTCTTAGTGAAAGTAGATACTACGCAGACTTTCTAGACGAAGAAAACATTCATCCAGTGGTTTGGAGCTTTTCAACATCTTTCCTGATGGTAACCCTTGCCATGCTTTTGATGTTTGCAGTCTGGAAGTTCTACCAATTCAAGAAGACGAAGCGTCAACCGACCGGTCATTCCACCACCAAGAGGGATGTTCCTGAAAACAACATGGTACCCCTGTTACTGTAGAATAAGCGTTGTCTGTAGTTTTTCATTACACTTTACATTGAAGTAGTCCATCTTCGCAGAGTGGAGGCATTACTTTATACACACAATATTTATTTTTTCCATACGAAAAAATAGGCTATCGACCACACGTGGTCTTTCTTGTAGAAATAGTAGAATATTCAATTTTGCATACATGAAAAGTATATGAATGTAAAGTGCCATTAGTGCCACCGATGACACGACACGAATGACTTTAACTTTTGCTGCGTGTGGGCGGTTTGTTGGTTGAGCAATAAGAAAAAGGAAACGTGTTAAGGTAATTAAATATCATATTTTATTCTTTAATACTGTGTGTTCAAGTAACCGGTAGTTTTATTCCACTGTGCAGCATCTTTGCGAACAAGTTATGGGCCCAAAATTGCCATTGAAGCGGTAAAGGTTTGTGGTGTTCCCACTGGCAATGGATCCCTAAAACATCGTGTCGTGGCCCATACAGGCAGACCACCACAAATGGTGACCCCGAGTTTGAGCATAATTACCTAGACCCTACGGAGATGGATCAGAGAGAACATCCTACAATGGATCCAGTGCAACCGCAACCTCAACCACAGGTAAACCGTATTTCCATTAAAGTACCGCCCTTCTGGAAAGTAGACCCCAAGCTTTGGTTCATACAGCTTGAAGCCCAGTTCGAACTTGCCCACATTACTGTTGACCAAACCAAATATAACCCGCAAAAGTAACCGATTTTTTAACTGATCCACAACGTACTAACAAATATGAAAGTATCAAGGACAGATTGATTACAATATTTTCAGAATCAAGCGAAAGAAAATTGAGAAAACTACTCTCAGATATATCTCTAGGAGACCGCAAACCATCTATCTTGCTTAATGAGAAGACCAGACTTGGAGGTACTTCAGTTTCTAAGGAGATGCTCAAAACACTTTGGCTCCAGCATTTGCCCACGCAAATCCAATCAGTTTTGGCCACCAGTAATGATTCATTGGAGAATTTGTCAAAGATGGCTGACAAGATTGCAGAGATTGACCAACCCCGCACATTTGCAGTAAATGCACGAAACAATAGCCTTTTGGAAGCAGTCGAAAAACTTACAAAGCAGGTAGAAGAGTTACGTATGAATGAAAATCAAAATCGGAACAGATATATGAGGCGAAACAGATCCAGAACAACCCATCCACTGGTTTATGTTGGTACCACGCCAATTTCAAGGACAAGGCAAAAAAATGTGTGGCACCATGTAACTACCAAAGTACGGATAATTTTCCGCCACATCAACAATGGCAGCTCTTGATGTGGAAGAGTCCAGCAACCAGTCACCCCAACCAGCTTAACCCAGAGCAGCCTACTCAAGAAGTGAGCACTGTTAGTCGACGTTTACTTTTAAAAGATCCTCTTAGAGGAATTTCTTTTCTTATCGATTTTGGTTCTGATGTTTCTTTATTACCAAAAAGATTTGTAAAAAAATGTTTAACAGATTGTAAAATTTCGTCTTCAATTGAGACATTTGGTACCAAAATTTTTACTGTAAGTTTAGGGTTACGTAGAAATTTTACATGGTCTTTCATTGTAGCCAAGATTGACCACGCTATCATTGGTGCTGATTTTATACATAATTATCAGTTGCTGATTGATCTTTCTCGTGGAAGATTAGTGGATCCTGCAACAAACATGTCAAGTTTGGGTACATATAGTAAAGTTCAAGTTCACTCAATTTATGCTTTAACACCTGACTGTAAATACTATATAATATTAAAAAAATTTCTTTCAATTACTAAACTTTCAAATCCCTTAAATGACATAAAACATAACACATGCCATATTATATTGACTGAAGGACAACCTGTATTTTCCAAACCTAGACGTTTACCTCCGGACAAACTTAAAATGGCTAAGCAAGAATTTCAGTATTTTCTTGAACAGGGTATCTGCAGACCTTCAAGTAGTCCTTGGGCTAGTCCCCTCCACATGGTTAGGAAAAAATGTGGTGCTTGGCGACCTGTTGGCGACTACCGCCGTTTTAATTCTGCTACCTTGGAAGATAGATACCCAGTCCCTAATCTTCAATATTTTTCTTCCATGCTTGAAGGAAAAACTATTTTCACTACTCTCGACTTAGTTCGTGCTTACCACCAGATTCTGTTGAATCTCGTTCTATACCTAAAACTGCCATAATCACCCCATTTGGGTTATTTGAATTCACTAGAATGCAGTTTGGGTTGCGTAATGCAGCACAAACGTTTCAGAGATTCATTCACGAGGTATTAAGAGACTTTGATTTTTGTTTCGTGTATATTGACGACATTCTAATAGCTTCAGAATATGCCAATCATCATGAAAAACGTCTTACCTTAGTTATTGATCGACTTCAACATTTTGGTCTCACTATCAATTTAGAAAAATGCACGTTTGGTGAATTTCAGGTCAGGTTTCTAGGTTATCAAGTTTCAGCGCAAGCATCAAGTCCTTTACCTGAGAAAGTCGATGTTATCATTAATTACCCCACTCCCAAACATGCTGGCGATCTTCGTAACTTCCTTGGCATGCTAAATTTTTATCGCCGTTTTATCCCTAATGCAGCTCATCAGCAGTCTTTTCTGCATGGAATGCACCAAAACTACAAAAAATACGATAAAACCCCTTTGCAATGGTCTTCACAAGCCTTAGACGTTTTCAACCAGTGCAAAAATGCTTTAGCTAATGCTGTTTTACTGGTTCACCCCTCATAAATAATAATAAACGAGGCATATTTGTCGTCCCAGAAATTAAAAAATATATGAGATTTGATTTTTCCACGTAATTTTCATGCCATCATTAAGTACATTTTAAGATGTCACAATTACGTGCAATTACTGACCGAATTAGAGGCAGTGTCTGTTTTATGTACATCAAGGTGTCAGAATTATGTACCTTTATTAGATGCCTATGACCGAATTAGGTGCATCGACGATAAGTTAATATTTTATTTTTAAGTCAGTTACCTTATCATATAAATATTATTTTATGTACAAATAAGAATAACATAAAGATTGTGAGATGATGTGTGTGCGGAACGCACCCCTCTCTATGTCATAATTGCCATACGTCAAGCAGTCATTGTAAGGTTAGGTAGGCGCGCGGGAACATGCGAGTTCGTTCTAGTTACGATTGCAGAGTTTGTTCATTTTCCCCCTTCTAGTGGGTTGTTACATTGTTATAATAAATGCTTAATAGCATTTATGTTATTTTCTTACAATATCTTGGCGGATATTACATGGTGCCAGGTCAGGTCCTGTTAGTCGCTTGTTGACTAGTCTTACTGTAAGTTGGAACGGTTGAAGCTAGAAAATGGAGAACTTGTTTCGCCCTCCAGAGCCATTAGCGCTAGATGGTAATATAGCTGACAATTGGAAGAAGTTTGCTCAGAAGTTTGAACTGTTTATGACAGCCACAGGCCTCAAAACTAAGGTTGAAGAAACTAGGATTGCTGTGTTTTTGAATCTTGTAGGTGACGATGGCCTAGAACTCCACAATAGTTTTACCTACACTGAAGAAGAAAAAAGTCCTTGGATGCCATACTTAAAAAGTTTGGAGATTATTGCTCGCCGACAGCGAATGTGATATTTGAACGCTTCAAGTTCAATAGTGTGGTTCAGAAAGAAGGTCAATTGTTTGATAGCTTCTTGACTGAGCTAAGAAAAGCAGTCAAAACAACTGCATACCTTAATCAAGATGAAATGATCAGAGACAGGATAGTCATGGGCATTTGGGACAAAGGAACACAAGAAATACTGTTGAGGGAGCCCAAGTTGACCTTGAATAAGGCTGTTGACTTTTGTCCTTCTAAGTGAGCTGAACATAAATTCAGTGAGTGAACATAGTGCTAACCGCATTAAGAACAAGAAATTGAACACAGATGCTTTAATCACTTGCAAGTATTGTGGTTATAAGAATAGCCACGTTTTTATTTCCATCTGTTGTTACACCGGTTGACCTGATGGCACCAAAAGCGTTCGTAAATAATTTCCGATAGATATGATGGATTCTTTTTTGCGTTCGTATATTCATCCGTTGAACTAACGTTCAACCAGTGACGTAAACCGGGCGCAACCGGACTTTGAAGTCGGTGGAAGGAAATGACATTTGTTGGTGGATTGAATTTGTAATTTATTGGTTATGTTTAGGTTTTTATTTTTATAATAAGAAAACTAATAAGAAAGACTATTTTTGAAGAAAACTATTTTTATAATAAGAAAACTCAAAAAACATGGAAGAAAAGATTGTTGTGTCTTTGGAGCATGGAGGAGTCGAAATACAGACTTCTCTAAGTCCAGAAGAAATTGAAGAAATTTCAGAAGGTAAATCTACTGCTTTTTACTTTAAAGTTTCCACAGATTTTTCTAATGTAGGTACTTTATGACATTGTATTTTTTTCTTTTACTGCTTTACTATTTATGAGTAGTATTTGTAGCGAGGAGTACCTACTCTGTGCAAATAATGGATTTTAGGGTCGCTTTTAAAAGCCATCATTACAAATTTATTTTACTGTTAATTTTTTTTAGACCCATGCAAGTATCTGACCGTATTTCAGCGGCAGTTAAAAGCGAATGAACAAGTACAGTCAAGTGCTAATACTAAATCTTCAAAATTCTGGACAACATCTTCGGTTAAACTCCTACTTAGTGTAAGACTAGGCATGGAGGAGCAGTTTAATAACCCAACTTGCAAAAAAATGAAGCTATGGGATGATATTAGCAAGCAAATGATGGAAATGGGCATTCATGTAAATGGCAACGACTGTTACTCAAAATATAGAAATCTATTACAAACTTACAGAAGTAACAAGGAACGATCTATGAAAACTGGCGAAAGTAGGGTTCAGTGGGAATTTTTTGAAAACTGTAGTATATGTACATAAATATGTTAGGGTCCGAATCCAATGGAATTTATCAGTTTAGGTTTATCAGTTATTTATAGCACTTGTGAGTCGGGCAGTTGGAAACGTGGCATTAAAGAAGACAGTTTAGTTTAAAATGGTAGTCTTATTTGTCGTACATTAAACTGGCGACGAGGATGGGATACATCATATGTGATGTATCAAGTGTGTAACAGTTCGAAAATATGTTACTATGTATTGTAAAGTCAAGTGTTAAAATTTCCAGTGAAAAGACGATTGAAATTTAAATAGTGCTAAAGACAACCAACGTTAAACAAAATGGCAGGTGTCGGAGACATCGGCATCAATCTTGTTTTCGATGCAAAGTCCAGTGATTGGAAAATTTTTCACAGCAGATTGACTCAATATTTTATTGCAAAAGAGATCAAGGAAGCAATGCAACGCGCCGTGCTGCTGTGTTGTTTAACTGAAGACGCATACATATTGCTAACCAACTTATGTGTGCCATACAAACCCGAAGATTGCTCTTATAAAGATTTAGTGGGTTATTTCGATGCTTACTATGAGGTCAAAAATGTAGTTTGGGTTGAAAGGGGGAAGTTTTATGCTGCTTATAAAGAAGAGAGTGAAACTGCACAGGAATGGAGTACCAGATTAAAAAGTTTAGCAAATAATTGTCAGTTTGCCGAATCATTAGAGACTAAACTTATTTTATGAGGATATTTTTATAAACCACTACAGTGATGGAAAAATAAAAAATGCTCTGTATAGTTTAAAAGCGAATGTTAAGTTTAGTAAAGCAGTAGAGGCAGCGCGTATTGAAGAGGCTACTCAGATTGGAATTAAAGACGCGGCAGCCTGTCCTGCGGGGATCAAAACAGAGCTGGAGTCAGAGGTTTTCAAGATGTCTGTAGGGCGGCGGGAATCGTCTATTCAAGGAAATAGCAGCACTAGTCGCAACATCGCACAAGGCGAGAAACTTATCTTCAACCCCAACGGTTGAGAAATGACAGAGAGGTGTCACGTGATCATGTTTTTGGCAGCGGCAACGGGGTTCCATGGCGAGGCGCACAAGGCGGCGACGGTGGTAAGAGTTGTTTTCGTTGTGGCAAATCATCACATTTTGCAAATCTATGCCCGTATAAAAATTATATTTGTAACAATTGCGGACGTCGCGGTCATATTAGAGCTGCGTGTGCGGCTCTCAAAGATATGAATACCAGTAGAGATATGCATTTTTTTGACGTAGATGATAAGGATGTAGAAACAGATAATATGCCGGTTTTTTTAATTTGTTCTGATATGGATAAACCTATTTTTGTGGAGATTGCCCTGAATGGAACAGTGGTAAAGTTTCAGTTAGATTCGGGAGCTGCTGTGTCCATATTGCCATATAATCTGTATCAACGTTATTTTTGCGAACAGAAATTAAGCGAAACGACCATAACCTTGCTAAATTTTTCGGGTCATAAAATAAAACCATTAGGAAAATTAAATTTAAATGTTATGTATAAAGACAGAAACGCTACTTTAGATTTTTATATACTGTCGGGGGACGGTCCTGCTTTGTTAGGAAGGGATTTTATACGCAAGTACAACTTATTATTTCAAGAGATAGAAAAAGTCAATTATCTAGAGTCAAATGAAATTTGCAGGCTGAAACATGAATTTTCGACGGTATTTTCTGGCAATCTTGGTTTATTTAGGCATTTTCATATCAAATTGAATTTAAAGCCAAACGCAACTCCAAAATTCTTTAAGCCGCGACCACTACCTTTTGCATTGAAAGATAAAGTCGACAATGAACTGGATCGATTGTTAAATGATAATATCATATCACCCGTTGAGTTTTCGGAATGGGGGACACCGATTGTCCCCATTTTGAAAAAGGATGGTAGCAGTGTGAGAATTTGTTGTGATTTTAAGATTACAATTAACCCGTTTATTATAGCTGACCAGTATCCAATTCCAAGGGTAGATGAGTTATTTAATAAAATGAGAGGGGGCAAACAATTTTCTAAAATTGATCTTAGTCAAGCTTATCAACAGATACTGTTGCACCCTGAATCGCGACGATATACGGTAATCAGTACACATAGAGGATTATTTCAATATAATCGACTACCTTTTGGAGTTTCGTGCGCACCGGCGCAGTTCCAGCGCTTGATGGAATAATTATTCAAAGAAATGCCATGGGTGGCCTTGTTTTTAGATGACATATTAATAACAGGGGAAAACAAACAGGTGCATGTTGAAAATTTGCGCAAGGTTTTAGGTATATTAAGAGACGCAGGGTTAACAGTACAAGAAAAGAAGTGCATTTTTTTTCAGGATTCTGTATCGTATTTGGGATTTGTTATTGACAAAGAAGGGTTGCATAAATGTCCAAATAAGTTGAAGGCAATTAAGGAATTGCCAAAACCAGAAAATGTTACACAATTAAAATCATTTTTAGTTTGACACCGTTTTAGGAAATAAGGCTTCAACTATTCCCCCAGCTAACATTTTATCAACTAGTATAAACCAGACTGAGCCACCTGTACAAAGTTCAGAAGAGTTATCCACAGTGGCCACAGTCTCTTCAACTCCAGAACCAGCAGAGAGTTTACTGGAGCATGTGCCACAACATAAAAAAAAAAAAAAAATGTGGAGTTGTCTATCCCTCAATATTTATTTTACAAAAGAGAGAAAGATGAAGAAAAGTGGAGAGAGAAAAAGGAATTGAAACTGAAAGAAATAGCTGCAATAAATAATGTGGCTAATGCTCTAAGAGCATTGTCAGGACAAAACCAGCACTGCCAGTAGTTTCAGCTATAAGAAAAGGAAGTACTCTGAATCAGAGTCTGATTAAATGGAAAAATTGGATTTCAGGTTACAACAGACTACTTAGTTAGGTGTTTAAATTAATGTACAAGTTCTCACTGCCATATTTTGATAATTATAGGCTATGTATGTGCTAATTTTTCAAGGGTTTGATGGTCTTTTATAAAAAAATTAAATTGTATGAATTTATGTTCAGAATGACTTCAATTTTGTGCTACAGAGTGTTGAAAACACTCACTTGCAAATATGTATACCAGGTGTTCAAGAGCACCCTGGACATAGGAGATTAACATGGAAAAATGTTTTTATTTTTTTACGCCTGTACGGTTGATTTGATTGAAAAATCGTATTAATGAAAGTTGTAGTACCTATCACGGACTAGTTTTCTGTATTTTTTTCAGATCTCTAACTTGAGCCCTTTCGTCGTAAAACACGAACAAAAACGAGAAAATTTTAACTTTTTACCTGCACTGTACAAGTGGTTGTCGAGCAACCGTTTCAGCAACAATGACCTGTTTATCCGTTGCTCGACAACCTCTTCGCATTTTTGTTCGTGTTTTACGACGAAAGGGTTCAAGTTAGAGATCTGAAAAAATACAGAAAACTAGTCCGTGATAGGTACTACAACTTTCATTAATACGATTTTTCAATCAAATCAACTGTACAGGCGCAAAAAAATAAAAACCGTTTTCCCATGTTAATCTCCTATGTCCAGGGTGCTATTGGACACCTGGTATTTATTTATGTTCTAGTATGACATTTTACTTTTAATTTACTGGTAGCCCAAATTGAAAAATGTTTCTGACATAACTTAACAATATAACTTATAAATAACTTAAAAAGGAAAACCACTTCCTGTAAATGTTGTTCCTCATTTTTGTATTTAGGTTGATATAATATTTATGATTTAAGTTTTCTTAATGATTTTATTTTGATTTGATGTATATAAATGTTATCAGAAAATGTTAAATCGTTTGGACAATAAAACATTATAATCTTCTATTTACAAGTTTATTTGACAAAAAAACATACCTAATAACTTTATTTTAAGTAAACTCACTTCAGAGAAAAAAAACATGCATATCATAATATAGAATACAATTTAAACACTTGCCTAGGTTGTAAGAAGATAAAAAAAATCATGTTATGGATAATAACAGTCTTTCCCTTTTTTGTCTTCCCAGGCCATCTTCTCTTTCACCTCTCTCTTCACCTTCCACATTATTTTCATCAGTTTCATTCTCTTCTATGTCTAAGTTCATTCCGTTTTTTATTCTTAAATTGTGTAGTATACATGCAGCCACTACATAATATTTTAAATTTTCTACTGAAGGCTTAAATACCTGCATCCAGGTATTTAAGCCTTCTAAATACTTGTTTTAGCATTCCAATGGCATTATCTACTTGCACTGAGCTAGATAATGTTTTATTAAATTTCTTGTGTCTAGCAGTTAAATGACCGTTATCTCTATAAGGGGTCATTATAAAAACATCCAACGGATATGCACTGTCACCTAATAAATGAAAATCTTCTGGCAATAAAGCTTGATTTTTTAATTTGTAATAAATTGGTGAGTTTTTCCAAACTCTTGCGTCATGTGTAGACCCAGGCCAACCAAAGTATATGTCAATAAACTCCATACGCGCATTACAGATTACTTGCAGAAGAGCTGAATGGAATCCTTTCCTATTGTAAAATGAGTTGTCATTTTTTTTAGGAGCCTTAATTGGAATGTGTGTTCCATCCACACAACCAATTACATTTGGAAATGATCCATTTCCTCGCAAATTATTAAATTCCAGACAGGTTTGATGAAATTTGTTTCCTACTGGCCATGTGACATAGACAGGCATTAATACACAAATGGCTTTCAACATTGTCAAAACAACTGCACAAGCATTTTCTCTGTTTAATCCAAAACGATCTCCAATGCTTCTGTATGAATCTGGAGTTGCTAAAATAAAAATAAACAATTACTGGAATATAAAGTTTTCTAATACCTTGAAGGCTAATTAAAAATACTTCTCATATAACTTACCCAAAGTCCATACTGTTATTAACAAAGCATGCAGTCTTTTAATTGGCGGTCTTCCAGGGCCAATGTCTTCATTATATTGTAATTCAGAACACAGATTCTTGAAGTAAAAGTTTAAAAGTAGATAACATTTTCTTAACTCCTGTACTAAGCTTACCTCAATTGCTGACTTTGTCAGTCGAAAATGCGAAACAAAATCATCTAATGAGTACCTATAAACAACCTGCTCTGCAACAACTGCAGCAACGTGTTCCATTTTTTATGTTAATCTTTTTCGCTTCAAAACTTTCTCAAACCAAACAATGTTTAGGTTTATGAGGTTTAGACACCGGTTTAGGTAATTTAGGTTAAAAATACAAATTTTTGAGGTTATGGAGGATGGCAAGGGTGTTTTTTTTTTTTTTTTTTTCTGTTTAATGGCGTTACCAACTAGGGTATTTGCCAGCTCGATACGAAAGAGGCTCAGATAGTCGGGCTTGTGCCCCAGAGCCCCAGATAGCTACTAAAAGTTCTAAAAAATCGCTTAAAGGCACGATCCGAGCAAAAGATGTAGTCCTTCCTCGTGGAAACTATAACCGTCACTGTCACATCCACGTGGTCTTCTCCTAGGTTTTCACCCTTTCCGCCTCTTGGAAGTGCACCGCACAAGACAATTCCCCGTAGACCTTTAGGAATCGACGTTTCCACTTAGAGGCCCCACATTTCCACTCGACCGGCTGCGGAATTCGGTCGTCAACTTCAAATTTCTCTGAACACCGTTTCAAGAAACGTGGTGTCTTAGCGACAAAAATGGCGCCCACGAAACAGACGTGCGATACGTTTCAAGTTGAAAATCGAACTGCAAGGGTGTTTGTTATTTCAACGGTATTTTGATGCCATCACATCTATTGACAATCAATTGACAGATCATCAGAGAAGCACCGAACTTCCATCTGATTCACCATAGCATAAAACTATGTTGAATTTAAAAACGCCCCTCATATGAAAGGTGCAAAATGTCCAGCACTAGGAAAAACTTGCGCGAAATGTCAAGGACGAAATCATTTTGCTGCAGTTTGTAGGAGAGAACCTAAAAGAGAGCAATATCCTAGGTACAGAGGAGCCCAGCGAAAAAGTACATTAAGAAATGTTAATGAAGTAGGAGCAGAAAATCCTGAAGGTGAGAGTAGTCACAGCGGGTCAAGCTGTGAAGAGTATTATGTGAGCTCAGTGAAGTTTTTGAAACATGTTAGTGAAGTTCAGAAAAGTGGAAAAAATACTGCAGTGTCGAACCAGAACGTGTTGGTAAGTGAAACAAAGAAATGTGTTACCTTTAAGTTAGACACTGGAGCGGAAGTCAGTGTTCTGCCCTTGCATGTATTTATGTCTTTAGGCCCAAATGTTGAATTGAAATCAACAAAAGTATCACTGGTGTCTTATGGTTGTGATGCATTTAGAATTAGGCCTCTAGGAGAGGTAAAAGTAATGTGTGAAGTTAACGGGCATAAATCATTGATTAATTATGTAGTAATTGATGCTAATAATCAGTTACCTCTCCTAGGATTGCCTGGTTGTGTAGATTTAAAATTAGTTTAAAATTAGTAAGAGGTTAGCGTCAATTAGTAAGGAAGGTAACGCTGGATTTGACTCATTAGCTAGTGTGATTAGTGAATATAAGTCTGTTTTTGATGGATTGGGTGAGTTTACCAATGTTCATTTAAAAGGTGATGCAATTCCCCACATTCAGCCCCACAGGAGGGTCCCTAAAGCTCTTTATGAGAGGCACAAGTTAAAATTAGAACAGCTTGAAAATCAAGGCATCATTGAAAAAATTGAAAAACCCACTGAGTGGCTGAATCCTGTGGTTATAGTGGAAAAGAAAAATGGGGATTTAAGGATATGTTTAGACCCTAAATTTCTCAATCAAGCAATTCAGAGGGAACATTTTCTAATTCCAACTGCGGAGGAAATTGCAGTTAAGCTAAGTGACAAAGAGTATTTTACAGTTCTAGACATGAAAGATGGGTACTTTTTATACAGCTTTTGGAACCTTAGCTTATTTGGATTATACAGCTTTTGGAACACCATTTGGTCGTTTTAGATTTCTCAGATTGCCTTTTGGTATTAAGTCAGCCCCTGAGGTCTTTCAAAGAAAGAATTTTGAAATGTTTGGTGATTTAGAAGGGGTGGGAGTTTATTTTGATGATAATAATAACTCGTACTAATGTTCAGGAACATGATAGAAATCTGAAAATAATTCTTGATAGAGCTGTTAAATATTGTCACGTTAAGGGGTAGTTGAGGGGGAAGAACACACAGGTAACCCACTTTTATTAAGTTATAGTGCCTTAGTGACTAGTCAGTAATCTTACCCCCAGATTGCCAAGATGGCGGGGAGCATGATGTGATCCGGCTTTAGGCAGAAGGAACACGGATGGCGACGCTTTAACGGGGATGAATGAACCCTAGACTTAGGTCCGAGGGCATTCATCGAGCCGGTAAAGACGTGAAGAACCTAACAAAGCGGGGTAAGTAGGAAAGGCAACTTATGCTGCTCGTCCACACTATTTCCTTTGCTAGGGCTGATCTAGGGTGTGGCACTTGGTCACCTACTGCTCCACGTTACGTTACACAATAGGCATACCCAACCTAACCCAGAGATCAGTCAGTGACCTCCCTTTGGGGAGACCCCAGAGTTCGGTAATCTGTACGTGCTTTTGGTGCAGTATTTAAACCCACATCATGACCCCAATTCGCCAATCTTGCTGACACAAACATTGTACTGGGGGAGACCGGGGCAACTTAGGGTAACGGCACCTAGTGTAATCTTTATGTTACAATATAACATCAATGATGATGAATAAATGAATGATCCTGATGTTAAATATAACATCAAGTTTAACAGTTCTAAAATACAGTTCAAGTCAAAGTTTGTTAAATTTATGGGGCAAATTTATTCAAAAGCTGGTGTTGAGCCCAATTAAACCTATGTGAAAGCAATAACTGAATTTCACCAACACCTAACCATAGAAATGAATTGCTTAGAGTGCTTGGTATGGCTAAGTACTTGGGAAAGTTTGTTCCAAACATGTCGAAAATCACAGCCCCCTTGAGAGATTTAACCAGACAAGATGTCAGTTGGTTGTGGAGTGATGTTCACAAAGAGTCTCTGTCACAACTCAAACATTTGTTAACATCAGCTCCAATATTACGGTATTTTGACTCTAAGAAAGAGATTGTTATTGAGCCTGACGCATCTAAAGATGGTCTAGGTGCATGTTTATTACAAGAAGGCCACCCCATTGCATTTGCGTCAAGAAGTTTCACCTCAACAGAACAGAAGTATGCGCAAATCGAAAAAGAAATGCTTGCCATTGTGTTTGCAATTCAGAAATTCCATTATTTTGTGTATGGTTTAAAAGTTAATGTTAACTCAGATCATAAACCTTTGGAGGTGATCTTTAAAAAAGATTTGCCAAACATTTCACCTCGACTGCAAAGAATGCGTCTAAGACTTTTAACTATAATTTAGTAGTGTCTTATAAACCAGGTAAATATTTGTATATAGCTGATACATTATCTAGAGCTTTTCTGTCTGATAAAGGTTTAAAGAGTGATGAGGAGTTTAATTTTGCCATTCATTCAGTAGTCAGATATGGTGGATGGTGGGGATTGTATCTGAAATTATCTTTATTTACAACCATATATGTAATGCTGTCATTACTAACGTCATTGAAGGTTAGGAAGTATCATATTGCGCACCTCTACTTCCCGCCCTCATTTCCCGCCCTCTAAAATTGTGTGATTGTTTATATTTTTGAAAAAAAAAATGATTGAATCAAATTTTTTTAATGTCAGATAAAAGTCGGATCGATATTCAGTTCGCAAATAATAAATTGAGAAAAATGTCCTGGATTACAACTTAAATTGTATGCATTCTAACGGTTATAATGCCTATAATACATTACAATACTAAAATTAACATGATCTAAACTAAAACAAACTACTTATTGAAATTAATGGTTACATTTGAATTATTATAAGTGTTTATAGAAATATTTAGGCCAGTACCAGCACTGGCGTCTCCAACAGTTGTCTCTTTGGTCGACAAATTAATTTGCTGCTGAATGACTGAGGTTTGTGAACTACTTGCAACAGCTTCAGAAGACATGGCACGTTGGGACAGCATAACGGCAGTTTTGGTTTTATTCTCCATTAAGCTATCCACATAACCTTCTGCCACAGTACTAGATTTCCATCCTCCCAGCCTTTTTAATTGGAGTACATTTGCTCCACTGTTGGCAAGTAACGTAGCGGCGGTTCTTCTTAGAGCGTGGCCTGTAAAGCCTTTCGAGTTATCTAAATTCAAAAAAGTAGCAATTTTTTGGGAATATTTAGCTATTGTATTGTGCCCAATTGGTTGATTTCTTGCTATTCCTCCTCTAAGCTGAACAAAAAGTCTATCGATTTCTATGTTTTCTCTCAAATTTATGTAGTCTCGAAGGATCTTCACCCATATTGGCTCAGTAATGAGAAATGATCTAATTGTATGTGTTTTAGAATCTGGAATCTCAACCGAAATTTTTTCTTCAAAAAAAGTAACATCCAACATTTTCATTTTCACTAATTCGTCCGTCCGACAAGCTCCAATTACACCTATTATTAATGCGACCTAAAACAATAAGAAGAATATAATACAATAATAACTGTGCACTTGTATAAGCTAATAAAATACTATTTTTTTAAAATACCTATTTAAAGATCATAAATATCTTACCTTTATCGGTAGAAGATTATTTGGAGCTATGTTTAAAAAATCCTCTATATTTTTCCTAGAAAATACGTTCGATTTTTTGGGCCTGAAGCTCACATTTTGACGTTTTAGAAAGGCCAGCAGTTTCCCATGTTTTGAAATATCAGTTTTTTCTTCAATTTGTAGCATCGTTCGTATCATACTGTACATTGCCCACAAAGTGGACGGCTTCATTTATCTGGATTGTTCTCCAAAATATGCTAAGAGTACACTTTCGGAACTGGTATTCTTCACCTTTTTTTCTTCGCACCACTTCCTATATAATTCAATAGCTTTTAGGTAGCGATGCTTACTTTTCTCTGGCTCCAAGCCGTGTGCTAATGCGTCAGCAGCCTGTCCTATTTCTGGCGGGGTACACGTCAATTCTTCACCGGACGACATTTTTCTCAATTTATTAATCCGGAAATGAATGTCGATCTAACTTTTTCTGACATTTATTTACATTGGTGAGTTGTTTACCACATAGCTACGATAACAATATACCTGATTGATTATTCTGAGAAAAATGCCTGCTTGGTAGTTTTTTGTTAAATGTAATATTCTAGATATGTTCAGAATGAAACAATGATTTGTAAATTTTGATAGAAATGTGATGGTTGTAAATAAAATAGTATACAAACCTTGGTAGGAAGTTTCATTCCTGTCTCGAGATCCTAGCTAAACCTCGACGCTTCGCGTCTCGGCTATCTAACTAATCTCTCGACAGTAATGAAACTCTTCCCACCTCGGTGTGTAATATACTATAAATTCACAAAATCTTCACAACATGGGTCTCACTGTCTCCCCCTTTCTAAAAAGACAGCCCGCGCATTGATTGTCGAGTTGAGGTAGGTTTTTTTCCCGTTTGTTAAACACCTGTTACGCATAAGTAGAGTAAGTTATTCTTGTAGCTCCTGAAGATGGCCATTTATATGTCCGAAACTAGTAGAGCAGGCCTTACCTTTTGAAGGTCGAAATAAAGTTTTGTGGAGACGACTGCGTGTCATTCCCTTCCTTTTGTACTTGTACAACTCCACTGAAAGAAAATGGATTACTACTTCTTTTTGAAATATGCTTAAATTGTTACATGAAGGCCACGTTGGCATAGAAAAAGCCAAATCTCGTGCCCGTCAAATCTTTTACTGGCCGAGTTTGAACATTGATATAATATCATATATAAAAGCTTGTAGAATTTGTGAATCATTTGCTAGAAAGCAAGAAAGAGAGTCTCTATGTTTGCATTCTGTTCCTCAGCGACCCTGGGAACGTGTAGGTATCGATATTTTTAGTTACGCAGACAAAAGATATCTTGTTATTTTTGATTCTTTCTCAAATTGGTTAGAAATTTGTACAATAAAAGATAGATCAACTTCAGCTGTGATTGAGCCACTTAAAAAAGTGTTTTCGACCTTTGGAATTCCTGATTGTGTAACTTGCGATAATAACCCATTTGACAGTGCGACATTTAAAGATTTTGCAAAGTGTTGGAACTTCAGAATTGTCACTAGAAGCCCTAATTATCCACGCTCTAATGGTCTTGCCGAAAAAGGAGTAGGTATAGCCAAAAATATAATTAAGAAAGCTTTAAAGGGTAAAGAGGATGTTGAAGTAGCCTTAATGCAATATCGAAATTCCCGCTTAAACACATGGATTATTCACCATCCCAATTGTTACTGAGCCGAATTTGTAAGACCAAAGTCCCCATTAATCCTGATTTATTATTTCCTAAAATGTGTGAAAATATAGGGGATAAGTTAGTTAATAAGCAACATACACACATAGCAAATATTATAATGGTCAAGCTAAAGACCTGAAACCATTAGAACCTAAGACAGGCATTACGATGTACAATCATGTTCAGCAGCAATGGGAACCTGGACAGATTGTTGATGTCCATAGAGCACCGCGTTCATATATGGTTCAGAATGAAGCAGGCCACATTGTGCGCCGCAAAACTTTGTCATACACTACAGATAACGCCACTGATTTGCAATACACAGAGTGGGAGCCAATGATGCAATCCAGTGTCCCTACAACTTTCAAACCAATTCCAAACTCAGTCAGTTCTGTAAGCACGTATTTATTTTCGGTCTCTATGCATTTTTTTTTGCAAATTCCTCTAAAGAATTACATATGTATATAAATATTATATATTTCAACTCAAATTACTCAAAAGTACATATTTTGACTTCATGTATTTTGCTTGCAACTTGGGCAATATTACAACCAAGCTTATGAGCTTACACCTTTTAGGTCAGTGCCGATGTGAGTGTCTGGACTACAAAAAAGCCCACAACAAGGGATCATCAAGCAACATTGCGATTTTTACAAATAAGGACGACAATGTCTGCTAAATTTGATGATCAAAAAACTCCAAAAAATTCATTGTGGCAGGAAATTGCAAAAATATTAAACAAAGAGGGATTTTATGTAGGTTTAGGCCTAGAAGGAGGTGAAAAATGTAGGAAAAAGTTTGCCAACTTACAGGCGGCTTACATAAGATACAAAGACAAGAAGCACCAAACTGGACAGGGTCATGTTCACAAACCACCCTATTTCGAGGAGATAGACGATATATTGGGGCTGAAAGACAAAGTGACTCCACCTATAATAATTGATTCTCTTCCGATTACTGAAATTGAAGCCCTATTAAAAACACCATCACCACAACCTTCTCACCACATTACAAAGAAAAGAAGATTGGAAGGAAGTGAAGATATTGAGTGCACACCAACAACTTCATTCAGAGAACACAGAAAGGGAGATTTAGACAAATCAAACAAATTTATAAACATTAAAAAGTCTGTTCGTCCAGAAAAAAATGCATTAATCCGAGAATTGATAGATATTACGAAAATTGACATAGAACAAAGAAAAACTGAATTTAACAGAATTATGACCCACATGAAGACAACAGCAGCCATGAGACATGAAGAAATGATGTCTCTATTAGGGAAAAGAAAAAAAGTAAGAAAAGCAGGAAAGATACCAGGATCCCCTCAAAATCAAAACTGTATGTACAGTCGTGACCATAGCAGTGACAGCAGCAGTAATTAAATAATTGATTTGTAACAGTTGGTGTATTTGTTCTGTAAAAAAATTAACAGTTTAATTATAATTATTATCAAAGTTTACTTTTGTTTCATTAGGACACTGTCTTATTGTAGACTTACTCAAGTTTACCCAAGTATTTTTGGGATTATCCTTTGGTTAAGAGGACCCAACTTTATATAAGTGGGTGTTGATGGTATAGATGCTTCAGTTTGAAAAAATGTTATAGTAAAACAGTTTTTTGAAAAAAATAAATAAATTTGGGCCCCTTAAGTAATACTTCTGCAGACTTATAGCTATTATGCTATTACCTCCTCAAAATATATATTTTTATTATCATCCTAGTTCTAAGTTATAATTTATATACAAAATAAATTATAATATTACATAAATAAATTTGCAATCTGTTGACGTTTTGCAACACCTAAATTTTCTTGCTCAAATCTGTACATTGGGTGCTCTTCATCAATATTTTCATGATCATCTTCCTCATTATTTCCTTCATCTTTCCATTCATCATTATTAATATAACAAAAATTATGTAGCATGCAACATGTAGCAATTATTCTGCTTGCCTTTATTGGGCAATTGACATTTACATATTTTAATATTCTCCACCTTGATTTTAAAAGCCCAAATGTGTGTTCAATTTTTATTCTGGTTTTGGCATGATGGGTGTTGTACATTGTTTGTCTTCTTGTCATGTTTCCATAATTCCTAAAACAGAGATCTACTTGTATTTAATGTAAAAATGTATTGTTGTGGAGAAGGCTTAATGTTTCTCACCTACCTTTTGTAGATATAATACTATTTTTGTAACTGTGCAAAACTTACTTAAAAGGCGTCATTAGCCAAGATAAAGTTGGGTAGGCTTTATCACCAACTAAGTGGAAATTTTCTGTTGGAAAATAAGTTAAAGGATGGTTTCTCATCTCTACAAATATGAGACTATTACAAAACACCTGAAAAATGTAACTACATAATATTATTTTAATAAACATAACATAATACAACTTTACTCTTGCATCATGAACTGATCCTGGATATCCAATATTTAAGTTTGTGAAAATTTTGCTTGCTGTGGCTATGGCTTGAAATTTAATGCTCTGGTTATCATTTTTGTCTATGTAGCTGTCTTGTTGAGAGTGGGGTGCTTTGAAAGGAATATTGCAGCCATCTATAGCCCCTATAACACCTAAAACAGTAACAATATATATTTGCAAGTCTTTACTATAGTGTGAAAATACTTGTTAGAATCTCTTGTTAGAATATTGAAAACACAATCTTTGGTTATAACTTAAAAAAAACATCCTTACCGCGAAACCCACATATTTCATAAAACTGTTGTTCAATTGTCACCATTTCTGCTGCATTGGGCCAAACTACATAGTGAGGAAGTAACTCAACTAAACGTTTTATTACAATATCACAGTAAGTGTAAGCTGTTGAGGCTGCGACATTGAACCGGTCGCTGATAGAAATAAGGGTGTCCCCTTTACCTAACCACCATAATGTAATTAGGACACTGGTTTCAACTGGAACTGGAAGTCTACCACCTTTGTAAACCTTGCATAGTTGCGGACATTGTGTAATCTTTACCAAGTCTTTAAACGCCGCCTTGGACATACGAAATAACATAAAAAAATCGTACTCAATGTAGCGGTTAATCCAGTTTTCCATGTATAAGGCTTTAGAATGTTCTTCTCTCTCTAGAAGCATTAAGACTGGTGTTAAAATTGACCTACTGGGAAACATTATGCCTTTAGCCAAAAAAGGGCATAGTACATCATTATCTGACAAAACGAGTGCTTCCACGAGGTCCATTGTTTATACTAATATTACAAAATTGGAGGTAGACTATTCCACTATTTTTCTATTCAAAGATTCAAAAACAAAAAGGTTAAAAAAGTCGTTAAAAGTCAAACCTCTGCCAACTGTCAATGTCAGAAACGCTGTGACGTAACGCTTATTAGACAACTTATTTTTGCAAGAAATTTTTCTGTGACGTAACGCTTAAGCTGCTTATAAGACAAGCTGCTAAGACGCCACATCGCAAAAATACAGCTTTAATAAAATCACAATTTGACACTCTCCTTAAGGTGTCCGAATTTGGTACATTTACCTTTATTTATTGTTATTACTGTTTTATTCATTATTTAAAAACAATTACTTAGCTAAAATAAATATTTTTTATGCACTTTAGGGATTAAAAGTGCACTTTTAATCCCTAAAGTTAATAAAAAAATGTTTATTCTCAAATAAAACGAAATGGGTTAGATTTAGGTATAGGCAAGTAAATTGAAACTTATAGTAATTTTTAATGCTCAAAATGATTCCGTCATAAAAAATGTGGGTTTCTATTTAAAAAAACTTGAGATTTTTCATTTTTTTTTAGTGGCAACTTTATGATTTTTTTTTGACGACCCTGTATACAAATGAGTCATTACGCACCCTCAGTTTAATAAAACGATCCTTTATTTACAATAACCCAAAGTTTCATTGCAAAATGAAATACGGTTTTAACATAGTACAAAAATATGTTGAGCGTTGCAACTGTCACTTTTTTGGAAAAACATCAAATATTTCGAAAACGGCTAGAGATAGGCATAGGGCATTCTATACAAAAGTTGGTCAGAATTTTGTGAGGAATCCAAATATGTAATAACATATAGGGTGTTCTATTTAAAATAAGAAAGTTGTGATCGACTTCCGGTATAAGCGGAAGTGCAACCATCTTGAAAATATTTTAGTTGGATTGGGCATGCCCACATCAGTATCCTACCAAATTTTCAAAACTCTCCTATTTATACTTTTTCCAATATCAATCGAGGTCTTTCGTCGTGGGACACCCTGTATAGGTTTGCGTTTAGTAGTCTCAAGTAGCCCGCAATTCTCCTTGTTAGCTGTCCAAATGTATTTTTTCCTATGGGCTGAGTCATGCATTTCCCATTTTTGTAAGACACAAAAAATCGTGTATGCTTTATAGGTGGCCTTAGACCAATATACTTTCTCACTAATTCCACTACAACGTCGGCGAGTTTTCGCCAGACGTTTTTATCACAAACAAGCGATCCTTTCCTGATTTTGTACCCCGTAGATTTACCAGAAAAAAGCTTTTATGATCTGAGACATCGTTGCAGTCTAGCTGGCAGAGCTCCTTTCCTCGACATGCTCCAGCGACTCCCATAATCAGCACCACCTGCAACAAAATTGTCTCCTGTCAGTACATTTTGTAGTTTTGTAGACAAAAATAATCAATGGTGTTATTTTTAGTAGTACTATCAGGAAAATATTCAAAGTAAAGAAAATAATCTTACCTTTTGGGCTAGATATTGTTCATCTGGAGCATTTTGAAGAAAATCTCTTATATGGTCGAAATCCAATGTCTTGGACTTCTTCGGCTGATAATGGTCATTCTGTCTCTTTAGAAATGCCTGGAGTTTACTGTATTTGCTGATGTCGACGTTTGCTTCAGATATTATCGTGGCTTTGATCATGGAATATTGGCTCCATAGAGAAGATGCCTTGAGCTTCTTAGACTTCTGCAGGAAGTAAGCCAGGAGCACCTTTTCATCCGTAAAATTCTCTGCATTCTGTTCAACTTACCATTTTTGGTAAACAAGAAACTGTTTTTTGTAAGCCTCGCGAGATTTTTCTGGAAGAAGGCTAGCGATGGCCTCTTGGGCGGCCTCTTCAATGTTCATTTTCAAAAAATACGATTTTTCTGGACTCACCGTTTGATAACAACTGATTGACATTTGTTTTGTGGCATAGCAACACTTCCAGCGCACAATAAATTTTAAGTGAATCCACCATTCCAACAACAATCAATAACAACTATCAGTAATACGAAAGTACCGTTGTAACCACTGTTAGTTTTGTAATTTTTTTTATTTTTAGTTTTTCGCATTCTAAAGTGCATAAAATAGTATATAAACCCTCGTGACTATAATATATTATTTATGTAGGTATTGTAACTTTATTTCGTAACCTCCTATATACAAAATAAGGACGCTAGTGCTTACGTTTAAGAGTAAGTGCAGCATAGTACACGACGAATGTAGAAAATAAATTATAAGTGACTACAAACTAGATTAGTCTGTTTTTAGACTATAGAAAGTCATGATAGGGACGACAAATAAATAACGTCCAATGGTTGTGACTTACTTTCGTCAAGAGGACGTCACTTTTTTTTTTTCATATAGACATCATTTGGCCTGAAACCATGTCGTGTTTTGGACGCCTTTTAGACGAATAATGAATAATGCTACCTGAGTTGGCTCTCTATTCTATATCACTATGCAAATAGTAACAATTATGGATAGTTCTTATACAGTGCGTTTTTTTTAACGCGCAACATAGGATTTTACGTGTTAAATTTTTAAGCCCATGTTAGACCATGTTATTTTGGAACTACAAGTATAAAACTTGACGGGTGGCTGTTTCGTACCCTGAAGCTTAAGTAAGTCTACCAATTTGGTCTAAAAAGTGATTTAAAACTGCAAAAAAATCATTTTTTTTCGAAAAGATTTTATCCTTTCACACTCCCTGTATGCATTGTTGTACCTTGTTGTTTTTGATACTGGCAGGGCAGGTAGCAGGTAAAGTGACTTATTTTGACTGCATCACGACCCGACATCTTTTGAACGTCAAAAGGGCATTTTATGTTTGTTTGGAATATACTGTTTGGCTTCAAACGGAGGTCAATTTGAACAATTTACTTATAAAAATACTTCTTTTGTTCTTAACTTTCTTGATATAAAGTTAATGATCACCCTGTTTTACTTTCTACGCCAAATTTTACCTGCTACCTGCCGTGCCAGTATCAAAAACAACAAAGAACAACAATGCATACAGGGAGTATGAAACGATAAAACCTTTTCGAAAAAAGATGATTTTTTGCAAGTTTTTGAACACTTTTTAGGCCGAATTGGTAAATTTACGTAAGCTTCAGGATACGAAATAGCCACCCGTCAAGTTTTATACTTGTAGTTCCAAAATAACATGGTCTAACATGGGCTTAAAAATTTAACACGTGAAATCCTATGTTGCGCGTTAAAAAAAACGCACTGTATAGTAGGATAGTAGTAGAAACCACACGTGATTAGCATTGACACACAAAAGTTACTACACACAAAAAGTTAATTTTGCTGTAGGATGTTAATCAGTTGTAACATAAATTGTACGTGTGATAGATATGAGTGACTAATTGCTGGTCCTTGTTTACTCCCTATGTCAACTTCTGCACAGTTACTCAGTTTGCCATGCGTAGATTGGCATTTCAAGGAATTACAACATTAGTCAAACATGAAATGAAAAATTATTCGTCCATATATTGTGGATAGGACAAAGCTGCATATAGCATAACAGCAAATCGAAATAGCAAATAAAACTACATACAACACGCCCCTCCACCTTTAATTTATTAATAAAATAAATAAGAATTCCAATGTTCGCCTGCATGACTTTTTTTTGCATCTTGCCTCACCGGGAGAATATCTGAAACAAAGAAAATAATATTACGAAAAGAATATAAGAAATGTCAATGTGTTTTAAACTGAAGCTTGATCTTATATTGTAGCATAAAATCAGTATAAAAATTCATTCCATATTGAATGGTAATCTAACACACCAGAGGGTCTATTTCTGACCATATGCAACTTTAGAAACGTTGAAAATTATTGTCAAAATGGATTTTATGCAAAACACGTATTTGTCAGCGCATGGGAAAACCCACCAGTTAAAGCAGCGCACGGAAAATTGACACTTTCCAGCATCCTCACGAAAAAGGTACATCTTTTCAATAATGAATAAACCAAAAATTATATAGTTTTCAGAGTAGTAAGTATAATGAAAAAAACATTTATTTTATTTTAATTCTTAATTGCAAAAGATAACCTAATCAAATTAGGCATACATGTTCAACATTTCAAAGCGATCATTTACAATTTTTCTCAATTTTTGAAAATAATCTGGACAGATACGGGAGCCGCTCAAAGGGTTTGACATCTTATTTTTTAAAGCTGTAATTTAAGAGCAGTCTGACACTTCTAAGAAAAGTATGTCTGGACATTTTTTTTCATTTTGCATAGTATTTCAGTTACGGTAACTTTTATAAGATGAACGATAAAAATTTCGTATCTGTCCAGATTATTTTAAAAAATGAAAAAAAAAACTACAAATGACTACCTACTTCAAAATGGTGAACAAGCATACGAAATTTCAGACGAGTTAACTTAAGGCTCGTTAACTCCAATAAGTAATAAACTCAACCACAGTTTATATGACACTTTTCGTAAATTTTTTATTTACTTCCCACCATTTAAGTATCCTACAATCAATTTGGACCACTCTGTATTATGCTCTACTATTTTTGGATAGTGCTACTGAGTATAAGTTTTGTTAAATAAATGGCAGATCTAAAGAAAATGGCAACCAAAAACAAAAATTTCCACATTCGAAAACGAATAAAACTTTAAGTATTGAACTTAGACAAACATTACTTGCATATTCCTATCTTAGTTTTTATAGGTTATTTTAAAGGGTTGTTTAAAATTTTTTTTAAAACAGAATCTGTAGAGAACAGGCCTTGAACAGCCGTCAGACATTTGTTATAACACGTTGATTATATCGGTCGATAAATATTCAAATGCTAATATCTCAAAATCCACACTTACTAACACCTTCCAAATTTCAGGACTAATAAAGCACTACCCGAGGTAACAGAATCTGTAGAGAACAGCCCTTGGACGGCCATCAGACATTTTTTAAAGACATCGATCGATATAAGAAAAACTACCGATAGGAAAGTTTTGAAAATTGGATTCCATAGTAAAATCAGTCATTTGGTAACATTTTTAATTTTGACCTGTTTCAAAAATTTTGCAACAGTAAAAAAAATTGACATCTGTCAAATTTTTCAATTTGACCATACAATAGTTGTCAAATAGTTAAGATAGGAACATGCAAGCCTCTGGTTAGGAGTTGTAACACTCTAAAATCTGAAAATGTCATTTTTCAACGTCAGTATCTCGAAAACCGTTGCAGGTAATTATAGGTTATGATACACAAAAAAAATTTTAAAGCGATAGGTGTATTCAAAAATATAATAATATACAGGGTGTTCCATTTAAAATATGCAAGTTGGTACTTCCGGTATAACCGGTAATGTTATAAGGTTGAAAATGTTTTAGTTGGATTGAGCATGCTGACTTTACTATGTTACCAAATTTTCAAAACTTACCTATCGGTAGTTTTTCGTATATCGATCGTATGTCTTTCGTCATGGAATACCCTGTATAGGTAGGTATACTAACAGTAAGCATTTTAAAAACACTGCAGCATTTAAAAAAAAAGATGTAATCAAGATGTTCGATTAGGTTAAGTTTATGTACAGGGTGATTGATTGAATTTTGACCACCCCCTTAACTTCAATAATTTTGATTTTAGCAAAAAACGTTCAATACAATACTAGTAGATATTTAGGTCTACTTTATTCTTAGATAAACAGTTATTATACAGGGTGTCCCAAATTTGAGTAACAAACCAAACTTATGTTTTTTTAAATACAATGACCAACTTTTTATCCGATAATTGAATTCTACGTCAAATTCTAGGCCTAATTGATGTAAAATGTTTGTGTAGATATTGAACTGTTTCTGCAGCAGCGTCTTTGATTGATTGAATTTTGACCACCCCCTTAACTTCTTTATTTTTGATTTTAGTTAAAAAACTAGTTGTAACAACTTAACTGTAGATATTTAAGTCTACTTTACTCTTAGATAAACAATTTTTATATAAGGTGTCCCAAATTTGAGTAACCAAATTAACCCTTAATCACATAGTCGAGGCAATATTGTTAATATACAATAAGTATAACTGATGCTGCTGCGGAAAAAGTTGAATTTTTATAGAGACATTTTACATCAATTAGGCTTAGAATTTGACGTAGAATTCAAATATCGAATAAAAAGTTAGTCATTGTATTTAAAAAAACATAAGTTTGGTTCGTTACTCAGATTTGGGACACCCTGTATAATAACTGTTTAGCTAAGAATAAAGTAGACCTAAATATCTACTAGTTTTGTATTTAACGTTTTTTGCTAAAATCAAAATTATGGAAGTTAAGGGGGTGGTCAAAATTCAATCAATCACCCTGTACATATTAAAAAAATTAGGATCTGTATTATAAACTCGGTACCTACTTACCTTCACTATTTTGTAAGGTAATTATTAATACAAATAGCACAACTCGCATATTCCGTTTTTAATACAACAATGATCACCAAGCTTTATACATTTCGAATGCATTTTTCTTAAACAACACTGTCGGTTGACAAACAATTTCTGGAACAAAACATACATCCTGTATTGACACAGGTGGCGTTATTTAAAATTTTGGTCTTTAAATACTTTCTATATTCCACCAAGTTACATTGGACTTCTGCATCCCTTCCTTTGTGAAGTTGTTCAAAAAAGTATATAATTAGAGGACCGCAATTAAAACTGTCCTTTTGTAAAGAGTGTTTTTCTATTCTGATTTTTATGTTTTGAAATTTTATATTAGTATTATGATAATGATTATACCTGTTAAGAAAGTTTTGTAGAATTAATAATTTTGTTTTAGATTTTTCATAGGAGCTTCTATAAGGGTCAATATTACTGAATGTTTGGTTTTGTAAGTGGACCATTGCTAGGCAGAAGTGATTTCCATTCACAATATGCGGCATTACTATTTTTGGTTTATCTAAATAAATATTTTTAAGAAAATAATCGCTGTACATTGTATCAGAAAATATTTTTGTGGCTATTATTTCATCTACTATTTGTGTACGAGAATCTTCGTTTAGTATCTGCATTAGTAAGGACACACTTAATCCAGTGAGCCACTTTTCGTTTGATAGTGAAATGAAATCGCTTATCCTTAGTTCTTTAATTATCAAATTATAATTATTAAAGTTGGCTATTGTAAGGTCCCGACTGCATGGTATTGTTCGGTAATACTCGATATCGTCTACTAGCCCATTTGGTAACAATTTGATATCTTTTAAAGTCCGCCATTTGAACTCCGATGTTAAAGAAGGTCTGATACATTTTGGAAGATAGTAAATTTTGGTTGGCGAAATATCCGTTCAACCTTTAAACCTAAAGGAGAAAAAATTACAAAGTCGCACCATGGCCTATTGGTGACTTACAGTAGCCCCTGAACCTGAAAATAGTAATAATGACTTAGTTTAAGATGACCGTCATGATTTAAATAGTTTAAATTTACTTTATCCAATGAAACGGTTTTAGCTTTTATTGGACATTTCACTTCAACAATCCCGTCATCACCGACTAAACCATCAGGCGATGCTGCCAAAAAAGAAATGTCTTTATGGACTCGGAGTCCAGATTTTTGTACTTTGCAATTCATCATATTTTCGTAAATCTTTATAGCTCTTGCTTCATTTTCAATTCCGTATTTAAGTGATGGTATATTCGATAAGTCTTTGTCTACTTGCAAGTACTTTGCCAGGGATATTCGTGATTTCGCTGATTTGGTTTTAAAAATTCGTCCGAAGTTTGAAGATGTTATAAACTTTTTTCGTTCTTCTCTCCATATTAAACTATTTCTTTGTAGTATGGTATCTTGTTCCAGTTGGTTTCTCTGAATTACATTCATTTCTATTGAGTTCAAAAAGACTACTAGTTCTCCAGGTAAACTGTCACTTTCAAAAATTTGATTATTTGAATCACCTTCACACAACTTGCATATAAATATGCCTGAAAACGTCAAATTGTGATCAGGATTCAGACAAGATTCGTGAACCCATCCGTCACAAGAATCGCATTGAACCCAAGTGGCGGTGACGTTTAGTCTTCCTTGATAGCAATAAGTACAATATTCTAAATCAAAAACGTCGTCTTCATCAGCTAATTTATTGTTTTTATTCAGTAGTGACAAATCTGTAGACAAAGATTTATTAATCTTATGTAATCCCATTTTAACAGTTTTTGATCGTTTATTCCACGATTCCTGTGACACCCTTTCATCATTTTTATGTTTCCTAACTTTGGTTAAACTAGATTTTGAAATATTTAAACTCAGTTCTTTAAATATTGCCAAAACGTGTTCGCGACTTTTTCTCAAAAAGCGTGAAACTTTTAAATTTTTTTCTCCTTCCAAAATGTTAATTTTCAAATTCATAAAATAATTTTCTACATACAGGATCTGTTATCATTAAAGCACTCCATAGAGGTACGTAGGGCATGTAGTGATTTAAAAGTATTTCGTGGAACTCTAAGCTATAAAAAGAGTTGGTTACTCCGCTTTTGGCAACTTGCATTTCGTTTTTTATATCATTAAAATGGTGATAAAATGGACTTTTCAAATATAAAGGATCATTATTGTCAAGTTGTGTATACAGGGTAATTCAAATTCGACCCTCACCATTGGGATCTCAGAAACCATAAGAGATACGAGAAAGTTTAAATTGGGGCAAAGTTGCGCAATTTAAAGCTCAACCAAATGCTGTTTTAAAAATTTCGATTTTCCGAGTACTTCCAAAGATTTCCAAAAAAAACTGAAAATTTGATTTTTTGTTTTTATTTATTTCTAACCTTATTTGAAGAGATATCCCAAAACTAAAAGCTTCTTTTCATTGCCACTTTTTCCTAGCTATTCGATGATGGATTCAAGTTTGCCACACGACGTTTCGTTTTTTGTCAGTCATCATCAACTTTACTTTTTCTTATGGGCGCCATATTGGATTTTTAGCCCACCAAATAGTACGTTTTATTCTGATTTTAGTGATGTATAATAACTTATGATTTGCTTGATAAATGACAAAATAATTCAATAAAAACTATTTTTACTTTAGTTATGGCTTTGAGTTAATGGGCCGTTTTATAAAATGTCATTATTTTTGGCAGTACTTGTCAAACACGTTAATTCGGACGATCATTAGAGCAAGTCAACTAACCTAACCTAACCTAACTTAAACAGCTCATTTATGTTTCCAAGAGAAAATCATCATTTTAGGAACTTCATTTTTTGCCAAATTTCAATTTTTTATAATGTTATGTGCAAGTTTATAGTTATTTATACAGCAAGTGACTTAAACCATTTTGTATTCATTCATATTTATTCGAGTGAATAAACCGGTTTAAGTCACGTGTTTTATACAGTATTTTATTAAATTTCGACTCCTTATATTAAAAAAAAAAACTAAAATTACAGTTTTATTAAATTTACACCCGGCCCCGTAGATGTGACATTGATGTTTGTTTGTTTACATCTGTAACTAGGCGAGTGTCATTCAGAGTGATTTAATAGTTATTTATACAGCAAGTGACTTAAACCATTTTTTATTCACGAAAAGAACAACTAGGTCTACCAGCGTAGAGAGTGGCCTAAGCTCTTTGAGTGAATAAACTGGTTTAAGTCACGTGTACACCTTTGTGACTAAGTATGTTCAGGCCAATTGCGTGTGACCAGTATTACCAAGTACTCTTCATAAAACGTGTCATTAACTCAAAGCTAACTAAGGTAAAATTTGTTTTTATTGAATTATTTTGTTATTTATGAAGCAAACCATAAGTTATTATACATCACTAAAATCAGAATAAAACGTACTATTCGGTGGGCTAAAAATCCAATATGGCGCCCATAAGAAAAAAGAAAGTTGATGATGGCTGCCAAAAAACGAAACGTCGTGTGGCAAATTTGAATCCATCATCGAATAGCTGCTCAAAATACAATCCGGGAGTTTATGAAAACTTAGACTCTCTGAAATTATTAAATTATTTAATAATTATTCGTTCTTCACTAAATACCTTGACTGTGAATGGAATAGTCACCTCTTTAATATACTCACTGTGGTCTAACTGCATTTTAATGATATCCAATAGGTCATCTTTGTCTCGGTCTATAGAACTGATTGCTTCCGATTGTATCTTTCGAATGGTCGGATCTGATTTTATATCTCCCAAATTTCCTGCTTCAGCCAAATTTTTTCGAGCTTTTAAAATACATTCCCGTTTGTAGGTTGACGGTTTTATCGAAAGCAACCTGTGCTTTACTATTTGTCTTTCTACTCGTTTGACGTTCGAAGCTATAGGTGCATTATGCAAAAAATGTAAAGAGGAACTAAACACTTTAACATTTTTACAGCTCTCCAAAATAATTTTAAATTTTTTACAATTTGGACGTTTGCACAAGCCTTAAAATAAAAAAGCATTTATCTTTTTACAGTATTTATGGTATTTAAAATTAATAATGCATATGTTGTTGATATCTTTCTTAATTACACCTCTCAGCAAATGATAAGCATAATTTTTTGTCGGTTTTTTATTAACTATTATTAAACTAAAGACTTTATCACTTATGCTGGTCGATCCTTCCAAATAATTACAGTTTTTGAAATTAGATGGGCCGAGTAAAGGGTCGTTTACTGCACCTACGGGGATCAGATTGGTTCTTGCAGGTTCTGTTGTAAAATTGAGAATTGCACATGGTATGTCAGTTTTAATAGGTGTTATGGATTCAAAATCAGTATCGTCGTTTTCAAATTCATTGTCGAATTCTAAAAAACTATTTTGGGTTGCGCTAAGTCTGTTTTCGCTGTTATTAATATCAGGAGACTCAGTATTTATCGACTGGTTATCCAAAATAATAGGAGACGTGTTATCTGGAACTACAATATCATAATCGATCAATGAAATATCACTTTTAGGTGTAGAATAACCTAACTTTAATTTAATCGGTAGAACATCATCAAAATTATTAGAAATTAACCCATCAGATATATCCCTCTGGTTTTTGAAATATTTTACTCCATGGTAGTATATGCGTAATCGATTTTTTAAGTTATATTTTAAACCCAATTTACAACATGCTTTAAAATAAAACTTTGAAACATCGGATCTAACTTTTCTGACGTCATGAATACTAACGGGGTTATTTTGAAATAGTTCCAGCAATTGGAGATTATCTAGTTCAGGTTCGGCTTTGTCATCATTAGAACTTTTGTTTGTGTACTTTTTCAAAAATGACTTTAAAACACCAGGAGTTGAAACACGCTTGTCATTTATCGTTTTCACTAATTTTTCTAACACCGGTGCCTCAGCAGTTGCTAATTCGGCAAAAGATAAATGTCCATATTCATGCTTAACCACTTTACTTATCTTAAGTTTTAAGGTTTCAGCTTTGAATACCATCGTGGTTACGTGATTTAAAAAACTAGAAAATAAACTCAAAAAACTCTCCTTCAAATTAAAATAAAAACAAAAAATAATCCAAACATACTGCTACTCTTCTTCTTCTTCTTCTTCTTCAGCCACTTCCTGTCCACTCCTGGACGTAGGCCTCTTTCATGTTTTTCCATGCCGTCCTGTCCTGTGCCATCTGGAACCACCTATTTCCCGCTTGCTTTTTGATGTCATCAAGCCATCTTGTCTGTGGTCTTCCTGTGCTGCGCTTTGTTTCCCTTGGTCGCCAGTGTGTTAATCTATTTGACCATTTAATTTGGTCTTCTCGGGCCACATGTCCTACCCATTGCCATTTCAGTCCTGCAATACGTTCTATTATATCTACGACCTTAGTTCTTTCTCGGATTTCTTCGTTTCTCTTTCTGTCCCTGAGACTAATACCCAGCATCGCCCGCTCCATCGCTCTTTGCATTATTCTGAGCCGATTTGCGGTTTTTTTGGTCATTGCCATCGTCGCAAGGCCATAGGTCGCCACCGGCATTATACAGGTGTCGAAAACTTTTCTTTTAAGGTTAATAGGGATGGTACTATTTCTAAGTATATGCTTCATTTTTCCGAACGCTGCCCAAGTTAGTCTTATTCTTCGTCTTATCTCCGCCGACTGGTTTTCTTTGCCTATCTTTATTGTGTGTCCCAAATATATATACTCTTCCACGTTTTCCAATTCTATCCGATCTATAAGTATGTGTTCTTCGTTGTTACTTATTATTTTGGTTTTTGAGATGTTCATTTTTAAGCCAACCTTTTTTGAAGCATCATTCAGTTGTTTTACCATGTCACTCAATTCATGTATGTTATTACTTATCAGGACGATGTCGTCGGCAAATCGGAGATGATTTAGGTAGGACCCGTCGATGTTAATGCCTTTTGTTTCCCACTGTAATGATTTGAAGATGCTCTCTAGCGCCAGCTTAAATAATTTCGGAGATATGGTGTCACCCTGACGTACTCCCCTATTCACTTTGACTTTATCTGTTTTTAAATCTTCATTTATTTTGACATGAAAAGTGGCATTTTCGTATATATTTTTCAATAAATTTGTATATCTGGAATCTATTCTAGCGTCGTCCATTGCTTGTATAAAGGCCCACGTTTCAATAGAATCGAACGCTTTGTGAAAATCTATAAATGCCAAGTGAAGGGGTACGTTGTATTCGGTTGTTTTTTCTATGAGTGTTCTAATAGATTGTAGGTGGTCTATGGTGCTGAACCCCTTGCGAAACCCCGCTTGCTCCACTGGCTGATATGCGTCCAATTTATTGGTTAGCCTGTTGGTGATAATCTTGGTGAGGAGTTTATACAGATGAGAGAGAAGACTAATTGGTCGATAATTTTCTATAGTAGTATTATCTCCTTTTTTAAATAGCAGAATAACTTCTGCGTTTTGCCAGGCGTCCGGAATATTGCCATCTTGCAGACATTTATTTAAAAGAATTTGTAAAGACTTCTCGACGACGGCTCCCCCCATTTTTAACATTTCACATCTGATTTTGTCTTCTCCTGGGCTTTTTCTATTTTTCATTTGCGTAAGGGCAACCTGTATTTCTTGTCTTGATATTTCTGGAACGTCCTCCGATCCTACGTTGCATATAATTGTGTTCGTAGCTCTTGGGTCTGGTATGATAGACGTATAGAGACAGCTGTAAAACTCTTTAATGTGTTCCGCGATACTTCTGTTGTCCGAAACCATGTTACCCTGGGGATTTTTCATTTTGGTAATCTTGTGTTTGCCTGAGGAAAGTTTTGACCTTAATACCCTCATATTTGCATTGTCCTCTATCGCGTTTTCGATCATCCTGGTGTTATACGTTCGAATGTCTTTTCTTATTTCTTTATGGATTCTTTTATTTAGTTCCTGATAATCTGGTGTGTCTCTGGGAGTTCTTTTTCTTTGTTCCATAAGTTGCAAGGTGTCTGGTTGTATTTTAGAGTTCTTTTCGGTTTTTGACTTCGCGCAAATCTTTTTCGTCGCAATGCAGATGTCAGTAGTGATTTTACGGTTAAGTTCATTCATGTCCATTTTATCCAAAGTTTCAGTTGGTTCTAGTTTCTTTCCCAATTCTTCCTGATATTCTGTCGTTCTTTGTTTAAGTTCTTCAACGGTAGGAAACCTTTCTGCTCGAATGAGTTTGTTTCTTTCGATTTTGAGATTGAAGCTAAGAGATGCTCTTACCAGCCTATGATCGCTGTTCGTGTCAAACCGGTTTAGTACTGAGACGTTTGTGCATATTTTCCTGTTGTTCGAGAGTATAAAATCGATTTCATTTCTGTTTTTGCCATCAGGGCTTTTCCACGTCCACTTCCTCTGTTGGGGTTTCTTGAAGAAGGTGTTCAGACAGTATAAGTTTTCCTTACTTAAGTAGTTTATGAGCATATCTCCTCTTTGGTTTCTTACACCCAGACCAAAATTTCCGATGTTGTTTGAGTCGGTTGCGCTCTTCTGGCCGATTTTAGCATTGAAATCACCACTTATTATTTTATAGTGAGTATTGTGTGAGTCCATGGCTTTGGATATATCTTCGAGAAATGTTTCTATCTGTTCGTCATCTGCCTGGCTTGTCGGTGCGTATCCGTGAATGAATTGGATACTGTATCTTTTGTTTAGTTTAAGTATCATGTAAATAACCCTGTCAGAGATCGAGTTTACTTCAGTTGTCAAATGTTTTAGTTTCTTGTTAATAAGAAATGCCACTCCGCCTTGGCCTGTGCGTTCGACCGAATTGTTTTGGTGTAGTATGTGGCCTGATTTCAGAATAGTGGTTTTTTCTCCTGGCAGCCGTGTTTCGCAAAGACCGAGGACGTCCCATTTTATGTGTTCAAGTTCTTTTTCTAGTTTGACAAGGTGTTCTGGATTGCTCATTGTTCTAATATTATATGTAGCTATATAAATCTTTGTGGCGTTTATTTTGTGTTGTTCGTTCCGATTTATCGAATTTTTGCCTCCCCCAGAATCCGACGTGAGGCAGACTGATCTGACATCAGTGTGAGATTTTGCGTGTTTGACACTACTCACCTGGGGTAACTTGTTTAAATTCGACATTTCAGCATGGGACATGTGAAAGGTTTTTGGCATTAAAACGCCTCGCTTGCCGAGCGTGTTGGCGAGTGTAGTTCAGCCGCCCACTCTGGGTCCGACGCTGTTTGTAGCCGCTCAATTTAAGTCAGACGCTACGGTGCCAGTTTTGGTCCGCCCCGAGTATTTGATTTCCTCGGTACCACCCATATCTGGGAGGCGTTCCCCTATCCGCCACCTGGGGAGGCGCCCGATGGGGGACTAGCAACCCCACACGGGATACTGCTACTAGCTAACTCTAATATAAAAAATACCTAAAATATGAATGATAAAAACACGACAAAACAGTCAAATCAACTTTAATGTATAGTTTAAAGTAAAAATATTCTCAATTAACCATACAACACAAACTGCGTGATCAAGACACTTCGGGCCGGCCGGCCGGGCTCATAAGGTAAACACGAGAAGTTGAGGAAAGATGCAGTTCCAAGCATGTGCCAGTAAACCAGTGGATCAGAGTATAGAATCGTGTGTAGACTCGTAGCGTAATAGGCCAAATTCAAGGATACCGTCGCGATTAAAAATGAATAATGAATATATTATCAGTAGAGGAGGTATGTTAGGACTATTGTTTAAATCATTATGTTAAAATGTAAAGTAAAGTGTAAATTATGATATCAAATGACGGCTGTCCAAGGGCTGTTCTCTACAGATTCTGTTACCTCGGGTAGTACTTTATTAGTACTGAAATTTGGAAGGTGTTAGTATGTGTGGATTTTGAGATATTAGCATTTGAATATTTATCGACCGATATAAACAATGTGTTATAACAAATGTCTGACGGCTGTCCAAGGGCTGTTCTCTACAGATTCTGTTACCTCGGGTAGTGCTTTATTAGTCCTGAAATTTGGAAGGTGTTAGTATGTGTAGATTTTGAGATATTAGCATTTGAATATTTATCATTAATAGCATTCGAATATTATAAATATATTATATAACAAGTGGTCTGACAAGACGTTTTTTCAGTTGTTAATGACAAAACATTTAGTTATGATAAACATAACTAATCCTCTGACGCAATTAGTTGATGATTTAAAAAATACCCGACGCCACTGGTCATTCGGGTGTTTCCGCCAAATTGGCTGCTAAGTTCACATCAGTTGAGGTCGCTAGGGTAGAACACGAGGGACTCCGGCCCTCCGGCATTATTTCTTAGATAATTGACCTTAATAGGTGTCATTATTGATGAACTAATAGCCCTGTCGGACATTAAAGGCATTATACAGTGTGGAACAGTCAAATGGAATAAATTCGATAACGAATAAATGAGAGCGTGTTGGGAAAAACGCTTGGACACGTCGATTTGTATTTTTAGATGCGCATTTATTAAAAAAATTAAAAATTATATAGGGTGTGTCATGTGACAGTGGCCGATAGCAACTTTCTTATTTTAAATACAACCCCCTGTATATTATTAGTTTTTTGGATTCTTCAGAAAATTCTAGACATAATTCATGTACAATGTCCCATACCTATCTTCAACTGTTTCGGAAATATTAAGTGTTTTCAGATGTATTACAAAAATTAACATTAAAAAAAAAAATATATTTTATTTCACAAATTCGCTCCATTACACTCAATACTTATTTTCGCGGACATTTTGAACATCTCTTACATTGAAATTAATGTTTTTTTGTTTTTTTTACATTATTTGTGAAATAAAATAATTTTCTTTTTTTAATATTAATTTTAGTAATACATCTGAAAACACTTAATATTTCCGAAACAGTTGAAGATAGGTATGGGACATTGTACATGAATTATGTCTAGAATTTTCTGAAGAATCCAAAAAAATTATAATATACAGGGAGTTGTATTTAAAATAAGAAAGTTGGTATCGGCCACTGTCACATGACACACCCTACATATTTATATATATATATTTTTTTTTTAAATGCGCCTCTAAAAATACAAATCGACGTGTCCAAGCGTTATTCCCAACACGCTCTCATTTATTCGTTATCGAATTTATTCCATTTGGCTGTTCCACACTGTATATTTTTATAGGTTTATGGAACTATTTTTGACCGTTATGACATGATAATCAGTAGGTCAAGTGTGTTGGGGTTACGTGAGCTATAAAGTGTCAAGGTTTTAATATCTAATGAATGATAAAAGGTATAATGTACTTTATAGTTTTATGAAACTGGTTTTGACAGTTCTGACGCTATAATCAGTATGTCAAGTATGTCAGGGTCACGTGACTGCTGACATAACTTTAAAAAATTGCCCCAAACAGGACGTGGAGCTATAAAGTCTCAAGATTTTAATATCTCCTGAATGATCAAAGATATAATGTACTTTAGAGTTTTATGGAAGTGTTTTTCTCAGTTGTGACGTGATAATCAGTATGTCAAGTGTTTTAGCCATGTGACTGGTATCATAACTGGGCATAATGTATTTTACAGTTTCATGGAAATGTTTTTGCCAGTTGGGACGTGATAATCATAGTATGTTAAGTTGCCGTTGGTCACATGTTACGGTACCTTTTGACTTTGCTCGTTACCGTAACTCAGAGTTAACTTTGACCGACCCATCTATAGCACCCTTATACTTTCATGGTTGTGACACTTGGCTGTCTAAAGTCTTTCTTGTGATTACGGTCAGTCTGTCATTGCAGTTCATCAGAAATGAGGTTCCACTTGAGGACCGACTTACACGGTATATTTATTATACGTAACTTGAATTTTATTTACTTTTCGACAACTGGCGTTTTTAAAAATAAAACTACAAATTACAAAGAGCAATATGTGTATTACTACACTGTTTGAGACAGAGATTATGACTAAAGCTACAATGCTGCGCTGCACCGGTTATATATCAGGTGTCCGAGAGCACCCTGGATGTAGGAGATTAACATAGGAAAACGGTTTTAATTTTTTTCCGCCTGTACGGTTGATTTGATTGAAAAATCGTAATAATGAAAGTTGTAGTACCTATCACGGAATAGTTTTCTGTATTTTTTTCAGATCTCTAACTTGAGCCCTTAACCCTACCAGCAACAATGACCTGTTTACCCGTTGCTCGACAACCCCTTATACAGCGCAGGCTAAAAGTTTAAATTTTCTCATTTTTGTTCGTGTTTTACGACGAAAAAGCTGAAGTTACAGATCTGAAAAAAATACAGAAAACCAGTCCGTGATAGGTACTACAACTTTCATTATTACGATTTTTCAATCAAATCAACCGTAGGCGCAAAAAAATCAAAACCGTTTTCCCATGTTAATCTCCTATATCCAGGGTGCTCTTGGACACCTGGTAGATTATAGGAAATGCTGACGGTGCATACGTCTAAAGAACAATATTATAATAATAAAATAATATAAATGGTCATATAATTCCTCCCTCCTTAAGAAGAAAATGGGGTTTTATTTTCGAGGGGTTTTAATTGTATGTCCACTTTTACATCCCTTTTAGATTTTCTACAATAATAGTAAATTAAAACTCGCTTAACTATCAGAATTACCGCCCAACTCAAATGATAACTCCTAACAGATTCCAATAAAATAATTTTCAACAACATCGTCCCATTACTCGTTTAATGCCAGTTCCAGCCCCACCACAAAACTTTCAGAATTTTACTAATTACAATATTAATTTTATACCCTCTTTCGAACAACAATTTAGCCCTCCAAGGTTTGCAGGTTTTAATCAATGGCGTCCATCTCACCCAAACTTGAACCCTCAAACACAACCCAGAACAGTATTTAAACCAAATTTTGCAAATTCAAACAATAATCAGTTTTAAAGACCCCTCTCAATTTGTACAGGGTGAGTCATCGATAGAGTAAAGTTCATTATCTCATTTGTTTGGGGAAATACAAAAAAAAGTTTTAACACAAAAGTTTTAGAGAATATTAGGATGCTTAATTTAAAATTACTTTTGAATATACAGGGTGGTACATAAAGACGTGGCATGTAAAATATTATTTTTTTTAAATAGAACCCCCTATTTTTTTAAACATTTTTAGATTCTCCATGAAATTCTAAAAATATTTTGTTACTTACTTTACTTTTTCGTGTCCGAGTCCATACTACAATTTGTCAGCCCAGTATCGGGCTACGTCCAGAGCATTATCTTTAGCAAGCCATAAATCTTCGAGGGAACAGGAGCTCGGGCAGTTCCCGCAAACCAGGAGATGTTCCATAATCTGTGTCACCCCACAGTCGCATCTGACATCCTGTTCGTTAATAATTCCCCATTTTGCGAGGTTTGTCTTTACAGGGGCAACTCCGGTTCTGAGACAGTTGAGGGATTTCCAGCTCCTCCAGTCCAGCCTGGAGCCTGCTGAGGGTTCTTGTTTTAAGGGGAAGGCTTCTGGTGGGTCTATCGGTACTGTATTCAGGAAGCCTCTACGTGATTTCAATCGCCTCACCGGCTCGGGTGCTTCATAGAGAGGGTGGCGTCTATCAAATGTTTGCCTAAATCTTTCGGTGTGTTCGATGGCTAGTCGTCGGGTTGTTGGTGGTTCGCACCCTGCAGCTTTATAGAGCTCATCCAGCGGGGTGGCCCTCATGCATCCAGTCATAAGCCTGCATGTCTCGTTAACAGCAGCATTGATAGATTTGACATGCACAGACCTATTCCACACCGGGCAAGCATACTCCGCTGTGGAGAAACATAGTGCTTCAGCCGTTGTTCTGATCACAGAGAATTTACTTCCCGTTAATTTCTTGAGGAGCTGGTTCCTAGACGATACCTTTTGTCGGGTCTTATGACAGTGGAACTTATACGTGAGGGATCGGTCCAGAGTTACTCCCAGATATTTCGGTTGGGGTGTGTGTTCTATAGTAAAACCGTCCCATTGGATCTGTAATTTTCTTCCGGCGGCCTTGGTGTTCAGGTGGAAGGCGCATGCTTGGGTTTTCGACGGATTGGGTTTCAGAGAGTTTGCTTTATAGTAGGCTGACATCCGTAATAGGGCATTTTGTAATATCTCTTCAACAACCGGAAAGTTTTTTCCTTGGGCTGCGATGGCCAAGTCATCGGCGTAGAGGAAGTGCTCAGTATCACCAGGTGTGGGTTGGTCATTGGTGTATATGTTAAACAATATTGGGGAAAGAACACTACCCTGGGGAAGACCGTTTTTTTGTGTCCGCCATCTGCTCTTCTTGCCTTCTAGGCTTACATAGTACCTCCTATTTTGTAGTAAAGATTCGATTACCCTAGTTAACTCGTAATCCTTGGTGGTATTGTATATCTTGGAGAAGAGGGCCCTTTGGTTCACGGTGTCATAGGCCGCTGATAGGTCCACAAAAACTACTCCGGTTATATTCCTCTCCTCAAAGCCCCTCTCAATGTGTTCAGTCAAAGCTAGAACCTGCCCCGTGCATGACCTTCCTGGACGGAACCCTCCCTGTTGTGGAATCAGTCTTTGGTCCACACAGTTCTGAATTTTGTTGAGTATTAGCCGTTCATAGAGTTTGTATAAGTGGCACAGGAGAGAGATAGGTCTATAGCTACTGGCGAGGCTTGGGTCTTTGCCAGGTTTTAATAGTGCGATGACTTTTGATTTTCTCCAGGACTTGGGAATTTGTTTCGTCGAATAGCACCTATTAACTAATTGTAGGATCCACCGCTTTGTTTTATCTCCAAAATGTTTAATCTGCTCCACGCACATGTCATCCACCCCTGCCGCCTTCCCATTTTTCAGACTGTGAATGGCCTCATTAAGGTCCTTAATTGTGAAAGGTGCATTAATAGTTAGAGCTTCACCTTCGAGGTTTCTGTGGATTTTACATGCTCTAGGCTTTGCATCGGTTTTTCCATTTATCAGCAGCTGGTGGGCGATCTGATCGGGCGTGACGTTACTGGGTTGTTTCGATTCCATAGGGTCCCCGTTAAGTTTTTTCAACAGGTTCCACGCGATCTTACTACTATGGGTCATATTCAGTTTTTCGATTGTCTCAACCCATTTTTCTTGTCGTGCATGACTAAGCTCTCTGAGAAGCAGGTTACCTGATTCCACTGTTTGATCGCTAAAAGGGTCATTCTCGTACGAATTTGTGTATTGATCCAGAAGTTTTTTCGATTCGGTGGTTAGACCTGGGATGTATTGTTGTCGACATCCTCTTGGTATTGCCTTTCTGGAAACGTATTTAACTTTTCCGACGAAGCACTCGTAACTTTCGGGGGCAGGTTCTATTCCATCCACTGCCTCATCCAAAATTCCGGCAAAATCAGACCAGTTTGCCTTTCGGAAGTTAAAACGTCTTCTGTGAGGGATCGTTTGCAATCTTATGTCTGCATAGATGTTCAGACCAACCGGTCTATGTTGTGTTTTTGGCAGGGGATTATATACCATCTTGATGCATCTAGCCTCAAGGTTAGTGCTAGTGAAGCAAATATCTGGATTTGTGCCTCGTTTCCAAATTTTACTGTGAAATGATGGTGGCAGTTTTGGGTCATGGATGAGAGAAAAGTTATTAGCATCTGCCCATTCTTCCACGAGGCTACCGTCGGTGTTGGTCTCTCCGTATCCCCATGCGGTGCTATGGCTATTGAAATCACCCAGAACGAAACAGTTCTCTCGATTCCCAAAATTGGATGGTACGTCAAAGACGAACTCCTGACCGGGCGGCTTGTATACGGACGTTACGGTACATTGTCCAATTTCCACTGTAAGAATCTCTATGTTATTCACGTTTGTTGAGCTCACAGAAGTTATGTTCTGATCAGGTTTCACAAAGATTGCGCTGCCGTAATTTATATGTGGCACCTCAATAGCAAGCTTCATTCCTGGTATCTTGGGCCGGGGTGAGTTGGCATCCCTATGTGTTTCCTGTATGCAAATAACATGGCACTTGGTGCTTCTACAGAACTCTGAGAGCAAATCCTGCTTATTGTTAGTCAAACCCTCTATATTCACGCTTGCTATCGTCAGAGTTGGTTCTGAGAAGAACCTTTCTCTATCTCGCATTTTCCCTTGCAATGTAGGACTCGGTGGTGGAAGGATTGGCCGTCTCGAAGAGACGTTTCCAGGGGACGCCGGCAGTGTAGTTATATCTAATGGTTTTGTTTGTCGTTTGTAATTACACTGCTCGCGTGGAGGCTCCTTCCGTGTCCCCCAGGCTCCTTCCGTGTCCCTTAAATTTTTACTTTTTACTATGACGGATTGAATTCCTAATATTACCAATATAATAATTAATGTAGCAAATACAGATACACTTGTTGTTTCAACATCAATGTTTTTTAAAGGGTGTACAATCAATTTCTTGGCTAAGTCTACATCATTTTTAATATTTTCCAAATTGATTTCTTTTAACAATAATGGCTTTATATTCTTGACCAATTTTTTATGGATATTAATTGATGGCAATTTCAATCTTAGATTAACTGTATTTGGTCTCTGAGAATCGTAAATCGCAATTGATATTTTTCATCAGAAAGCTTTACGGCTCTATCAGCCATTCCTATTATTACAGATTGGTTCTGGAAAAGTGGATGGTTTGAATTAAAGTGCAAGAGAGAGACCACCCTGTATGTTTTTTTCATTTTCAGTCCATGAACTTTTCAACCATGTGATATTGTCTAATTGAGAACAAAAGGTCACCTAAGCAAACCTTTCAAAACTTGACAATTTAATTAATGTTTAGACTACCGTTTTGCTGACAAATTAACTATTTTTATGAAATATCTAAGCAATGATGCAAGATAGGTATAGGGAAGTATTAACATTAATTACTAGCCTTCTTGCAGGGAATTCAAAAATGAGATTAGAAACAGGGTGTTCAATTTGAAAATCAAAAGTTGGTGTTCTTTCTGACTGATCTGGCAACACCGCAAAGTGTTATAAACTAATGGTTAGTTTAGTTAGTTTTTAAACGTTTTAATTTGTGTGTAGTTTAAATGTTATATGTAACTTTTATAACGTTTTATTTAAGTGTGATATACCCGTGGATGCATCCAAATGCGTACATGAAAAACAATGACACGGAATCATAAGAACAGCGTGCCCTGAAGATGCAAAAACAAATATGCGAAACGTTGGCTTTACTGTTGTACAGTGATTCTACGTAAACCCGATCCAACCCCCAAAAAAGAAAAAAGCTACTACATAATAATAAATTTAGTTTGTTGCTACAATTATTCACTAAGTTAACTTACATAAGTACTGCCGGGAGTCTTGAGAAATCATTAATGTTGTTTGATAGATGCAGTTATCCATCATTTTTTCAGAAATTAAATATCTGCAATGCATATTGCCATGAAAAAATTAAACCCGATGTCTATAAACATTGATCATAATTGACGTACCCTAATAGTAAACTTTAGAGCCAATTTAATGCGAATAACTAATCCATGGTAGTTAAAACTATAGTTATTGCTGGTTATTGTTCACGTGCAAGAGATAGCATAACCAGTGAGTAACCCAAATCGTATTAATGTAATAGTTATTAATAGTCAAAACTATTTACAAAAAAGTTATCCGCATTAAACTGGCTTAGGTTAGGCTGCCCAATGATCTTTGACTCAAGTTCCTGCATGTGAATACGTCAATAACATTTTAGACATAAGAGGCTTATTTAAGTCAATTAATTTACGTAACGTCGGAAACGTCGTATTCGGACGCTAAATTGTACCCAATGGCTTTGATACTCTACCCCTACCCAATGCACAGTAGGCCACGCCCACTTGGGTTTTAGACCCGTAACGGCCGTAGTCGTAGCATCCATCTAATTTCATTCATTTCCGTTGAAACTGTCGAAGCGAACAGAAGTGGAACTTTAAGCTCTGTTTTAAGCACCTGTTATTTTTCAAAAAAGGCATTTTATATCCACATAAGTTTAAAATGGCTTGTCGTTGGGCCAACGTTAAAAAACCAGAGGCTGTAAATTTGAGAGAAATCATGTCCAAAGAGGCAAGAAAAAATCGAAAGTTGGGCCAGGAAATTCCTATAACTGGTAAGTTCATTCACATTATACCTAAAAACTATGTAGCGAGAGCAATTCAGCTCCCAAGTTCAACCATTTTTACAACGGTCAATGAGTTGCATAACATTTCATTATTGCTATTATCACCACAGATGCTCCCACTTCTTCCAATGCTACCTTAACATCTGAAGATATCCCTGAGGAGGTGCTAAGGGCTATATCGAATGATACCATGGACAGTGATGCCCTAGTAGCCAGAATGCTGCAGCTGCAATTTGATAAAGCATATGACAAGATGCTGATGAGAACACAACAAAAGTATAATGGTGACTCTAAAGTGTCCATATCTTTCGAGAAGTTTAAAAGAACTCCTGAAAATTTTGGTAAGTTAAGAGAGTCAATTTGTGTTTCCAAACTGTTTACATGATGTTGTCTTGTAGATTTTGAAAGCGACGAGGAGGAAAACACCAGAGACAGAAAAGAGTGGAATCATTTTGACAGTTTTCTTAGAGATAACATCAGTTTTCTAGTAAGTGGTTACAATATAAATTTTTAATGTTTTTGACTTTTATTTAATGGGTTACAATGTTAATTTTGCAAAATGCAAAGATTTTTTTTTATAAACTATTTGGTAAAGCAACCTTCTAATCCTATAATTATAACTTTACAGAAACTTACCAAAAGTGCCAAACGGAGATTTTAATCAGCCTTCCTGACGTTATCAACCATATCGATGGTCATGTGGAATGTCGTCGCAAGCGTTTTGGTACACTGACACAATGTCATTTAGAAAGTTCATCTCCATCAGTGTCAAGACCATGGATTTGCATTATTGGCAATAGCTCTCCTAACATGGGATTTTTATGTATAATTTTGCAATTGTCGTAAGTGTATCTAAGATAGATTTAAATTTAGTTCAATAAAATAGTAATTCTGCTCATATAATAAACAATAAAAAACACTGTTTTGCTCATGTCATTTTATTTATTTTTTATGTTCAGTTCCTCAAAAAATAAGTTGACATGACATTATGTCATTTTCCTGAAAATCGCTTCCTAAGAAAGATACAGTCCTCCAAATTTCAGTTGGTTTCAAGAAGACGGTTTTTATTTTTGTCCGTACTATTTTCTGCGCTCACTGAATATTATTAAAAAAATACAATTTTTTTATTTTCTTCTTTAATTTGGAGAAAGATCTTTTGAACAATTTTGTTTTGAAGTTTTGTTTGCAAGATAACCTAGTTATTACGTTTTAAGACCCAAAAAAAAGAGAGACATTAGAGCGGCCAAAAATTGTAACATTTTATTTTATAATAATAGTGCTGCAAGAAGTCGTTGTCCTTCAAAAAATAAGTTGAGATGCATGTTGGCAGTTTTTATAATAACTCATCACTAGACAAATACAGCCTTTTAAAGTACAAAAACCAAGTCTCTTGTATCTACACGTCACTGGACAGTTTAGACAAAAGTTACTTTCGTCAAGTAATGAGTATCTATTTCGAAAGTACTTGTACCAAATTTTATCAAAATTGCTTCAACGATCCCATAATTATGACGAAACACGCTGAAATTTGGAGGGCGGTATTTTTTGCAGGTCTTCAAGGACGCTCTGTATATTTCACGACGTTTCACACGTGTCGTGTTTCCTCCTAATAAAAATATAAATTCCACATCATATAATATTATATAAACATAATTATACAGAGTAATCCCAGCCAGTGGAAGCTTGGTCCACTGGTACTTTTAGTTGCCCCAAAAGCACCCCTTTTTGCAATTGAACACTCTGTACAAATTTTAAATAGGTTGTTATGGTTTTATGTATGTTTCAAAAATGCTGACTTCAGTTCAAACTAAACTTTTGAACATCCTGTTGTTCAATTCTTGGCATAGTTAGCACAAAGAAAAAATTGCAGCAATTTCAATTAAACTTGCTTACAGGGGACAGGGGTGTCTTGAAATGAAATCGCAAGAAATGAAACAGCAAATATTAGCTTGCATGATAATAAATTTACCCTGTATAACTATTTACAACTGGCTACCTAGGTTACTGTATCTTCTATTTTCAAAAATGTTTTAAAAGGATTCAAATCTGGTTATCTGGGAGGTTTACAAGTTAATTTTTGACCAAGAAAATAGTCAAAAAACAGGATTAGTCCAAATAATTTGTACAAAGCTGAACATTCAAAACCTGTGAGTCCAAATTTGTCTTAAATGGTCTAACATTTGTTATTTACTACTAGGAATAGTCTTATAATTAGTTTTTTTAGACTGCAATCCATTGTCGATTGTCTAAAACTGGATTTCAAGAACTAATAACAGTCCGGAAATCAAAACAATGATTTTTGTGCATAAAACTCATTTTTTACTACTAAAAACAGTCTAAAAGTGGACTTTTAAGGCTAGAAATGACTTGACTAAAACTAAAAAGGGTCTAATAGTCTATTTTCAGGACTTTAATTGATGTAAAACTCAATTTTCTGGACTGAAACAAGTCTAGAATTCAATTACCAAGTCCAAATTAAATTTTCGGGCTAATTAATTTCTAAAAATTAGTTTTTAAGAATAATATCGTAGCATTTAGTGCCAAATTTTTGTTACTTTCATTATTGAAGGGTCTGAAACTTGACTTGTACTATTATGAATAGTCTTAAACTCGTTCTTAAAGCACTGTATTTAAGAGTCCGAATTTCTTAGAAGTCAATTTAATAGTAACGAAGCTTCAAATGACATTTTCAAGACTATGGACAGTGAACAAACTGACTTTCAGATCCTTCAGGTAAGCTTTGTGAAGATAGTCTTAAAACTCGATTTTTCAGGCTGAAAACAGTTTTAAAACAGAAAAAACAGTCCAGATTTTAAAGAAATGTTCGAAATTTTAGCGCTGAGGTGTTTACAAGTCAATTTAATGGTGACAAAACTTGAAATTACATTTTTAAGCCTATGGCGAATGTAATCGTATATCAAGTATCAAGACCAGTAAGTAAGCTTTAATGATTGATGACAAAGTTTTAATTTTATAATAAATTTAATAGTGATAAGTGGTAACTATCTAACTATCTCCACTATTTGAGCTAATGTACTTAATAAAAGGAAGACACCATAAAATTATGTAAATGTTGGGCATGCCAAATTATTTTTATAATTTGTTTGGAAGGCTAGACGACAACTAGTCTTCGAAGTACGGTTTAGGGCTTGTGTGAAAGATATTTTTGTCACCAAAAAAGTTTTGGAGGTAGGAAAAATAGTGACTTGAAAATTATACTAATTATAGCATTTTTTTAAGATGTTTTCAAAATTTTTAATTGTCATACTATTAAAATTATATGACCTTCGCACATTCTAGCAGGTGCCTTCTTTCATATCCTTTTTAGAAAATATCAACCTCTATCTTAGTTTTTCTTTAATTTGGGTTAAAAATTGTCATAAAATGCATTAAATCTCGCATAAGATGTTTTGCTTTACCGATGCCCTTAAGGACCGTACTTCTTGTCTTGTCTCCCCTATACCTCCATGGGTCGGGACCTCTTCAATTTCCGTTATCTTGATTTACAACCGGAGCACAAACTCTCCGAGTTACCGATTTAATTGTGTCTACACGAAAGTAAAAATTCCAGATGGTCCCTTTTATCGTCGAAGGTACCAATAAAACTAGGCGTCGCTACAAATGGTCGATTTGTTCCGAAGTACCAATAACAAGGCACCGCTACAAAGAGAACGAGATTTTATATAATTTTTATAAACACATTTTCTGACATTAACAGTTTTTCTTTAAAAGTGCGCATTAAATCGTAATCCATACTAATCTGAATAGGGACACCTGTTTGTGGTTAATGACTAGCTGTCGTTTCTATAACTACAACATGTTCTGACAGATATTTGTCAAATTCAACACTGGATCTAACTTAATACGGGTCATGTATTTGGACTGCTTCGGAAAGTTACGGGTTGGTTTTTGTATTCGATTGTAATGAAATCTTGGGGCTAATGTAGGCACATTGTAAAATTAGTCAGGACTATACAGGGTGTCGCAGACAAATGTGGCGTGGTAAAGTGGTCTGTTTTTTTAAATAGCACACTCTATATTTTATTGAATTCTTGGATAGTTCTATTGATTATAAAAAAGATTTGATAAATATATGACATAATGTAGAGTGCACCGTTTTCGACAAAATAGCGACCAATTTTGGGTGAAAAAACTTTTTGGATATGTTTCATCTAGGTATTTTTTAAAAAAATTGTAGAAGAATTCTACTTTAAATAAAGAGTGAGAGAGCATTATGAAAAATAACGCCCTAGGCATTATTTCTTAGGTAATTGAGCCTAATAGGTGTCATTATTGATGAAACAATAGCCTTGTCGCACATTAAATAATAAACTCAGAAACTTAGCAGCAAATAAGTTATCAAGGCTATTTACAAGGTTTTGACTATCATTTCCTTAATAATACATTTTAAAATCTACCTTAAAAGCCAAAAATTAAGGGGTTTAATCAAGTTGCATGGTTGTTGTCACTGATTTTTTCATTCCCACATCAAAAAAGTGGTTTTGCAGCATTGAAATTGCCTTTAAAATGGCCCAGAAATTTGTAATTAGATTATTAGGTTATTGTTCCAGTTTTCGGTTAACATTTTCTTGTTGGTAGTTAGTATAGTTTAAAATGTATCTTAAAATCCAAAAATTAAGCCTTCAGCTAAAAATGGTTTTAAAGCTTTGAAATTGCCTATAAACTGTTGATAATTGGCTCAAAGGATGGAAATTAGGTTATTATCTCTATCTATGTTTTTGAATACAAATTTGGTATTATAGCCAACTTTCACAATCCCCACATTTAAAAAAAAAAACCGGAGAATACAGATAGAGGGGTTAGTTGTGTGGGCTTTTAGCCTTCATAAAATGTTAAGTTATATGTACTGGCAAAAGTTCACCTAGCAAGTTATATGTTGCATACCTAACCCTTTAATTAGGAATAGCCAATGTTTATACTTAAGTCATGTAATGTGTAGTCAGCAACTATTTTAATATAAAATTGTTAGAAACAGAATGCTCGAGTTCAGTTCCATATTATTAAGCTCACTTTGTAACTCGAGTTATGTAGCCTATAATTCCGATAATGCTGACTATTAGATTAGACTTTGCGGAATCTCATTTTATTGTTTATATAAAAATCACGCTTTCTAGATTCAAGCTAGGGCCCGTAGTTAGTCTGTAAATCACTTTGCAATTGACCTTCGTTTAAAGCAGTCATATTGTGAGTCACCTATTGTTGTAATCTTTTGTGTAATAAAGTTTTTTTTTAAAGACTTATCGCCTGGAAGACTACATAACTGACGCAGTCGGTAGGATCTCAGAAGATTTTTTGGTTTTACCTCTGATTTGGAAGCAGCCCAAAAAATCGTCAGTTTCTACTGTTTGCTGAGATCGACCTTTGAACCTACAGAAGAGAACCCACAGTTGCGGATCTAAGAAAGTACCGTAAGTGAGATTCCTTCTTTTACCCTTTTATTGTAAAATTGATGTGTGTTTAAATGCGAAATACCATTTTTCTATATTTTTATTTTTATCATCAAATTTAACTTTGAATGTCATTAAGTCAGATCGATAATCTAATCTTAGACATTTCAAATATTAATTTGGAAGATAATCTTGACACTACTCTCGTAAACATAGATTTAGATATGGCTACTCTTACAGAAAAGAAAAAAAATTGCGCGCACACTAAAAACATTTAGTGGAAAAAGCGAGCATTTAGAATTTTTTATAGCCAGCGTAGATAGTTTCTACCAAAGATACTTTATTTCTACTCAAGAAGAGTCATTAAAATAATTTGTTTTTGCTTCAATTTGCTCTAAAATTTGTGACAAAGCAGGCGATTTCTTATTATGTAGACCAGATTTAACTATTCGTAAATCGATCAGTCTTATCTCAACAATTAAACATCATGACTAAAAATCGAAATGAAAGTGTTAGATTTCATTGAACGCTTAAGTGCTTAAAACCAGAATTTCACTAAAAATAATTGCTGATTTAACATTAACTAATGCTACCAAGCAAGCATTAATTGAACAAACCGAATTAACATCAGTCACTGTTTTAATTAGTAATTCTCCTAGTGAACTAAGGACTATTTTAATGTTTCACAACTCTAAAACTTTAGAAGACGCTAGCACATTTGTTGTAAATTATTCGTTAGTTGAACAGCAAATCAACGCAAGATCTTATCACTCTCAGCCTAAACAACAACCACAATTTGGGAATAAGCCTCATTTTCAACATAAACCTGTAAACAGAACACCCCACTTTGTCGAAAATAGTTTCCCAGCGTTTGAAAACCGTTTTCCATCAATTCAGCCCTCATTTGTTCAAGTACAACCCCATTCTTCACAAAACTTCAATGCGCAAGCAAATTTCAAACAGCCTTTTCCCAGCCAGCCTATTAACATTCAAAGTAGACCAGTAAAACAACATTTTCCCACAAACAGTCAAGTGTTTGGAAAACCTAAAGATGTATTTTCGAAAGAAAACTCGAACAAACCCACCGGACCACCAATACCTATGTCAACTTCGACAAGAAATACGATGAAACGATCATTTGTGCCCCAATCGAGAAACTTTTCCAAAAACCCAAGTATACTTTTACTGAATTAACCTACTTAGCTGATGGTACCCCAGTATACGCACAGGACCAATCAGAAAACCATGATACTGACTACACTCAGTATGAATCTCCAGAATATTGCAGTGAACCTCAACAATACTATGAACCCCAATATTTTGAGGAAGAAAACGCACCTCTAAACGAAAACGAAAATTTTCAAAAACCCAGCAAGGAAATCAATCCGCCCTAAATCTAAATAATTTCCAAGTAAATTAACTTCCTTATATCACTATAACAAACCCCCCAGCTAAATTGTTAATTGATACTGGAAGTCATACATCTTTAATTCGACCAATTTTAGCCGAACAATACTTTCCAAATTCAATTTATACTTCTAAACATACCCTCGTAACATGCACAGGCAACTCAAAAACTCAATTTAAATCAAAAATTCCCCTTTTACAACATTAGAGTTTATACTATATAATTTCTGTGATTATTTTGACGGTATAATAGGACTTAGAGACTTGAGAAAATTAAGTTTAGATGTAAAATTATCAGAACAAAAGTTGTGTAACAATTTCACAGAAAATCTCCAATAAATTGAAATTCTACCTACATCAATTATTGTAAAGAATATTTACACTAATCTTCCTGAAAGAACAGAACTCTTTTTGCCTCATATACATAACGGAACAGTTGAAATTCCACCTTCGCTTTTATTAGTGAAAAACAGTACAGTTTCATTGGAAATTCGTAATTTGTCTAAGGAAAGTATAATTATTGAATTTGACCCTTTCTCAATTGAAGAAAAAGCTCAAATCTTTAATTCTCAAAATTTTGAAATTTTTAATATTGAACAAGTACATTCAGAAATCTTTAACTTTGAAACTTCGGAAGAAGATTGCGACTTTTCTTTAATTCCTTCTCAACATCTCAATCAAGAAGAAAGAAGTTAGTAGTAGTAGTAAGTAGTTATCGATTATCGCAAAATCAATGAGAAAACCATTGACGATAGATATCCAATTCCAAACATTTCAGATATCCTCGATAAACTTGGCAGAAGTCAATATTTTACTACATTGGATCTAGCCTCAGGCTTTCACCAAATAGAAATGCATCCCAACTCTATTTCTAAAACAGCTTTCACTGTCGAAAATGGACACTACGAATATATCCGTATGCCATTCGGTCTTAAAAACGCCCCCGCTACTTTTCAAAGAGTAATGGATAATGTTTTGAAAGATCTCCAAGGAAAATTTGTCTCGTTTACATGGACGATATCATCATCTTTTCTACATCTCTTCAAGAACATATCAGTAATCTCAAGGCCGTTTTTCGTAGACTTCGCGAGCATAATCTTAAAATCCAGCTCGATAAATCTGAATTTTTGTGTAAAACTGTTGAATTTCTTGGTCATGTTATCACCCCTGAAGGAATTAAGCCAAATCCTAAAAAAGTCGAAGCCATAAAAAAGTAGTAGAAAAAAAAAAAAAAAAGGAAAAAAGTAGGGAAAAATAGGTAAAATAGGTTTATAAAAATTATATAAAATCTCGTTCTCTTTGTAGCGGTGCCTTGTTATTGGTACTTCGGAACAAATCGACCATTTGTAGCGACGCCTAGTTTTATTGGTACCTTCGACGATAAAAGGGACCATCTGGAATTTTTACTTTCGTGTAGACACAATTAAATCGGTAACTCGGAGAGTTTGTGCTCCGGTTGTAAATCAAGATAACGGAAATTAAAGAGGTCCCGACCCATGGAGGTATAGGGGAGGCAAGACAAGAAGTACGGTCCTTAAGGGCATCGGTAAAGCAAAACATCTTATGCGAGATTTAATGCATTTTATGAGCATTTTTAACCCAAATTAAAGAAAAACTAAGATAGAGATTGATATTTTCTAAAAAGGATATGAAAGAAGGCACCTGCTAGAATGTGCGAAGGTCCTATAATTTTAATAGTATGACAATTAAAAATTTTGAAAACATCTTAAAAAAATGCTATAATTAGTATAATTTTCAAGTCACTATTTTTCCTACCTGCAAAACTTTTTTGGTGACAAAAATATCTTTCACACAAGCCCTAAACCGTACTTCGAAGACTAGTTGTCGTCTAGCCTTCCAAACAAATTATAAAAATAATTTGGCATGCCCAACATTTATTTAATTTTATGGTGTCTTCCTTTTATTAAGTACATTAGCTCAAATCGTGGAGATAGTTTACTACTATTGACAAAGCCAAAGAAGTAAAATAAACTTCAAAACGTCGGCACTTTATTCAAAATTTTGAAAAAGTTTTTTGTCCCTTATCCGATACACTTCGCTCCACTCAATTAAAAACAGTAGAGACGTTACCACTTATCACTATTAAATTTATTATAAAATTAAAACTTTGTCATCAATCATTAAAGCTTACTTACTGGTCTTGATACTTGATATACGATTACATTCGCCATAGGCTTAAAAATGTAATTTCAAGTTTTGTCACCATTAAATTGACTTGTAAACACCTCAGCGCTAAAATTTCGAACATTTATTTAAAATCTGGACTGTTTTTTCTGTTTTAAAACTGTTTTCAGCCTGAAAAATCGAGTTTTAAGACTATCTTCACAAAGCTTACCTGAAGGATCTGAAAGTCAGTTTGTTCACTGTCCATAGTCTTGAAAATGTCATTTGAAGCTTCGTTACTATTAAATTGACTTCTAAGAAATTCGGACTCTTAAATACAGTGCTTTAAGAACGAGTTTAAGACTATTCATAATAGTACAAGTCAAGTTTCAGACCCTTCAATAATGAAAGTAACAAAAATTTGGCACTAAATGCTACGATATTATTCTTAAAAACTAATTTTTAGAAATTAATTAGCCCGAAAATTTAATTTGGACTTGGTAATTGAATTCTAGACTTGTTTCAGTCCAGAAAATTGAGTTTTACATCAATTAAAGTCCTGAAAATAGACTATTAGACCCTTTTTAGTTTTAGTCAAGTCATTTCTAGCCTTAAAAGTCCACTTTTAGACTGTTTTTAGTAGTAAAAAATGAGTTTTATGCACAAAAATCATTGTTTTGATTTCCGGACTGTTATTAGTTCTTGAAATCCAGTTTTAGACAATCGACAATGGATTGCAGTCTAAAAAAACTAATTATAAGACTATTCCTAGAAGTAAATAACAAATGTTAGACCATTTAAGACAAATTTGGACTCACAGGTTTTGAATGTTCAGCTTTAGTCCAGTAAAAATTATTTGGACTAATCCTGTTTTTGACTATTTTCTTGGTCAAAAATTAACTTGTAAACCTCCCAGATAACCAGATTTGAATCCTTTTAAAACATTTTTGAAAATAGAAGATACAGTAACCTAGGTAGCCAGTTGTAAATAGTTATACAGGGTAAATTTATTATCATGCAAGCTAATATTTGCTGTTTCATTTCTTGCGATTTCATTTCAAGACACCACTGTCCCCTGTAAGGAAGTTTAATTGAAATTGCTGCAATTTTTTCTTTGTGCTAACTATGCCAAGAATTGAACAACAGGATGTTCAAAAGTTTAGTTTGAACTGAAGTCAGCATTTTTGAAACATACATAAAACCATAACAACCTATTTAAAATTTGTACAGAGTGTTCAATTACAAAAAGGGGTGCTTTTGCCGCAACTAAAAGTACCAGTGGACCAAGCTTCCACTGGCTGGGATTACTCTGTATAATTATGTTTATATAATATTATATGATGTGAAATTTATATTTTTATTAGGAGGAAACACGACAGGTGTGAAACGTCGTGAAATATACAGAGCGTCCTTGAAGACCTGTAAAAAATACCGCTCTCCAAATTTCAGCGTGTTTTGTCATAATTATGGGATCGTTGAAGCAATTTTGATAAAATTTGGTACAAGTACTTTCGAAATAGATACTCATTACTTGACGAAAGTAACTTTTGTCTAAACTGTCCAGTGACGTGTAGATACAAGAGACTTGGTTTTTGTACTTTAAAAGGCTGTATTTGTCTAGTGATGAGTTATTATAAAAACTGCCAAGATGCATCTCAACTTATTTTTTGAAGGACAACGACTTCTTGCAGCACTATTATTATAAAATAAAATAGTACAATTTTTGGCCGCTCTAATGTCTCTCTTTTTTTTGGGTCTTAAAAAGTAATAACTAGGTTATCTTGCAAACAAAACTTCAAAACAAAATTGTTCAAAAGATCTTTCTCCATATTGAACAAGGAAATAAAAAAATTGTATTTTTTTAATAATATTCAGTGAGTGCAAAAAGTAGAACGGACAAATAAAAGCCATCTTCTTGAAACCCACTGAAATTTGGACTGTATCTTTCTTAGGAAGCTCTTTTCAGGAAAATGACATAATGTCATGTCAACTTATTTTTTGAGGAACTGAACATAAAAAATAAATATAATGACATGAGCAAAACAGTGTTTTTTATTGTTTATTATATGAGCAGAATTACTATTTTATTGAACTAAATTTAAATCTATGCATAAAAATCAATCATTTATTTTGACAGTTAAATACACTTAAGGCAATTGTAAAATTATACATAAAAATTCCATGTTAGGAGAGCTATTGCCAATAATGCAAATCCGTGGTTTTGACACTGATGGAGATGAACTTTGCAAATGCCATTGTGTCAGTGTACCAAAACGCTTGCGACGTCATTCCACATGACCATCGATATGGTCGATAACGTCAGGAAGTCTGATTAAAATCTCCGTTTGGCACTTTTGGTAAGTTTCTGTAAAGTTATAATTAAAGGATTAGAAGGTTGCGTTACCAAATAGTTTATAAAAAAAATCTCTGCATTTTGCAAAATTAACATTGTATAACCCACTAAGTAAAAGTCAAAAACATAAAAAACTTACCTTGTAACCACATACTGGAAAACTAATTTTATCTCTAAGAAAACTGTCAAAATGATTGCACTCTTTTCTGTCTCTAGTGTTTTCCTCCTCGTCACTTTCAAAATCTACAAGACAACATCATGAAAACAGTGTGGAAACACAAATTGACTCTCTTAACTTACCAAAATTTTCAGAAGTTCTTTTAAACTTCTCGAAAGATATCGACACTTTAGAGTCACCATTATACTTTTGTTGTGTTCTCATCAGCATCTTGTCATACGCTTTATCAAATTGCAGCTGCAGCATTCTGGCTACTAGGGCATCACTGTCCATGGTATCATTTGATATAGCCCTCAGCACCTCCTCAGGGATATCTTCAGATGTTAAGGTAGCATTGGAAGAAGTGTGAGCATCTGTGGTGATAATAGCAATAATGAAATGTTATGCAACTCATTGACCGTTGTAAAAATGGTTGTAATTGGGAGCTGAATTGCTTTCGCTACATAGTTTTTAGGTATAATGTAAATGAACTTACCAGTTATTGGAATTTCCTGGCCCAACTTTCGATTTTTTCTTGCCTCTTTGGACATGATTTCTCTCAAATTTACAGCCTCTGTTTTTTTAACGTTGGCCCAACGACAAGCCATTTTAAACTTATGTGGATATAAAATGCCTTTTTAGAAAAATAACAGGTGCTTAAAACAGAGCTTAAAGTTCCACTTCTGTTCGCTTCGACAGTTTCAACGGAAATGAATGAAATTAGATGGATGCTACGACTACGGCCGTTACGGGTCTAAAACCCAAGTGGGCGTGACCTACTGTGCATTGGGTAGGGGTAGAGTATCAAAGCCATTGGGTACAATTTAGCGTCCGAATACGACGTTTCCGACGTTACGTAAATTAATTGACTTAAATAAGCCTCTTATGTCTAAAATGTTATTGACGTATTCAAATGCAGGAACTTGAGTCAAAGACCATTGGGCAGCCTAACCTAAGCCAGTTTAATGCGGATAACTTTTTTGTAAATAGTTTTGACTATTAATAGCTATTACATTAATACGATTTGGGTTACTCACTGGTTATGCTATCTCTTGCACGTGAACAATAACCAGCAATAACTATAGTTTTAACTACCATGGATTAGTTATTCGCATTAAATTGGCTCTAAAGTTTACTATTAGGGTACGTCAATTATGATCAATGTTTATAGACATCGGGTTTAATTTTTTCATGGCAATATGCATTGCAGATATTTAATTTCTGAAAAAATGATGGATAACTGCATCTATCAAACAACATTAATGATTTCTCAAGACTCCCGGCAGTACTTATGTAAGTTAACTTAGTGAATAATTGTAGCAACAAACTAAATTTATTATTATGTAGTAGCTTTTTTCTTTTTTGGGGGTTGGATCGGGTTTACGTAGAATCACTGTACAACAGTAAAGCCAACGTTTCGCATATTTGTTTTTGCATCTTCAGGGCACGCTGTTCTTATGATTCCGTGTCATTGTTTTTCATGTACGCATTTGGATGCATCCACGGGTATATCACACTTAAATAAAACGTTATAAAAGTTACATATAACATTTAAACTACACACAAATTAAAACGTTTAAAAACTAACTAAACTAACCATTAGTTTATAACACTTTGCGGTGTTGCCAGATCAGTCAGAAAGAACACCAACTTTTGATTTTCAAATGGAACACCCTGTTTCTAATCTCATTTTTGAATTCCCCGCAAGAAGGCTAGTAATTAATGTTAATACTTCCCTATACCTATCTTGCATCATTTCTTAGATATTTCATAAAAATAGTTAATTTGTCAGCAAAACGGTAGTCTAAACATTAATTAAATTGTCAAGTTTTGAAAGGTTTGCTTAGGTGACCTTTTGTTCTCAATTAGACAATATCACATGGTTGAAAAGTTCATGGACTGAAAATGAAAAAAACATACAGAGTGGTCTCTCTCTTGCACTTTAATTCAAACCATCCACTTATGACATGCCACTATGACATAATTAACAAAATATTTTTAGAGTTCCATGGAGAATCTAAAAATGTTTAAAAAAATAGGGGGTTCTATTTAAAAAAAATAATATTTTACATGCCACGTCTTTATGAACCACGCTGTATATTCGAAAGTAATTTTAAATTAACCATCCTAATATTCTCTAAAACTTTTGTGTTAAAACTTTTTTTTGTATTTCTCCAAACAAATGAGATAATGAACTTTACTCTATCGATGACTCACCCTGTACAAATTGAGAGGGGTCTTTAAAACTGATTATTGTTTGAATTTGCAAAATTTGGTTTAAATACTGTTCGGGGTTGTGTTTGAGGGTTCAAGTTTGGGTGAGATGGACGCCATTGATTAAAACCTGCAAACCTTGGAGGGCTAAATTGTTGTTCGAAAGAGGGTATAAAATTAATATTGTAATTAGTAAAATTCTGAAAGTTTTGTGGTGGGGCTGGAACTGGCATTAAACGAGTAATGGGACGATGTTGTTGAAAATTATTTTATTGGAATCTGTTAGGAGTTACCATTTGAGGTGGGCGGTAATTCTGATAGTTAAGCGAGTTTTAATTTACTATTATTGTAGAAAATCTAAAAAGGATGTAAAAGTGGACATACAATAAAAACCCCTCGAAAATAAAACCCCATTTTATTCTTAAGGAGGGAGGAATTATATGACCATTTATATTATTTTATTATTATAATATTGTTCTTTAGACGTATGCACCGTCAGCATTTGCTATAATCTACCAGGTGTCCAAGAGCACCCTGGATATAGGAGATTAACATGGGAAAACGGTTTTGATTTTTTTGCGCCTGTACGGTTGATTTGATTGAAAAATCGTATTAATGAAAGTTGTAGTACCTATCACGGACTGGTTTTCTGTATTTTTTTCAGATCTGTAACTTGAGCTTTTTCGTCGTAAAACACGAACAAAAATGAGAAAATTTAAACTTTTAGCCTGCACTGTATAAGGGGTTGTCGAGCAACGGGTAAACAGGTCATTGTTGCTGGTACGGTTAAGGGCTCAAGTTAGAGATCTGAAAAAAATACAGAAAACTATTCAGTGATAGGTACTACAACTTTCATTATTACGATTTTTCAATGAAATCAACCGTACAGGCGCAAAAAAATTAAAACCGTTTTCCTATGTTAATCTCCTATATCCAGGGTGCTCTTGGACACCTGGTATATAACCGGTGCAGCGCAGCATTGTAGCTTTAGTCATAATCTCTGTCTCAACCAGTGTGAGTGGTAATACACATATTGCTTTTTGTAATTTGTAGTTTTATTTTTAAAAACGCCAGTTGTCGAAAAGTAAATAAAATTCAAGTTACGTATAATAAATATACCGTGTAAGTCGGTCCTCAAGTGGAACCTCATTTCTGGTGAACTGCAATGACAGACTGACCGTATTCACAAGAAAGACTTTAGACAGCCAAGTGTCACAACCATGAAAGTATAAGGGTGCTACAGATGGGTCGGTCAAAGTTAACTCCGAGTTACGGTAACGAGCAAAGTCAAAAGGTACCGTAACATGTGACCAACGGCAACTTAACATACTATGATTATCACGTCCCAACTGGCAAAAACATTTCCATGAGACTGTAAAATACATTATGCCCAGTTATGATACCAGTCACATGGCTAAAACACTTGACATACTGATTATCACGTCACAACTGAGAAAAACACTTCCATAAAACTCTAAAGTACATGTTAGCAATCATATCAAGGTGGCGAGCTCATCGTGAGAACTTCACACGGGCTCGTGATACTTGAGGGCGTCTATTTTCAACCACTCTTGGATGGCGACATATTTATTGGTGTAAAAGGACGTCTTTGGGAATTTGCTAGGCTAAGTTATTTTAAGTGTCCTGAGAATTATTATTGTAACAGATAAGAGATAGGCGTATGTATTAAGATACTTGTGAGACGGGTGCTCTTAGGGTGTTTAGTTAAGGGATTTAAGAAAAGTGGAGGGCATTCTGATATTCACCAGCGGAGAGAGTGGTATATGGGAATAAGAATCATTAAATTGGTTTAGTACGGGGAAATTTGTTTTTATTCTTCCCTCAATTCTTACATCAGAAGTGGGATAGAACAACTACACCCTCCAGCTAACTACATTAAGTGATACTGTGCTTTAAACCATGCAGGAATTTGTGCAATTGTTTGTAAATTTGGTGAAATCTCTTCAAGAGCAAAACAATAAAAGTGTCGTGTCCACGCCTGTGTCAATTCCTGATTTTGATCCCCATTCGGATGATTGTGATATGAATACATGGTGCATCGAAATGGATAAACTCGGGAATATGTTCGGTTGGTCGGAATATGAATTAGTGGTGAGAAGTGCTTCCGGATTGAAAGGTGACGCAGCTGATTGGTTTGCGAGTTGGCAGCCCCCCAACAAGTCCTGGACCGTTTTCAAAGAGGAGTTATGCAGCATATATCCAGCAAAACGGAACTTGAATGACAAATTGCGAAAAGCTAGCCTCTACAACAGCGATCAAGCGGACTCTTACTGTGAGTATGCCAGAAAAAAAATGTCATTAATTAAAGCTTTACCGTTTGACATGTCTGATGAGCACATTCGTGAAATTGTTATCGGGGATATTACTGACGTCCAAGTAAAAACTGCCGCTTTTAATAGTAAATTTGACAGTATTGGGGAACTCATATCTCTTTTGGGAAATTACAAAAAAACCAAACCTAAACGATTTCAGTAAACTGAAACAAAGCAACCCATTTAATTCTAAAATTGAATCTAAATTCAGGCAGAACCTTTGCTATAAGTGTAACGAACCTGGGCATATTAGTCGCCAATGTACTAAACGACAAAAGATCGATCATTTTGATGATTTGAGTAATCGTAATTTTGATAAAAGTCAAAACAGGCCTTCTTGTACTTACTGCCATAAAATCGGACATCAAATTAATGACTGTTACCAATTAAAGCGAGATCGCCCTTCTACTTCGTGACAGGTAAATTGTTTTTCAATTGAACTAGACAGTGATTTTTGTACTACGTTCAAAATTCAAGATGTCTCAGTAAATTGCTTAATTGACACGGGAGCCTAATGTAGTTTGGTTACCGAAACCATTGTGAAACAACTAGACTGTCATTTAGAAGTCGCCTTTCTAACTTTAAATGGTATTGGAGGGACCACGGTTTTCGCAAACAATAAAACGACTTTAAATGTCGAGAAAGACGGTACCGCTTTTGAAATCGAATTTTTTGTTGTGGATAAATCGGTTACAAAACCGGATTGTATCTTGGGACGCAATTTACTAAAACACAACGGGATTCAAATCCATGCTGACAATAGTGGAACGCGTGTGTTCCTAGAAAACGACCTGCTGCCAATGTCTGAAGCAGTAAATCTCATTTCTGTATCACCGGACATTGTGAACACACCCTTAAAAGGTCAAGAGCTAAGTGATTTATTGCGTATCCTTAAAGGGTACGAACGAAACATAACGACTGGTACCTTTGTTTCACCAATAACAACTGCAGAACTGGAAATAAAATTGAAAAAAGATAAATAATTAATCACCGACCCTATCGAATGGCTCATTCGGAATGCGAAAAAGTCAAGTTGATTATCAAGGACCTATTGGAAAACAAAATTATTCGTGAAAGTACTTCTCCTTATGCTAGTCCTATAGTTCTGGTCCATAAGAAGGATGGTAGCACGCGAATGTGTTGCGATTTTCGCGCACAGAATAAAATTACTATTAAAGACCGTTTTCCGTTGCCTAGGATTGATGATCAGCTAGACCGCTTAAGGAGGCATAATTATTTTACAACTCTAGACATGGCGTCGGGGTTTCATCAGATTCCGATAGCTCACTCCTCCATAAAAAAAACTGCGTTTGTTACACCCGATGGGCATTACGAATATCTGCGAATGCCTTTTGGTCTTTCAAATGCACCGGCCGTTTTCCAGCGGGCAATTTGCAAAGCTTTAGGGAATTTAAAAGATAAGGATGCTATGGTCTATTTAGACGACATTTTAATTCCATCTTTGTCAATAACAGAAGGTTTAGATAAATTAAATAGAGTATTAAGTTGTCTCACAACCGCGGGATTTTCTCTAAATATTGCCAAATGTCACTTTTTTGAAAAACAAATAGGATATTTAGGTTAGGAAATTTTCGAACGCGGTATTAGACCGGGGAAAAACAAGGTAGAGGTATTCCTAAAATCACCAAAAAATTAATTTGTGATCGAGGTACTAATTTTACAGATAAAATGGTAAAGGGGGTACTCTTAGAATTGGGTATCCAACAACACTTAGTTGCTAAAAGCGCCCCTCGAGGGAACGGTCAGGTAGAACGGTATGTCGGGACAGTCATTAATTTATTGAGGAAAGAAATCAAAAATAAGTCAGAATGGCCGAACAAAATTCATAAACTGCAAACCTCACTCAATACAAGCGTTCAAAAATCAACTGGGTTTTCGCCCGTTTATTTGTTGACTGGGGTCGAAGGTAATAGTCCCGATATCAAGTCGTTAACAGAGTCGCTTGCGTTAAAACTACTTCCGACACATTTATTAAATGACAGAAATCTGGCATATGATCGTATGAAGCGACAGGCAGAGTTGGCCAAAAATCTTTTTGATAAAAAAAGGAAGCCCAATAAGCAATTTGCGATGAGGTGACTGTGTCTATCGTTCATCGGGCAACAGCCACTTGTCGAAATTGGACGGCGAGGGCCTTTTGAAATCATACAGATCCTTCCGAATGAAAGATTCGAATAGAAAATAGTATTCAAAGTATAAAAAGCACTTTAGCTTGCGGCAGTACAGTTTTATTGTGTTGAAAGCATAACGCTTTGCACTTGGTACCGTTTTATTGTGTTGAAAGCATAACGCTTTGCACTTGGTACAGTTTTATTGTGTTGAAAGCATAACGCTTTGCACTTGGTACCGTTTTATTGTGTTGAAAGCATAACGCTTTGCACTTGGTACCGGTTTATTGTGTTGAAAGCATAACGCTTTGCACATTGGTACCGTTTTATTGTGTTGAAAGCATAACGCTTTGCACTTGGTACCGTTTTATTGTGTTGAAAGCATAACGCTTTGCACTTGGTACCGGTTTATTGTGTTGAAAGCATAACGCTTTGCACATTGGTACCGTTTTATTGTGTTGAAAGCATAACGCTTTGCACTTGGTACCATTTTATTGTGTTGAAAGCAGAACGCTTGAACGCTTTGCACTTGGTACGTTTTCATTGTCTTGAAAGCAGAACGCTTTACATTTATTCGAATTTATTGTCGTTTTTTTTTGTATTTGTTATTATTTGGTGAATTAACTTGTCCTGTCACATTTATTGCACCAGGCATCCCTTGTATCGATTAAATAGTTGTCGTACGATCCTGCTGGTTTTTCTGTTGTTACAGGACTTGGTAATTCGAGAGCGAATTACGTGTCAGGTTGGCCGTGTTAGCAATCATATCAAGGTGGCGAGCTCATCGTGAGAACTTCACACGGGCTCGTGATACTTGAGGGCGTCTATTTTCAACCACTCTTGGATGGCGACATATTTATTGGTGTAAAAGGACGTCTTTGGGAATTTGCTAGGCTAAGTTATTTTAAGTGTCCTGAGAATTATTATTGTAACAGATAAGAGATAGGCGTATGTATTAAGATACTTGTGAGACGGGTGCTCTTAGGGTGTTTAGTTAAGGGATTTAAGAAAAGTGGAGGGCATTCTGATATTCACCAGCGGAGAGAGTGGTATATTGGAATAAGAATCATTAAATTGGTTTAGTACGGGGAAATTTGTTTTTATTCTTCCCTCAATTCTTACATACATTATATCTTTGATCATTCAGGAGATATTAAAATCTTGAGACTTTATAGCTCCACGTCCTGTTTGGGGCAAATTTTTAAAGTTATGTCAGCAGTCACGTGACCCTGACATACTTGACATACTGATTATAGCGTCAGAACTGTCAAAACCAGTTTCATAAAACTATAAAGTACATTGTACCTTTTATCATTCATTAGATATTAAAACCTTGACACTTTATAGCTCACGTGACCCCAACACACTTGACCTACTGATTATCATGTCATAACGGTCAAAAATAGTTCCATAAAGCTATAAAAATATATAATGCCTTTAATGTCCGACAGGGCTATTAGTTCATCAATAATGACACCTATTAAGGTCAATTATCTAAGAAATAATGCCGGAGGGCCGGAGTCCCTCGTGTTCTACCCTATCGACCTCATGCATTGTTGTCCTTATAATGCCCTTGGTATCTTAATTACTATAAACATTCAGATGTTGTGCAAACATTGTTTGAACACTTTCAGATTCTTTCCAGCATTATTTGAGCTATTTTAGGGCCTTTCCAACATTATTTTAACTGTCTTAAATGTTTTTAGTCAATATCTAACATTTTATTAATTTTTTTAACTCTGGCAACAATGTCAGATATTTCCCAATATTATTTGTATATACATTGCTAGCTAATTTACGACATGTTTCAACATTTTGCAACATTATTTAAGCCTTTCTCAATATTATTGTACAATTTCCAAAGTTTTAAAATATTTTGTAGCATATTTACTTTTAGCAACATGTTTTAAACTTTAAGTAGAGTCACATGATCTTCAAGATTTCATTCGACGCTTGAAAATTATGATCAACGTTATTAAACGTGATCTTTGTAGGTGACTTTGATAATTGAAAACCGTCACGTGACCTGCAGAAATGCCTTGTAGTCGTACAAATAATCACTTGATCGTCAGAGCATTTTTGTGACCTTGGATAGGGTCACGTGACGACAAGGTAGCTATTTTAGTCGTCAAAAAAGTGACGTAGCCTTCTACATTCCATTCGACGCTTGACGCAAAATAGGCACGTGATCTTCCAAAATTTCTTCTAATCGTAAAAATGGTCGCGTGACCTTCTGAAAAACATTTCGACCTGAAATATGGTCACGTGACTGCAAGGTAGTATTATTCAATATAAAGGCTTCGAAACTTTTTTGGAACAATCCTCGGATAAGCAGAGAGGGAGAACTACTCAATGCTCTAGAGTACTCTAGACAAACATGGAGAAACTTTGTAATTGACATGTGTCAGTATGCCAAAAAGTATGTGACCTCATTCGACATTTGGCCACGTGACCACTTTATCAAGAAGTCTGACCGAAAACTTGTGACCAACTGTCTAAAGACGTCACATTCATTTTGGCCCACTGAATTTTCAATGTAAAATCTGTTTAGAGAACTACTTATTTTGAGATTAGATTGAACTCTCCTTATCATTGATTTTGACTGGTTTTCCTATGCAATTTACGTTTATCGGCATTGCATTTGCCTACTAATGATATAATTCAAAGCGTCCAATCTAAAACGTGCCATCCAGGAATTAAAAGTCGGTTCTCTCTGTGCACTTTCATTATCTTGGCTATTTCTCCTTATTCGGGTCGTCGGACCAAAATGTTGGGCTTACTGATGCCCAAAATAGCTATTAAGTGGACTGTATATTTTATAATTTTAATAACACTCTTTCTTAACAAACTGAAACTATATTCAATAAAAAAAACTTGGCGGGAAAGTCAACCAACCACCAACTGGCTTCTTCCTCGTACACTTATTCTTAAATAACTAGTCTTACATTCAAGATGGCCGCCCTTGGCGCGTTGTACACGTGACATATTGGGGAGGGAGTAGTTGATACTGTTTATTCTAACCGCAACAGATTTGTTTTGCGTAAGGTCAACAGGGTTGCCCTCTGTGGTGCTTGGGCGATTGAACTTGCACTGGTTCTGGTTTTGTGATAATTTCATAATTAGTTTAATCAATTCAACCTTAACGTGTTAGCTTAAGTGTTTCTCATTGTCTGTGTATTTCCGTAACCGTAGCTGCCGAGTTTCGAATTTTTGCATGAGCCAGCAAGCCCAAAATAGAGTCTGAGTATCCGACCTAGAGTTTTATTTCAGCCCTTTTGGTTGCTGGTCGATTGGTGGAAAGTCTTATTTTGTTGTGTCAGTTCTTCGGAGTTGGGGAGGGTAACATCAAGAGGATTTTTTCCAGTTTCCGGTCTTGGCCTTGTGGTGAAAAGGTGGTGGCGCCCAATTTTGAAATAATCAACCCACACCCCCCGCCGACTAGATGCCGTGAGCACTGTGTTGCGCTGGAAAACTCTCCCTGAACTGGGCTGACATAACTGGCCATTTTGCGCGTAACAAGCTGACAGGTGACAATACATGTGTAGTTGGTCTACTCTATCAAAACAATACAGTGTAAACAAATCAACCAAAGTTCAATTAAATTAAAAACTAAAAATTAATTATCAGATAGTTAACTTATAGGGTTGCATAAATGATAACGTAGTTAATTAAACAAATAAAAAACTTAAGAAACTTTCAAACTGGAGACGCAATAAAACAGATTCAAACAGAGTTCATTGAGCCTAAGGTTAGTTAAACATATTTAAACTTTTTTTAAACACAAGTATTTAAACTGTGGAAACTAATTGTGGACAGGTTAAGACGGGGTTGAAGTCTAGCACAGGGAGGCAGGAGGAGTGTCTTGGGGAACTAGAAATTGAGGGATCGGAAGAAAGATGTGGAGCTGTGTCTAAGCTAGTCATTGAGGCAGACCACATTATCGTCGGATGAGGGTTTGTTGATTTCAGGGACCTCCAAAAGGTCCAATATATTGCATTTTTCGCAGAAATGGAGAGGTTTGAAGCTCTCCTCAACATTGAAGTCAAGGTTGTTGAGGCGAAGGTCGCGTGAAAATAGTGATTTCATGTAGAAAGTCACTAGTGTTCAAATTTTGGTTGTTAATAAATTTTTCCAACTCTCTGTTGTGTTCATGTATTCGAGTAGCAAATTTTCTACCTATTTGACCAACGTAGACAGCTGCAGAGTTAGCTGTGCAGCAAGAGAGCTGCTAAACACCAAACTTGTTAAGGAGCGGAGTTGGATCTTTGGAGTTGACAAGGAGACGGAAAGCAGAGTACGAGACCGAGAGAGAAAGGCCCCAAGTAAGGTATTGAGAAGTATCTAGTCTCAGTGTCACGTTCTTTCACTAAGAGATTCCTGTTGACAAACTTCTTAAAGTGGTTATAGTAGATCTTGACTAAACTTACAGGGAAACCATTGTTGGTAGCTAGAGTTCTGATCCAGGAGAGTTCTTTATTAAAGTTGGGTTCCGACAAGGGTATGCTAAATAGTCTGTGGAAAAAGCAGCCCTGCACGATCACACCATCATAAAAGAAAAATCTTCTAAAGTTTTTTTAAAGTTTTAATCTGTTCATTGTTTAATCTGTGAATGTCCACCGCGGTTTTTGTTGTGTCACGTCCCTTTCGTGTCTACTTGGTCTCCTTTTGGTAAGAATGCAGTTTGACTCCCTTTTTGACTTATCTGCCACCCCCCATTACACAGACTTTTCCAGTATATTTTACTTCTACTCATGCTTTCTATTACAGATAAACATGCAGTTTTGACATCATTCAACTACCTTGGGTATTGATTAAGTTTTTTCCCCCTTTGAGAATAAAAAACCAAGCAACCTGCCATCTTGAAACCAGAACTGGGTTTTTTCCCCTATGTAGAATAAAAAAAAAACCAACCACCACCTTTAGTACATCTGGGTTCAGCTGTCTCCCCTTGTAGAATGACAGCCAGCAGACTAGTGATCTAGTTAAGGTAGGCTTCCATGTCCTTAGTTTTGTAAGTAATTAATTGACCTACTGTACAACTTGCAGCCTCTGAAGATGAGTGTCTGAATACACACAAAACATGTTAGGCAGATAACAACTTATTTAAAAAAAATTTTGTGGGACACGACTAACTTTTGTTTTCACTTAAACTTTTTGTCTGCTACCAGCGAAAAGTAAGAGTGTATACGAAAAGGAATTGGTGGAATTCAACCATATAGCAGTAGGAGCAATTACGGAAGTATAGCAGAAGGAGCAATTACGGAAGAGGTTATATTATATTCTTTTTTTAATGTGAAGAAACGGTTTTCTGCTTCTTTAATGTGGACAAAATATTTGATGTTAAAAGTGCATAGAAGTATTGATATTTCGAAGTATGGAAAACTTATTTTTTTCTTTGTTTATTGGGTCTTCTGTCTCACACAAAAAAAGGTTTGTTGGGAAAATGGAATTTCGCACTATTTTCAACTAAGTTGAAAATAACATTAACCTAGTCGTCCCAACACAAGACCACTGACTTAGGCTCGATCTTGTTACCTAAAAACGCTGACGTTTCGGTGGAAAATCTACCACCGTCTTCAGAGAATCTAAAAAAGAAAGAACACAACGGCAGAACACAGAAAACAACAACTTAATAAATATTAAACCTGATAATGTTCAATATGGAACTCTGAGAAGGGTTTTGTGAATATGGAAAACTTACTTCATATTTAAAATTCACAATAAGAAATCTAACTAACCGAAGAGAGCAAATTGACGAATTTTTGGGAAAATCACCGTATGAGGAATATTTTAAGTTAAGGTAATAATAATATATGGGGTACAATAATATTTTAAGTTCACGATGTCAATATTTCAATTTATATATGAAATGTTTTATTTTGCACCTTTTACAGGTTGCAACGATCATGGGAGTCGCACGTTCTTGTCGATGCAACGAATTAACCTTTTGGATATCAGCCAAGTCCAAAACAAAGGCAGTTACTTCCATGTGCTCATTTCGAATACGAAAACAAACATTTCAAGAAGCTTCACGACTATTGAAGAATCCTTTTTCGACGACTTACTTTGAAAGTACCTCATGTACGCTTCCATTTAGAAGCAGAAAGGGGTTATTTGCCGCGCGCGAGCAGAAAGAGACATTTTCTGCTCTAGAGCGTTTTCGCTTTCTACTAACAATCTAGTCACCAACTTTTTTCGGCGTTTCCATAACAACGCTTGACATACCTGTTTGAAATAACCACATTCCGTCAAAGTGATTTATCGGTGACAATGAGTTCGAGCGACGAAAATGATGTGAGTTGTCCTTCTAATCCACCCCACAGCAGTCGTCGAAAAAATATCGTCTATATTTCGAGCCAAAAGTACTTTTGCCGCTTTTACATGATTGCAGCGTTCGGCTTCGCCTCAAGCTGCAAATTTCATGTGCAAGCGGCAAATATATACTTTCCGCTCTTAATATAGAATATACTATTTCAGTCAATGCTGTCGAAACATGTCGAAAATACATAAATTTGCGACCTAAAACTGCTAATAGGAGATTCTTCTTGCGATATGCGGATGGACAATGTACTACACAATGTACTATAGGCGTCAACACAATTTCGAAAACTTTTTTTAAAGTGGCGTGGTTTCTTGGACTCCCTGATTCAGAAAGTTTTACCGGACCTGGAATAAGGCGCTCTTCGGCAACATTATTGGTCAATACTGGAGGCGATATTACCCCTCTCAAGCGCCACGGAAGTTGGAAGTCGAGTTAGCGGAAAGTTATATTGAAGATTCATTGTTGGCCTGCCCAGTTCTTCAGAAACTCCAAATTAAGTGGATTCGGAAATTGCTGACCAAAATAAGTTTGTCTTTGACATAAATGTTAAGGGTAATGTTAATAATAATTCCAAATAAAATGCTATAAAATTGAAGGGTGGTATTTAATGGAATTCCGACTACAGCCTAAACTGGTCAATTATAGAAAAGTGAAAGCGGAGTGGGAACAGGAGAGAAAAAAAATTTGATAAAATTAGATACACTGCTTAGTACACAAGCTATTAATAATTCGTAAAGCCACACGATAAATTACTACAACAGTTCAAAATTATCCAACCTGACAATTTGTCCTGAAATAATGTGTTTTCATGCAACACACATTGCATTATTTGCCAATATCGTACCAAACAAACCATAATTTAGACTGGGTGTAATTACTGTTAATTAAGCTAGGCGTGGATTAAAACAAATTATTTAACCTGGACAAGTGTTAACCTAACCTAACCTAACTCAATCACCCGGGATAGGGCTCTGACCCTTTAACCCTATCCTAATAGATCGGATTAAGCTCTTAAAATTAATTTGGAATTTTCCAGTTGACTTTAATAAATCTGTGATTTTACCAAGACTTTAGCAGAATTCCTTGTTGTACGAAAAATGGAGGAGTAAAACGCTAAGTAAAATTTTGTTCAGTAATTCCTAATATGTCAATAATGCTCACTAAATCCTTGTAATGCCCAGTAATTTCCAATGACTAATCTAACCCAATCTAATAATATCCACTAATTTTCTGAATTACCACGACTGGTGAATCTAAAAAACCTTGTTTAATTAAAATAAAGTAAAAATAAGGAAATATGCATTTTTGCATTTCTGGATTTTACGTCAAATTCTAGACATATTTCGTTTATTAATGTCATATACCTATCTGTATATCATCATCACCATCATCATCACACTGCCAATCTTGTCCACTGCTGGACGTAGGCCTCCCTTAACATTTTCCATCTAGTGCGGTCTTGTGCTGCGCTTATCCAGTTACTCACTACTCTTCTTAGATCATCTGTCTGTATCATAATTCAAAAAACTGACTAGACCACTGGATTCTTGGTAAAAATATCTACAAAAGTGATAATCTTTCAATTTCTTTTTGTTATCCTGTAACTGTTATCTTGTAAATGCTATGTTGATTTTCTGGAAAAAGTAGCATATTTTATGAAAAATTAGCTAATTTTTTTATCGGGGGCAATACCACAAGAGCTCAGATTTAGCCGGATAATTTTTGTGCTTGTCTTAGAACACTTTCTTTTTGGTGTAACTGCACGAGACCTGTTGTAACTAAATCACGAGAGCGTAGCTCGAGTGATTTTGGCAAACAGGTCGAGTTTTGTACCATAAAGAAAGTATGAGAAGACAAGCGGAAAAATTATCCTGTTCAAAATCTGAGCTCGAATGGTATTTGATAAGACAATTCCATGAATAATCAATAATATAATTAGACTGCGACTTTCTTGTACTGGCAGAAATAAATTTTTCTGGTTCTTTTGATTTTCTGCAGTAGAACTCTAACGGAAGCGAGCCATAACCAAAACAATACGAACAAACATCAAAATTGACAGTGCCAGCAAAAACCTCAAGGTGAGACATTGCAACAATAGAAGTGTAGTGAAAATCCGTGGAAACGATGAAATCAACAGCAAAATTTATCCGATTTTTTTATCCGCTAGCAAACTCTCTTCCTTCCTTATTAGCCGATAGCAAACCGTGTTTTGATGACGTATATATGGCATTTTTTGTACATGAGTGGAATTGTCATTGTAATTAAACTGAGCACTAATTAAAATTTTGATAAAAATTTAATCGACTAAATGGTTACTGCTGTGAAACAAATTGCCCCGTGTACAATTACACGGGGCAATTACACATTTAATTTGTACAACCAGAAAAGGGCAATCCCTTTTCTGGTTGTACAAATTAAAGTTTTAATTGTCGCACGTTATTTGGAAAAACGTCCGTTCGTTTTACTACTGTTTCATTCAGTTAGTTTTCATTTTTGTGACGTGGAATATTTCCATGAATCTATGTTATTACAAAAAAAGTAGTATAAAAAGAAACATTGTCAGTAAAGTCCACAAGAAGCCCTTTACTATAAACTTAAACATTAAAATCACAAGCTGGTAGTTTTACCCTCAATCAAATCAAGACGCCATTAATTGCCTGGCTGAACTTTCGGCTTCAACTTCAATGCAACTGAAAACTACAATACGTTCTGTCTTAAATAGGACTAAAGTTTAATTCCTTTTCTCAAAACTCTCTAATTTAATAAACTTTTTGGGTAAGACTAAACTTGTTATGTTACTAAATATGTCTCCCCAAGCAAATAACCATAAAATTGTAATCGAAACTATCAAATATTTTTAAGTGTGTATTACTAAATTCAGAGCGATTAGGGTGAAGAGTTTTCTAAAAAGTTGCATTCGTTATTAGTTTTTCACTTATGCTGCACAAATTCAAGCTTAATAATGTAAAGTTTCCAATATTTAACGTTTGCAGTATATTTAATTTAAAAAGGCTAAAAGTTTATCAGCCAATTTATTATACAGGGTGGTCCAGTTTTAAATGTCAATATTTCACCATTCGATAGTAGATCAAAAAATAAGTTGATATGCATTATGTCATTTTTAAGGAAAATACAGTTCTTCAAATTTCAGCATAAAAAATTGTTTTTTTTTGTCATAACTGTCAGACCGTTGGAGCAATTTTGATCAAGCAATTATGAAATGAATACTCATTATGTAAAGTTAATGACGTTTGTCATAATTGTCTAGTCGCGTACATACCGGAAAATGGTTTCCATTTTTTCGTCTTGTTTCTACGTCACTGGATATTTTTTAAAAATGACAGTTCCTTTTAATTTCGTTGTTCTAAATGAAAAAGAAAGTATCTCTTATAAAATTCTGATTTAAAACTTCGTTTACGATGTAAGTGAGTTATTACGGTTAAGGACCCAAAACCAACCCCACCTTAAAATTGACTTAAGTAGCTTAAAATATGTCTTTGTAGTCAGTTTGCATAGTTTACGGGCAAATTGAACGACTTTAATATTGAAAATTGACTAGAGTGGGTTAAACTCTCTGTGTAGTCAATCGTCATAGTTATGAGATAAATTGATAGACTTTAGTATTGAAAAACTACTTTATCTAGAATTTTTTACTCCAATGAAAATCATTCTATCTCTCATGAAAATTTGACTTAGAGACACACTAACCAATGAAAAGTGACATCAGAAGCTTAAATTTTGCATTTCAATTAATTTTTAATAACTTAAAGACAAATTTCAATATTGTATTATTGAAAATAGTCTTAAATACAGGCTGTTGCCATTAGGTTTATGAAAATTGAATAACTTTTCATGTTTTTGTTTTTTTTACTTTACTTTTAATTTTCTTAGGATTCTGGATTATTTTTAGTGCTTTGAAACTGCTTTCAGCTTGGAAAATCGAGTTTCAGAGTTAGAAAAAACATATTTTACAATATCCATATGCTGAAAATGTTATTTCAAGTTTTTTCACTATTAAACTGACTTCTAACCACATCAGTGCTAAAAATTCGAGCATTTCTTAAAAATGTAGACTGTTTTTAGTGCTTTAAGGCTGTTTCAGCCTTGAAAAATCTAGTTTCAAGACTCATCTTCACAAAGTTTTTGACGTCAGGCCTGAACACTATCCATAGTCTTGAAAATGTGTAATGTCCATTTTCAAGCTTCTTCATTACTAATTTCTACACTCGTCGGTGCAAATTGGAGCATTTCTAAAAAATTCAGAGTGTTTTTAGTGCTTTAACACTGAAAAATCGAGTTTTAGACTATTTATAATAGTAAAAGTCAAGTTTCGGACTCTTCAGTAATGAAAAATTTTGGTACTAAAGGCTGCAATATTTACCTTGCAAATAAATTTTTAGAAATGAATTAGTCCGAAAATGTAATTCTTACTGTTTCCAGTGTTTAATTGAATTCTAGACTTGTTTCAGTCGAGAAAATTAAGTTGTACGCTAATTAAAGTCCTGAAAATATACTTTTGAATTCTTTTTAGTCTTAAAATTCGTTTTTAGTTAGTTTTTATTCCTAGTAATAAATAACAAATTTATAGACTATTCAGTAGACTTGGACTCACGTATTGTATAATTATTGAATATTGTATAATTAGTTTTACACTTCCTAAAGTGTAAAAAATTTAACACCAGTAAAAAATTACTACAAAAATCCTTTTTTTTTACTCTTTTTAGTGTCAAAAATTAACTTAAAACCTCCCAGATGAGCAGAATTGAATCCTTTTGAACGGTTTTAAAAAAAAATTGTATTCAATAACCGTGGTAGACACTGGTAATTGCTCCAGTTTTGCTGTTTCACTTTTTTGCGATATCATTTCAGAACAACCTGTATTTCAATTATTTCAATTAAAATTTGCTGCAAATCATTCTTTGTGCTAACCGTGCATAAAATTGAAATACAGGCTGTTCAAATGTCATTTTGAAACAAACTGAAACCGTAAAAAAACGATTAAAATTTATGAAAAAAACTGAAATTTGGAGGACTGTATCTTCCTAGGAAGCGTTCTTCAGAATTTTTTTATGGTGAATTATTGACACTTAAAACTGGACCACCCTGTATTAAGTTCTCCTTATCTCAGTTTGCAAATAGTTTTATATTATTCATTTATATTATATTATTCAGATCCAATGTTTCCCTTCAGGTTTGTCTATGCTAACAATGTTATGTTTTTATAAATATTAACATAGTTTTTAGATAATAATTAATAGTCTAGTACTTTTCCGATTAGTGCAAATTGCAAGACAAACAGTTTCGAAGTGATCAAGGTTGAAAGTTTTCAAAACAAAATTTGTTGTAATACTTGAATACAGATTTTCTGCATTTGTGGAATACTTTATTATTAAATTTTTGATCTAACTTGATATTCTGGAGGCGGGTATAATTAACGTTGTATTTCCCATATAAAAGAATAAAACTGGATTACATAACCCGGAAATGGCCGGTTCTATTTCCGGAACATAAAATATGTAATATTATATGATCCGCTGCATTTTCTGCACCGTTAGAAGCTAAAATAACTACAACCGCATCAAAATCGAATACATTAAACCCTTGTGGACTTTTCATGTTATTTTGTTTCTTATCTTTCTGTATGAGCACGTACACTTATTGGTGTTGCTCAAGTAAATTCAATTTGTTTAGAGTTGATATGAGCGATCAAATTGAACGTTATACAGTGCTGCAAAAATATTTAGCTTAGTTAAGTTAGTGACACACTTTTAAAGAACACGCCTGATCGAACATGTTTCGATAAGGATGTAAAAATAGCTTTCGTGTTTTAGGGGAAATTTGTATTTGATACTCAATTTCAACTCAAAGTTTCATCGGAGTTAGTTCCAAAAGTTATTACGCAGTCAATTAATGTCGTAAATTTGATTGAAGTTGAAACTGTGAATTGGAGCAGCTTTGGGTGGAAACTAGGCCCAACTGGAATGCAGTATGTAAATAAGCTGTAAACCATTACGACGAAATTGCTGACCGTGATTTAAAGCCCTTCAATCAGAAACTTTTAGGTATTACGAGTATATCTCTAAGTTCACGTCAATTTTAATATAGTAATGAGGTTTTGGGAAAATGGTAGTAATTGACAAATAAAATAACAATACAACAAAAAATTTAAAATGTTTGTAAGAGACATGTCACGTGACTTTGATAATCCAACTTTCGACTTTTGAACACTTTAGAGGACAGTTAAAACTTGTCAAAACAGTCACGTGACCATAAAAAATAGTTTGAACAGTAGCACAAAAAGTAGATTACGTTAGAGTATTTCCTTGATATAAGTATCATTTTAATGTTTTTGAGTTAAGTGTTGTAAAGTGAGTGTGATATTTAAAAAAAAAAAATTAAATTTCTTTAACAATGTTGATTGGAATGACACAGTTCTCAAGCTTGACAAGAAAAAACAACAAACAATACAACCTTAAAACATTTTTTTAAAATAGCTTTAAACTTGACATTGCTGTTTGATGGTCATTTTTATATTTTTGGGTAACAAAATTGTCAAGTTTTGCCAATAACTTTTGTAGTCGAATTTCAATAAAATTATAATGTTTTTTTTTTTTTTTTATTCTAAAATTTCAGTTTCAATCTTTGCAAACAAGATTAGTTATTTACTTTTTCTTGACAGGTTTATCTTAAAAAAGTAAATTTTTGTGATATATACTACAGGGTGTCCCACGACGAAAGACATCGATTGATATTCGAAAAAGTATAAATAGGAGAGTTTTAAAAATTTGGCAGGATACTGATGTGGGCATGCCCAATCTAACTAAAATATTTTCAAGATGGTTGCACTTCTGTTTATACGGGATCACAACTTTATTATTTTAAATAGAACACCCTATATATTATTACATATTTGGATTCCTCACAAAATTCTGACCAACTTTTGTGTACAATGCCCTATGCCTATCTCTAGCCGTTTTCGAAATATTTGATGTTTTTCCAAAAATGTGACAGTTGCAACGCTCAACATATTTTTGTACTCTGTCAAAACCGTATTTTATTTTGCAATGAAACTTTGGGTTATTTTATATAAAGGATCGTTTTATTAAACTGAGGGTGTGTAATGAGTCATTTGTATACAGGGTCGTAAAAAAAATCATAAACCTGTCACTAAAAAAAATGAAAAATTTCAAGTTTTTTAAATAGAAACACACCTTTTTTATGACGGAATCATTTTGAGCATTAAAATTTCTTGAAAATTTCTCTCTCTAATTACGTGTGGATTTATGTCACACCAGTAGTGTGAATTATGTCTATTGAACATTCCATTTTTAGTGAATTTGGCCTCGTCGCTCTAAATAATATTATTCAAAAACAATTCTTCTCCATAGTGACTAGTCAGCAAAAACTCACTAAAAACCACTCTCTTCGGAAAGTCAACCTCTTTTAAGTGTTGCACTAATTTAAATGAAAAAGGGTGAAATTTATGTTTCTTCAGGATCCTTTGAATTGAGCTTTTAGATATGTCTGATACTACGGAAACTTGTCTTATTGACGAAGTTGGATTTGCAACAAAATAGACCAAAATTGCAATTTCTACATTTGTATTATTAAGGATTGGTTTTGTTTTAATAGCTTTTCTCTTCACAGATCCCGTATTCTTAAAATTTTCAATTATTTGCTTGACAGCTTTTGATGATGGCTTTGGTTTTTCTTTCTCAAATAAAACGAAATGGGTTGGATTTAGGTATAGGCAAGTAAATTGAAACTTATAGTAATTTTTAATGCTCAAAATGATTCCGTCATAAAAAATGTGGGTTTCTATTTAAAAAACTTGAGATTTTTCATTTTTTTTAGTGATAAGTTTATGATTTTTTTTGACGACCCTGTATACAAATGAGTCATTACGCACCCTCAGTTTAATAAAACGATCCTTTATTCACAATAACCCAAAGTTTCATTGCAAAATGAAATACGGTTTTAACATAGTACAAAAATATGTTGAGCGTTGCAACTGTCACTTTTTTGGAAAAACATCAAATATTTCGAAAACGGCTAGAGATAGGCATAGGGCATTCTATACAAAAGTTGGTCAGAATTTTGTGAGGAATATGTAATGATATATAGGGTGTTATATTTAAAATAAGAAAGTGTGTTGTGATGGACTTCCGGTATAAACAGAAGTGCAACCATCTTGAAAATATTTTAGTTAGATTGGGCATGCCCACATCAGTATCCTGCCAAATTTTCAAAACTCTCCTATTTATACTTTTTCCAATATCAATCGATGTCTTTCGTCGTGGGACACCCTGTATATACAGGGTGTCCCGCGAGGTAAGGGACAAAATTTCACTACGTGTTCTTTAGGTAAATTCAAGTCGAAAATGTTCTATGAACATGGGTCCGCAAATGCTTCCTTACCAAGATACGATTTTTTTAAGTTTAATAGTTTTATTGTGTTGAAAAGTACAATAACCTCACAAAAATATTTTTTTACCAAAAAAATTAATACCTCTTGGAAAATAACTGTTTATAATAATTGTTCAAAGTGTCTATTTTCCCATTATAAGCATAGTCTAGCCCTTTTAATGATGTGGATGAGAGCCATTGTAGTTTTCGGCACAAAATCACTATTAAATTTAAAAAATCATATCTCGGTAAGGAAGCATTTGCGGACCCATGTTCATAGAACATTTTTGACTCGAATTCACCTAAAGAACCCGTAGTGAAGTTTTGTCCCTTACCTCGCGGGACACCCTGTATATTAAAAATTGACTAGAGACATTTTATTGTGTGATTTTCACTGTTTTCAGTTAAATCAAACCTAACAGTGTTTTATTGAAAGTGAATCTTTTTTCCTGATCATCCGTTTTGCGTCAAATTGAACAAAAATAACTTCAGAAATGTGAAAACTGGAAGTCATTAAAATTGCATTTTTGCGATGTTTTCATAAATGCAAAAATCAAATAAAAAAAATACAGGGAACTATAAGATATTCACGCACACAAAAGGAATTCCCGATCAAAGCAATTTTCTTTTGAGTTTGCATGGTTTAGGTAACATTATGTAATTTTGTTGAAATTAAAGAGAAGCTTAGAGAGATTTTTTATTTTAAACTTACTTTTTCATGTAAATTACACACGCAAGACTGCCAAAATCTGTTATAAAGTTTAGCACTGCAAGCAAGTCCTGATTTTTATTACAAAACTTTGGAAATTACGTGAGTTACTCCAAAAACTAATATTGTAGTTTTTGTTACCCCAACGAACTAAGACAAAATGAGGATTACAATGTACAAGTTCACAATTTAAAAATGAGAATATTGTCACGTTTAGGGGGGAACGTAGTAGAGGTAGGAAGAAAAACAAGAACGTAGCTCAAATATGTCTCTTTTATTCGGCACTAAATTACTATTAGGTATTAACTCTTACCCCCTGATTAGGAGGGACGCACATCGAACACTGTCCAAGAGGGGGTATGTAGGTGTAGGTGCGTAAGCCCTCCTGAAGTGTCGCCAAGCGAAACCCGCTCGATACGAGCAGGGAGCCCCTATGACCGACACGCCCAAAGGACTTACTTTAGGTACTGACAGTGTCAATAGTTCAGACGGTCACCTCGTGGTATGCGAATGAACCCTTGTCTTATCAGTCTGGGCTTCCAAGAAGGTAACGAGCCGTCCGGACACTAGAAAGTTGGGACTGTTGCTCGAAGACCGACCTACAGACCAGTGACCTCCCTCTGGGGATGACCCCAGAGTTCGGTGCCTTAGCCGAGCTACGGTGCATCTTTTATACTCGTCAGCGACCTCATTACGCTAACCTTGCTGACTATGGTGGATACTGGGTGTGCACCGTAATTACTAACACGGGTGTGATAATATGATCTAAACTGAATTAACTTACCTGTTTTCTGAAAATGGCAGGCAAACAGTGTCATGGCATTAATTGGGCTGTTCCTAGATTTGGAAACGCCATCTGTACTTTCTAACTCATAGAGTTGAGTACAGATGTCACCAGATGTTGCACAATAACTATCATTTCTAGTGTCACAATAGTTGAGCTGGATAACTCGCTTCATTTTGACGCCTTCTAGCGGCCAAACTCTAAAACCAACCAGTCAACTTTTATGCGTCGATGGAAAGCCTGTTTCATTAGCTATCTACTGACGTATAAAAGTTCTAGACAATTGTAGAAAGTAAGCAAGGTATTCAAAGTTAAAGCAAAGAGTGTCAAAATGGTTAAAACAATCCAATCAACTTTTATACGTCTATGGAAAGTCCATTTTACTGGTTATCCATAGATAAAAAGTCACAACAAAGTATATTAAAAAAGCGAGTTATTAAGGTCAAAGTAACAGGTTGTTGGTAGGGATCACATTTCGAAGGAAATGGAGTTTCTGGTTTCCAAATTAAGTTTTGTGGAATATCTCTTAACCTATTAGATATAGATATGAAAAGGATGGAAACAACTGCGTGAAAATGATCAACGAAACCGAATCTCGTCTTTAAACCGACAAGTTTCCTCGAAAATTGCATACAGGGTGACCCAACTTGACAATTTTCACTTTTTGAATCATCATCTTACACCAAAGACCCACATGGTGATTTTGGAGCACACTATCTAAAAGAGGAGAACCAGAACTTCAATTTCCCGCTAAAACTGCATACCGGGTTTTTTGAGTGGTTTATCGTTTCTGTACCTCGAAAAATCTAAAAAGAGGCACTTTAACACAAAAATTGTGTTTCTGGTCTTCAAAATAGATTTTGTGACATATATCCTAACTTAGTAGAGATACGTAAAAAGTGCAAAGGATAAAAATTACGTAAAAAAGGTAGGGAAACCGAATGTGGTCTTTAAACTACAATTTCCGTCTAAAACTGCAAAAAGGGTGACCAAACTTTGACAACCTTCACCTTTTTGACTCATCCTGTACATCAAATACCACCAAGGTGATTTTAGAGCACACTATCCGAAAGACGAGAAGAAATGTAATTTTTTTAGTGGTTTACCGTTTCTGTACGTCAAAGAATAGCCGAGCTGTAGACAGGTAAATTTTAAGGCACCTTTTCAGAAAAATGGTGTTTCAGATCCACAAAATCGATTTTGCTGATATGGAAAATGCTCAAATAGCGAAACTTGTCTAAAAATCCCTAAAGAAGGTGAATCCGTGCTTTTAAGGGAAAAATTCCCACTCTAACCTGATACAGGGTGACCTCAAGACCGTTGAAACACTTGAAAAAATACGACGTTACGACGTTGTATGTTACTTTTCCAGAAAACGGGGAAAAAAGGTGAAATTCTCAATTTAGTGATTATTTTGTTTCTTTTTTCAAGCAAACAAAAATGCAGTTTTTGAAAGCAGTGAGAAGATTTTTCACTGAGTAGGGCCTAAAGTTTGCAACAATTCCGATTACTTCCGGAGATATCCAACAAAAAAATTACATATTGAAAATAGTTAGTTTTTTATATTTTTTATTTTTTGTTGATTTTACAAATGTTCATTTTGTGGCCTAAATTTAATAAAACAACCTTCTGTTCTAAAAAATAATTTAATATTTTGTTTCTGCATTTTTTAGTGGTCTGCAAAGACCTCCAGAAACTCCATTATAATACAAAATTCAATTCACTCAGTATAATAAATCTCACATTCAATAACCAAATCTTATGTAATAACAAATTTAGGCAACACTTTTTAAATAAATGAATCTGTAAATAAATATACACAAGAAATGGATAAACCTTGATATTACTAACATTTTTAATTCAATATTTACTAGCAGTAGACTGAAAATACTTACATTCTGTCAAACACAGGCTGCTTCTTAATTCGACGTTTTAAGAATTGCAGAATAGACTGCACAGGTGTGCAAGCAATCAGGACTGAACATTGCACAGTCCTATTGTGTCTACGATTCAATAATATTTTATTAGTTTAAGGGAATTTCAATTAAGCTTAGTGCGAACGACGTGCATTCTTTCCAAAAGGTTTTGATTTAATGGTTGAATTATTCCCGGATAACTCTAATGCAGATTGGCTTGGGAAATTTTTAATGAGAAAATTTTGATTTTAGAGAACGTCACTAGGAGATGCTACTTGAATGGAACTTGGTCGAGAAACAAGACACTTTATGATGCATGTACTGCCTTGGATATGTTTCCACCTACAGTGGACACCCAAAGCAGTATTTACTTGATTGATTACCTAATTAGCTCAGTGACTCTAGCTATAGCAATTTTTATATTTACATATTTCAAGTAAGTATTTCAGCAATCTTAAACCAAATATATTTTATCTGGTAGAAAACTGCAAACATGACTTTGCTTTAGGAAACATATAAGAAAGGTCATAAACCATAAAAAGCTAAATAATATTTACCATCAGTCGTTTTTTAACTTGTTTCCTTCTGATATTTGCCAAGCTTTTTCTGGTTTAGACTTAGTTTAAGATAAAACCGGATATTTGGCGTCTCACATTTGAAGTACAGAGTGAGTAAGAAAATTTGGTAGAAAAATTGTGACGGAAAATACATTGTTTATCAGTATTTGTGGGTTGAAAATGTCCTTTATTAATCAATAACTGTAATGCAAACTGTCAATTTTCATGTTGATTGCATTAAAAATTATTGTATAGCTTCGGCGAAGTATTAAACCAACACCCTGTATAAAATTTCAATTATGTTCGTCATATTGTTATTTATTCTAGTTATAATTATTGTATTTTTCCAGAGAACTAAGATGCCTACGCAACAAAATAGATATGAACTTGTTTTGGTCGTACCTCCTCACTTACTGTATGTGGATCATCATTCTTATTGGAGTGAGTATTCCGTTATATTTAGTTTTGAGTTATTTTGTACATATTTTCCTATTAATTATCATAAAAATGAAAATTCAAACTGTTACCTATGGTTCCATAATATCTTATTGAAAAGTCAGTGTTTGAACTGTACAGTAATTTTAAAGTGTCCAGCTATTGGAAAATCCTGTATTCCACCAATTTATCCATTAAATCATTATGCAAAACACAAACTTCTCCCAAACCGTTTACACAAACAGCAATTGTAGAGCAACAAATCTGCCAATTAGAATATTTAACATAAATGGCAAAGGACATTTTTTGATTTAGAACACCTCATTTAATGAGTAACCTCTCCGTAACCTCATGGAACTTCCACGGGAAATTTGTATTTTTATTCCTCACCAGAAGCGAGCAAACTTTTAATTGAAAGCTCTACATAACTGGTAAACTACGTTCTGGAAAATAAAATCTTTTCGCCGAAGTAAATGTAAATTTGCTTCGTTTCCCTCTCAGAGCGACACGTAACTTTTTCTTCTCCACTAAAAGAGATAACTTAAGTTAAGAGACCAACATAAGTCAACTTCCGGGTGCATATGGCCGTAACTTGCGTTTTCCTCGTGACCCTCCTCCATTATTTCCACATTACCACGTTCTTCTGGATGTTTGTCGAAGGTAAGTGCTTAGTTAAAGCTAGATTTACTATTATTTGTTGAGAAACAAGCTAATAATAACATAAATAAAAAATTATAATTCAGAAACATTGCCTTTTTACACTGGTTTAAACCAAGTAAAAAATTTTTTTTAAATTGATGTTAAAATCCTACATAAATGCAAATTTAATATAGCACGCCAATGAAACCCATGGACGCCCTGCGCAATTTCCACACAAAATTCTAGTTTCCGTTAAACCAACAACTCAATTTGGTTAAAGTAGTAGGGCAATCAAAACTGTCACTTTCACTGAAAACTAAAAAACAATGTGTTTTTTTCTATCTAATGGATCACCCGGTATATTTACATATTTTCGAACTGTGCTCAAAATTTCGTATCGAAATAGGCTATCGACCGGAATGGTCTTTCTGCCCTTGTGTACATTTGCTGGTTTAACCTTACTTTAACTTGTGGTATAATTAATAATCTAAAATAAAGTATTACAAAAATTTATCTTAACCTAAAATTACATTTTGTTACATTTATCATTGTCTTAGTTGTGTTATGTTTGTAAGTGTTCGAGTAGAGTCGTCGATGGAGAAAGAAAACGAGATTGTCTTGTCTGTCTTGTGAGGCAAAGAGAATTTAGTAAGGTCCAATTCTGTTGATTGTTTTTCCATTTGGATTGAATTTGTTTTAGTCTTTCTGTTATTCTAGTTAAGTTTGTGTGCTGGTAGAGTAACTCATTTGGGGGATTGTGCAGTGAGTTTTGGGGATGTCTTATCCGTGTTATCAGTCTTAGGGCGATTTGTTCGGTTGTTTGTATGTGTCGTTTGGTTCTTTCTGAAGCATTTGCCATGAGTACATTGCCATAGCCAAGTAGTGGTCTATACATTGCTTTGTAAGTTTTTGTAGCCGTCTTTGTGCTAATTCCTTTGTTCTTGTAGGTCAGTGAGCGAAAATGTTTTGTTCTTTTTGTCATTTCTGTTCTGATGTTTTGTACATGTTTTGTGAATTTAAGTTTATGGTCCATCTTAATGCCGAGGTATTTTGAGTAAGATCTTGGTTCAGTTCTAAGCAAAGAAAATGGACGATGAATTTTGCCACATGGAATGTACAGGGTGTTAGACAAAAAATTGACATTATTGCCGCAGAAACTAAGGAAAGGAAAATCGACTTAGTAGCCTTGACTGAAACCAAGAAAAAAGGAAAAGGCACCGGATTTGTCGGAGACTTTGTCCATATATTTACCGGAGTGTCAAAAGAAAAGAGAGCAGCGAGAGGAGTATCAATACTAATAAGGAAAGACTGGAGGAATAAAATAAGTAACTGGGAAGCTGTTGATGAAAACATTCTAATACTTGACCTAAAACTACAGGGTCATAACATAACTATCATCGCAGCCTATTCACCATCAGATGATGAAAGAGCTGATATTAAGCAGGAATTCTACGAAAAATTATATAAAATACTTACAGGCATCGGGCAAAATAGAAAAATTGTGATGCTGGGTGACTTCAATGGAAGAACGGGAAAACAACTTAACAATCAAACTGTGGGGCCTTATGGAGAGGAAACAATCAACGATAACGGCCAAAAACTCATTCACCTTTGCGAGACTCACAATCTAAGAATCAATAATGGTTTCTTTAAGCATAAAAATATCCATCGCTATACATGGAAACAGAGTACTCGAAACCTTAAATCAATTATTGACTACATCATCAGCCAACAAAAACAAATTTGCAAATTAACGATGTGAGAGTCCTAAGAGGAAGCACCTGCGGATCAGATCACTATTTAGTAAAAGCCAAGATAAGGCTACATTTTCGAAAAACTAGAAACCATCAAGAAGATCAAAGTAATAGTACGGCAACCATGGAGACAATTAACACACCAAAATACAACTTTGACAGTCTTAAGGATGAGAGCACAGTATTTCTTTATCAGAGACGACTCGACAGTAAACTCCTCAGTCCTGAAGAACACACGTTTGCCGAAGTCTATGAGAACATTATAGGGTCTCTGACAGAAGCCACACAAGAGTCAATAGGAATAAAGAAGAACAGCACCAACAAGAAACATTGGTGGAATGGGGAGATAGAGACAATGGTTCAAGAAAAAAAACAAAAATATCTGAAATGGCTAACTACAAAAATTGAAGAAGACCTTGAAGGGTACAAATATATTAAAAGGCAACTAAGAGTGCAAATTAACAGAGCAAAAAACGAGTCTTGGGATAGGAAGTGTGAAGAAATTAACAGCTATATAGGAGGAAGAAAATGTTCAGAAGTATGGAAATTTATATCAACTGTCAAGAACCCAGGAAAAGACGGGGCGAACATTCAAGTGATTAAACCTGAAGAATGGTTAAAACACTACAAAGACCTACTTCAGGAATCTAGACAAGAATATTTAACTGAGTCTCCAAGACACTTCAATGTACAAGGAGAGGAAGTTGAGGTATCTGAGGAAACAGTGAGAAAAGCTGTTATGAACCTTAAACCAGGTAAATCTAGCGGTCCAGAAGGAATATATTCCGAAATGTTAAAATATGGAACTCGAAAGCTCTTTAGAAATTTAACAGTTATTATTAATAAATGCTTGAACGGACATTCCGTCCCTAAGGAATGGAAAATGGCTCTCATCTCCTCCATTCACAAAAAAGGAAATAAACTGGACTGCAATAACTATCGGGGCATCTCGGTTACAAGCACATTGAGCAGACTATATGGTAGAATTTTACGTGATCTCATTGAAGAGGATTATAAAGGAAAAGAAGAGGAAGAACAATGCGGTTTCAGAGCAGGAAGATCATGTACAGACAACGTGTTTACTCTAAAACAAGTTATAGAGAAGAGAAGTGCTAGAAACTTGGAAACGCACCTAGCATTTGTTGACCTACAAAAAGCCTACGATACAGTCCCAGTATCAAAACTATGGAGGGTCTTAGAGCAATCCAACATTAATCACACCTACGTAACAGCCCTTAAAGAACTATATATAGATATAAATCAAAATCAAGAATTAGGGTAGGCAAATGTGTCACTGAAGAGCTTATGGTGAATAAAGGATTGCGTCAAGGATGCTGTGTCTCTCCCACTCTTTTTAAAATATACATAGCGATGGCACTAAAAAACTGGAAAAGAAAGGTCCAAGGAATGGGAATAGAAATTGATGATAGTTGCTTGTTTACCCTACAGTTCGCAGACGACCAAGTCATAGTAGCCAATGATAAAGAGGATGTGCAGTACATGATGCGAAAGCTAATAGAGGAATACAGAGAATGGGGCTTAACAGTCAACATAGCTAAGACAAAGTATCTATGTGTGGGAACTCAGGACGGAAATTTGGAACTGGACAATGGCCAAGAAATCCTTCAGTGTCAGGAATATGAATATCTGGGCATTACATTCGACAACACAGGAACAGATGTAAAAGAAATCGGAAAGCGAATAGTCAAAGCCAAAAAAGTAATCGGAGCTCTGAATGGAATCCTATGGAGCAAAGAAATAACCAAGAAGCGGAAATTTAATATCTATGAGGCAATGGTAAAAAGCACCCTCCTATATGGATCAGAAACCTGGAGAATTTCAGATAGACACAAGAAAAGAGTTGAGGCAGTTGAAATGGATGCAATTAGGAGATCGATGCGCATTTCACGAAAAGAAAGAATAAGAAACGACATCATAAAACAACGGATGGGAATAGAAGACGCAATAACACAGGATATCGAAAACAAGCAACTTACGTGGTACGGACACGTGGAAAGAATGTCAAATACCCGATGGCCTAAAAGAGTACTTCATTGGCAACCAACAGGCAGAAGAAAACGAGGAAGGCCAAAACAGGAGTGGCAGAAAACCATGCATAAATGCATGAGTGAGAGAAATCTAACACCTGAAGATTGTGAAGACCGAAGAGGCTGGAAATTAGGTGTCGGACAACGTCGAAAGACGTTCTAAACCGGCCTATATATATATATCTTGGTTCAGTTATGTGGCCGTCTGCTGTTATTGTAGGAGAGTTTATGTTAATTCTGTGATTGGAAAGCAAAAGTGTGTTGTTTGTGAGTGACTGGAGTCTGTTTACCGCATTTTCAGTAGTCTTTTCATGGACAATGAGCGCGGTATCGTCTGCGTATTGTAATATGTATGCCGTTTTGTTCTGTAGGTTGTGATTGTATATGTCATGGCAGTAAACATTATAGAGAAAAGGCGAAAGCGGTGATCCTTGAGGTAGTCCTTGTTCTGGTGAGAAAAGAAAGGAAAAGGTGTTGTCAATTCGTACTTCCAATTACCTATTTTCTAACATGTCTTTGATAATGTAAAGTAAGTATTTGGGAGTTTGAAGTTCGTATGGTTTGTATAGTAAGCCCTTATGCCAGAGAATATCAAAGGCTTTGTTGATGTCCATAAATAAACATGCTGATTTTCTGTCGTTAAGGTGAGTAGTTTGGATGTTGTTTGTTAAGACAAAAAATGGATGAATAGTTTTTATATATTTTTTAAATATTAGTTATTTTATTTGTTTTTTTTTTTTACCAACCCTGTATATGACCATTCAAACGATTATAACTCTGGAATCATAGCCATAATTAAAAAATAGGTCTAAAACTAGGTGCCGTACTGCCAAATTTTCACCAAAAATCCTAGTTTTAGTTAAAAAATAATAGTAACTAAGAAGAAAGAGACAGAAAATATATTTAACAGACATGAACACAATTTAGCAGGTAATTTGAGAATTTAGGTAATTACGGACATGAAACATTTACTGGGTACGTTAAATTAAATCTAAAACTCAGGGCCGTACTGCAAAGTTTTTACAAGAAATACTAGTTTCAGTGAGACTACGATATCCAAGGAAAAAGGTGGAGAAAATACACCTCATTAACATAAAACACACTTTGGCAGATAACTTAGAAATTTAGGCAGTTACGGACCTGACACTTTTGCTAGGAACCGTGAATTGTTGCTAAAATCCAGAACCGTACCTACTGTAAATTTTAACAAGAAACATCTTACTTTTAGTTAAACATATTTCAAAAGAAAGTGGCAGAAAATACATTTAACTGACATGAAACGTAAGTTGACGAGTAACTGGGGAATTTTGACAATTACGGACCTGACGCTTAGTGGGGATAGTAAATTAAACCTAAGGGCGTGCGCGCACTGTGCGACCAAGTCGCACCGGCCAGGTCGCTGCGACCATAAATATCATTATAGCAAATGGTGGAACACGTACTACCGACTCCGTTGGTCGCAGTCGCTAATGCGTGTTGCACCATTTGCTATAATGATATTTATGGTCGCAGCGACCTGGCCGTTGCGACTTGGTCGCACAGTGCGCGCACGCCCTGAAACTCAGTGGCGTACTGCAAAATTTGCACAAAAAAATCCTAGTTTCAGTAAGACGACATTAACCAAGAAATAAGGTGCAGAAAATACACTTCCTTAAATAAAACACACTTTGGAAGAGATTTAGGCAGTTACGAACTTGAAAATAGGGACAATAAATAAAACCTAAAATCCAGGATTGTACTGCAAATAATTGGTTCAGTTAAAGTTTTATTTGATTTTTAGTAATATTTTTTCAAATGGGACGCCCTGTATATTATTAAGACTGTAGATTCTGCATATTTTAAGCTTCAAAATGGCCTACTATGTTCTATACCGAACTTTTACGGTTTGTGAGATATTTAGAGTCAAAGTTATATTTACTTTAGAAGAAGGAGTACATGCAAGTTTGTGCCCTAATCGCCCAAAAAGTAACTTTCTGTCAAATGGGACACCCTATATATTATTATGTCTGTAGATTCTCCATACTTTAGGCTTCAATCTGGCCTACTATATTATATTCCAAAATTCTGCAGATAGTGAGATATTTTGAGTTAAAATTATATTTAGGTACTTTTGTAACATCAATGCATACAAGTTATTAGGCATTTACGAAAATTATACCAGCTAATTCCACCGTTTACCACAATCGGTGTAACTTTTAAGGATCTGGTTCATTACGGTTGAATGAATTTTAGAACGCGATTGGTATTCCTATTCCTGATATGTCTTTGACACTTGACTGGCATCCAGATGTTCATTCCTGAAATGTTTTATAATATCGGCATACCTCCATCTCGTGAACAGAATATATTCCAATATCCATTTTAATTGAACAGGTCAATCTCATAAGCTAGCTAAATTGTGGAACAAACCGACAAACCGTCAACCATAAACTAATTTTTGAGGTTATGACTCTAAATTTTAACGGAAAACCTGTCAAAAGTCACTTTTTTCTTAATTTACCGACGGAACTTCTCGATCCATAAATCATAAACCGGGTACATATATTCGGTATATCGGTAAAATTTCAGAACGGCAATAGTAGTTACCAAAAACAATTTTCGAACGCTCTAGGTTAAACAGGTATCTACCGGTAGAATATTCGTAAATGCCTATTGTTTATATGTACATTAAAGCTACATTTACAATCACTTCCATCCACTTCAAATTTGACAGTGCTCTATTTACCATTTACAATGACATGAAAAATCTGTAAAATTTTAGGTTAGATACATGTAAATACATCAGCATTTAAAGTGTGATTGTCGTATACGTAATATCTAGTTAATCTAATACAAATTTTAGGTTTAAAAAACAAAAATCCGTGGAAAATTCAAATTGTCTTCTTCTTCTTTCGGTGTTGTGCCTATCTTCAGGCGTGGGCTATCTCCATGACAATTTGGTTGAATTGGTCTCTATCCGTCGTTACTCGGAATAGTTGTTCTACTCCCAGTCCGGTCCAATTTCTAATATTTCGCAGCCACGATAGCTGTTTGCGACCTATCCATCTTCTGCTCTCAACCTTTCCCTGCATTATCAGGCGAGGGATGTGATATTTAGCACCTCGCAATATATGCCCGAAATAACTGACTTTTCTTGTTTTTATGGTGTTCAGGACTTCTCGATCCTTATTCAGCTGTCCGAGTACCTCTTCATTACGGGTATGTGCAGTCCACGGGATCTTGAGGATTCTCCGATAGCACCACATTTCAAACGCTTCTGTTTTATTGATGATGTCAACTTTAAGCGTCCATGTCTCACATCCGTACAAGAAAATCTCCATACGTAACAGCGGAGTGTTCTTAACCGCGTCTGAACTGTGAGGTTTCTATTAGTTAGAGTTGGTTTCCATTTGCTGTTCTTTGCCAATATTGTGTTCACATTTGGCATAAATTCTGTTGAGGAGTATCTTCAAGAGAATTTTTAAAGTGTGACTCATTAGGCTAATTAATAGGAAGTCATTGCACCTGTTAGCTTTGTTTTTTGGGTAAGGCAATGAAGATCGATTTCTGCCAGTCGCTGGGAAGTTTCCCAGTTTGATAGACCCTGTTGAAGAATGCCGTCAGAACAGATATGCTTTCGTCATCAAGTAGTTTTACCAGCTCTATAGGGATTTCATCGCTTCCTGGAGTTTTTCGTGCCTTTGCTTGGTGTATTGCTTTTTGAACTTCGGATTTCAGAATATTTGGACCGTGTTCTGCCATATAATTAGTCAGTAGATCTTCTATCGTTTTGCGTGTCTAGTCTTCAAACAGTTGTTGAATATACTGTTGCCAATCATTATTACACTGATATTTGTTAACAGTGCCTTTCCATCATTGTTATGCAGTACTGTTGTGTTTTTTTCTTTTATATATGCCAGAATGTTCTTTTAGCTTTCTACGTAAATTAAAATCGATTTAAATTGTAGAAAACAAAAAATCGTTCTAACCTATAAATTGGTCATTTTGCTTACGTCTGCCAAGCATCTTGACGCACTTCGAAAGTGCACTTTGCAGTCAAATTGGAATTATTTTTTATGTAAGTGTCACTATAGACATCCATATGTCAAGCTTGCTAGTTTCATAACAAAGTTGACTTTGAAGTGAATGTGAATGCAGCTTAATTGCCAAAGTAGTACGTTTTTTCAAATGGGACACCCTGTATATTATTGGGTCTATAGATTCTGCATACTTTAGACTTCAACCTGGCTTACCATGTTCTATACCGAAATTGTGCGGTTTTTGAGATATTTACAGTCAAAGTTGTATTTACTTTGGGAAAAGGAATACATGCAAAGTGTTGTATGTGCCTTAATTGCTCAAAAAGTAAATTTTTTGTTTTTTTTTTCAAATTAGACACTTTGTATATTACTAGGTAATAAATTATCTGATAAACGGTAAAAATTAGACATAACTAATTCTGAATAAACAAAAATGTACAGGGTGTATCAATGTTGGGCACCCTGTATGCTAATGATTTAAACTGTATCTTCGCACAACCATAAGTGGAATTTTTGTGTCTTTAAGCTCCCTACAGATGGTAACTGAACTTGTTTGGAGGTGTAAAATTCCGCTTTAAATAAATAATCAGCACTGGATGTGCCTTTGGCCGTACAACTGCATTAACTCTGGGAATTTTAAATAAAATCAGTAATGTGAAACGTGAGATAGACTGGAAATAAAGGCCTTTGCTTAGCTGGAAACTGCAATTCACTTGAAGATGTGTGTTGAGTGACTCGTAGCTCATTATGCTATATTCATGTAAATAAAATTAATTAGTTGGGTGGATCTATTGACAAAAACACTAATTTACACAATTTTAAATTGATTGCAGAAATGTAACGGATTTACAGAACGTTTTTCCTACTTTGGTAAAAAATAAACTTAATTCTAACACAATACAATTTCTGGCTATTTTGAGTTTTATATTTGCTCTTAGCATTTGCCACCAAAGTGTCCATTTTTGAAGAATCAAATTGATGGAGCCTGAAACGTGCCTAAAACCGTTATTAATGATTGAAGTCAGGTAGGAGATTAAAAATCTGTCCATGGAACTATTCAGAATTAAAGCATATTTTTAGTGCAACATGAGTAACAGTAAATAATACTTTCTGTTAAATAACAATCGAGAACTTTGAAGCAAATGCCTTTTGGAAATGCAGGTTGCAACATGGAACAGTACTGGCAGTTATTGCCTCTTCTCTCATAATGGGAAAAATAAGTACTGAAAATTGCTTTTTAATCATTTCCACTTTTTGATGCAAAACGGAATTGTGTTGGTCAATCATCTACACTTAACAAAACCAATTCCAACTTGCAAGCGGTTTAGAATAACAACGGGAATACTTAAGACTAATTTCCTTCCAGAAATCAACTTATACAACTCTTAAAATTAAATTACACACTGTGCTCGCATTTAATTTAACTAAGGGATCTGATTTAATCAAACTTTATGTCGAACTTTTTTACTTTAAAACTGCAATTATTGTTTTTGACAGAGAAATGCAAAGCTTTAACCACTCATATTGAAAACTTGGACAATTTAATGCATTTATCAAAGTCGAAATGTGTAGTATTTGTGTAAATCTCTGCGCAGTGTCTAGTTTGTGATTGGTCTAGAAAAAGCAGAAAGCTGTATTTTTTGACCAATAAGGAACTATTTCTGCACAGATTTAGCTTTAGACTGTGTTTGCGATGTTGCCATTTTCGTTTGTAAACGGTCAGTGAGCTAATTTGAAAGCAATCTATCAATGCAACTTCTACATTAAATTGGTTTTAGAATAAGTACCATTGAAATCTGAAACTTGTGATAAAAAAAATTGGATAATTTTGAAATATAATAGTATATTGTACAACAAGGGTGAAAAAGATGTCCCTATCGCACGTGGACGAAAATTTCGACGAAAAAAATTGGACGAGGGCGATATGGACAGTTCGCGAGAGTTTTACAGGCTATTTTTTCTACGACTAATTGGAATTACTTACCAAATTTTACACAAATAAACTCTCAATGTTTGAAACGTTTCCGTGTTTACATCACTTTTGACGCAGCCAAAGTTTGACCGGTGTCCCGGATTGTCACCGGGTGACAGCTGATTAACTATCTTTTCGGTTGAGGTGTTGAATGAATCTGATTTATTGTAAATTGTAAGTTTGTATCATTTGCTTTATCATATAATCAAGTAGATGTTTTTATTCTTTAATTGAACACTAAAACTTGAACAGCTTTTTCATTGCCTCAAAACATAAGCCAAAATGCAATGTTTTGATGCCAACTGTCAGTGAGGATGACAATCAGAAGAATTATTTTGTTTACGTTCAAGATTAGCTGTAATTGGTCTATTTCTTTACGCACGCTGAAGATTGTCTGTGATTGGTCTATTTCTTTACGCACGCTGAAGATTATCTGTGATTGATCTATTTCTTTACGCACGCTGAAGATTGTCTAGGATTCTCTATTCGTTCAACCGTTGGCAATTGCCTACTTATCCGTTCTCGAAACTGTTAAGGAATGAACCAATATCCCTGTAGGAATAGAAAAAAATTATTATTGGTTAAAAATGATAAGTTTAATAATTTTTATTGCCCTCAAGATTAAAAATAGTCAAATAAACAATAGATTGCCGTATACAGGATGAGTCAGTTAATAGTACTAAGAAGACTCCAGCATTGAATAAAACAGCTTATTTTAGGATAAAAATTTCTTACAATTATTTGACGGTAATCACTTCTTTTTCACAGGATGTCAAAGTTTATAATTTTTCTTAGTACTTTCAACACAACTGCTACAATTTCAGAGGTAATTTAGTCCAATTTTTACTCTAAGTTACGAGTTTTAATGCACAGCAAATCATTAACAAAATGCATATTTCGGAAATTCTAAAATTGGAAATTCTAAAAATTGATACTTTTTTCATTTTAATTTTTCAGTAGACTAGGACAATCAATTTCCTCATTTGAGTAGGAAACTGGTTTGCCTCTCTTTTTTTCGTAAGTAAAAGAGTTTTCTAGAAATGTTTTCTTTTCCTAGTCACCCTGTAGAGAAAATCAGTTTATATCAGGAAAACTTCAGAAATCAACAGGAAAACTTATTTTAAGTTTGTCATTTAAAACATATCATATCAAACGTTGTTAGTGGGTTTTACGGGCATTTTTGTCACCCACTGACCTTAAAACCGTGTCTCTTAATGAGCTTAAACTTTGACAGCGTTTCTTTCTCTCAAAGTGGTGAAAAAACACGCAACCTTCCTAAAGGTATATTGTGATTTACGATTTCACCTCCTCTGCGAGTAACATGGACTACTACTTCACTCTGAAAACGTTCTTAATAGGAAATTTAATAAGGATTCTAAAAATGTACCTATCATTGCGAATAGGTAACTATAAAACCAAGTCGGTTTTATTTAACTGTTCTTCAAACCGGTTTTTTTTGCAGTTTCAAAGTTTGACAGCGCTTTTCTCTTTGACTGTACCCAGTATTTCAGGGTTTTTCTCGGTGATTTGTTATAAAATCTAATGTGGATCCCAAAAATGTGTTTAAAATTGCAATTAGATGACTCCAAATGAGTGTTATGGACAATTTTGTTCATAAAACCGTGTTTTTTGTAGTGTGATTTTTGACACCGCTTTTATCCTTGACTGTACACAGTTTCTAGGTTATGAGATAGGAAATTTAATAAGCATTCCCAAAATGCGTTCAAAATTGCGATTAGACGACTTCAAGTGGATTTTATGGGCAATTTTGTCAACGACTGTCCTTCAAACCGAGTTTTTGCATTCCAAAGTTTGACAGGACTTTTCTCCTCAAATGTGCCCATCTTTTTAAGGTTTTTAGATATGAAGTGTAATGAGAATTACAAAAATATACTTAAAATGGCAATTATATGACTACAAGTGGGTTTTATGGACAATTTTGTCACCGACAGTTCTTTAAACCTAGTTTTTGCAGTTCAAACTTTTTTCAAGCCTTTTAACAGACAGGACTTTTTTCCCTAACTGTACCCAATATTTTATTGGATAATAATTGTAATAAAAATTCCAAAAATGTGTTTAAAATTTAAATTAGATAACTCCAAGTAGGTTTTATGCAAAATTTTGTCACCGACTGTACTTAAAACTATTTTTTGCAGTTTAAACTTTGACAAGACTTTTCTTTTTGACTGTACCCAATTTTTTAAAGTTTTTTGATAGGAAATTTAATGAGGAATTTTTTGGGGAAAAATCTTCTTAAAGTTACCATTAGATGACTTTAAGTGGGTATTATAGGTAATTTTGACACCGACTGTCTTTTAGACACTGATTGTACCCATTTTTTAAGTGTTTTAAAGTTATTGCATGGAAAATTTAATAAGAATTCCAAAAATGTACTTAAATTTTATTAGATGACACGAAGTAGTATTTATAATGCAATTTTGTCGCAGACTGTTCTTACAATTGAGTTCTTGCAGTTCAAACGACAGGACAACTTCCTGACAATTTTTTCAGGTTTTTGAATAGGAAATTTAATTGGAATTCCAAAAATGTGTTTCAAATTGATATTAGATAACCACAAGTGAGTTTTATCGGCAATTTTGTCACCGGCTGTCCTTAAAACCGTGTTTTTTGCAGTTCACTTTGACAGCACTTTTCTCTCTGACTGTACCAAGTTTTTTAAGATTATTGAATAGGAAATTTAATGAAGATTCCAAACATACGCTTAAAATTGCGATTAGATGACTCCCAGTAGGTTTTATGAGCAATTTTGTCGCAGAAGGTCTTTAAAACCGATTTTTTTGCAGCTTACACTTGGACAGCGTTTTTCTCCGTGACTGTACTCGATATTTTAATGTTTTTTTAAGGTTATTGGATAGGAAATTTGATGAAGATTAAAAAAATGTGCTTAAAAAGGTTATTCGATCACTCCAAGTGAGGTTTGTCTGACTGGTCCTAGTTTTCTGTCAAAACAGTTTTTAGCATAATTCTTGAAGTTTCTTACTGGCTTTTTTGGGGTTATCTGATAGGAAATTTAACGGGGAATCCAAAAGTGTTCTCAAAACCATACTCGGAGCACCCCGAGTGCCTTTACTGAACCCCAAACCTCTAAATCTGGTACCGAAAACAGTAGACATTTTCAGAGTACAAGCTTTGATTTTTTTTTTGTATTTTCAAAAGTTTTTATAGTTTTTAAGATAATTTATCCAGTTGATTTTTGACAAGTTATGTTTATTTGAGTTGCAACTGTTATAAGTTTTAGCAGTCTGAGTAGTTTGAAAAATCTACAGGGTGGCTTCAGCAAATTGATTAAAATTTTTTAAATTATAATTACATGCTAAATTAGAAGATTGGTTAGAAGTTAGAAGGTTGTCAAGTGGATGATCTGGCAACGGTGCAAATATATTGTAGATACTAAATTAGAAGAATTGACAGCTAGTATGGCAACTGTGTAAAACTGTGATTAGTGTTTGTTTTACATTTCGGATCAAATTGGAAGAATTTTCAGTGTGGCAATAGTGTAGAAAATGCTGATTTGTACGAAAATGGACAATTTGACAATATTGCAAATAATGCGTGTTATTTAGAAAAATTCAGAGTGTGGAAACACTGTAGCAACATGTGCAAAGTTTTATATGACAAACTTATCGGGGGTAATTGCACAAGTGCATAAAAATTACCGATAATTTTGCATGAAAACTTGTTATCTCTTAACTGCATGAGTTTATTTTCATATTTTTTTGGCGAAAGAGCCCGACACCGAAGGTGGAGGGCTTTTTTAGAAAAAAATATGAAAATGACCGAATGCAGTTTGCAAAGATAACAAGTTTGAACTCAGAATTATCAGGTCATTTTTAAGGCACGAATGTAATTTTGGGGAATATTTCCCGAATAAAGAAAATGTTTTGGTTTTGCTGCAACTATAGATTGCTCAATGGAGCTCAATGAGCAAGTTCCAAACCGTTCATTAAGTTTAGTTGACATCGCGTTTGACATTTTTTGGTTATAAAATGTCAAAAAAATGCGCATGGACAACAATTAGTGTACTAGCAATAGGCTCTACAACAATGCAGTCGTTATAGATACGTACAGTGCAATTATCGAAATGCAATTATCACTTTAGAATGCAATTATCGCTGTCATTCTGGTGAAAATGCACTGCTCATATGGGACATTTAACACATGAGGGAAATATTCGGGGGTAATTGCACAAGTGCATAAAAATTACCGATAATTTTGCATGATGATCTCTTAACTGCATGAGTTTATTTTCATATTTTTTTGGCGAAAGAGCCCGACACCGAAGGTGGAGCCATAGCTTCGTATTCTACGTCAAAAAGTGCTCTAATAAGGTAACATTTTCAAAAACATTTTTATCTTCGTTAAGGTCCTATAAGGCAAAGTTAAAAATGCAGTGTTTCACGTTTTCCCAATTTCCCGGAAAACGGCCAATGATAATCTAATTTCAAATCCGGGTATGAATTTGGCATTGAATTCCCTAAAACGTTTCCCATTTAACAGATCCTATATCTCTTACGATAACGGATATCGCCCATACATCACCAATTTGGATCACACTGTATAGCGAAGTGGCATTATTTTTCGATGTAGATGAATTTTTTGCAATCATTAAAAAAACACCCTGTATTATAAAATAAAATTTGTTTTCCTTGTATAAATTGATTATTTTTGATCAAGTATTTCACTTTTTTTTTAATTTAAACAAGGTAGTCACACCTGCATGAGTACAACAAAAAGGGTATTTGTCGCTTTAAAAGCCCTTTAAGTTTTCTGTGTCCTAGAAAACAGTTGGTAAATTGAAAAGTTTTAAAACCACTTCCCTAATACATGGGTTGTTAAGTATAATAAATAGGGTTCATTGTTGTGACAGTGAGGTTAAATGATGCCCTTGTTTCCTGTTTCGAAAATCCAATAAAAAAACGATTAATCACCGACTTTGGCAAAGCTTGTAATATGTTATCCGGCGGTTACAGATTTAACCCAGATTTATATCACTTATTTTTAGACTTCTGCATGTTTTTCATTACCATACAAAAATACGAGTATACTAATTTTGGAACAAATTCAATATCATCAATAATTGTAAGGATAAGTTAGTCTTAGGAGTTGAATAAGACACTTTTTTGGGACAAATTGGAAAGTGTTCACATTTTCAGGAATATTAGAAAACAGTTAAATTATAACATATAAAAATAAAAGTGTATTTATTTTTTCCAATATTTTCACTTTTTCATATCAAAGAGTCTTCATATCTATTTTGTTGACACGTTACAGTAAAAGAAAGTCAATTATTCCGGAAGAGATTTATTATTAAAGTGGAAAAATTTACCTCAAAGTAAATCCACTTTAGACTTTAAGAGAACTTTGACATCAATGAAGCACATGATTTAAAAATAAGCAAAAATTTCTTGCAGTTTATTAATACTGTTACACTTTACTGGGTTCTTTTTGATAAGTGAGACTTTGAATAAACTCAACAAACTTTATTTACTAATTACACAACAATTTACTACTAACACTAGAAATCACTTTTAAACCACTAAAGTCACTTTTACCACTTCACTACTTTGTTCATTGCTTTATCGCGCCACTGTTATTTCACAACTGACTGTCTGTCGGCTCGGTCGGTTTATATATGTGTGGCGATCGATTCTTGAATGTTCCTGTGTACACAGAATGGTCTTGCCATACGTCCAGTAAACGTTTATTGTATCGGGGGCAATACCATAAGAGCTCAGATTTAGCCGGATAATTTTTGTGCTTGTCTTAGAACACTTTCTTTTTGGTGTAACTGCACAAGACGTGGTGTAACTAAATCACGAGAGCGTAGCTTCGAGTGATTTTGCCAAACAGGTTGAGTTTTGTACCATAAAGAAAGAATGAGAAGACAAGCGGAAAATCTATCCTGTTAAAAATCTGAGCTCGAATGGTATTTGATAAGACAATTCTATGAATATAATCAATAATATAATAAGACTGCTACTGCCTTGTACTGGCAGAAATACATTTTTCTGCTTCTTTTGATTTGCTGCAGTAAAACTCCATCCGAAGCGGGCCATAACCAAAATAATACGAACCAAAATCAAAATTGACAGTGCCAGCAAAAATCTCAAGGTGAGACATTGCAACAATAGAAGTGTAGTAAAAATCCGTGGAGCTAGCAAAACTCTCTTCCTTCCTTATTAGCCGATAGCAAACCGTGTTTTGATGACGTATATATGGCATTTTTTGTACATGAGTGGAATTGTCGCGAACATTCCATCCGATGCGCCGATCCGAGTTTTAAAAGATACCGGGACCTGTCCAAAAGTAGTGGTTTTGTAGATTTGCATTTTACATGGGGTTAAATGGGTAACTCCCTTATTTTAAGGCCTAGAGGGTTGAGACTTCGTATTACGGGGGTAAGTTTGGGACACCCCTGGGATGCGGTGTTTGCCAAGTTGTGCACTTTTTTCCTAAATTTACGGAAATCTTAATCTGGCTATGAGCCCTTTGTAACACTGCCCCCCCTCTTTAAAAGCTATTCGTCCCGGATAGCGTCATATCATCGGACTGAGGGTGCAGTGGTGTCGTTCGAGTTTTTCTTATTCCCAGAACAGTCATTAATTGCTTCCAAATATCTGATTCAAAGTTCCTGCCTTGGTCCGTGTGATTCTCCAAAGGTACCCCATGGTTTGCAATTACGTTGGTTATCAAGGCTTCCGCTACGGTGACTGCTTCCTGATTTGGCAAAGGTACCACTTCTGGTCATTTTGAAAAGTAGTCCATGGCTACCATCAGATATTTGTTGCCGGATTCAGTTCGGGGAAATGGACCTGCTACGTCCACTGCTCTTTCCCAGGGACTGCCGGAGATATACTGCATCATCGCTCCTTTCGATCGTGTTCTTGGGCCTTTCTTTGATGAACACAGGTCACAGAGTTTACACCATTCCTCGACGTCCTTTCTACTGTTGATCCAGTAAAAGCGGTCTCTCACTCTGACTAGGGTCCAAGGAAATCTTAATCTGGCTATGAGGCCTTTGTAACAATACAAATCCTACTGATACTACAATGATTTCAAGGTAGGTTAGGTTAGGTTAGGTTAACACGGTGGTCCGGGGTGGAACCCACATAGGCCAGAGGCCCGTTGTGATGCCGTATGGGGTGGTTACCACCCTCACCATTATTATACATTGATTTCAAGGTACTAATTGTATTTTCTTAAAACTGTGTTAAGCCTTTTAAATAAACTCACCTATTCAGTCAGAATGAACAAAAAACATAAATTATGCATCTGAAAACCAGGTTTTTTGCCATTTGAGTTTGGACTATTAAATACAATAGATTATATGATGGTTTAATTTAAGCTACAATTTAATCTACAACGAAACCTAATGTTTGCCCAAAACTTTGTTAGAAGAGTTTGTGCTCAAACCTCTACAGTGTACTGTAAACTTTGCCTATACCTATCTTGCACCATTTCTTAGATATTTTATAAAAATGGTGAATTTGTCAGCAAAACTGTGGTCTAAACTTTCATTAAATTCTCAAGTCCTGAATGGTTTGCTGATGTGAGCTTTTGTCCTCAGTTAGACAATACTACATGGTTGAAAAGCCCAGAGACAAAAAATTTAAAAAACCTACAGGTTGGTCAACCTTTTAGTCGGACAGATAAAAAAACTGCAAAAAGTTTTTAATAGATCTATCGGTGTTTTATGGTTTGCAATAAAAGAACATGAAATTTAGAACTAAATTGTAGAATTTCCTATACCTAACTTCAACCGTTTCTGACTTATTAACAGTTTTTCCTTAAAGGGCGCATTCAATCTTAATCCATACTAATCTGAGTACGGATGCCTGCTTGCTCATAATGACTAGTTGTCGATTCCATAACTACAAAATTTGGTGACAGATATTTGTCAAATTCAACACTGGTTCAAACTTAGCACAAGCAGGTGTCCGTATTCATATTAGTATGGAGTACGATTTTATATGCACTTTAAGGAAAAACTGTTATGGATAAGTCATATATGTTAAAAGACTACTTAGTTACTAAAGCAATTCTGAAACCTCAACTCAATACAATGCCAGTCTCAATACAATAAGTTTTTGTAGGTTAGAAGTGGTAGAAGTAAGAAAGTAAAAGTGAGCCGAAAATGTTTAATTGTTTTTTTTATTAAAGTTAAAATACTCTTAAAATACAGTTAGTTGCTTTATGGAGTTTAAAGTTAATCCCTCAGGCTTCCACTACGAATAAAAGTCCATAGGTTGGTTGGGGGATTGAAAAGTCTTGTGGAATTTGTCATTCCTTGTATTGTCTGAAGTGTTGCAAGGTTTGTGACCAGGAAAAATGGCTGCAGGAAATAATTCGTTGATGCAGAGTATCAAGCCTTTTAATGGTACAGGTTTTTCAAACTGGGAATTCAGAGTAAAGTTGTTACTAGAACAATCAAATGTTTTGAATGTTCTAAATCAAGAACCACCAACTGATGTTCAGTTACTCGATGCTTTTAGAAAGGCAGACGTGAAAGCAAGAAATATCATAGTCCAATGTTTGGCTGATAATATGCTGGAAATGATTAAAACCAAGGAGACTGCTCAAGCAATGATAAAAACTCTTCAAGATACCTATCAGAAGAAGGGTATTTCAACACAGGTAGCATTGCAGAAAAAGTTAAGGGGACTACGTTATACTGAAGGCGAACGGAATTTGAGCAGAGAGTGTTTGAACTAAGGGGAGCTGGAGGTCACATAGAAAATACTGAAGTAATTTCCCAGCTTTTGTCAGCTATGCCTGACACCTATCAAGCAGTCACCACAGCAATTGACATAATGATTTGTCAAGATGAAAGTAAAGTAACATTAGACTTTGTTAAGAATAAATTAATATTAGAGGAGTCCAGGAAAGTCAAGTGTAGCCAAGGTGAAGGGAGCAATGATGCAGTGTTTACAGGATACAAAAAACCCAACAAAGGATATAAGCCTTGTTTTCCATTCAAATGTCATGGTTGCGGGCAGATTGGACACAAGAAGTATGAATGTTCAAAGGACCCTAGAAACAAGTTTGATCACAGAGCAAACATGGTTGAACATGCTGCAAGTGTTGCTAAACAAGGTGAAAAAATAGAAGCTTATGTTGAAGGAAACTTGTTTTTAAAAAGTGAAAATGACAGTTCTATCGCCATTAAGATTGCTTGGGTTTGTAAAGGTTTGTTTCATAACGTTTTATCTGTTAGAAAACTTGAAGAAGCAGGCTTTATGGTTCTTTTTAAAAATAATAAAGTTGAAATCATCAAGAAGGTCAAGGTTATGCTAAATGGACAGCTTATATGTAATCTCTTTTACATTGGAATCTGATGCATGTTTTTCATCTGAACTGAAAATGTTAAATCACAGAAGAATGGGTCATTCTTCACTTTATCCTGCTCCATGTGTGTGTGAGATGTGTTTGCAGGGTAAAGAGAAGAGACTACACTACGAATAAAAGTCCATAATATAAACGGTTGAAGTTAGGTATAGGAAGAGTATACATAGAATTTTTCTAAATTTAATGTTATTTCATTACAAACCATAATACATTGGTGGTTGCATTTAAAAAAACGAACTTCTGGCAGTTTTTCTATCTATCCAACTTAAAAGTTTGACCACCCTGTAGGTTTTTCATTTTCAGTATTTGAACTTTTCAGCCATGAACATGAACCATGAACAATTGTCTAACTGAGAACAAAAGGCAAATAAGCCAACCTTTCAGAACTTGAAAATTTAATTGATGTTTAGACTACCGTTTTGCTGACAAATTTACTATTTTTATGAAATATCTGAGAAACGGTGCAAGATAGGTATAGGAAAGTATCAACATTGATTACTATCCTTCTTGCGAGGAATTCAAAAATGAGATTAGAAATGGGGTGTTCCATTTGAAAATCAAAAGTTGGTGTTCTTTCCGACTGATCAGGCAACACCGCAAATTTCAAAATATTTTATATAGAAGGTTTGGACTCAACCTAGGCTACACTCCAAATTTCAACAAAACATATTGAGTTGTTCTCTATATACTTCTAATATACCATCACCGTGAATCACCCTGTATATGTAACGCTAGGCCCTTACAGTGTTAGTTATAAACATAAACAAAAACTAGAACAATGAGTAAACTTACATACTATGGAAAGGTACTTTGTAGGTCAAACATAGTCCAATATTGCATTTCTTACACATCGTTTTAGCACTGATAGTGCATAAATCCATAGCACAACGTCTTCTCTTTTTGTCCGGTATGTAAACAAGCAGGTGATTTGTATTGTTATATCTGACGTCGTCACTGATTCTATTTCCTTGTCCAGAAGAGAGTGATACGGCTGGTCAACCAACACCTTTTGATTCACTGCCATACTTTCTTAGATATTATATGTTCACGATTTCTCGTCGGAATCGAAGTTGGTTTACAGACTTTCCTGATGTCTTATAGAGAATCCAAGCGTTTGGAATGGATGCGTCTAACATCCGACTAAATATTGGCCACCACCACTTTGAAGAGATATTGATTTATTTTTATTGATCGTATATCAATTCGGTACCTCGAAATATTTTCATCCATCAGGTCGGTTTCTCCCATTCCTGCATTTTATTTACCAATCAAATGTGGTCTAGGTACTGTAATAATTTTTTTGTGAATTTCTCCTCACCTGAGATATTGGCTCAACACCGTAACAAGTAGATGCAACTGTTACGGTGTTATTGTCTACCCAGCGAACAAAGATAATTCCAGTCGCTTTGTCAATGATCGAATTGTGTTCACCTCTTACTGCTTTTTTTACTTCATTTTCTGTTGGAATCGGTATTTCATTAGGCAGGCGGTCCTCTCGAATAGTTCCTGTACACTCTTATATCTTTTAGTAGATAGACACTTGTAAAAACATTATCTATATAAATTCTGTAGGGTAATTTGCTTTTGCTTGCTGGAATTTCTTTCATCATCATTTTTAGTTGAGCCGGTGATTTGCCGTACAAAATCTCTTCGATTTCATTTGACTTGGGGTTTTTTCCTTGATAAATTTTGTTAGGTAACCGTGTTTCGAATTTAGGCACCACATTTTAAAACCAAATAGGATTGGTTTACCTCTAATAAATTATTTACATGAATGTCTTCCAAAGTATTTGACCATGGACTCATCGTAGTTGATTTCTTCTTCTGGTGCAAAGTGTTCTAAAAAAGATTGTTTTAGTTTATCCATAAGCGGACGAATTTTTGCAGCTTTGTCATTGGGATCTAAATTATTGTTGTCCGCGCAGTGATTATATTGCACAACTTGTAAAAACTTATTCCTTCTCATAGAATTTATCACCAAAGGGTTGCCCATATCTGGCTGAGAATCTCAATAAAATCTTTTGCCAGGCTTCTCGTTATAGCCACTCAGGAACAGAATGCCTATAGCACATTTGATGTCATTGATGTTCAAACTTAGGTCAGGGTTGTTCTTGAACAATACATACTTTTTTGTTTCGTCTAGTAAGTATTCAATCAAGTTATCATTCCAAAATAGCTCAAAGAGTTGAACTGGTGAAAAACCAGAGTGTTTTGAATAATCTGGTGTGCCAAAAGTACTTTGCACGTATTGCATTGCATTTCCCTTAGTCCATTTGTGATTCAACTTAGTAGTTGACGTCTCGAGTAAGTTTTTTAGTAGATGTCGTCGCAACATTATGATTGTCTCCACTGTTGGCTGCGGTCTCGGTTGCGGTGGTCGATGGTAGATCTTTCTCGTGCACACCTACAATAGAGTTATATTTTAGCTATATTTCGGCATGAGCTAGAAGCTGTCGAGCTGAGAGATGGTCTAGGTCTCGTTCAGTAACTTCATCACCCTATTCATTATCAGTGAGGAGTGTAAAATCTGGTGATCCGGTATATATCGTATCCATGTCTAGATCATCACTATAGATCATCGCTATCTGAAGAGCTTCCTCGACTGTTAAACCCCCTCTAAAAAAGGAGAATCCGATAGTGAAAAAGGCTAGCATTGCATATATGTCGCGCTAAATTTTAGATCAACTCATAAAAAAAATGGAAACCCATTTCTATAAAATTACATGGTTGTTGTTGTTTTGTTGTTTGTTGATGCGGGGGGTTATTTAGCCCAGGTATACGCATAGGCCTCAGATGGACCCGTCGCGTCCCGCTAGCCGGAGCTACAGCAGTCCCGTTGATTCAAAGAAAGAAAGCTCCCTTAGTTCCCTGTGACACAGCATTGGCTGTCCCAGGAGAACCCGCCCGCAGACAAGGATGGCATATACTTCAGTCTGAAAGACTGTAGTGTAACTACCGAGAGCGATACTCTGTGACAAGCGTCTGGAGCTGGCAAAAATGCCGGCCCCCGCGCGTCCTGCTACCAACAATCTATCTGTGTACCAGACGTCGCTATTCCGGAGGAATTCCGGTCCATGATAGTTTGGTATCTAGGTGTATACCTAGATATTTCACCGTGAGGTGGTATTTGAGATTCGTCCCTGACAGAAAAATCATGGGTTTTGTGTCAAGGTTCCGCTTCTTGCTGAATAGCATAAGCTAGGCCTTCTTTGGATTGATACTCAGTCCTGCCAAACGGAACCATTCATCTACCATCCGCATTGCCCTTGCCATGGGGCTCTGCAGACAGTTTCTGGCGCCCCTGCACAGGATGACCAGATCGTTGGCGTAGGCCTGCGTCGTTCAATTTCCACAAGAGGCCGTCCACCACAAGGCTCCACAGCAGAGGAGAAAGAACTCTTTCCTGCGGGCAGCCCCGCGCAGCCACCACCGTGTACCGATCGCCGTGGAGAGGGGCACAGACTCGCCTCCGTGATAGCATGAATCGAATCCACTCACAGAGGGAGAGTTTCAAGCCACGCTCCGCCAAGGCACTACAAATCACCTCAAAAGGACTGTTGTCGAAAGCCCCCTCCACGTCAAGGAAAGCTTCCAGAGTTTCCTGTTTGTGGAAGAGAGCACCTTCAACCCTGCGAACAAGATGATGCAGGGCCGTCTCTGTTGATTTGCCCTGCTGGTACGCGTATTGGTTGGGATGAAGAGGTCGCACCTGTAGCAGCCCCTCCTTTATGTAGCGATCAATCAGCCTTTCCAAGGTTTTAAGCAAAAAGCTTGTTGGACTGATCGGTCTAAATGATTTTGGGTCAGAGTAATCTGACCTTCCAGGTTTTGGGATAAACACAGCTGTTATCTCTTTCCAAAGAGAGGGAACGTAGCTCATAGCCAGACAGGTCCTGAATGTCTTGACCAGGAGCGGAGCGAGCGTGTCCATCCCGTGTTGCAGCAGAGCATGGTAGACGCCATCCTTGCCTGGTGATTTAAATGGAGGGAAGGTCTTTATAGACCATACCACCCTTTTATACGTCACACTCTTTGGCAGTATCGTAGTCCATGGGTCCTGGCCTACGATATGCCTCCAAGTGGTCATCATTTGTTGTGGAGTCGGGAAAGTGCGTTTGGAGCAGGACCTCCAACGCCTCTCCAGAATTTGACGTAAACCCACCGTTGGGAAAAGCAAGTGACCCGATCCCTGCATGTGGGTTTTTTGACAGTATCTTGGAAAGACGACATGCAGCCGGCAACTCATTGATGTCACTGCATAACCGTCTCCAGCTGTCTCTTTTTGCGCTGCGAAGCGAGCGCTTATAATCTCTTTGGGAAGCATGAAAAGCCTCCCCGTCGCCTGGGCTTCCGAAGAAGCCCGCGGACCTTTTTGCCCTGTTTTTCCAGGGTGTTATTCCACCACGGGTTTTTTTGCATCCCGAGGTTTACCCCTTATGGGACAGCTAATGTGGAATGCTTCAATGGCGACTTCTGTCATGTGGTTGACGGCTAAGTCAACCTCGTTAGTGCTGCGAAGGCTGCGCGATATGTCCCGACAGCGGGCGTCTAGTTCCTCCCTACAGAGGTCCCAGTTGGCAGCCTTTGGGTTTCTGTAGACCTGTACAGTCCCAGCATGTGCCGTCTCAAAATGGAAAAGGATATGTCTGTGGTCAGACATGGATGCCTCTTCGGAGACCGCCCACGCATGGATCCTGTTCAACAGGCTTGGTGTGCATACACTTAGGTCAATCACCGACTAACCTCTGCTGCAGAGAAAAGTCGAAGCGCAGTCTTTGTTGGCGATGACCAAGCCCTTTGAGCTCAGAAACTCCACAAGACTGTTGCCTCTTGAGTTGTTTCGCTTGCTTGAGTTGGAGTCACATCCCATCACCAGGGAAATGTCTCTGTCCTCACAGTATTTAATGAGGGCAGCCACTGGCTCCGGTGGGGCGTCAGTGTCAATAGGAAAGTAGGATGAGCAGATCACAATATAGTGATCTCTCAATCCGTCCTTCACCTTGATCAAAATTGCCACCAGGTCTCGTGTGCATAGATCTGTTAGCTCGAATGCATCAATGCCGATGGTTATGATGCATGCGCGTGGGATTTCTGCTGAGGAGCAGTAGTGTAACTTGCCCCCAGCGACGGAAAAGCCTTTTTTTTTTTGGCCGCTCTGTTTAATCAGCCGCCCGGTCTTTAAACTACATGGTATTACCAGTGTATTTTAAATGTGTTGTTCCAAAAACTAACTACCATATTATTGTTAAAATACTTACACAAACTTTATGTCCATTCTTCACTCGGTTCTTATAACACTCCACTTTTGACCTCGCATAAACACAAGCAAATAAGTTAAAATCGTTAAACATCAATTTTAAGGCACTAAAACAATACTTTTTCTTAATTCCAGTAACGCCATCTTGTGAACAAAGTAGTGAGACGTTGCAAAAAAACAAGTTACAGAGACTATTAATATTGTTACATACAGGGTTTTTCAATAAAAAGTAGCCACCCTGAATATCTTCCAAAATAATTTCTCTGTTAAAAAATGTTAAGACACGTCAACAAAGATTGCAAGGAGGACATCTTTTTACGTAGGATTTGAATCAGCCCCTTTGCCGCCATAGCCACCCCCACTAAGTTTTCAAATGGCACCATACCCTGTGTGGTACATCGTTGGAAAGGGTATTTCATAAGGAATTAATTGCACTATTTTATTTGTACATTTGCTTTGAATTGAGACCAAAAAAAAAATAAAAACATTTTTGTGTTATTTTGGTCAAACTGCTGATAACACTACCGAATACCTGTTTTCCATTCCATGTTTTTGCCTCAGTCGGCCAACTTGTAAGTTTCTTTTGAAGAAACATTGTCAATATGGTTTACACGACTGCCGAAAGAATAGAAATTGTACGTTTTTATTTCAAACATAACGACTGTGCACGAGCTGCCGCGCGCGCTGTCAATGCAATCCATCCAGATAAATTAATTGGTCATCAGTATGTCTTAAAGTTGATGCAAAAATTTATGGAAACTGGTTCAGTGACAAACAAAAAACAACAACCTGAAAGACAAATTATTAATGAACCAATTGAAGTTGCTGTTTTGGGACACGTTGCAATGGATAATAATCAGTCTTTAAATCAAATTTCCCATGCATCGGGTGTTTCGACAAGCAGTGTATGGAGAATTTTAAAAACACAATTTTCATCCATACAAGGTAAAATGGGTTCAGGAATTAAACGAAGATGACTATGATAGAAGACTACAATTTTGTGAAATTATGTCTACTAATCTGACAAACAACGTGAACTTGTTGTGCAATATTTGCTTCAGTGATGAGTGTATGTTTTTTTTGAATGGAGAAGTGAACAGGTATAACTGTAGGTATTGGTCAGACACGAATCTACATTGGTTTAGGAAAACCCATACCCAATATCCAGAAAAACTTAATGTTTGGGCAGGTATTTTGTCCGTTTTCTATTGACGGTAATTTGAATGGCGCTACTTATCTTGAGTTCCTTGAAACCACTGTTGATCCGACCATAACAGAGCTACTAGAAAATGATGAAAATTTATTTGAAAATCAACTAATTTTCCAACAAGACGGTGCACCTCCACACTATTCACTTCCCGTTCGAGAATATCTGAACAATCAATTTCCTGGAAGATGGATTGGTAGACGTGGTCCCATGGAATAGCCTGCGAGATCACCCGACCTCACTCCGTTGGACTTTTTTGAAAAAATAAACACAAAACGTTTTTTTTATTTTTTTTTGGTCTCAATTCAAAGTAAATCTACAAATAAAATAGTGCAATTAATTCCTTATGAAATACCCTTTCCAACGATGTGCCACACAGGGTAAGGTGCCATTTGAAAACTTAGTGGGGGTGGCTATGGCGGCAAAGGGGCTAATGGCAGAAATTCAAATCCTACGTAAAAAGATGCCCCCCTTGCAATCTTTGTTAACGTGTCTCAGCATTTTTTAACAGAGAAATTATTTTGGAAGATTTTCAGGGTGGCTACTTTTCATTGAAAAACCCTATACATATGTAACTTTAGGCTTTTATGGGTTTTAATATTAAAATTTGTTGTATAAATATAAAAAATATAGTTGCCTATTTTGGAGAAAAAGAAAAACTAATCACAAAACTATAATCAATAATACAGTGCGTTTTTTTTTAACGCGCAACATAGGATTTTACGTGTTAAATTTTTAAGCCCATGTTAGACCATGTTATTTTGGAACTACAGGTGTAAAACTTGACAAGTGTGTCTTTAGTACCCTGAAGCTTAAGTACAACCACCAATTCGGTCTAAAAAGTGTTTACAAACTAGCAAAAAGTCATCTTCTTTCGAAAAGATTTATACTCCCTGTATGTATGGTAGGTGTTGTTTTTGATACTGACAGGGCAGATAGCAGGTAAACATACATACAGGGAATATGGAAAGATAAAATATGTTCTAAAAAAGATGACTTTTTGCTAATTTGTAAACACTTTTTAGACCGAATTGGTGGTCTTACTTAAGCTTCATGGTACTGAAGACACATCTTCCAAGTTTTATACCTGTAGTTCCAAAATAACATGGTCCAACATAAGCTTAAAAATTTAACACGTAAAATCCTATGTTGCGCGTTAAAAAAAACGCACTGTATATTATAAGGGCTACATTGGCCCTGTGTCGGGGCGACCCCCAAAACTTAACCACAGCCTTTGAACTGAAAATTAACCATTCCTCACAGGCAGTATGGACAAAATGGACGATGAAGTGAAAGGATTCAAAAAACTTTAAAACCACCATGATAAGCTATAAACAGCGAGGAGAAGGGAACCGTTGAGATTCGAATTCAAAAGCTATAAGTGGCGCTGATAATAAAATCGTTAACAACGCGAACGCAAGTGACTTACAAAATCCGTCAACAACGTCACCGAAGAGGGATAAGATAGGGAACCAACAGCAAAAGTAAAAAAGCGACTATAAATTAATTAATCAAACAATAATCTTGAAAGTTTTAAGCAGAATTCGAATAAAATCAAAATAATATCAATCATGGAATTAAGAAGCTTACTTTATACATGCGTGACATAGGGGAGTCTGGAGCAAGAAAGATCACAAGGGGGAGTCTAAAGTTAGGCAGGAGAAAAATGGAAAAAAGCAAATGTGGTGGCAGGGTTAGGTTAGGTTAGGCTAGGTTAAAACTTCCAAAAGATTAAGAAGATTGCTCTTTTCCCAGAGACGTAATGTTTTAAACCTTTGTTAAAAGAATGTTAAAATAGTGATTGTTAAAGTGGAAGTGTCGAGTAAAATTGGATTTAATGGAAGTGCTATCTAAGTTCGGATTTTGTTGTAATTTTTTGCCTCTCTAGTGTGTTCGTGAACTCTGGTGGAAAACTTTTTACCTGTTTGACCGACGTAAACGGCAGTACACTGTGGGGTATAACGAGATAATTGATATACTCCAGATCTCTGAAGTAAGGGGGTGGGATCTTTCAAATTGCATAGGAAACGCCTGGAATTGTGTTGGACTTTAAAGCAGATATTAATGTTGTGTGATTTGAGAATGTTTTATGATATCATAAAAGGGTATGGAGAAAAAACTAGTTTCTTTATTTTGGTCAGGTACAATTAAATTTTTGTTAATGTATTGGTTAAAGTGATTGTAATAAATTTTATTTTCAACCAGGTATGTAATAACGTTATTTCTTATGTGTAAACTAGATGGAAGAAAGAAAATTACCTGCTTTTACTTTCCACCCGGGTAAATGTCACTTTCCACCCGGGTGAATGTCAATATGCGTTTTGTCATATCCGGGTTTACTTTTTATAGTTAAGAGACTGTGCCGCCACCTCTGCAACAGCTCGCAGCTCAGGTGATGATGAGTAACATCTGCATCTTCAGAAATCTCCATGTTAAAAGCACTTTAAGAAACGTTTCAGCTCAAAATATTAAAGACGGAATAGCACAATAATGACGTTGTCAAGATTGTAAACAAATCACCAGTCATTTATTATGGTTGAAGTCATAACTACTCGTACACCTATAGTACTGTTACAGTTTGGGCCTACTATGCTCGATGCTTCTGAACGAGCACTAGATTCGAGATGGAATCGATGCGCTGCAATATCTGGCCGGGCGCGTGTTAAAGTAGGCCACAGTTAGAAAGCGACAAACCTAGAAGCATCTTCGATGTTCGACGCAAATCTCGAAGCGATTTGTCTAGAACGTGGTTTACCGAATATAAAAGAAGCGGTTTCAGACAGTAGTAGTAGCAGAAAATTAGAAGAACGCGGTAAAGTTTAAATAGTGGAATAATTGTGGAATTGTAGTAGTGTTTTTACTAGCTGAATTAATTATTGTACGGAGTGTTTTGAAGTGTAAATAAATTTATTAATTGTTGAGTTAAACTGACTTTGTGAAAACCCACGGGAAAATCGTAAAACTACCTTATTGTTAGAGACTATTAGCAATCAATATTTCAACTGAATGATTTATTAAAAGTTCGATGTTAAAGCTTGTTATGATGAAACCTCACGTTGATGAGATTCCAACATTTTTTAATTAGTTGGCTCAAGGTCGTGGATTAATTGCATGAGATTATAACCAGCTATAAATGAACACACTTGGATATTCTGCAGGAAATCAAAATCGACTTTTATGCTATATACACGTGTATATTACAAAGATCTACAATATTTACAATTTACAATATTAACAAAGTTTACAAAAGTTTCAAAGTTACAAATCAAATGTTGTGAATAAAATTATGAAAACAAAAAAAAAATTAAACAGAATTGACAAAATTTTAAATTACTTTAAATTTAAATGAAAACAGAAGAAGTTTTCCCAGAGCGAAATCGTCTAAACTGTCCTTACCAGTTTAAAAGTAGTAGTATCCTCTCCCCAGTAGTCAGGACTGGCCACCGCCGATTTCCAGGTAGGAAATGTAGTCCAGAAGCTGGTGACAGGTTACCTAAGACACAAAACAGCAGAACACAGGGAAAACGGATAAACAACTTCAACACTTGTTCTGGCAACCTAAAAGGTATCCACAAGTGCTAAAGCCGTTTAAAGTAAACTAATATAAATTTAAGAAAAAAAAAATTAGAAAATAAGTGCAAGTTGAGGAAAGCTATGGGATTTCAAATTTAACATATACTAACTTAAGTAAGTAAGAGACTTGGTGGGTCAACTCTGACCTTTTAAGTTAAAGAACCCCCACGCTGTTTTCTTCGACTTTACAACCTACAAGGGTTGTTGGCAGCTACAGTGCCTAGCACGGTCTTGGGGTGCTGCAGATGAAAACCTTGGCCGGAAAGTCCCGGTTGGAAAACTTAGATCTTCGATCTCGGTCAGAAAACTCCCAAGATCTCCGGTTGGCAACTCAGAAAATTCCAGGGACTCCGGGTCGAGCCGAACACAAAATCTGTGTTGAAAAATATGGCCGATACTAAATAAATCACAAATAACACAAAATCAAACCAATTTACCTGCGATTCGGCCAGATGATTCTAAATTTAAATAACTAAATTAGATCGCACACACGTGCCACACAGGTTGAAATTTAAGGTCAGGTCTTAACACTTCGGGTGCTGCAGTGGTAAAGGACCGATCCCACAAAGTGGGGGTGATTAAATAGGCCACATGACACCTGAAAAACACGACCACAAACCGACACTTCCCCGACAAAAATCGTAAACTAATCACGTGACGACGGTACCTGATAACTTATCAGGTCACGCACCCACATTAACAATAAACGAGTTGCGGACGAAAACTGTATTTCGTAGGTAACAAGCTATGTTGGGACATTAGGATGCTGAAAAGGCGATGGAAAAATGAGTGTAGAGAAGCAATTTTCTGGTTAAAAGGATGGTTGGAGTTATATGTAATTAAACAGTCAGTGCAGGTCAGTTTGTGGTAGATTGAAAATTCAATATAGTCAACTGAATCTTACTGATCTGTAAAGGAGAACGTCAAGGAAAGGTAAGACCACTAATGACAGTCACCACATCTGCTTGAATGACCAGCTTAATCACCCGGCCACTGCTTTCTTCAAGTCTCTGAGTTTGTAACCCTGCCACCACATTTGCTCCTTTCTTTCCTTTTTTCATTTTCCTCCCGCCTAACTTTAGCCTCCCTCTTGTGATCTTTCTCCCTATAGACTCCCCTATATCATGCATGTATAAAGTAATTCTGCTTAAAACTTTCAAGATTATTGTTTAATTAAATAATTTAAAGTTGCTTGTTTACTTTTGCTTTTGATTCCTTCTCTTATCCCGCTACGGTGACGTTGTTGACGGATGACAACGTGACTTGTTCATCCGAAAATTTTAATTTTGTAAGTCACTTGCGTTCGCGTTGTTAATGATCTTATTATCAGCGCCACCTATAGCTTTTCGAATTCGAATGGTTGTGTTTATTTATCTGGCCAACCAAGTTACGTATAATAAATACACTGTGTAAGTCGATCCTCAAGTGGAACCTCATTTCCGGTGAACTGCAATGACAGAATGACCGTCACGACAAGAAAGACATTAGACAGCCAAGTGTCACAACCATGAAAGTATAAAGGTGTTATAGATGGATCGGTCAAAGTTAACTCCCAGTTACGGTAACCAGCAAAGTCAAAAGTTACCGTAACATGTGACCAACGGCAACTTAACATACTATGGTTATCACGTCCCAACTGTCCCAAACACTTCCATGAAAGTGTAAAGTACATTATGCACAGTTATGACACCAGTCACATGGCCAAAACACTTGACATACTGATTATCACGTCACAACTGTCAAAAACACTTCCATAAAACTCTAAAGTACTGTTACGGTTTGGGCCTACTATGCTCGATACTCGATGAAACCGATGCGCCGCAATATCTGGCCGGGCGCGTGTTAAAGTAGGCCACACTTAGGAAGCGACACCTGGAAGCATCTTGAATATTCGAAGCAAATCGCGAAGCGTTTCGCGGTCATTCTAGAACGTGGTTTGCGAATATAAAAGTAAGAAATGGCTGAAGATGTTCAAAGGGAGCAACAACAGCGAATTACTGGTTCGAGCGCTGGAAGTTGAAGCTGCGTGCAATGACTTAAAGCCAGAGACTATTCAAGAGGAAAGAGTACCGCCAGCCGATCATGTTGCTACCTTAATAGATGAAATTAAAGCAATGGTAGGCCAATTAGTGCAACAAATGGCAGCATCAGGAAATAGTCAGTCCACACAATTAGAACGATCACGCCCGATCACTAGAGTGGAATGTTATCGATGTGGACACAAAAGACACTATAGAAGGAATTGCAGACAGCGGTCTTGTTCTCCAAACCCACAGTGCCGACGAAATCAGGACATCAGAACAAATCACCGGAACTCCTCTGCTAAAAGGAACATTACATGTTATGTTTGTGGACGTAAAGGACATTACCAATGGAATTGCAGACAGGAGTCTCGTTTACCGACACCGCAGAACTGGCGTAACCAGGAGCAGGAAATGAAGAACCCGGAAGGACATTTACCGCGATATGTAGAGGATCGTCAAGCTTTTGATAGTGATTTAAGGTACCGGAAAGGACAAATTCATAATGGTTGGAGGATTGGTCAAATCACGAAGGTGACAGATAAAGAGGCTACAAGAAGAATGGAGAGCAGCGTTTCTAAGGAAGACATAATAAAAGGGCAGCGCTCAGACTCTGATTTGAAAGTAATCAGAAGATGGTTGGAGAAGGATTTGAAACCGGATTAGGTTACTGGTTGCAGTGGAATTCGCTTCGACTGCGAGATGACATAATTACTCGCAAATGGGAAAGTCCAGACGGAAAACGCTTTGTTTACCAAACAATAGTGCCCAATTCCTGCAAAGAGAATGTGCTGCGAGAACTACATGACAGTCGCGGAGGAAGACACTTTGGAGTAAACCAGACTTTGGCTAAAATAAGAGATCGATTTTACTGGATTAACTTTAGAAAGGACGTTGAGGAATGGTGTAAACGGTGTGACCAGTGTTCGTTACAGAAGGGATCCATCACAATTCGGGAACTTGAGAGAGAGAAGATGAAACCAAACAACGACCGTATGAAGATGACACTGGACCACAGACCAACTGGTGGCAATTATAAGGAAGGTGATGCTGTGTGGATGTTTCAACCCAGGAGGAGCAAAGGATTAAGTCTAGTGATGAGCGAAATATAACGAACTGTGATTTAATCACTGATATTTAAAAATCACTGATCACGACTGCTACCAAAAGTATCGCAAAAGCGTGACGTGAATAACGTGATTACGATTACAGTTTTCTGATTTTTCCAAGTTCCCATCTCAAAGTTGCGACTTACTAAAACGCGGTTTTTGCTATAAAGTCGATTATCGAATACCATCGTAAGACTTAACACGAGCCGCAAGCGACATCGCGCCTTATTAACAGCACGTACATCGAGCTATGGCTGGAAGATGATCTTTATTTCTTGTAGCCGAAATCGTGAATGCCTGAATGTCGTGATCACGTCACACTATTAAATCACTGATATCAAAATATAACGGTAACAATTAACGTTGTGATTTAAATATCACGGTATCGCTCATCACTAATTAAGTCAAAGATGGCAACGACACTGGGAGGGACCTTACAATGTGGTAAAAAGGTTAAACGACGTCGCATACAGAGTCCAACGCAGCCCCAAAGGCAAGATGAAAATTGTCCATCTGGACAGACTCAAGAAATACCAGGGATTAGATGAAGCCGATCGGGACGATCAGCTTTAAGAGGGGGGCAGTGTTACGGTTTGGGCCTACTATGCTCGATACTCGATGAAACCGATGCGCCGCAATATCTGGCCGGGCGCGTGTTAAAGTAGGCCACACTTAGGAAGCGACACCTGGAAGCATCTTGAATATTCGAAGCATATCGCGAAGCGTTTTGCGGTCATTCTAGAACGTGGTTTGCGAATATAAAAGACGCGGTGTCGACCGCGGGAGTAATGTAGTAGTGTAGTAGTGAATTTGGGAACGCGGTAAACTTTAAATAGTGGAATTGTAGTAGTGTTTTTAATAGCTGAGTTAACTATTGTACGGAGTGTTTTTGAAGTGTAAATAAATTTATTAATCGTTGAGTTAAATTGACTTTGTGTAAACCCACGGGAAAATCGTAACAGTACGTATTATATCTTTGATCATTCAGGAGATATTAAAATCTTGAGATTTTATAGCTCCACGTCCTGTTTGGGGCAAATTTTTAAACTTATGTCAGCAGTCACGTGACCCTAACATACTTGACATAACTAAGAGTTCATTCGACGCATGAAAATAGTCACGTAGATCTTTGTAGGTGACTTTGATAATTGAAAACAGTCACGTTACCTGCAGAAATGCCTTGTAGTCGTACAAATATTCACGTGACCGTCAGAGCAACTTTGTGACCTTAGATAGGGTCACGTGACGACAAGGTAGCTATTTTAATCGTCAAAAGAGTGACGTAGCCTTCGAGATTCGATTCGACGCTTGACGCAAAATAGGCACGTGACCTTCCAAAATTTCTTCCAATCGTAAAAATGGTCGCGTGACCTTCTGAAAATCATTTCGACCTTAAATATGGTCACGTAACTGCAATGTAGTATGAGTCAATATACAGGTTTGGAAACTTTGTTGGAACAATCCTCGGATAAGCAGAGAGGGAGAACTACTCAATGCTCTAGAGTACTCTAGACAAAGATGGAGAAACTTTGTAATTGACATGTGTCCAGTATGCCAAAAAGGATGTGACCTCATTCGACATTTGGTCACGTGACCACTTCATCAAGAAATCTGACTGAAAACTTGTGACCAACTGTCTAAAGACGTCACATTCATTTTGGCCCACTGGATTATCAATGTGAAATGTATTTAGAGAACTACTCATTTTGAGAAGGGATTGAACTCGCCTTATCATTGACTACGTTTATATCGTAAGCTGTTAATCCGATCGAAAAAGCGGATTGAATTAAGGATTATTCAATCGAGTATTTATCGTGTTTTCCGTAAGAATCGAAAAAAGATCACTATTCAAGCAGAAAGAGATGACAACATATTCGTAATTGTTATCTATCAGCAGTGTCACAAATGTTACAAAAATATAGGTATGTATTTTACCTATAAAAAACCCACCTTGTCGGCATATTAAAAAGCCCCAAATCTGTTTCACATTAACGAAAACAAAACTCAAAAAGTTTGGTAATTTGAATTTGAGATTAATAGTACACACTTCAAATAAAAAATGACAACAATCCGTCAAATTAATGTGTCAATGTCAAGTCAATCCTGTTTACATCGGACATCGATGGCATGGACATCACCGTTTCCTCGTCGTTTATATCGAGGATTTTTATAACGGTTTACATGATCGGATGGAATAAGCGGATTCAATTTGCTCGATATAAATGTAGTCAGTGATTTTGACTGGTTTTTCTATGCAATTTACGTCTATCGGCATTGCATTTGCCCACTAATGATATAATTCAAAGGTTCGAATCTGAAACGTGCCATCCAGGAATTAAAAGTCGGTTCTCTCTGTGCACTTTCATTAACTTAGCTGCCACTTAAACCGCCTCTCTCGGATCGGATTGAAAAGAACAAATTGCTTATTTGTGAGAATTATAAGTGGGTTTTCAAGCTCTATTTTCAAATATGTGAAAAAATAGTAGCCGTAGAGTAAAAATCCTTAAAAAGGGGAATTTCATAATATGTATGCCCAATACAACATTTTGCATAAAAAGCTAAGGAGCGTTAAAAAATTAGATTTTTAAATATTTTTGCCGCGGTATAATCAATAGAAACGTTTGCTATCATCAAACATTTTCTCACTGAATTGAGTCTTCGTTTCACTGACTAGGAAAATAAGTTTTGCACTATCAATTACCATTGAAAGCAAATGGAATAATTTCCTAGAAACGCCTGTATAGCACGTATTGACATTTCTCGCTTAAAACCTTGTTTAGTATTCCAGATGGATTACGAAGAAGATGTATTACATAGAATGCGAAATCGACAGTCGATTCACGTTTAAAGGGTAGTAAAACAGTCAATGGGAACAATAAAATTCATAACTAAAAATCGATACTAATTTCGCTGAGTTTAGAAGAAAAACTTTGATCTTTGATTCCAAGTGAGGGCTTTGACCAGTACTCTTATGCATTTTGCATTTTTAGAAAGTTTTCTTTCTCTCGGTCAAAAGAATATGCCGAAGTTCGACAAGTTTCCGAAAACACAAAGCGCCAGGAAAATTTGCATTCAGAAAAAAGTCTGTGAAAAATTGTTAAAACTTTTCCTTAATAAAAAAAATCTCAAATTTAAACTTGAAGTTGATAATCGATCATGCTGATAAAAGTTTGTATTGCAAATATATTTAATGTGAAGTAAATTTGCACTTTTTTCATATTTCTGTCAGACTGGTATTACCAAAATATAGGTTTTCACGCTATACTATTAATGTGAAAGTTAAGCTTTAAATAAACCGTATTAGAATAAATCACAAAAAATATGCAATTCTGTAGCATCTGCATAATAATAAAAGACCAAAAATTATTATTTCGGGAATTTCGTATAGTTACGGTTTGGGCCTACTATGCTCGATACTCGATGAAACCGATGCGCCGCAATATCTGGCCGGTATTTTAATTAAAAAGTATTTAATTTATTTATGGTCTTATTCTATTCTGTCTATTTATGTACATGTTTCAGTTACAATGCGTATGGTTTAATGCCAGCAACATCGACTACATATTCCAAGTACCACCGATCAGCGTCCTGGTGGTCAACATCGTTTTCATGGTGTCCATAATGATAGTACTAGTCACCAAACTACGGTCAGCCAACACTTTGGAAATTCAGCAATACCGAAAAGCTGTTAAAGTTTTGGCGGTACTTATTCCTTTACTTGGAGTTACCTACGCGATCACCATTTACGCTCCATGGTTATCGATATGGGACATGTTGAGAAGCGCTTTATTATCTGTGCAGGTAAGAAGTTGTTTGAAGATTACATCCACTACTCTCAATTAACTAGAATTTTCTTTCAAGGCGTGTGAACAAGATAGCCATATTTTCTTTTCTTTAATTAACATTTCCCTCATAATATGCTGTAATGGTAGCTGTTATGGGCATTTAACTGTAAGTAGTTATCGGCGCTAACCAGAACCCCTAAACTAACTTGGAAGCTCTTAGTGGAGAATGTTAATTGAGTTTCTGGGGCGTCTTTGAAGTTCGACTAAGTGGGCGAAACAGGTTTTGCCCTTCGATGCTCTAGTTTATTGCATATTTCCATAAATAGATGCGGATGCAGTGGAATGAATAACCGAATAAGCAACTTTCAATTGAAGAAAATTATGGCCAGACTATAGTCATTGTATCAACGCAATAAATTTCAGTTTGCGAATGTACTAACAGCTTCGCAAATCAGTTTAAGGCGATTCGAATTGTAAAGACGACAAGGGTGTGTGAAATCACAAAAAAACTAAGAATTAAATAACTATTACCACTTACAGAATGAAGTAAAACGCTTTACGATACACTTGCGTGAAATGCAACTACTCGTCTAAAAATTCCGGACTCGCCTCGTCCGTAAACATCTTACTTAACTCACACTGTAATAAATTCTTGGTGAAAAGCTTTCATTATACTAACTTATTTAGAAAAAACTAACATATTGGCCTCATAGATGGACGTAGGATCTGGTAAGTTTAGAATATGCGTGGTTCTGAAGAATTAACTACAAAAACAGGAGATTTGCAAAAAGTTTTGTCTAGAATAGGTATACGTATCTGATTCTCCGACAAACCTAGCAATTGGAGGAGAATCTTGGAACAAAACCATATTGTCTAAGTTTGGAAATTCTGTAACATTTGTGACTAATAAAAGAAACGTTTACAATAACCTTTTACTGCATTAACTAGAATGCTATTAAGACAATAGATCGTCTCGTAATTGTGGTTTGTTAAATTTACAGGAAAAACCTCAATTTCTTTGAGACACACACTTTTTCATTTATATGCATGAGAAGGAAGTTTTAAAAAGTTTTTAAATTAGCATAACATAACATTACATCCATTCTTGACGAGACTTTGAGTCCTCAGAGAAACCCACTTGTTTGCAGGAAAAGACATTTCAAAGGCATTTCTGCTATTAATAGTTTGTTTTTGTATTATAGCGGCTGTTGTTTGGTGTGTAAAATTCGCTTTTATTTTAGGTTTTTTTTTTAATTACTAATACAGGATCATTAGTCTACCGGTTAGTCGGGCCGTCCTTGATTAATTGTCCTCCTGTTAGAAAGACACACAGTAACATGAAATATGAAAACAAACCGAGAATTTAAATATGAAAGTTATCCGGGCTTATAAGCTTAGTGTCCCCGGCACCACGTTTATAGCACTTATAGCCTCTATGCTAACAATTTCTCCTCACTCTATCACCTGTAGAAGAAACTGATTAACGATCTTCCTTTCATCTCCAACTAAATGGTAACTACTACTATCACTACACCGTGGACTTACTAATCAATACTGCTTGTCACCCTCTTACTAGCTCTAGTGTACAATCAATGATTAGTCTCATGATGCTCAAATGCTTCACATAACCTGCTCACACTGCTATGGGACATAAGTTAGCCACACTCAAGGCCGTCTTCCATGCACTAAGGTACATCCTCTGCACTCACCCTAGGCCTCTCAACTTGACGCTCCTCATAGGCATCCCTCCACATATGAGCCTACTTTCAAGCGTCCCAGAACTACCCTCCAGCTGATCTGCGAGTTCAATGTGCATTCTCTGCACTCACACTACACCTCATGTATAGTGTACCTCTAATGATTGTGCATTCTCTGCACTTACACTATACCTTATGTGTAGTCTGCCTTTCTACACTACCTCACATAATTACAATCTACTGTGTATAGGTACTACCAAATCTACTACTATTTCAACTTTTCCTACCAATAACAGTGGTCTTCACTATACACATCAACCAAGTAGTAGATATACTACAACTACACAGTAGTAAAACCCCTGTAAATAGAAGATTAAACACACGCAAAACACCGCTCTCGGCATCTACAGAGTACTACCCTGATGTATGAGATGTTTACTGGGCCATTGTCAAAACCGAACTCCCAGTACCAGAATTTCTCCGAGACGAAGTATCTTCGGACATCTGTTTACTATCAATTCAATAAACAATGGCTATCTCTATCATGACGCTTTCAAGGGAAATAAACCATAAATACCCAAATAGCAACACGACGTTCATAGTACATACAGTACGTACTTTATTGCATGTTGTACGTACTAAGTAGGGGAGGGTGGGGATCCTTGGGCAGGTGGGAGGTTTGAGCACATGATACTGAAAAATGGCACGATGCTTTGATGGCGCCACTAGTCCTCGTACTAAAAAATCGGTTAAATACTCCTTCGACCACACCATGCAGTTCGTCGCCAGCCGTAGCCAAAATAGGCATATCTTGTATTTTTCCGTTTGTGCACGTGGTCGTAAAACTTGTGTCCACTGATTTTTTCTTTATATTGGTTAAATGTTAACGTAAGTTTAATGTTTTTCTATTTATTCAAGTTCTCTTATGTTATAGGCATCACGTAATATATAAATAAATAATACAAAATATTCGCTTAAAGTAGCATTTTTCAATTATGTTATATTGATCACAGGTGGGATGTTTGAGCAAAAATATAGCGGGACCGTTGGGCATGACCATAGATCCCCGCAGGGAGCGATAAACATGTCCATAGGTCCCTCACATTTTGTTTATTTCCAGGATACCATGCCTTTTCGATATAAGAAAAAGACGGATCGCGTAGCAGTTCCATACCACATTATAAATACAGCCGTAGAAGAAGTAAAAGCAGGAGCAAAAATCTTACCCATAGCAAAGAAATATGGAATTGCACGGTCATCTCTTCAACGTTACTTAAAATTAGAACAACCTCTAAAGAATCCAGCCAATAAATATATTACTCGTCAGATCTTCACTAATAGTGAAGAAAAACTTCTTGGAGATTACTTAATCAGATGTTCACAGTTACACTATGGGTTGGGAAAACTTTCTACAAGAAAACTTGCATTTGATTATGCAGTTGCCTTAGGCAAACGTGTTCCTGAAAATTGGAGCTTACATAAATATGCTTCGAAAGACTGGATGAGGGGTTTTATGGAGAGAAACAAGAATTTGTCGTTACGTACTCCTGAGGCTACCAGCTTATCACGTGCTACCAGTTTTAATCGTAAAAATGTAGGTGAATTTTTTGCTAACTACAAAAATGTGTTGGACCGATACAAATTTGGACCAGAGGCTATTTATAACGTTGACGAAACTGGCTTAACCACCGTTCAATCCACGCAGAAAGTATTAGCGACGAAAGGATGCAAGCAAGTTGGACAAATGACTTCTGCCGAGAGGGGCACTTTGATCACATTGTGCTGTACAATAAATGCACTTGGAAATTCTATACCTCCTTTCTACGTCTTTCCTCGTGTAAACTTCAAGCAGTACATGCTAAGCGGCGCTCCAGTGGGATCTGATGGGGCAGCCTACCCATCTGGCTGGATGACTGCTCAAAATTTCGTTTTGTACCTCAAACATTTCATCAAATTTGTTAAATCATCGAAGGAATCACCTGTTTTGGTGGTGCTTGACAATCATGAAAGCCATATTTCTGTAGAGGCTTTAAATATATGCAAGGACAATGGGATAGTGATGGTAACGTTTCCTCCACACTGTAGTCACAAGCTACAGCCATTGGATTTAACCGTTTTCGGACCACTAAAGCGATTTTATAATATTGCTTTAACAGATTGGCTTTCGATGAATCCTGGAAAAACGTGCACTATTTACGACGTTGCTAAGCTGTCAGCTTTGCCATTTAATCAAGCATTTACTCCAAAAAATATACAACACGGTTTTAAGAAAAGTGGAATTTGGCCTTTTAACTCAGAAATTTTCACTGACGAAGATTTTTCATGTTCATATGTCACAGACAGACCTCCAGAAATTGTAGATCAAAATGAGCAAGTCTCCCTACCAACGAATTATCCATGTGTTCATGAGCCGTCAAACAATGTTTCCAATGAAGAAATAAATAAACCATCTGCTTCTGCGTCTGCTGTCCTAAATACTACACAAGAAATTGTGATGAAAACACTTAGTCCTGCGTTAAGTCCAGAAATTGTGAGACCTTTTCCCAAAGCACCACCACGGAAAGGCGTTGCAGCCAAACGAAAGAAAGCAAAATCTAGGATTATGACAGATACGCCGGAAAAACTTTTAATAGAAGAACAGGCAGCAGCAAAGAAGCGTAAAGTTACAAAAGCTAAAATACCAAAGTTATCAAAGGAAGTCTGTATAACCACTGTTAGGAAGGAAAATAAAAGAAGAATAAGTTCCAGTTCTAGTGAAAGTACACATGACGAATTTATATCGTCAGGATCCTCATCAGAATGGAATGAACCTGAAGGCAGTGAAGCCGAACCCGACGAAGACGACGTCATAATCCCAGATCGTAACTTTCAAGTAGGTGATCATGTCCTGGTAGTGTTTCCAACTAAAAAAACAAGACTGCATTACGTTGGGGTAATCGAAGAAATTGATGACTGTGAATATACAATAAATTTTATGAGACTGACAAAAATTAGAAACACATTTTGCTATCCTGATGTGAAAGATGTTTCAACAGTGAGCAAATGTGATATCATTACCAAGTTGCCCACTCCTTCCACAACAACCCGACGAGGAACCTCTAAGTATATTTTCAACACACCGCTGTGGGTCTTTCAAAATTTGAAATAAAAAATTATTAAAAATGGTTTTGACTAACGTTTTTTATTTAGAGCTCAAAGCTCCCACCCACACTGCCCAATCATCCCACTAGTAGGGAGGTGTGGGCACTTTTACTCAAATTTGTAAATTTTGAATTTATTGAAAAATTTTTGAGAATAGGATTTATCATGATAATGCATATTATACAGAAATCATCCACCAATGACCAGATAATGATATTTTGAACTCAGATTAGATGGAACGGCCGCAATAGGAAATTTGCTAAAAAAGTGTTTAATGATCCCCACCTTCCCCTACGTACAGGGTGATTGATTGAATTTTGACCACCCCCTTAACTTCCTTAATTTTGATTTTAGCAAAAAAATTTTAAATACAAAACTAGTAGATATTTAGGTCTACTTTATTCATAGATAGACAGTTATTATACAGGGTGTCCCAAATTTGAGTAACGAACCAAACTTCTGTTTTTTTAAATGCAATGACCGACTTTTTAATCGATATTTGAATTCTACGTCAAATTCTAGGCCTAATTGATGTAAAATGTCTGTATCGATATTGAACTGTTTCCGCAGCAGCGTCCTTGATTGGTTGAATTTTGACCACCCTCTTAACTTCTTTAATTTTGATTTTAGCAAAAAACGTTAAATACAAAACTAGTAGATATTTAGGTCTACTTTACTCTTAGATAAAGAGTTATTATACAGGGTGTCCCAAATTAAAGTAGCAAACCAAACATGTTTTTTTTTAAATACAATGACCAACTTTTTAATCTATATTTTAATTCTACGTCAGATTCTAGGCCTAATTGATGTAAAATGTCTGTATCGATATTCAAATGTTTTCGCAGCAGAGTCCTTGATTGATTGAATTTTAACCACCCCTTTAACTCCCGTATTTTTGATTTTAGTAAAAAAACTAGTTGTAGCAACAGTTATAGATATTTGGGTCTACTTTTACTCTTATATAAACAGTTATTATAAAGGCTGCCCCAAATTTGAGTAACTAAATTAAACCTTAATCACATAGTCGAGGAAACATTGTTAAAGTAACAGATGCTGCGGAAACAGTTGAATATCGATACAGACATTTTACATCAATTCCTAAAATTTGACGTAGAATGCAAATATCGGATAAAAAGTTGGTCATTGTGTTTAAAAAAACATAAGTTTGGTTCGTTACTAACATTTGAGACACCCTGTATAATAACTGTTTATCTAAGAATAAAGTAGACCTAAATATCTTCTAGTTTTGTATTTAACGTTTTTTGCTAAAATCAAAATTAAAGAATTTAAGGGGGTGGTCAAAATTCAACCAATCAAGGACGCTGCTGCGGAAACAGTTGTATATCGATACAAACATTTTACATCAATTAGGCCTAGAATTTGACGTAGAATTCAAATATCGGATAAAAAGTTGGTCATCGTATTTAAAAAAACATAAGTTTGGTTTATTACTCAAATTTGGAACACCCTGTATAATAACTGTTTATCTAAAAATAAAGTAGACCTAAATATCTACTGGTTTTGTATATAACGTTTTTTGCTAAAATCAAAATTAAGAAAGTTAAGGGGGTGGTCAAAATTCAATCAATCACCCTGTACATTGTTGGTACATGTCTAGTAAATAAAACGTACTTCTTTGATTTTGATTCTCAACATTTTGGGTTTACTATAAACGTTCATTTCAGTACATTGTATGTCGTACTGACATACGTAAAGCCTAAAAGTGTGTATTACTGGCTGACATGGGCTTTATTTCAAAATTGGTCTATTTTACAGTTTAAGGAAATTTAAATTATACACCAACAAAAGCATATTTTACAGATGTGCAAAAATATTTTAGGTAAGTACCGACAGCATAAATTTTACTTTAGAACCTTATCAATAAGTTAAAAGTACCACTCAAGTATAGAGCTTTTTGAGCCGGTCTTGGTCAGATTCGATAAACGATTTGTTACGTCTGGGTACCTAATTAATAAAAGAATTTTTTATTGTAGAATTGGGGGAGAAGTGTTCTAAAGACATAAGCAAGTCAAGTAAGTTGTCTAATTTAAAACTAAAAAGTTCACTGTAATGTCAAAAGATTTTTTCTATTCTCAGGACTTATTTAATTGACAATTGCTTCTTGAAAAGTTGTAATATAAAAATCAAAAGTTACACACAAAACAACTTTTACTTTAAGGCATTTCTTTTTCTTTTTTTTTTTCTCTCCCTTAATACAAGACTGTTGTTAGTAGTAGAATAGAAATAAATTAAAGTCACTGCGGCAACACCGCAACTGCTGACTGTATGAATGACGATAGGGGGCGCCAGATGTGAAAAAAGGAATAGAAATGAGAGAGTTGTTGTTGTCCGAAAATCAAGCATGTAACTTATCACATTCTTGTAAACCTAAAGTTGTGTTTTATTAATACATAATGGTGTTATTAGTAAATTGAGTGTTTTAATCAAGAAGAGAAGCAAAATTCTGCAGCTAGGAAGGATATATTCCTTACATATTTTTGGTCCTTAACGAGTCGGATGTGCAATTAACCAACAACTGGGTGCACGTTGGACGGCCATTTTGCGTCGTACTGAATTGGAATTTGGAATATTGGATTAAGTTACCTCACTGATTGGAAAATTGGAAGTCCTCATTTGGTATTTGGGAGGCAAAAACATACTAAAAACCCCATAGACATATTGGTTTGGAACTGGTTTGGTTTTCCTTTCACAAGATTTTCAAACCTTAATATTGCGTTTTTGTAAAAACTGTAGTTTAAAACCTCAATCTCGAACTTTAAGTCAACTTTCAGCAGTTGAAATAAACAATGCTATGACATTTAGTAATTATGTCGCAGATTATCTAGCAAACATCATTTGACCAAACTGTTATTTCTTTCTGAACATTAGAAACTTCTTCACTGTTCACTGTCATTGAGAGAGCATTATTGGATAATTGGTGGTCGAAGCTTAGCTCGAAAGATTGTGCGCACATGCATTACTTTTTTTCGAGTAAAGCCCACATACCATAACCAGATGATGGAAAACTTGCCAAAAGATAGTCAGCCCAACTCCACCCTTTTTTACTACTGGTGTGGACTATGTAGGCCCATTCAATATTAAGTCGAAAAACAGTAGAGGAGCTAAAATTTCAAAATGTTATGTGTCTTTATTTATTTGCTTTTCCACTCGCGCAATACATCTTGAAATAGTGTCAGATCTTACATCTGAAGCGTTCATTGCTACTCTGCGGCGTTTTATTGCCAGACGGGGTAAACCTGCATATATTTGGTCCGTTAATGGATTGAATTTTGTTGGGGCAAATTCTGAATTGAAAGAGCTTGGAACATTTTTGCAAAAACAATATATGGCCTATCTTGAATCTGAAGGAATAACTTGGAAGTTTATTCCTGCAAACTCCCCAAACTTCGGTGGACTCTGGGAAGCAGGGGTAAAGTCATGTAAATTTCATATGAAACGAGTTATGGAAAATGCTTCTCTCACTTTTGAAAACTTTTATACATTGCTCACACAAATTGAAGCAACCCTTAACTTCCGTCCTTTGGTACCCTTATCCTCAGACCCTAATGATTACGACGTCCTAACACCAGCTCACTTCCTTATTGGAAGAAGATTAACCTCTGTTGCTGACCCAGACCTCAAAGAGGTCCAGTGTAACCGGTTGTCAAAATTTCAATATTTACAACAAATCTACCAACACTTTTGGGTTAGGTGGTCAAAAGAATATTTGACACTACTACAACAGCGATTCAAGTGGAAGTACCCAGAACGAGACATTCAAGTCAATGACTTAGTAATTATTCGAGAAGACGGAACCAGGACGTGACAACATTTGTCGTGTTGCATCCATCAGAACCAACCGAGGTGTAGTCAAGAGACCAGTTTCCAAACTGTGTGTGTGGCAGATCATGATAATTGATTTGAACATTGTTTATACAAGTGTTGTGAAGTGAATTCAAGGTACTTCATTCTGAATGTCGAACCAGTTATGTTTTCTAGTTTTAGTTATTATTAACACCGTTTGTAACTTTGTTTTGAAAGTAACCCTTTCAAGGTGGGGGGCTATGTTAGTAGTAATAAAAGTAGAATAGTAATAAATTAAAGTCACTGCGGCAACACCGCAACTGCTGACTGAACGAATGACGATAGAGGGCGCCAGATGTGAAAAAAGGAATAGAAATGAGAGAGTTGTTGCCCGAAAATCAAACATGTAACTTATCACAATCTTGTAAACCTAAAGTTGTGTTTTATTAATACATAATGGTGTTATTTATGCGTAAAATATCTGAGCACGTGTGACTATACTTTACATACGAGTACAGTGCATTCTGTGTTATTCTTTCAATAACTTAAACAATTATTTGACATTTCTACTATAGACACTACATAGGGTGATCAAATAAGGAATTCAAGACGTTCAAATTGATATACAGTGCGTTTTTTTTTAACGCGCAACATAGGATTTTACGTATTAAATTTTTCAGCCCATGTTAGACCATGTTGTTTTGGAACTACAAGTGTAAAACTTGACGGGTGTGTGTTTAGTACCCTGAAGCTTAAGTAAGTTTACCAATTCGGTGTAAAAAGTGTTTACAAACTAACAAAAAAATCATCTTTTTTTGAAAAGATTTTATTTTTTCATGCTCCCTGTATGCATGGTAGATGCTTGTTGTTTTTGATACTGGCAGGGCAGGTAGCAGGTAGAGTGACATATTTGTTTATAACGTCAAAAGAGCATTTTATGATCGTTTGGGATACTGTTTGGTTTCAAACGGAGGTCACTTTGAACAATTTATTTTAATAAATACTTCTTCTGTACTTAATTCTTGATATAAAGTTAAATTCGCAATTTGACCACCCTGTTTTACTTTCTACACCAAATTTTACCTGCTACCTGCCCTGCAAGAATCTAAAACAACAAGCACCTACCATGCATACAGGGAGCATGGAAAGATAAAATCTTTTCGAAAAAAAATTAATTTTCGTTAGTTTTAAACACTTTTTAGACCGAATTGGTAAACTTACTTAAACTTAGATGATTCTAAAGACTATAAATTGATATATTGAATCACCCTGTAACTGACAAAATAACTGTATTACAGGCTGTCAACTTTAGCCCAATCTGTCCTTTACTTTAAATAACTCAACTATTAGTTAGTTATTTAAAGTAATCATGCAACAGGTTTTTATTAAATATCTCGAAAACGGTTAAATATACAAACATTTTGCAAGAGAGCCAAATTGTTCAAAAATTAAACGCATAATCTAATTTCGGTATGAAAAAGGGTCACGTGATCTTGGTACCGTCGAAACTGTTCGCAAATAATACGACGGTTTCCACGAAAATATAGGAAGAAATTCTGAAACCCTCTTAGTGAAAGTAAAAACTACATTAATGATCACTATGCCATTTTTTTCCGTAATTGTCAATTTTGACAGTTCTGTTGTTGAAATTGCTATTATCAAGTGGTAAAATGTTAGAAGAAAGTTCCAGAAATAAGAGAAGAGGCACAAAAAATTAATGACCTGTTGTTGCCGGAAAAGTCAAAACCCATATATTTGAAAACTTATTCTTTGCTAAAAGCATGGTGTGCTGAAAAGAGTATACAAACCATTTCTGAAAATACCATGTTAGTGTATTTTCAAGAACATGTAAAGACTAAAAAAGCGTCAAGTTTATGGGCTATATATTCAATGTTCGATGTTCGTATATTCAAAGTCGACTATATCTTTAAAAGAGAACATGGACATATCAAAGTACTTCAAACTAACTGATTTTTTGAAGAGACAAAATACAACTTACAAAGCTAAGGAATCTTTAGTTTTAACATTTAAAAAAAAAAAAAAAAAGTTAACTCTAAAGTTATTTTTGTTGCTCTCACAATGAAGGATGCTTTAAAATGTAACTCACATACCTGTGCATGTAACAAGTACCTAATAAGTTTACTGTACTAGAAAGCTCTTGTACCTACCATTGAGTGTGTTGGAGTAAAATCATCTCTTCAAAGTGTTCAACTACTGTTGAGTTAGATCCGGTTTTTTGTAAAGCAAAAAACTGACACGGTTGGGCTTTTTCCTGAATTGCTGTTACAATGTGGCTTCAAAAACTTATGAACGCCAGCAAACAAAAATAACTTACGCAAATAACCTCAAGTTTTGATTTTAAACCGTAAAAATTCATCTAATCCTCAAAAAACTCTATTTCCACAATACAAACTGTCACCACTATTCCCGCCATATTGGAATTTTTGACAAGCACCTTCTAGGCTTTCTAGTGTAGTAGGCGGTGGACAACCAAATTTATCTGTCTCGGTCAAGTCAAGTATATTTCATATGTCAGATGTCTTAATGGACATTGACATTATTATTTACCTAGGTCAATAATATTTCCTTTTTTGTCGTGTTTGTGCCAGACTAGAACCAGAGATTAGACTTTATTATTGACCTAGGTCAACAATGACCATTAAGGTAGAGAAAACTAATTTCTCAAGTTACTAATCGGTCAATAATGGTATGTTTATTATGTTAGTAGTAGAAAAACATTTTTATTTACATGCGGGCATGCGGCTGCGGCCATGGGGGTAAAAGGGATTGATTTTTCGGAAAAAAGAGATTAGGTTTATGTTAACTTTTTCTACCAGATTTAGAATCAGCATCCTAAAAACCCCTTTGTCCATATTTTAAATCCTTATAACCTACCTGCAATAAATAACCTAAATTGTAATTTAGCTATAACAAATCAAAATAAATTTGTGGACTGAATTTTGTTCAAAATTCGAAAATCAGCTGTTGAGATTTTAAAAATATTGACTAAGGTGTTTTTGGGGATGCTGAAAAAGTTATCTAAAATTGGCCCTAATATTTTTTTTTTCTAAAAATCAATTTTTTTTTACCCCCAACGCCGCACGCCGATGTTAAATAAAACTGTTTCCTATGCCAAATACTTCATTTCTCTTATATAGAATCACCACCATAATTTAAAGAAAATTGCATTATTATTATCTGTGATATCAAGTTGTACTCATGAAAAGCGGGACACACTGTATAATTTTACACTGCTAACTGAAACCGTTTTCGAGATATTTAGAAGAATGTCCGAAAAAATTCAATCAAGTTTGACGCCCTCTAGCGGCTAAACGGTGCAACTTAGGAGTGCCCGCTCAACGTCACGTGATAGCTTCATTCATTAGCTACCTAGCATCATAAAATATGTCTATGCGATTTTTTGGAAAGAGGCACCAACATTTTTTGCAAATAAAGCTTTTTCTTGGCCTACCATACTGACCGCCCCCCAACAGTCGGAATCCACCACCTTTGCTGGTTCTACGCAAAGAATCATTGGTGCATCAGCCGTTGTTCGAACAAAGCGAAGTTTCGTCCCCTGAAGATTTCACCGTTAAACATGTGATCATGACGCTTGACCACAAAGGAAAACCAGTGACGATTTCTGTAAATCTGAGTAGCACATAGCTAAGAGCTTAGAGAACGCTGTTATTGGGTGAAAAAACGCTTTGTAGATGCTGCATGCAGCAGCCGTGTAGGTATTTTGGATAGACAGGGCTAACGAATCTTTTAGTAACGCTTAGAAACTTAATTAACACGCACTTAGACTGTACTGTATTGGTTTTAAAGCTGTTGATTCTAGTTAAAATTTTTTTTGCAGAATTAACAGTCAACAACCAAATCCATACCAAAAAAGAGAGTTGTGTACCTCATAAACGCCCAACGGTAACAGTAAATGGAGGACACCAAGAACGGAATTCTTTTCTTCAACCTCCCCGTTCCAGTTTTGGCGGACAAAAATGAGTTAATTTATTTATTTTTTTGTATCATAATAGGGTTGAAATCCATAAAAATATTTTTTGCGGTAATTAGAAGTACGCAGAAAACTATTTAACACCTACTTTTTCAAAACGCAATATTTTACTTCGAAAAAAACGTTAGTAAAAACCATACTTATTTGGTACACCCTATATCTGTGACGTAGAAAAGGACATGTACCCTATCTCTCTTCTGTTTATAGTGGGTTGAGTGGGATGGAACGCATGAACGTATGCTTAATATCAAATTTAATCAAACGTCAACTATCGAGGAAGCTCTAAACTTAAGAAAGCACAAGATTCGTCTAAATAACTTTTCTCGATAAGAAGGAAGAGGTAGAGACTTGCGTTAAAAAAATTGATTTCACACAAACTAAATTGAAATTCACTTTATTGTTACTCTTTACGTGTACTGCAAGATGGCGGATTTCTTCCTCCATATGGACTTAGTCTCTCCACAACTACCTTCGGTTTAAATTTTACACTCTTCGGTATGGTCCTTCCCAGGGTCGTTGCTATCTTTGCCTTAATCCCTTTCTCCTCCTGGTTGATACAACCACACATCATCAGCTTCCTTATAATTGCCTCCAGCTGGTCTGTGGTCCAGTCTCACTCACTCATCCGGTCGTTGGATCGTTTAAACTTAATTTTTTCAAGTTCATGTATTGTGCTTGATGTCTTCTTTAACGAACACCGGTCACACCAATCCTCAACGAACTTTATAAAGAATCCAGTAAAATTGATCTCTTATTTTAGCCAAAGTCTGGTTTACTCCAATGTGTCCTCATCCACGACCTTCATGTAGTTCTCGCAGCACACTCTCTTCTTTTTGCAGAAATTTGGCACTATGGTTTGGTAAACAAGGCGTTTTCCGAACGGCGTTGTCTGAACTTTCCCATTTTCGAGTGATTGGACATTTCAGCCAGTATCTTTTTACTGTTGGTCCACGTCTGGAAATATTTGGCCAGTCCGGTTCCAAGTCTTTCTTCAACCATCTTCTGATTAGCTTGAAATCATAGTCCGAGCGCTCCCCTTTTATTATGTCCTCCTTAGTAACGCATTATCATATCCACTACAGATATCTTAGAAGCCTTTTTGCTTGTCACAAGATATTCAAAAAGTTTATCTAACTTCTTTACAATTAACTCCATAACAACTACGTTTCCCGCTTTACACTGATCTTCCGAAAATTTGGCGTCTTGCACAGTATCCTTTTTGTAGGAGAGGTTCATTGCTTCTTCTTGAACTCCAGACTGTAAGCTAAGGTCAAACATCCGTTAAGTTGTTAAAACGGCCAAGGCAAAACGCCAGTTGTAGATCTACGCCACACACTGTCAATGATTGTTTGCACAGCAATCTGGTTCAGACACACTTCCGGAGCTTGTGGATATGCCCGTCGAGTTAGCCACTCAACTTCAGTCCCAAATTCTAGTAGGGTTTGTATGGTCCTATGTTTCTGATTGGTCCTACTCTTCACGTGACTTTGGTACACCGGCGTCAAGTGTTTGGTCCCATATCTTAGCTCCAGCACATATGTAATGGAGTATTAATGTCCCTGTTTCCTCTCCAGGATGTTCTAGAGAATTTCTAGAGCTTTACCTTGCAGTGCCAGCACCCACTCGGTGGATTTTTGGTGTTCAGTCTACCCATTAGCCAGAGCAGCAATCTCTAACTGCTTTCTGTACAAATCCCACAAGATTTCCCGTCAGACTTTGGCATAAGGTGTCAATGTTTCATTTGGTTTAACTTTTGCCAGAGATATCTCGACTGGTTTCTTCAGTTCTTCGCGAATACTCATAATTTCCTTACGCATGACTTCGATCTGGATACTATTTGTTCAAATTTAGTGTCCATCTGTCCAAATTTTGAGGGAATTTGTCTAAATTTTTCGATTTGGTGATTGATATGGGTTTTTAACTCAGACCGGGCTTTTCCAGATCTTGAAGTATACCTTTTAGTTCTTTGTTTACGCGTTTTTCTTTCTTTTGTTCTTCTTACTGTCGTCGTTCTTCTTCATCATGGTTTTCTGTTTGTCGTAGTTCTTGTTCTATTTGTTTTTCCCTCTGTCGTCGTTGTTCTTCCTTTTGTTTTTCCCAATTCTTCACTCACTTTTACCACTTCTAGGCATCAAAAGCATTCAAGTTATTGATGAAAATGTCCGAAATGAAAAAGTCCAAAAAGAATTCTAAGGACACTATCAACGCTATGTAGGGTTATTTGTTTTTGTTTTACACACTACAAACTACAAAAAACATAAAGAATGCAAAGAAGCCTTTTATTTTACCCTATTAATTAAAAACATTGATGACTTTATTTCAGCACAAACACAATACAAAAAATGTATGATGGGATGTACTACGTAAACAAACTAACCTCAAACTACCAGACTTCTCTAACTGAAATTGTAGGTTACGTTTTATGTTTATTTGATACTTTTCGTGTTTAGGAAGTTATCTTTTGTGGAAAAAAATGCCGTTTAAGCGTTGTGTTGTTCAATCGTGTTCAAACAATAGTAACCGCTGTCTCAATAAGATATTTTTACCAGAAAGACCGATACTTGTAGAATGAGAAATTCGCGTCCTGGCTTTAGACTACCACGTACGTTACAAAATTCAAATGTCTCTTACTACGTCACAGGGATACCGTGCCCGGCAAATTTTAACTTTCTTTTTCAGCTTTTAATAAAATTACCAGCTATGTAATGTTGAAACATAAGACGTAATAGCCCGTTTTAATGCAAAAATTTTAAAAAGTTTATATTTACAATCTTAAATTCCACTATTGTCTACGACCCTATTACTATGGACTGTTGATTAACTGGGCTTATTTTGCGTTGTTGTGTTGAGCGACATATTTTTCTATAAAGTGTAAAGGTGGACATTTCAAGTATTTCGCCAACAAACCGAAAGTGGACTAAGTTGACTTTTAGCGTTTAAAAATTTATCCAAAACACAATATTTTCAGAACTAATAAAGCCATGGAATAATCGGGGGTAATTGCACGAGTGCATAAAAATTACCGATAATTTTGCATGAAAACTTGTTATCTCATAACTGCATGAGTTTATTTTAAGAGCCCTCCACCCACTAAAAGAGCCCTCCACCTTCGGTGTCGTGCTCTTTCGCCAAAAAAATAAGAAAATGACCGAATGCGGTTTGCAAAGATAACAAGTTTGAACGCAGAATTATCAGGGAATTTTTAAGCACGAATGTAATTTTGGGGAATATTTCCCGAATAAAGAAAATGTTTTGGTTTTGCTGCAACTATAGATTGCTCAATGGAGCTCAATGAGCAAGTTCCAAACCGTTCAATAATCTTTGACATTGTTTGGTTATAAAAAGTCAAAAAACTGTGCAAGGACAACAATTAGTGTACTAGCAATAGGCTCTACAACAATGCAGTCGTTATAGATACGTACAGTGCAATTATCAATTTGTGTTATCGGGGGCAATACCATAAGAGCTCAGATTTAGCCGGATAATTTTTGTGCTTGTCTTAGAACACTTTCTTTTTGGTGTAACTGCACAAGACTTGTTGTAACTAAATCACGAGAGCGCAGCTCGAGTGATTCTGCCCAAACAGGTCGAGTTTTGTACCATAAAGAAAGTATGAGAAGACAAGCGGAAAAATTATCCTGTTCAAAATCTGAGCTCGAATGGTATTTGATAAGACAATTCCATGAATATAATTAATAATATAATAAGACTGCGACTGCCTTGTGCAGAAATACATTTTTCTGGTTCTTTTCATTTTCTGCAGTAGAACTCTATCCGAAGCGAGCCATAACCAAAACAATACGAACAAACATCAAAATTGACAGTGCCAGCAAAAACCTCAAGGTGAGACATTGCAACAATAGAAGTGTAGTCAAAATCCGTGGAAACGATGAAATCAACAGCAAAATTTATCCGATTTTCTTATCCGCTAGCAAACTCTCTTCCTTCCTTATTAGCCGATAGCAAACCGTGTTTTGATGACGTATATATGGCATTTTTTGTACATGAGTGGAATTGTCGGGGGCAATACCACAAGAGCTCAGATTTAGCCGGATAATTTTTGTGCTTGTCTTAGAACACTTTCTTTTTGGTGTAACTGCACGAGACCTGTTGTAACTAAATCACGAGAGCGTAGCTCGAGTGATTTTGGCAAACAGGTCGAGTTTTGTACCATAAAGAAAGTATGAGAAGACAAGCGGAAAAATTATCCTGTTCAAAATCTGAGCTCGAATGGTATTTGATAAGACAATTCCATGAATACAATCAATAATATAATAAGACTGCGACTTCCTTGTACTGGCAGAAATACATTTTTCTGGTTCTTTTGATTTTCTGCAGTAGAACTCTATCCGAAGCGAGCCATAACCAAAACAATACGAACAAACATCAAAATTGACAGTGCCAGCAAAAACCTCAAGGTGAGACATTGCAACAATAGAAGTGTAGTGAAAATCCGTGGAAACGATGAAATCAACAGCAAAATTTATCCGATTTTTTTATCCGCTAGCAAACTCTCTTCCTTCCTTATTAGCCGATAGCAAACCGTGTTTTGATGACGTATATATGGCATTTTTTGTACATGAGTGGAATTGTCGGGGGTAATTGCACAAGTGCATAAAAATTACCGATAATTTTGCATGAAAACTTGTTATCTCTTAACTGCATGAGTTTATTTTCATATTTTTTTGGCGAAAGAGCCCGACACCGAAGGTGGAGGGCTTTTTTAGAAAAAAATATGAAAATGACCGAATGCAGTTTGCAAAGATAACAAGTTTGAACGCAGAATTATCAGGTCATTTTTAAGGCACGAATGTAATTTTGGGGAATATTTCCCGAATAAAGAAAATGTTTTGGTTTTGCTGCAACTATAGATTGCTCAATGGAGCTCAATGAGCAAGTTCCAAACCGTTTATTAATTTTTGTTGACATCGCGTTTGACATTTTTTGGTTATAAAAAGTCAAAAAAATGCGCATAGACAACAATTAGTGTACTAGCAATAGGCTCTACAACAATGCAGTCGTTATAGATACGTACAGTGCAATTATCGAAATGCAATTATCACTTTAGAATGCAATTATCGCTGTCATTCTGGTGAAAATGCACTGCTCATATGGGACATTTAACACATGAGGGAAATATTCGGGGGTAATTGCACAAGTGCATAAAAATTACCGATAATTTTGCATGAAAACTTGTTATCTCTTAACTGCATGAGTTTATTGTCACATTTTTTTGGCGAAAGAGCCCGACACCGAAGGTGGAGGGCTTTTTTAGAAAAAAATATGAAAATGACCGAATGCAGTTTGCAAAGATAACAAGTTTGAACGCAGAATTATCAGGTCATTTTTAAGGCACGAATGTAATTTTGGGGAATATTTCCCGAATAAAGAAAATGTTTTGGTTTTGCTGCAACTATAGATTGCTCAATGGAGCTCAATGAACAAGTTCCAACCCGTTTATTAATTTTTGTTGACATCAAGTTTGACATTTTTTGGTTATAAAAAGTCAAAAAAATGCGCATGGACAACAATTAGTGTACTAGCAATAGGCTCTACAACAATGCAGTCGTTATAGATACGTACAGTGCAATTATCGAAATGCAATTATCACTTTAGAATGCAATTATCGCTGTCATTCTGGTGAAAATGCACTGCTCATATGGGACATTTAACACATGAGGGAAATATTCGCTGTAAGTTTTCGATAACACCTCTCCTCATATGGGAGATTTTACATATGAGGGAAATATTCATTTAAATTAGTTATGGCACAAGATGATAAGTTTTTTAAAATCTATATACAGGGTGTTTCAAGTTTTAATACGCAATACTATTCAATGCGTCCGAAAACGGTTGGAGATACAGAAGCATACAGAATTATGGCCATAATAAAATGACATTTAGAAAACATAAAATTTTTTGGTTACCCTGTAGCTCTGAGTGTGCGCAATCGACTGGTATAAAGATATACACGGTGTCCCATTTAAATTCCGTGACTTTTGGCCGTTTAAACGCAGCGACGTCACTTGCAGAGCAGTTTTTCACGCTGCTAAAGTCAAATTTAACCTCAAACTACTAACATTTTCTAGTGAAACTTTTGTATCACCCTGTCTCATTTTATTTTACGTTTTATTTTTTTGTGACCCAATTTGGGTACACGTTAGCGTCATTCACACCGGACTTGAGTTTCTGAGCTCCAAATTAGTCTAAAACAAGAATTTCAATGAGATAGTACCACATCTAAAGCTGCAAAAAACAGTAATTTTAACATAATTTTGGTGCACTTTACCATACAATCGTTAATAAATTTCTGTTATTTCGAAAACAAAGATGGCGTGAGGTGTTCAATTGTTTTTGCAATAACCTGCTTTAACTTCTTAACGGTTTGACCAATTTTAACAAATTCAGTATTGTTGACAAGAACATTTTTTGGGCAATAAGAATCAACTAGTACAGTTAATTTAGTTGAATCTTTCTGCGCCAGGGGGCTCAATTCCTGAATCAAATTCCAAAAAAAATAAAAAAAAACAAATGGAATGATCTGACTTTTTCCTTATGAAAATGTAGCCGAATAACATCCAAATAGGCCAGTGAAAACCGTTTTTCAAATTCTCGTTCTTAACCTGAAATATTGAGAAAATGAGATTATGAGATATGGTCGAGGAACAGTCTTATTGGGTCACCCGGTACAAGTGAAGCAGCAATAAAATTCAAATTAGTCCTCAACAATTCCGCACGTTAACATCGAATTTTCCACCCAATATTACTTCGAAAACTATGTAAGAGGCTTCAAATGAAGTTTTAACGAACCATTTTACAATGGCGCTTTTCAGAACTGCAATTTCTACTACGAAAACGATCTACAAAATATTCGAACTTAAATTTGCAAGGTCCAAAAAGGTCTCACCGATCTTCCCAGAATTCGCTACTTTAACGAACGAAAGTGTCCGATTTATGTAGATCAAATCAATAAGGACTCGAGTGTTAAGTGTGTAGTAATTACGATGACTATACCCTCATCCATTGAAACTACAATGCAATTTTCACTTGATTACAGCGAATATTTCCCTCATGTGTTAAATGTCCCATATGAGCAGTGCATTTTCACCAAAATGACAGCGATAATTGCATTCTAAAGTGATAATTGCATTTCGATAATTGCACTGTACGTATCTATAACGACTGCATTGTTGTAGAGCCTATTGCTAGTACACTAATTGTTGTCCTTGCGCAGTTTTTTGACTTTTTATAACCAAACAATGTCAAACCCGATGTCAATAAAAATTAATGAACGGTTTGGAACTTGCTCATTGAGCTCCATTGAGCAATCTATAGTTGCAGCAAAACCAAAAAATTTTCTTTATTCGGGAAATATTCCCCAAAATTACATTCGTGCCTTAAAAATGACCTGATAATTCTGCGTTCAAACCTGTTATCTTTGCAAACTGCATTCGGTCATTTTCATATTTTTTTCTAAAAAAGCCCTCCACCTTTGGTGTCGGGCTCTTTCGCCAAAAAAATATGAAAATAAACTCATGCAGTTAAGAGATAACAAGTTTTCACGCAAAATTATCGGTAATTTTTATGCACTTGTGCAATTACCCCCGAATATTTCCCTCATGTGTTAAATGTCCCATATGAGCAGTGCATTTTCACCAGAATGACAGCGATAATTGCATTCTAAAGTGATAATTGCATTTCGATAATTGCACTGTACGTATCTATAACGACTGCATTGTTGTAGAGCCTATTGCTAGTATACTAATTGTTGTCTTTGCGCAGTTTTTTGACTTTTTATAACCAAACAATGTCAAACGCGATGTCAACAATAAATTAATGAACGGTTTGGAACTTGTTCATTGAGCTCCATTGAGCAATCTATAGTTGCAGCAAAACCAAAACATTTTCTTTATTCGGGAAATATTCCCCAAAATTACATTCGTGCCTTAAAAATGACCTGATAATTCTGCGTTCAAACTTGTTATCTTTGCAAACTGCATTCGGTCATTTTCATATTTTTTTCTAAAAAAGCCCTCCACCTTCGGTGTCGGGCTCTTTCGCCAAAAAAATATGAAAATAAACTCATGCAGTTAAGAGATAACAAGTTTTCAGGCAAAATTATCGGTAATTTTTATGCACTTGTGCAATTACCCCCGATAATTAAACTCCTCAGTGAAAATTGCATCCTTCTGGTGGGCATATTGTTCAAATCATAGCTACTGTATAACAAATTGGCCACATCTAATCAAATCTGACAATTAAAACTAAAAAAGTTTATAGGTATTACAGAATCGACAGTATATTTTTATTCGGGATATAGTCCACAAAATACGTTTCGTGCTTGTAAAATTTTAGAATTTCTTGCATTCAAACTTGTTGCCCTTAAGAAACAGTTTTCATGCATTTTATGGTTATGTCCCTAAAAACGTTTTTGTCAAATAACCATAAAATTCATTCAAGCTGTTTCTAGGGCAACAACCTTTATACATGATTCTCGGCAATTTTAGATGCACTTAACATATTACTATTAACTATATCCCTTATCCTTTGAAAGTACAGTGCATTTTTTACTTGATTACAGCGAATATTTCCCTCATGTGTTAAATGTCCCATGCGTTGTTTTAGTCTGCATATTTGTTACTTTTGAGCCATTCTACGTCTGTTGGGACTACATTGGTCGCTAAATTTGACTCGTTCGTGGTCAATCTGGTTGACTGGTCAAACTGGTCAAAGATCAATTCCGGTGTTGTTCTAGTCTGCATATTTGTTACTTTTAAGCCATTCTACGTCTGTTGGGACTACATTGAACGCTGAATTTGGCTCGTTGTATTCGTTCGTCTCAAAACTGGCAAAGATCGATTCCGGTGTGGTTTTAGTCTGCAGAATTGTTTCTTTTGAGCCGTCCTACGTCTGTTGGGACCACATTGGACGCTGAATTTGGCTCGTTCGTGGTCAATCTGTACCAAATTGTATTCTTTCGTCTCAAAACCGGCAAAGATCGATAAGTCTACGAATTTGCGTAGTATTCTAAGACACAGGGTATTCCAAAATAGCACAAACTTTATCAGGATTGGTCCTAAGCCCATCATGATCAACAATATAGCATAAAAGACGACCTACAAAATTGTCGATGTCAATAGTTAAACTAGCATCCTTAAGACGTATAAACAGTTTTTTTTTTAAATCTTATAGTACATAAGGCTCTAAAGCCGGTCCTATAACTATGTTCATTAGTCGACACATACTTTGGGCACTATCGTTCAATCCAAAAGGTAAAACTTTATAATGAAAAAGCCCTCTACCATATGCACTGCAAAAGCGGTTTTTTCTTTTGAGCCTTCGTCGAGTGGAAGTTCATAAAAGGCCTGTTTTAAATCAATTGAAGATAGAAATTTTGCCTCTCGAACTATAGTAATAATAGAGTCAATGAAAAGCATTGGATATGCACTAGAAATACTAAAAACAGAGTTGAGCTTCCGGGCATCCAAGCGCACTCTAAACGAACCATCACTTTTTTTAGTCGCATTAACTCTTAGTATGTGTCCGTAGTCGAGTAGAAGTCTGCAAATAGATTTGTATATTTTGGTTGCAGTTTTTGTGCTTATACCTCTGTTCTTGTACGTAAGAGCGCTGAAATGTTTTGTTCGTTTAATAATTTCAGTTATGACAAATTGGGCATGTTTTGTAAATTTGAGTTTTTGGTCAAGTGTTATCCCTAAGTATTTTATTTTTTGTCTTGGTGTAGTTACGTTACCGTCTGTTGATGTTGTAGGGGTCTTTTATTTTGTGATTTGGTAAGAGTAGTTGGTTTTTCGTGGGATTTGGTGTTAATCTCCATTTGTAGAACCATACCGTGTGTTGTCTGTTAATGCCAGGAGTTCATCTACAGCTTTTTCCGTAGTTTTGGCATGAACTATGAGTGTAGTTTCGTCAGCATATTGTAGAATGTAGTCGTGTTTGCTTATGTAGTTTTTGTCATCTAGATTGTGGTTGTTTATGTCATGGCAGTAGATATTGTAGAGAAAGGGGGAAAAAGGCGACCCTTGTGGTATTCCTTGTTCAGGAATAAAAGAAAAGTAAAGGGTGTTGTCTATACGTATTTTCAGTTGTCTGTTTTCCAGTAAGGTTCTAATAATGTGGATTAAGTATTTTGGTGTGTTCAGTTTGTATAATAGTCCTTTGTGTCATACGCTTTCAAAAGCCTTATTTATGTCCATACAGACACATGCTGATTTCTGTTTTTCAAGATGCGTAGTTCGAGCGACAGTCTCTAACTTGAAGTGGTGGGACGGCTCGCTACCCTCTTAGGATCCCAGGCTGAAAAGAGAAGGGTTCTCTCGCAACTTGAAGTGACCGTTAGAACCCTTAACCCTATCAGTTGACTACTTGGTCCTTTGGTCACACCGTACAGGAGCACCTTGCGTGCCCCCCTTTACGGTGTAGCTGAAGGGCTGAACTAGACTCGCCCTCCCCGTGACACATGAAGACGTTGATAAATGCGGCTTTAGTGGCCCTTCTAATCGGGGGGGTAAGAATATCTCCTCTGTATTGCTTATTTAAATCATTTTTGTAATAAACGAGGCTTGCCTGTGACCGGAGTTATTTCTCTACGATCCCTCACTACGCACCCCCTTAACGTGACACTATTTTCTAAGAAACAGTTGAAGATGAACGCATAGGATATGCTTTTGAGTAGAATCTAAATAGCCGAATAACAATATCCATGTGTGTTCCATTAAAAAAAACGTATTTTTTTTCTTTAAATAACAAAAAACTTGCTAGTCGACTGTGTAATGTAGTTTTTGTTTCATTCTGACATCTTTAAAAACAAAAAAGTTACAGCTGATCAAAATGTTATAAAAGTTATGAAAACGCACTGTGCAGATTTTTTTTTAATTGTTTAAACACTATGCTTGTTAAACTTTTCTTGTTTCCCATTTTATTTAACAATATTATATTATTTCAATATTAAATTCAAACTCAGTTCTGTCAACATTTTTGAAAAGTATTTATTTTTCATCAAAATGACCCTCCGTTTTAATTGGAATGCAAAGTATGTCTAAATCAAAACAGTTTTCATGATATAGGATAAACGTCGAAATATAAACACTTAAAATAAAAGTTAAAGCAAATATTGTATGCTTATACGGACTGAATTTTTTGCTTTGTGCATTCTACCACTTGGGCATCAGATACGAACCTAATTTAGTGTCAACTTAGTCAACCAATACACATTGTGTTGTTCGGTTAAATGTAGTGTTTAACGTGTTTGTGTTGTATTAATTTAATTGTACATAGTGTTGTTGGAGTTAATGTAACGTATGTGTGTATCACTTGTTGAAGGAGACCAGACTTGGATATTGCGAGGTAATTTAGTTAAGAGATTTGAGATAATAAGATATTTTAATTAACAGAAGTATTTATTTTAATAACTCTTATAAATCAATAACACAGTATTTTCAAAATCACGCTTATATTTTCTCAGAAATTACAAGATAATTTCGAATTAATTTATTCATATATCGTCGCGTTAGAAGGTGTTATTTTGTCTGTTAAAATTAGATTTTTGTTTCAGGTTTTTTTTAGAACAGAATTAAAGAGAAACTCAACCAAATCATCTGAATATGGATCACATAATGATAAAGAATATACATAGTGTTCCATTAAAAAAAAACTCAGTTGGTCTGTCATATTAGTTTGATAATCTTCTTCCAAATTTTCGTCACAAAATCGTTCTGAAATCGCCGATTTTACATAGCATTTTGTGTTATCTTATCAGCTGGTTTGGAAAGTAGGTGTGCATGGTTGCCAAATGGCACGCCTAGTCTGAAATCAAATATTACATCATACTTACAATTTGTAAGTAAGATTAGATTGATTTTTGTTAGAGCCCGATCACATAGTAGAGTAATCAAAAACACGGTGTTGCCGCAAAAAAATGCTAGTTGAACCAATGGTAATCAAGGGACTGAACGCATATAGTAACCAAGCAAATGCTTTCCGGTTAATAACATCTCAATTTTAAAATGTTTTTACTAAACATTATTGCCTAGTCCGTAAAGAAAGTTTCAATGTTTCTTGTAAATAAACTGAAAACAAATTTTCAGTTTCAAGTTCCAATAAGAAAGGTGTCAACAGCGGACAGACTACCTCGTTGAGTTGAGCTGTTTCTTCACAAAATTTGCTTAAATTCTTGACATTATCTGAGAAAAAATACGTATTTTTTTCGCATTTTTTTCTTTTTTATCTGTACTATACAAGGTGTTACAAATTCGATGCATTAGCACCTATCTAACTATTTTGGAAAATCAATGACAACATCTGGAGGAACTTTTTTATGCTATTCAAGAAAATAATGATTTAGCTACGACGTTTTGTTTTTTAAAAACCATCATGAACTTCAAATTTATTTCGTTTTTTAGTAGCTACCGACCTTCTGAAACTAATTATGTGCCACACTGTTCCAAAAATTATACCTAATGTACTTAATTACAGGTTTTTTTTTTTTAAATATGCAGTTTAAATTCATATGCTGTCATAATGAGTAAATAATTTAGTTTGATATAATTTAATAATTACGTTCTGCTCTTTTTAACCCTAAAAATAAAGTTTAAGTGGTTTCATCAAAACTCAACCTCGAATTCAAACATGTGATTATCTGAAAAATAAATAATTAACCAAATACATATTTTTTTCCAAATGAATGAAAAGTATCATAAGAAACATTCTCTCTTTTTGACATGACATCAATTTCAATTGCTTAATTTATTAAAAAAATCTTAAAGTACCAAGTGCGTAATACACTAGGTACATTTTTTTGACAAGTGTGACAAGACACATTAGTTTCAGAAGGTTTGTAGCTACTAAAAAACAAAATAAAAAGTTTATGTTCGAATTTGAAAAAGTGAATTATTTGATGATGGCATATAAATAACGAAACGTCGGAGCTGAAAACTAAACATATTTCCTTAAAAATCATAAAAAATTGCCTCCAAAAAGTGCCATTGTCTTCTAAAATAATCAATAATAAAGTGGTAAAAAAATGAAATAAAAATTTGAATTTTCGGATATTGAATTATAAAAAATAGTATATTATATACTCAGGTGGAAAGTGTTTGATTTCTGTCGAGAAATTAGGTAGTTAGTTAGTAAGTAGGTAGTTTAGGTAGTAACTTTATTTCGAGACAGAAATTAAACTTTCTACCGTGGTTTGTATACTATTTTATTTTCAACCATTTATTTATCATTCTACGTCTGTTGGGACTACATTCGTCACTGGATTTGACTCGTTCGTGTTCAATCTGTGCCAAATTGTATTCTTTCGTCTCAAAACCGGCAAAGAACGATTCGAATGACAACGTCAACGCTTTTTTCTGCACTAGTGCAGAAAATCCTTTTTTCCGCACTCATTTTTTAATTCAAGTTCAATGCGACATACTACCAAATAGGCGTCATATGACTTACCTACGCCGTCAATGATGTTATGAATTTATCATAGTTAATTTAACTTGTCCGTATCCTATTGAACATTCATTCTTCGAAACTTCTGAGTAACATTGTATATTAGGTGTAATAACAAACTGGTTCTGTCACTTGCTTTTATGTTATGTCAATCAAAGTATACATATAGTCAAAATTTTACCCTTTGAGAATGACGTCAAGCAGGTGAAAAAACACGCATGTCTGGAGTTAGATCACAAATTTTAACCTACAAATGCTTTGAACAATTAGTGCGTTCGGAAGTGACTGATGATCAAGTGCCTTGAAAATCATTGAGCCATTGAGTTTCAGTTTAATCATCATTCATTCAATTCAATCATTCAGTGAATAGGTGTGCTTGCACTCACTTAAAGATCACTTCTACTCCTAATAACATAATATATTATTAATGTTTTTTGATTTTGTGCAGTGTTATTGTGCTTTGCACAATAAAGAGTAAATAGTAATTTGACATACCAACATTACTAACTTCTTTGTTTTTCATAAAAGCGGTTATTTTGGTTTTACTGACCGACATTTTCTTAGAAATGTTGGTGAAATAGGAGTCGTCAGCTGGAATTCCAACCTTTTTCATTCGGCATAGGGTTAGCAGTACTCACTTTTAAAGCCTGTGATGCTCTGTCATACACATTGGAATGATCAATTAAGATGACATCTGGAAACTGTTTCTTTTCGTATTCCAAAAAAAGCAGCCCATTTAAAATTAGCATTTGGGCTTGCTCATTATAGCGCAGCATTTTTATACCTTTGATATTTGTTTATATCAAAGTGACAGTAAATGTCAACGTTTTTAATTTGACAGGATGACTAAATTAATAACGTGCCTTTTTTGCTAAAATTGTTTATTTCATATGTTTGATATGTGAGAAATAAAGATGTAAAAAGATGACGTCATTCTCAAAAGGTAAAAATCCAACTATATCAAATACAAAACGTGAATTACGTATTATTTGGGGTAAAGTAGTAGTCCATGTTACTCGCAGTGGAGGTGAAATCGTAAAAGTGGTGAAAAAACACGCAACCTTCTCCACAATATATTTATTAAACCCTCAAAATGAGGTAAAGGTCAAAACGCCTGACATGTTTCGAGCATATAGATGGTCATCTTCAGAGGCTTATTTTTGGTAAACACCGCCGACTGTCTTTCTAGACGGAGAGGAAAGCATCTTTTCCACACTCGACTGCAATCGCGTGCGCAAAAGTATCGCTTTCCGCACTTGTTAGGAAAATAACTATTTTTATATAGAACCCCCTATTTTTTAACATATTTTTACAATCTTTATGAAATTTTAAACCTTTTTTTTTAATAATGTTATATAGGTACCTAAACCTAATAGTTTTTCTAATATTTTGATTTTCTATAAAAAATATTAGTTTTTACTATGAAAATGGAAATGGAAAATTGTCTGTATCACCATTGTTTCTAAAGATAGAATACTCTATCATATTTGGTGCAAACGTTCTACAGGGATGACAAAAAGATGTATCCAAATAAAGTTGCGTTAGGGGGTTAAAGTTGCACAGGTAACCCACTTTTATTAAGCTATAGTGAATATATGAATGAACCCTAGACTTAGGTCCGAGGGCATTCACCGAGCCGGTAAAGACGCGAAGAACCTAGCAAAGGGAGGTAAGTAGGAACGGCAACTTAAGCTGCTCGCCCACACTATTTCCTTTGCTAGGGCTGATCTAGGGTGTGGCACTTGGTCACCTACTGCTCCACGATACGTTACACAATAGGCATACCCAGACTAACCCAGAGATCAGTAATCTGTACGTGCTTTTGGTACAGTATTTATACTCACATCATGACCCCAATTCGCCAATCTTGCTGACACAAACATTGTACTGGGGGAGACTGGGGCAACTTAAGGTAACGGTACCTAGTGTAATTTCTATGTTACAATATACTTTGACTAATTCAACTTAATAAGTCTCGACTTTTTTAAATGGAACACCCTGTGTATTATTCTTTTTCTGATAGCTTTTATGAAACACTCCAACTTTTTTTAAGTATGTATATACCTAATTTTAATAGTTGGCGATTTATTTAGATTTTTCAACTTTTACCATTGTTTTTTGTTATATGAATTAAAGTAAAATCTAAACATTGCCTTTGACATATCAGTTGAGTAAGAATAAATATTATAAATTGTTGTAACTGACGTAAAAAATAAGACATTTATGGTTTTTTCTAAAAAAAATATATGAATTTACTAGGGGCATTTTTGGATGCGCTTTTGGAAAGACTAAAACATAAACAAGTAATAATAATTGTTTAACTAACTTACTTATTTTACATGTCAAAGTTTTGCAACACTTGCATATTTGGCTTGTCGTAAGCAATTTAGTTATAAAACTTAGTTTTGTTAAGATAACAATAACGAAAGTAAAAATTAAAAAAGTATAAATAAATCGCAGAATATCAATATTAGGTAATATACTTAATAAAAGTTAAAGTATTTCATAAAAGATATCAGAAAAAAGAATAATACACAGGGTGTTCCATTTAATAAAGTCGAGATTTCTTAAGTTGAATTAGTCAAAGTATGTTTTAAAAAACTTGGATAAATCTTTTTTGTCGTCCCTGTAGAACGTTCGGATCAAATATGAGTATTCTACTTTTAGAAACCATTTCTGAAAAAAATTTAAATCTGTTAGGTTTAAGTACCTATATGATATTATTAACAAAAAAGTGTTAAAATTTTATTCCATTTAAAAAAACTAATACTTTATTTGCCACCCTTTTATGAACCACCCTGTATAACCAAAAGTAATTTTAAACTATGCATGTCAATATTCTCTAAAACTTTTGATTTTGACATTTTTTTTCGAAACTAATGAGATAGTGATCTTTACTCTATCGTTGACTCACCCTGTACTATACAGGGTGTCCCGCGAGGTAAGGGACAAAATTTCACTACGTGTCTTGTAGCGGTCACTATGCCTTTCCCTGACTACCTGGGGCCAACCTTGCTTACCTGAAGTTCCACGGCATGACGGACTTTGATTCAGTGACGTGTTCAGCAACCGTTTCGTTATTGTTGTTGTTGACTGTCAGTTAGAGACTTGAGATTCAACAGATACCTACTCTAGTAGGTACACACCTTCGTATCCGTTTATACTGTTACGATTTTCCCGTGGGTTGGCCAGATATGGCGGCGCATCGGTTTCATCCCGAATCGAGTGCTCGTTCAGAAGTATCGAGCATAGTAGGCCTAAACCGTAACATATCAAATGCGTTACTCTAAATTCTGCTAGGACGTCCTATAAAAAAGTTTTAGCTGTAAGTAACATCACAATCACGCGTAACTAGCGCTTTCTATCAGCTGACGCAAAAACGACATCAAATTCGAATTTCCCGCCACCCAAAACCCCCTGTACCAAATAGCGTTTTCGGATCGTTACTCTCGGGCAATCGGAGATCGCTCTACTCGCGATCGCTGTATTAGACTTGGATATGTCGATTAATCCGTTTGCGAGCTGTACGTTCGGCTTGGACTGAACCTGCTCGAAAATCGAATTGCGATCGCTTTCGGCAGCTCCGAAGTATTTGACGGAGCGACGAGCCACCTTAAGAAATATAACCTAACAAATTTTCATTTTTGTTTTGGTTGTTTTGTATGTCGCGTTTCGTGTTTTTGAATATGGATCGGTCTCAGCAAACCCTGCAGATATTGGAATTATTGTCTTCCTCAGAAAGTTCTGATGAAGAAAAATTCGTTTCAAAGGTTGTGTGCTACGTTAAAATTACCCAGTAAAATGAAGATAATGAAAGATTATTGTCTTGCGAGATAGGTTGGCCGGCAGCCCCTAAAATAATTCTATTTACATAGAGCGTTTCTTGGTTTTCCATTATAGCTGAATAAAACTGAGAGCTGAAATTTCTACAAAACTAAAAAGAATTCAATATTTTGTTTTCTGAATATTTACCGCGCAAAGTGACATATGACAGATCTCGATCGCATGTTTCCCATGTTCACATTGATGCATTGACTAAATAAATCATTCCAGATTGCAGCGCGGTTGACCGAAATCAAATCTCTGACGTCACAAATCGCTTGTCGAGCGATCGCAGATCAATCTAAAAGCCGTAATCCAAAAACGCTAAAAATTTCATGTATCTACGATGATATTGTTACGGTTTGGGCCTACTATGCTCGATACTTACTGAACGAGCACTCGATTCGGGATGAATCCGATGCGCCGCAATATCTGGCCGGGCGCGTGTTAAAGTAGGCCACCGTTAGAAAGCGAAACACCGAGAAGCATCTTCGATGTTCGACGCAAATCGCGAAGCGTTTCGCAGTGGTTCTAGAACGTGGTTTGCCGAATAAAAAAGAAGCGGTTTCGACGGTGTAAGTAATGGATTTGGGAACGCGGTAAAGTTTAAATAGTAGAATAATTGTGGAATTGTAGTAGTGTTTTTGGTAGCTGAATTAATTATTGTACAGAGTGTTTTGAAGTGTAAATAAATTTATTTCTTGTTGAGTTAAATTGACTTTGTGTAAACCCACGGGAAAACCGTAACAATATTTACAATAATTATAAATTAAAATTTAAACTTTGACACCCCGTATATCGAAGAGAAGCGACATTTTGTTAAAGCATGTTTCGTGGAATCGTAATATTTTGACGTCTAGAATCTAACCTTGCATTTTGGCACATTCCTTACGGAACACCCTGTATTATGGCGTTCGAGAGGAATTGTAGGTATATTTTTATACATCTAGTCAGTTTAAAAACATTTGATATATTAAAGGTAAAAATTACATTTGAACATCCCCACTTTCTTTACATATTGTCCCAATAATTCTTTTCTATTCTGTTTTTTCTTTCAGGAACAATTTGCGATCTACATTCTGATTCTCCGTGATTGATGATGAGGCAATAAGTGAACATTGCGAAAGTTTGACTATAACAATCGCCAATAACTCGACACTAAACTAGCAATTGCAATCCACATCATTGAACACAATGGACGATGAACCAAAACCCGAAAACAAGTGCGCAGAGGAGCACCAAAAAAGTCCTCATAGAGAAATCGTCGTGCCTCCTCAATTACCAGACGCCAATTGTGAGACGGATAGTCTTCAGACTGGAAGAAAATATTATTGCAAGTACTGTAATAAACATTTTCGTTCCCAATCTGACATCAACGATCATTTAAACACTGATATAGAATGTGACCAATACAGTTGCCATGGATGTGGAAAAGTTTTCTCACGTAAAGTTTTTCTTATACATCATATCATATGTGAGCATAATTCTCTTGAACATTTTAAATGCAGAATATGTCATAAATTTTTTTTACCAAAACGTGATATCAGATTGCATCACAGAACTCGAACCGATAAAGGCCTATTAAAATGGAGCTATTGTAACAAATGTTTCATGCAATTTGTTAGAATTCAAACTGTTAGGAAAAAGCCATTAAAATGCAAAGTTTGTCATAAAAGTTTCTCGTATAAATTTGCTTTAACTAGACATATGAGGACTCACACCGGAGAAAAACCATATAATTGTGACGTTTGTGACAAAAGTTTCTCGCGAAACGATCATTTAACTAACCATAAAAGGACTCACAGCGGAGAAAAACCTTATAATTGCAATATTTGTGACAAAAGTTTCTCGTTAAAATCTCAATTAATTAGACATATGAGGACTCACACCGGAGAAAAACCATATAAATGCAAAATTTGTGACAAAAGTTTCTCGATAAAATCTAATTTAACTATACATATGAGGACTCACACCGGGGAAAAACCATATAATTGCAAAACTTGTGACAAAAGTTTCCCTTCAAAGTCTGGTTTAACTAGACATATGAGGACTCACACCAGAAAAAGACCATATAATTGCAAAATGTGTGACAAAATTTTCTGGAAAAAATCTGGTTTAATTATACATATGAGAATTCATGCCCGACGAAAACTATATAAATGTAAAATTTGTGACAAAAGTTTCTCGATAAAATTTGGTTTAATTATACATATGAGAACTCATACCGGAGGAAAACCATATAAATGCAAAATTTGTGACAAAAGTTTTTCGATAAAATCTGTTTTAACTATACATATGAGGACTCACACGAAAGAAAAACCATATAAGTGCGATGTTTGTGACCAAAGTTTCTCGCAAAACGCTGGTTTAATTTACCATAAAAGGACTCACACAGGAGAAAAACCATTTACGTGCATAACTTGTGACAAAAGTTTCTTGCAAAAATCTCATTTAACTAGACATATGAGGACTCACACCGGAGAAAAACCATATAAGTGCGACGTTTGTGGCAAAAGTTTCTCGCAAAAGGATTCATTAACTGACCATAGCAGGACTCACACCGGCGAAAAACCACATAAGTGCCGCGTTTGTAACAAAGGATTCTCGACAAATTCCAATTTAAATAAACATATCAGAAAGATTCACACCTGAAGAAAAAACATAAAATTCCAGTGTTTGTGGCAAAAGTTTCACGAAAAGGTTTGTTTTAATTGAACATATCAGGACTCACACCGGAGAAAAACCACATAAGTGTGACGTTTGTGACAACATTTTCACGGGAAAATCTGGTTTAATTCAATATATCAGGACTCGCACTGTTTAAAAGCTATTTAAATGCAGCAATAGGACCCTTTTCAATTTTTTTTTATCCAATGATATGATAAAGCAAGGTCTAAAAAATAACTTGTTAATAAACATTTAAAATTCCGCGCGACATGTACCTTGACGCCATTTTCACGTCATATAGTATAGTATAGCCTACGTCATACTATATGACGTCACGATTACTAGCTACATATACTAAGAGCACATTTTTTATTTGTTATTTGCTGCGGTTTTGTCAAAAAAAAAAAATTGTGTAATAGGTTTTATAATAAAGTATGTAGGTACTGAAATTTGAAACTAGTATTTTTAAAGATAAAAATTTTGTCCAGTTCCCTATTGTGACAATGTTTTGCGTCAAAATATATTATTAAGCAGGTTTTACACCAAAAGTTTTACTTCAAAGAAATTGGACACATTTATTTGATCAAATTTGATGCATCAAATAAATTCATGAATTTCTTGAAGCATAATGTGATTTCGTTTTACATCTATCAAACTTTTATGTCAAAGCTGTCAATGAAAACAGTTTGGCCAACCAAGAAGATTATTCCTACTTTGTTTTCTTATTTTTCTGGTTTTTTGAATATTTTGAAATCTCATAATCGCCTTGAATACTGTATTTATGTATTGAATTCTGCAGCTTCAACTGAATACTAATAGTCAGTATCTGATTTTAACCTGACTTTACTTTTCGTTTTTATCTGTTGGCAGTTGGCATTACGCAAAACGGCAAGTTTGATCAAATAAGTTGGATGAAAATAGAACCTGTCCTATTTGGTGAAAAATTTGAAGTAAAATTATTTGAAGGTAAATTTGACATAAAATTTTGTTTTACACTGGTAAAATTTGTCCTTGAAGCAGCTTCATGAATAAATTCATGAATTTCTTTGACATCAAAACGCGGTGTAAAACCTGCTTTACACTAAAAATTATTTAAGTAGAAACACTGTGATAAAGCATCTGCGCCAAAATACTTTTAGGCTTTGATTAAATGCTAACTTGTATGTAAGTATGGAAATCTCTAAAAGAAATACAGAGTTTGTATAAATATGACAAAATTGAATTTTCGTATTTTTGAATTTCATAATATGCCATCTTAAAATTTCAAACATGATTATCACTTTTGGAACTCCTTCTGGAGAGATCCAAAAACCAGAATTTCTGAAAATCAGTATTTATTTGATGTATTAACGACAGTTTACCATTACCACTTTTTTCCTCTACAATCTTGGTTTATTTCTGCAAAATTGCAATACTAAACCATATCATATGGTAAATCTCCTTCTTCTTCTTCTATTGCCCTATCCGATTACCGACGTTGGCTATCATCATGGCTATGCAAATCTTATTGGCTGCGCATCGGAACAGTTCAGTAGATGTTGTTCCAAACCATTTTTGCAGGTTAGCCAGCCATGAAATTCTTCTTCTTCAAGGCCCTCGTCGGCCATCAACTTTGCCTTGGATTATGTTTTGGAGAATTATGTATTTGTTATTTCTCATGATATGGCCAAAATTTTCTACGCTTCACAGTAAGCATGATTTCAGGCTTACATCCCATTCTTCGGAGTAGTTCTTCGTTTGTAATTCTTTCTATCCAATAGATTCTAAGAATTAATCTGAAAATCCACATTTCAAAAGCTTGCAGCTTTTTTTCCATACCCTCTGACAGCGTCCAAGCCTCCACACCGTACAGAAGAGTGGAGTATATATAACACATGACTATTCTCTTCTTTAGAGCCAGATTTAAATATCGACCTGACAGGAACACAATTTTATGTTTTATCTCCTGTGAGTGATCCCAGTGCTCGTTCAACGTGCAGCCGAGATAAGTGAACTTTGCCTTCCTCTCAACTGGCTTATTGTGTATATACACGTGGTGAATCTCCGTAATCAGAAAAAGAATTGACTTTGCAAATGTAAAAATTTAATATGGCCGTTCTAATAAACATGAAAGTTGTTGATGGTAACCAAAAACCGAAACGTCCTATTTCAAATACGATATTGTCACAATGTAGAGGAGGAAAAGTGGCAATGGTAAAGTATCATTTAAATTCAGTTATCTCATTAACAAATTTCCCATAATTAACCACCTCTTACCGTTTTCGAGAGACTATTACTCATACATACTAATAAGAATTTGTGGCACTTTGTATAACTTACGTAAGCACGCCATATTGGTAATTAAACTATTTAAATAAAAAACATTGAGCAAAACAGTGACCAAAAAATGTTGAGCAAAACAGTGTTAATCACTGTTAAAAGTGCATTCTTAAGACAGTTAAGACACGCCTGTGAAATTCGAATGAGTGCTTTGGAAGCATTTTTTACATAAATACCATTCAACATTTTTTCTACAAACACATTAAAAATTGTATTGATTTTTTTGATAATTAACGATCAATAAATATTTGCAAGTAGCATAAGCTTTTTACTGAACCACTCAAATACTTATAACTACCAAATTCACATTTATATACTGGCCACTATTTTCGTCGATCAGGAGCTACTATAATTGCAGATGCAGGAGCCAGCACCTACACGCTAAAAAACTTTGGAGGTTGAAAATCCACAGCAGTCAAGGAAACATATACTGAATACTCACTAACAAGAAAATAACAGATTGGCCAGACTATAGCACCATTAAAATCAGCTCCTGATTCTACAAATTCTACACTAACTACTGCTTGTACCACAGCAACCTTCACTAATTGTTTTTTTAACAATTGTCATTTTTTTACTAAAGATTAAAGAAGTTCGTTGTTCGCTCATATTTCATTTTTCCTCAGCAAATTCTAAAATTCAAAGCAAACACATAATTCATAATGGTTCTTTATTATCAAATATCTTGAAAACTGTACAACATTCAGTATCAGTTAATTTAGAAAAACTTATCATAGTTTTAGATTGCTTCATTCAACATGTTACCTGATGTTACAGTATAAACGGATTTACAGTAGCAATTTGAACTTGAATCTTCTTCTCACTTCTCATTTAGAACTACCTGCTAATGAATGCTGCCTGCTCTCTTAAAACAAATAACAATTCATCTTGCCTGTTGTCTGAAAAAATTAATACCTAATTATTCTCAAACAAAATGTATTAACAGAAGTTCACTACACCTTACTGCAAGCCAAAACTAAGGCTTCATCCATACGAAGAAGTCAACAGGCAACAGGAGGAGGTCCACAAAGCAGCCAACAAATGACAGATGGTGGCTTTCCTTACTGAAGAATGGTCTGGAAGGCACTGCTGGCATGGCTTTGGACAGTGAGGAAATTATTCGTGCAAATTTTTCGATGTCATCCTTGGCTGAGCCTGGGGCAGGGCCTTCAACAGATTACCTACCGATTGCAGGGCTTTCATCAGAAAACCATACATCATTTGAAGTGATTGCAGGGTCCTCATCAGCCACTGACTCAGAAGGGCTTACTCTTGTTAAAGAGTATGTTATAAGTGAAGTAAGTAGAACTAATAAAAATAAGCTTTTTTAACAAATTTTTATGAAATAAAGTTGTATGCATTTGTTACATTAAGTTCTGCTTGAATCTAGGATAATGTATCAGAACCACATACACCAGGTTCCTCTGATGATACCTCTAATGAAGGCCAAACCACTCCTACTTGTAAGTGTATAATGTGTATGACACCAATAAAACACAACTTTACTATTAGATCTTCGTTTATAGCAAAGCGAGGACGAAAAAAGTAACCAACAACAAGCCAGCAGGCATGTCAGACATTTGCTGGCCTCTCTGAGAGAATGAATGCATACATTGAATGTGTTCTTACTAGACTGGATACCCAGAACGAAATTCATAGAGATACCAACAATTTGTTAAAAGAAATGATTGATGTATTAAAAAATAAAACCAATTAGCAATTTCTGAATCAGTGTGTTTATTTGACTTCTACTTTTTACCAAAAAGAACATAATTATATTTTCAAAAGCAAAATTTATTGAAAATACCTTTGAATGTATTGTCTACGTGTTTGCTGGCCTCAAAACATTGTCTGGAACTGCTGCTGCACCTTGTGGAAGAATGGGTCCTAGCCTCACATCTATTTCATCCCATCTTGCTTCCGGATTTTCCACTCAGTAATGGATAGCAATGTTGTGTAAAACATAACAACCCATTATAATTTTTGCAGCCTTTTGAGGTGAGTAGTGCAGTACTCGATCTTTCAATAAGCATCTAAATCTGCCCTTTCGAAGCCCTATGCATCGTTCCACAGTACTTCTACACCTTTTGAATGCATCATTAAATCTCTGCTCCTGTGGCGAAATAACATTTGCCACAGGAACCAATAACCAAGGAAGACAAGGGTAACCAAAGTCCCCTGAAAGTACATTGCTACATTTTTACTGTTATATGTATATTTTCATACCCATTATTTTGTTAGTGTCATTAATATTTTCATAATTTCCACGCATAATCTGAGCGACAATACTGTTTCTCCAAATAAATGCGTCATCGGTACTATCAGGCCACCTTGCTACTGTATTTAAAATTCTTAATTCTGCATCACAAACCTGCAAATCATAAAAGGTTTCTAAGGTAATACTGAAATCTGTACCTATGGTAGTAATAATAATAATTCTTTTTTAACCATATTGATATCAAAGTTACTAAGTCATTAAACTCCTTATAGGAATAAAAGCCTTATTCTTTACCCCAGTTGGCAATTAAGGGTATGATAACCTTTCCTATTTACAAATACATGCACATTATGTTGGTACCATCCACAATGCCCACTATTTCTGCCCTGTGGTGCTCTCTAAGAAACCTAAACAAAATTAAAAAAAATATATATTATTTAATATATTAAATAAAATTAAATCCATACCTGTCTTTAATAGTATTTCTTTGCTCGCGTTAGAAGAAAATTGTATCCAAATCCTCAATATCCTACGAATTTTAACATTTACAACCTCATTAAGAGACCGACTAACCATTGTCTGACAGACAGGACAATATGTTGGTACCAACACTTCTTTGGTAGCTTCCAACAGCCAAAAAGTGGAAGATTGTCAACACCTGCAAAATGAGTTTGACAATTATTTTGTCATTACTGCCCTAAAATAGTGTCACGTTAAGGGGTAGCTCAGAAGAAGAAAACCACAGGTATACAGGTAAGCCGTTTTTATTTAAGATAAATCTACAATGGTCTTACCCCCAGATTGCCAAGTAGGCGAGGATCATGATGTAAGGAGCGTCTGAAGGGTTTCGCGGAGGGCGCACGCTTACCGGGGGTGAATAGAACCCTAGACTAGTGTCCCAGGGCATTCACCACGCCGAATAAGACGCGTTGGTACTGTTAAAGGGAGATAAGCCGGTACGGCAACTAATGCTGCTCGCCCGTGCTATTTCCTTTGACAGGCTGATTTCCGGGTGCTTGCACTTGGTTACCAACTGTTCCACAGATGGTAAACCCAGACTATCCCAGAGATCAGTGATCTGTACGTGCTTTTGGTACCGTATTTATACTCACATCATGACCCCAATTCTCCAATCTTGCTGACACAAACATGGTACTGGGGGAGACCGGGGCAACTTAAGGTAACGGCACCTAGTGTAATGTCTATGTTACAATAGTAAAACAAATTTGATTACCCTTAAATGTACAGGCTGTCTATTTCTTTGAGTCCCTGCTTCCATATAGGGTGCTAATGTATTGATAATGTTACAAAGGCCTCTAACCAGATTAAGATTTCCTGAAATTTAGGAAAAAACGAGGGGTCACTATATAGAATTTCCCTAAATTTAAGGAAAAAGTTCACATCTTGGCAACACCGCATCCCAGGGTCCCAAACTTACCCCCCTAATACGAAGTCTCAACCCTCTAGGCCTTAAAATAAGGGAGTTACCCATTTAACCCCATGTAAAATGCAAATCCACAAAACAACTACTTTTGGACATGTCCCAGATTCGCGGAATCGATGGAATGTTCGCGATACAATAAACGTTTACTGGACGTATAGCGAGAACATTCTGTGCATACAGGAACGTTCGAGAATCGATCACCCACACATATATGTATTTAAAAAAATCGATTTTTATTTTTTAACTTTACAGCCCTCGATCTCAAAGACGGAACAATTGTCACGTTAAGAGGTAGCCCAGAGGGAGAAAAACTCAGGTTTCCACAAGTAACCCACTTTATTTGAATAAATGAAACAACAGATCAAATCTTACCCCCAGATCGCCAAGATAGCGAAGAGCATGATGTGGGAAGATGGTCGGTGTTGAAGGGAGGTTCACGGAGGGCGACCCAGACTAACCCAGAGATCAGTCAGTGACCTCCCTCTGGGGAAGACCCCAGAGTTCGGTGATTTAGCCGAGCTACGGTGCAACTTTTATATTCGTCAGCGACCTCATTATGCTAACCTTGCTGACTGTGCTGGTTACTGGGTGTGCAACGTAACTACTAACACGGGTGTGACACAATTTCGGATTCAAAAATTTGTGCTGCTATCATAGTTTGTGTTTTGCCTTACCTTGACCAGTTTTCTTTCATATATAGGGCATTCCCTGTCTCTGGCTGTGTGACTTACTTCTTTGTAGCCCATTAGGGTACAATTAATACACTGGAAATTTCTAGTCTCACATTCTTTAGATGAGTGCTTACCACTACACTAAGACACACATGACCATAACCATAACACTAGAAGCATAACGCTAGTTGGTGATATTCTTGCACATATGTTGCTATTAAATCATAGTTTACAGTACCCTTCTTTAGAAACCATTTTGTCGCCATCGCCGGTGCTTTCAGTATCCAGTTTTCTTTGTTTCGATTTCTAAAGGAATTTTAGTTACTACTTGGATTTTTTTAGTTCTTCATTACTAGACACGCTTTTAACATACGGGTTTCCTTGTATTAACTTATCTACAAAACTTTCGTTTTTGAATCATTTTTCAATGCCTGTCAGCATAAAAGTGGGATCTGTTTGTTTTATTTCGTTGACGTTTATTGGATCTGCGTTATTTCTTAAAATTTCTCCCAACTTTATCAGACTACTGTCAGGTTTTTTAATAAAGCATACGTTGCTTTATTGACGATACGTAAATCCTTCATTTCAATAAGGGTGTCTATTTTATTTACTATTGATTCTATATTATCCATTGCTAGCAGAATAATATTAAATTTATTAGATTCATTTGCACTCATTTGGAAAATGTCCTGAGTCGCATTTGGTTCAATTTCTGTAGAAGCTACACCCTTGTTTCTTGCATGGTTTTTCCGGTGTATCTCTCGATCTGTTGCGCTTCTTACAATTTCAATCAGGCAACAGCTCTGTTCGCATAATGTTTTGGGAAATCCCTGGTATTTCCATGTTATTTACTAGTTTGTTGGGTGTCTTTATCTTTCGGTCAGTTTTTTTGTCAGCATCTGCCTGACTATCAATTTCAAAGTGGGCGAGTTCATTTCGTTCTTCATATTTGGTTCTTGTAATTGCCGAGTTCTTATTGCTTGCTCTAATTGTTCTAATACCATCACTACTCCCGCTCATAGCAAGTCTAAGATAGAATTCCGCACAAACCCAACAATATCGTCAAATGCACACGGACAAGAAATACGACCGAAACATATACACTATGACACCAATAACCACAGAAGCAAGAATATTATTTAAATTACATTTAAACTTGGAAAAACTTACTTGTGCTTGCCCTGCATAAGTGTAGTGTAGGAATCGCATTAGATTGAAGACGTTGTTTTAGAGCCTAGATAAAACTATCATCGCTAAAATGAAGGCTGCAAATCTTAATTCGTTTATGGCACAAATCAGAGCTGAGATCCGCATATCTGTGATTCCCAGTAAACCCTAATGGACTTTTCCAAACTTGACATCTACAAATAATTCTTATTATTAAATACATAAGAAAACTGTATGAAGTATACGGAAGGTTTCGTAAGTACGGAATATAACTGTAATGATGTATGATGGATTCTATATTATACAAGTATGGTAAAATCAAAACCGACCATAGAAAAACCGCGTAACAGTTTTCGTGTACTATTTGAACTCACAAACTGCTATTGCGTTGCAAGACCTCCCTATTGAGAGGAATTGAAGACCAAAAGTAATATTCCTTTAAAGGCAACAACATCATAACTTATTGTGTCCAGCAACCAAAGTGACATTTAATAATCCAACCCATAAAGGATGTAGTTGATGATAATAAGGTTAATTGACTGTTTGAATAACAAAGTATGAGAAACCTAATTTACTGATCTAATTTAAGAAAGCAAAATTCAGCATGGCTGTACTGTTCTGTCGTACAAACTCCAATTTGAGGCCGCTGCAAATGCAAATGGATGGAGTAACGAGGAAATGGCTGTAGCACTGGTGGTGGCAGACTCTGCCTATCGCCCAACAAAGCAACTATGAAGCATTAGAACGACATTATGGGGATCAGCATAGGAAAGGAGTGTATCAAACACAATTAAAGGCAAGACAGCAGTGGTAAAATTGTACAAGAGTTTGAAGCCGAAATTCGTCGCCTTGTGCATCTGGCTTACCCAGCCGTCCCGGATGAAATCCAAGAAGAATTTGTGGCACAGTATTTTGTGGAAGGGATTCGAGATCCGGATGTAAAGAAAATGCTGAAGATGTTCAAAGGGAGCAACAGCGGCGAATTACTGGTTTGAGCGCTGGAAGTTGAAGCTGCGTGCAATGACTTAAAGCCAAAGATCAGGGCCGTGACTATTCAAGAGGAGAGAGTACCGCCATGTTACTACATCAATGAATGAAATTAAATCAATGGTCGGCCAATTAGTGCAACAAATGGCAGCATTAGGAAATGGTCAGTCCACACAGTTAGAACAATCACGCTCCATCACTAGAGTGGAGTGTTATCGATGTGGACGCAAAGCACACTATAGCAGGAATTGCAGACAGCTGTCTTGTTCTCCAAATCCACAGTGCCGACGAAATCAGGACATCAGAACAAATCACCGGAACTCCTCTGCTAAAAGAAACATTACGTGTTATAATTGTGGACGTAAAGGACATTACCGCTGGAATTGCAGACAGCAGTCTCTCTCTTTACCGACCCCGCAGAACTGGCGTAACCAGGAGTAGGAAATGAAGAACCCGGAGGACAATTACCACGATATGTAGAGGATCGTCAAGCTTTTGAGAGTGACTTAAGGTACCGGAAAGGACAAATTCATAATGGTTGGAGGATTGGTCAAATCGCAAAGGTGACAGATCAAGAGGCTACAAAAAGAATGAAGAGCAGCGTTTCTAAGGAAGTCATAATAAAAGAACAGCGCTCAGACTCTGATTTGAAAGTAATCAGAAGATGGTTGGAGAAGGATTTGAAACCGGATTGGCAACAGAATTTCCAGATATGGACCAACAGTAACGGGTTACTGGTTGTAGTGGAATTCGCTTCGACTGCGAGATGACTTAATTACTCGCAAATGGGAAAGTCCATACGGAAAACGCTTTGTTTACCAAACAATAGTGCCCAATTCCTGCAAAGAGAATGTGCTGCCAGAACTACATGACACTTTGGAGTAAACCAGACTTTGGCTAAAATAAGAGATCGATTTTACTGGATTAACTTCAGAAAGGACGTTGAGGAATGGTGTAAACGGTGTGACCAGTGTTCGTTACAGAAGGGATCAAGCACAATTCAGGAACTTGAGAAAGAGAAGATGAAACCAAACAACGACCGTATGAAGATGACACTGGACCGCAGACCATCTGATGGCAATTACAAGGAAGGTGATGCTGTGTGGTTGTATCAACCCAGAAGAAAGAAAGGATTGAGCCCGAAATTTACATCGGTTTGGGAGGGACCTTACAATGTAGTAAAAAGGTTAAACGACGTCGTGTTTAGAGTCCAACGCAGTCCCAAAGGCAAGATGAAAATTGTCCATCTGGACAGACTCAAGAAATACCAGGGACTAGATGAAGCGGATCGGGACGATCAGCTTTAAGAGGGGGGCAGTGTTACGGTTTGGGCCTACTATGCTCGATACTTACTGAACGAGCACTCGATTCTGGATGGATACGCCACACTGCTGGAGGCTGACAATTAAATCGACACTAATAGGCTACTAAAGGGCGATAGTCGCTGATAACATTCATAAAAAACAGAGAGGGGTAACTCATGGAAGGCGACAAAGTGAAATGTGTTAACAAAGAAAATGAGCGATTTAAACTATGAAGTAAGGTAAGAAAAAGGCAAAAAAAACGGATATAGTACACATAGGAAGAATCCTTCCGTTTTATGATGAATGGACGCCGGGAGAAGGAGAAAATGAAGAGGAAGAACAATAACTAGCAAAGGTCGTCCTGGGCCTCGAACTTGAATAATATAGGGTTATCATGTTACAGACCCAGTTGCTCAACGACACAGCACGTAGAAGTCGATAGTGAGATGATCAATACATGTACTGCAAAGCAAATGAGCACCTGGACAACCTCGAGGAAGTAATGGACAGGGAAATGAGGCACTACAGAACAGCATGGCAACCAGACTGGATCCCATAAGCTAATACCGGGCGACAAAAACGTACATTCTCTCTGGGATTCATTGGGGATGGTTTAAGTTACTGCTGCGGAGTGGCAACGCAAGAGAAGCTAGATTCCATGGCGATGAAGGAAAATAAATTAGAGGAACACATTAATGCACTGCATGACAACACCCTCAAAATAATAAGCTTACATTCGGCAGAATAAAAAAACTGTCAAAAGAAAACATATGGTGGCACCTGGTGGAAGTTTATTACACAAGCACAGGAAAAGGAAAGGATGGACAAATAATATCCGTCTGGGCTCCTACAAACAAACATTCGGATAAATCTGAAAATGGTAAAAAGGTTTACTTGGCTTATCAGGAGAAAGAGAAGTCAATGAGCAATACAAGAGTCTAGACAGAAACATATTCCCTTATCTCTCATTCAATCTAACACACTAAGAAATGACCTAGATAAAATAAGAGAGACAGAGAATAGAGAGGGGGATAAGGAAAAATAATTACAACTTAGCCGTACCTATATCCGGGCTGTCTGCTTATTCCCGCATACCCATAAGTGAATGCACATTCTCAGCTGGTCAAGTAGTGGTGCACATCAAAATCCCAACCATAACACAAGACCAGAGGCAGCTCTTTCAGCTACTAACCAATCCATTTCCATGGAAGGGGCAGACATGCACCTTGAGACACTCCCCACTGATGATGACCGTCTCAGCAAGACAGAGAGACACTACCCTAAAAGAAATAACGGGTTTAGCACTTCAGGATTGCAAACCATTCTAAGATCTGCTTTGCTACTTACTCAGGTTTGCGGGGGATCAAACCCAAGGCCCTTCCTGTAGACGAAAACCGTTCCACGGCGCCACAGTTAGAGATAGAGCAAAACAATGGCCCATGCACTGTCATCAGTCAAATCTGATGATTATATCAGAAACAGGCTCAGAAGAATTCCTGATAGCCCATCTTAAAGCGAACACTACGGTACTATGTCCAAACGGAACCACTAAACTTGGAGAAGAACCTTACCATACCAATGCCAGCTCGTAGTGAATAAAGAAGTGGTCATACAGCAACGATTTTCCTGCAAAAATGATGATTCCTCTTTGGCCATACGACACATACCATGACACATACTGTCAAAATCGTGGACTATCTTGAAAACATTTGGGTTAAAACTATCAAATGAACAAGCTTTTCTACCTACCTTTCATAATTTAACGGAGTGCCTAAACGCAACTGGACAACGGAGCTGCCTCACTTTAACCTAGCCTCTGAAAGGGATATCATCCAGAACATGGACAGAGAATGGGAAAGGCAAGAAAACTTCGTCACGTGGGGATCCAACAAGGCAATCATAGCTTCAAGTTCACTTAGAATATCGTAATATTATGGCAGTAATATACTTACTACTACGTAGACCAGCCATTGTAGCTACAGGCTCGGCTTTTTATATAGAATATCTACATTCGGCTTGTAAATTCCTATAATGGAATTCAGGAAGATTGCTCAGGATACTTAGAGGTAGGTAGTTTATAGTAGTTTAGGTTGGAAGGTTGAGTAAGAACCGCTGTTGGATTAATACTGATTTTTATTTAACAGTTAACAACTATTTATACACATTTACAAACGTTATAAACAAATGAAAATAATAAGTGCTGACCAATATTGTTCTGTGCTCCACATTCGAAGGTTTGGTGATTTTCCTGCTGACGCTGCGTTTGGTACCTGGTTGCCCGTTGACCTGCTGGTGGTGCATTAGCCGCAATAACCTAGTTATTTACCTTTGTGTTGTTTATGAAATATATAAACTGATAATATTTTTTATGACTAAATGTGAATTTAGACACGGCTCTTAATATAGAATATTCTATAACCATTTGCGTGCGGTGTTAGGGGGGTTAAAAAGGGTTGATTTTTCGTATAAAAGATATTGGGGCCAATTTTAGTTAACTTTAACTACCTGATTTAGAATCAGCATCCCCAAAAACCCCTTTGTCCTTATTTTAAAGTCTTATAATCTAAATGTGACAAAAAGAAAAATTTACTTATTAATTTAATATTTAAAAATAATGTTTCTTTTTTTAATAACTCCACTCAATTGGGATAATAGGCTTATTTAAGGCAATAATGGGTACTAAGGGGTTTTTGGGGATGCTGATTCTAAATCTGGTAGAAAAAGTCATCTGAAATTGGCTCTAATATATTTTTTTCGAAAAATCAACCCCCAATTTTTTACACTCATACACTGATATACAATCACCACTATAATTTAAAGAAAATGGCATTATTATTAACTGAAATATCAAGGTGTACTCATGAAAAGCAGTACACACAGTATACAGTAACGAACAGCCAAATGGAATAAATTCGATAACGAATAAATGAGAGCGTGTTGGGAATAACGCTTGGACACGTCGATTTGTATTTTTAGATGCGCATTTTTAAAAAAAATATATAAATATCTAGGGTGTGTCATGTGACAGTGGCCGATACCAACTTTCTTATTTTAAATACAACCCCCTGTATATTATTAGTTTTTTGGATTCTTCAGGAAATTCTAGACATAATTCATGTAGGTACAATGTCCCATACCTATCTTCAACTGTTTCGGAAATATTAAGCGTTTTCAGATGTATTACAAAAATTAACATTAAAAAAAAGAAATAGCTATTTATGTAACCAGTTACGAAAAGATCGATTTTGTGTAACGAATGAATGTTTGTAGGGCGAGCGCAGCGAGGTCCTACAATTTGAATGAGTTACACAAAAATACATTTTCGAAACGTGTTGCATACATATTTTTTTCTAATTTTGACCAAAAAGCGGTAAAAACCATCTTTTAAAGTGTTTAACACAAATATTCACTTTCATAGCACCTTGTATAAACAGTGACAACGACATGTTATGATGGATGTCGCCCATATGTTTCTACGGAAATGCATAAAAACAAGGAGTGATGAAATGAACTTTTCATAACTAGTTACATAAAGTGAAACGTTTTGTCACTCTAATCAGTTTTGAAAAGTGTCACTTTATATGCCAAAATTAGAAAAATTATTTTATTTCACAAATAATGTAAAAAAAAACAAAAAAACATTAATTTCAATGTAAGAGATGTTCAAAATGTCCGCGAAAATAAGTATTGAGTGTAATGGAGCAAATTTGTGAAATAAAATAATTTTCTTTTTTTAATGTTAATTTTTGTAATACATCTGAAAACACTTAATATTTCCGAAACAGTTGAAGATAGGTATCGGACATTGTACATGAATTATGTCTAGAATTTTCTGAAGAATCCAAAAAACTAATAATATACAGGGGGTGGTATTTAAAATAAAAAAAGTTGGTATCGGCCACTGTCACATGACACACCCTATACATTTTTATTTTTTTTAAAAAATGCGCATCAAAAAATGCAAATCGACGTGTCCAAGCGTTTTTCCCAACACGCTCTCATTTATTCGTTATCGAATTTATTCCATTTGGCTGTTCCACACTGTAGATGAATGTTTAGTGTTTTTTATTAAAAATAGAAATCATGAAAAATGTATACAATACTAGAGCTTTAGAATAGCGTTGCCGAAAAACTTAAAAACAGTAAATATACCAAAACTGTTTAAAAGAAAGTTGAAAGAACATATTATAGAATTAGTACCTTACTGCTTGAACGATTTTTGACGTTTTTTTGGACACAGTAGTATAAAGGGTGTTTAAAAAAGACACGGCAATATTAAAAGGGTCTGATTGCCTAGGCCATTTTATGATAGAAAGTTCCTATAAACGTCTTCGTTACCGATCTACAGGGTATTGAAGTTTAATTAAACAAAACGAAGAAGAAGAAAAAAAGAAGACTGGATTCTTGCAACCAAGTTGGAGGTGCTCTCTTCTGAACAATCTTCAAATTAATAATTAATTTTTCAATTAAACCCTTGATTTACAAAAATAATTTTTGTATAATTACATGTATGTACAACATCGAAAGTTAATAAAATCCGTTTATATTGTGTTGTACAAAGGTAGCAAAAAATGTAATAAAAATGCGGTCAATTTTGTCTTAATTATGGTGACATAGCGGAAGTATTAACTACAATTCTATCGTTTGGATCACATTTCGGCGATACAGGACGTTAAAAATGGCAAACAATTTTGCTGTATCGATCTTTTCCGTGAGCAGTTTTGCTAATTGGTAGTACTACCGAATGAACAGTTCAAATAGACTCCCACTAGGTGTTATTCAGTTAATTTAACCAATTTAGACAATTATTCAGCAACGGTCGCTCCTGACTGCTAGGACCGGATATTGGAAGCAGAAATGGGCAATGTGGTAATTAATGACATGTAGTTAACGTAAAAATGTAGTTAAATTATTCATGTATCCAATGTAACTAATGTAACAAATTTAAAATTCGGCTATATGGTCTCTAACTCTGATCACTGAATCAACTGTCAGTCATCGTCGAGAGGTACGGAAGAACACTTCGACCGTTACATCATCGCCTTTGATAATGTCCGGCGTAGATGTGGACGAAACGTCAGGAAGAAATTCCATTGGACCACGGCTTATAAGCCCGGATAACTTTCATATTTCAGTTTTGACCGGCCGTGAAAGCCTTCATAGTTTGACCATATTTTCATTTCATGTAAACATACACATGAAAGTCGACAAGCCAGATCAAAGTAATGCCACACGCTGATCCTGCCATGCTGAAGACATTTAATTTTTTCCACGACTGCCAACGTGGTACCATTTGGCCCAAATAATGATGAAGTCATCAATGGACATTTTACTCCAGCAATCACATCCAGCAATTTAAACAAAGAATATGGAACATTTTATTGGTATTTAGTGATGTGCAGTGGAAATCTTCGTGGTAAGAGTGAACAATGCTCGCTTTAACACAAATGTTTTCTGTGTTGCGCTATTAAATTATGTTTAAGATTAAAGAATTACTTTGCTTTGATCCTACTGTTATGGATATTATCATAACCTTTTGTTATATTGATATATGTTACATTATTGGTTTTATGTATTTTAATCTTAAATTTTGATTTGATTGTATTATACTGTTATTAGAATAATTTTGAAGATGTTTTTTTAGGGCGAGTATACAATGTCCTTTGTTTTATAACTGGGGACAGTGGGGACCAGTTTTTCTGGAGAGCGGGCAAATGTCACGATTGAAAATTCGTATTATTGAAAAAATATAAATTCATTAAACTAAAGCAGATATTCGAAGATGGCAAAATAATAAAACGCACGCGGCAAGGTTGCAATCAGAATGCAAGTAGTGCATCATACTTATATTTAGCGGGTCACAAATCGTCACTGCTGCTATACAGGAATATGAAATCACGCGCCGTACAATAGATTTCGTCACTGAACCAATTTGGTATAAATAAGGCTCGACATCAGTTAGTAAGGGAGACGGTCGGAGTCAGTCAGAAGACTCTATCTCGTGCCACACCATGATGTAGTTGTCCCGAATTCTACAACAGCGGGAGTTTGTACAGGGGCTTCAAAAGAACGGTTTTTAAAACTGATATTTATCTGCCAGTTTTCTTATTTTGTATTGAAGAACCAAATCGGCATCATTGGTAATTCATGAAATAATGTTAATTGTGAATTAACTGAGAATCAGCATAGCCTGCAGAAACTCGCTCGCAAAAGTAAGTTTTTCTTTTAGAAACTGCCTGACGGAAAGTTTGTTTCATAATCATATGGACACACCTTAAGCCTTAAGTTGTAAGGGGGTGGAGTTTCACAAATAAAGTTTAGGGTTCTTCACAAGAGGCTGGAAAGCTATTCCGCTTGGTAAGTCTGGATGTTGGTGGTTTTCGAACCACTGGCTTCTGGTCGTTGTAGGGACAGGTCGCAGGAGATTTGTTAAAGAACGACATTACACTGATTAACGAGAAATGACTGTTTTAATGAGGATTTGTTAGAATTATGAGACTTAGCCCGTATTTATAAACAACGCTCCGCTCGTTCTCAGACTTGAGTCGTACTCAAGTACAGTTTTTTGTTTTATAAACCTAACTTAACCTCTAAGGCGTACTTCTGTCGTGCTTACATCGAGACTTGCTCAAGTTAGGTATTGACCTGACTTGAGCATTGCTTGGTTTCATTTTTGACGTTTCAAAATAAAACTGTCTAAAATTGATAGTTAGAGGGTTTAAAAACTCAAATCAAAACACAATAAAAAAAGTTTGTGGTTTATTTCGTCAACTTTTCAGGAAATAGATACTGTGTAAGTATAGTTACCACAAATTGTTCAAGTATAAACCATAGATCTTCAATATAATTAATAATTGCAGTATGGCACATGCTGATATAGAGGATACAGATGAATTTTTGGAATACATCAATGATGAAAATATGTTACAAAAGTGGGCCTCCTCCAGTTGCTAGTCGGTGAAATGTTTGTTCTGTGTTTTGTCTTCTTTTTCTACGATATAAAAATATATAGAGCAACCCACAAAAACATTTCTATTGATCATCTTACTTCTGTTTTAAATTATTCCACAGTTTCTTACGTTTGACAGCATTCCTGGGCACAGTTATTATAGATCCTTGGGAATTATACTCTGTAGCAATTTCTGTCCATTCTGCTTGTTTTTTTTGTGCAGTTGCTGCGTCGTTCGTTTGTCCTCCATTAATTTGTGTTTGTCTACTAAATTAGCCAACAAAAGCTTCTCTTTTTGGGTATAGGCTGTTATTTTAGCCATCAAAAAATTTCTTTATGATCCTATAGGCATATAGATGGTATGGATATGTATAAAATTATTGTTGAATACGTACCTCAAGGGAAATAATAAATATTTAAAAAAGAAAACCACCAAACCAAACCAAATTCAAATAACTTACAATCAACGCTCAAACAACAACTTCCGCGTTCCATGTAAATTGCCAAACATTTTTGACATTGGCAATGAAGGTAACACGAAAGTTACTAGAAAATGAAGTTAAAAAATTAAAAATTACTAGCAAAACTATCTTTGGTTATGCTTTGTCGAGAATTACCGAAGTTTTGTTTATAAAACTTGTGTCGTACTCAAGACTCGCGACGTACTTCGCGAAGTTGTACTTGAGTATGAGATTGAAATTCGTTTATAAATACGGGCATTAGTGGCACATGGCTAATAAAATAAAATTAATCAGTTCTGGCGCGAGGCGGATGCTACAGCAGCTCAACATGAACTCCTGCTAGCTTGGGTGTTGCATGCAAAGAGGAATTGGTGGCACTGCTGTTCTTCCGGCTCTTGTATGGCGGGATGGTTAAATGGTGGTGGAGTTTTGTTACACTGTTAATATGTATTGTTCACTGAAAAGTCAATTTAGCAGCTTCTTTCTCAGTGATAGCCATAATTAATTATGTAAGCGTAAAATATCCGATTAATAATTAAAATAACAGAAAATTTATTGTACGGAAGGAACTATACTCAGGAAGCGTGGAACAAAACGCCACTGTACGCAAAAAAGTCGTTCGTACAGGGTGTTCCAATAAGCCATTCACGCGGCTGTTTTCCAATAAGTATACATAGTAGCGCTTCGGCAAAAAAATCTGTTTAGTAAATGTGGCTAAGAGAAAATGTCCGAAAACTTAAAAAATTTAAAAAAAATAAAGAATATAAAAAAAATAAATAAAAAAAAACGTCAAATAATATAATAAGTAATAAATAATATAATAAGGCTCGACATCAGTTAGTAAGGGAGACGGTAATAATAATACATCGTAATATTATGGTGTGTCCATATGATTATGAAACAAACTTTCCGTATAAATTCGCCTACTCACTCATTAGCTCGCTTCTTGCTAAACATTTTAAATCCTTTAGTAGGTAACACAGATTCTTACATAAAAAAACTCTCCTCACTTTCTTGAAAAACTCAAACATATCAACATTAATCCAAATCATATTCTGGTAAGTTTTGATGTTGTAAGTTTATTCACGAACGTCCCAGTTGACAAAACTCTTTCAATTGTTAGATCTAAATTGCAAAATGATTCAAGTCTTGGGGAACGTACAAGCTTAAGCGTAAACACTATTTTAGAACTTTTAACAATTTGTGTTTAAACAACATTCTTCCAATATAGAGATGATTATTACCAACAAAATTCTGGAATGGCAATGGGTTCTCCATTGTCTATAATATTAAGTAATATTTTTATAGAACATTTCGAAGAAAATAACATTAATAATTTTAATTATAAACCAACAATCTGGTGGAGATATATTGATGATGTTTTCTCAATATATCCATTCGGTAATGATCATCTCAAACAATTTCTAACTCACATAAACTCAATAGAACCCACAATCAAATTTACAACAGAAACTGAACAAAATAACGAACTTCCATTCTTAGACATTCTAATCAAAAAAGACTAAGATTAATAAATGTTTTAGGGATTTAGAACATCCAAAACAATCTGGAAATTAAAATCAAATTTTACCTTTTACTAACCTTTTTATTCCTTACATTCCAGGTATTCCTGACAAAATCAAACGAATAGCTAAAAAATATATCATCAGAACAATATTTAGGACTCAAAACACATTAAGATCACACTTAACTAAAACAAAACCTCACAATGAAAATGAATCTACAAGAAACGTGATATATAAAATTCCTTGCGAATGCAATCAATTTTATATTGGTGAAACCTCCAGACCTTTAAAAAAACGTATTAAAGAACACCAAAATTATTTACGAACTGGAGACTTTCACAAATCTAATATATGCCAACACGCGTTTGATATTGATCACAGAGTCAAATGGAATGAATGTAGTATCATAGACAAAGAAACTTTTTCAAAAAGACGTAAAATAAAAGAAAGTGCATATATTAGATTAAACCATGACTCGTGTGTTGCTACATCCTCTATTAATATTGACCAAACTTGGTTAAATATTCTAGAGGAGGAGATAACACTTGGTCATATCAAACGAAACTGAAATTTCTTGTAATTTTGTTTTCATTATAAAACCCACCTTTCACTACAACAATACCTAACCTAACCTAACCTAACCTTTCCTATTGGAATAACAAAAGTCAAAATTTATGTCAATTTTTATTGACAAAACCCTTCTCAGAGTTCCAAATTGAACATTATCAGGTTTAATATTTATTAAGTTGTTGTTTTCTGTGTTCTGCCGTTGTGTTCTTTCTTTTTTAGATTCTCTGAAGACGGTGGTAGATTTTCCAATAAAACGTCAGCGTTTTTAGGTAACAAGACTGAGCCTAAGTCAGTGGTCTTGTGTTGGGACGACTAGGTTAATGTTATTTTCAACTTAGTTGAAAATAGTGCGAAATTCCATTTTCCCAACAAACCTTTTTTGTGTGAGACAGAAGACCCAATAAACATAGAAAAAATGAGTAACTCTTCTCAACAAACATATAGAACATATCTTTAAAAAATTTAAATCGAATGGTATAGAGCAAAAATATTGATTGCTCACGACGAACAATTTTGCTTTTTAACTTTGTTTCTATGTTTTCTTCATATGAAGTGGTGGGGATGGTCCAAAGGTTGCTTTGACAGAAATGGAATATCTCGAAAACGGCTGATCGTAGAGACTTTGTTTTGCGCCATTTCGAATGGAAACGGAGTTTCTTGCACTAATTACTACTATTATAAAACTTTGAAAACAATTTAAAAACTTATTTAGTTAGTACCTAATGTAATATTTACACCTGTTGTTGTTTGTTGTTGCGGGGGGCTGTTGACCTAGGTATACGCATAGGCCTCAGATGGACCCGTCGCGTCCCGCTAGCCGGAGCTACAGCAGTCCCGTTGATTCAATGAATCTAACGATGCTGGTCGGATGCAACTCCCTTAGTTCTCTGTGTCACAGCGTTGGCTGTCCCAGGTAAGTGTGACGAAGGCGAGAAAAGGCGGGACAGTCACCAAGTACATGCCCCGGTGTTTCCTCGTCCTCCAAGCAGCCTCTGCAGGCCGGGTCTTCTTGAAATCCCAGTATGTGCATATGCCAGATGATAGGGACCCGTCATTAGACTAGTCACCGTTCGTAGTTTACCTCTGGTTAGGTTTAGCAGAAGTTTATTCCGTTTGGGGCACGGACCAGATATTAGGTCCTTTGCCTGTCTCATGCCGGGAGCAGTTGCCCAGCTTGCTGTTTTCCAGCCATGCGTTCTAATGAGCGAACCGCCGTGCTAGGAGATCCCCACACTAGGTTGAGGTCCTGAGAGAGGCTCCCTAGTTCCAAGGCCGGCGATTCTGTCAGCCTCCATGTTGCCGGGGACGCCCGTGTGTCCCGGCACCCACGCGAGGCAGACCCCGCCGCCCCGAGACACGGCCTCCAAGGTACTTTTGCACTCCATTACCAGCTTGGACTGCACCTCATTGGAGCGGATAACTGTTCTGCCACCCCTCTTCGGGTCGCCTATTTACACCTGTAAAAAGGCCTTTTTTAGCTAGGCCTTTAGATTTTTCAAAGATATCTTGTGTTGCAAAAGAGATAGATTTCTACAGTTTTCACAGCACGCTAGATAATCGGATTCGTTATAGATTAGGTAATAGAAAGCATTATCATTGCATTTGATTTTTTCAAGATATCTAGGATAAAAACGTAAATTTTGGAAAAACGTCCCATACAGGAAAGACTCAATATAAACTCAAATATTAACTCAATTGAACCTGTGTTTTGAGACGTATTAAATGACAGAAAATGCTCTATAAAATGATGCAAAAACGAAGTCTCTATAATCAACCGTTTTCAACTTTCAGCTATCCTCATCACTTTATATGAAGAGATACAAAAACATGTTAAATAGCAAAATAGTCCGTTGAGAAGAGACAATTACGTATCTGCTATATCATTCCATTTAAATTTTTAGAGTTTTTGGACATTTTTTATTTTAGTGGTATCGAAACGCACCCTAACGGTGAATCCATTTTCTCGTGGCTTTATTTACTAGACAGATTTGTTTCCCATAGCGCTACTATGTATAGTTTCCGAGAAACAGCCGCGTGCACACGGCTTATTGGAACACCCTATACAACCTTAATAGCTATTTTATCCTGCCTGATAATCGTCAAAACTGGAAAATAATGACTACTTTCAAATTAAATGGCAAATTTTCACTTTAAAGTTAAGTTTATGTTTTACAAGTTAAAATGTTTAATTTTTACCCAAAAGAAACGGTGGATAGTGTTATCCGGCTCAAAGGACCATAAATGTCGTTGATAGACCAGTAAAAAAGTGTTGTTGTTAGAAGAGTTGTGGGTTCGTCGGGCTGTAGACTAAAGTAAAGGCACTCGCGAGTCGCAAAATTTCAAAATAATTGTTCAACAAGGGTTAAAAATTAGTACGGTTTGAGCTTTTAATAATGAGGTCGATCTTGTTAATTGGGCACTCTAAACGGTATTTGCGCAAGAAGTCTCAGGCGTCTCTTGTGAGAAACAGTGTGCCCTATTGTCGCGTGAAAAATGCTACAAGAAAAATAGCAAAAATTTGATATATTTATATATCCCTTATAAACAATAATAGAATTAAATGAATTATTAAGTAATAATTAATACATTGTCAATATTCAACAGCTGTTATGATAAAGTTTGGCTGTATTTTTGCGCAGATGCTCCGTCACAGTATTTCCACATTTACATGGTTTTTATCTGGTATGACTCTTGGTATGTGTAGTTAAATGAGATTTTTGCAAGAAACTTTTGTCACAAACGTCACACTTATATGGTTTTTCTCGGGTGTGAGTCCTCATATGTCTAATTAAATCAGAATTTTGTGCGAAACTTTTGTCACAACTTTTGCACTTATATGGTTTTTCTCCGGTGTGAATCCTGATATGTGTATTTAAACCAGATTTTTGCGAGAAACTTTTGTCACAAACGTCACACTTATATGGTTTTTCTCGGGTGTGAGTCCTCATATGTCTAATTAAATCAGAATTGTGTGCGAAACTTTTGTCACAACTTTTGCACTTATATGGTTTTTCTCCGGTGTGAGTGTTGGTATGGGAATTGAAAGCATCTTTTCGCGAGAAACTTTTGTCACAAACGTCGCACTTATATGCTTTCTTTCCGGTGTGAGTCGTCATATGTCTAGCTAAAACAGATTGGTGCTTGAAACTTTTGTCACAAGTTTTGCACTTGAATGATTTTCCTCCGGTGTGACTTGTGTTGATATGTGTAGTTAAATTAGATTTTATCGCGAAACTTTTGTCACAATCGTTGCACTTAAATGGTTTTTCTCCGGTGTGAGTCCTCATATGCTGAGTTAAACTAGATTTTCTCGAAAAACTTTTGTCACAAATATTGCATTTACACGGCTTCTCTCCGGTGTGAGTCTTGATATGGAAATTTAAAGCACCTTTTTGCGAGAAACTTTTGTTACAAATGTCGCACTTAAATGGTTTTTCTCCGGTGTGAGCCCTAATATGACGAGCTAAAGCACTTTTTTTCGAAAATATTTTGTCACAAACGTCGCACTTAAATTGTTTTTTACTGATGTGATTCCTTCTATGTTTAGTTAAATCAGATTTTGCCAAGAAACGTTTATTGCAAACGTGACATTTATATAGTTTTTTTCCGGTGTGACTCCTGATGCATTTAGTTAAAGCAGATCTTCTTGCAAACCTTGTGCCACAAACTTTGCATTTAAATGGCTTTTTACTACATTCGTAACAATAGCCCCATTTCAATCTGGTCTTATCGGAGTGAGTTCTGCCTTGCGAATTGAAATCACTTTTTGTTGAGAAGAGTGTCTGACATATTTTGCATTTAAAATGTTGAGAATTATGCGCACCTATGATGTGATGTAAAAGAAAAAGTTTACGTGAGAAAACTTTTCCACATTTATGGCAACTGTATTGTTCACATTCTACAGCAGTTTTTAAATGATCGTTGATGTCAGATTCGGAACGAAAATGTTCATTACAGTACTTGCAATAATATTTTCTTTCAGTCTGAAGACTATCCGTCTCACAATTGGCGTCTGCTAATTGAGGTGACACGACGATTTCTCTATGAGGACTTTTTTGGTGCTCCTCTGCGCACTTGTTTTCGGGTTTTGGTTCATCGTCCATTGTGTTCAATGACGTGGATTGCAATTGCTAAATTAGTGCATGCGTCACAATTCGCAAGAATACTTGTAGATTTGTTGGTGTTGGAGGAACTTTTTCTCGTTATTATAATCAAAGAAATTACTCACGTCAAACTTTTGCAATGTTCAGTTATTGCCCCATCATTAATCACGAGGAAATTGTAGGTCGAAAATTGTCTCTGAAAAAAAAAACACAATAGAATAGTATTGGTACACTTTACTGAGTTCTTTTTGATAAGTGAGACTTTAAATTAACTCAACAAACTTTATTTACTAATTACACAACAATTTACAACACTAGGTCGTTTATTTTCTTCACTATCCTGTATGGTCCGTCCCAGGGTCGTGGTAATTTAGGGCTCAATCCTTTCTTTCTTCTGGGTTGATACAACCACACAGCATCCCCTTCCTTATAATTGCCACCAGCTGGTCGGTGGTCCAATCTCATCTTCATACGGTCGCTGTTTGGTTTCATCTTCTCTCTCTCAAGTTCCTGAATTGTGGTTGATCCCTTCTGTAACGAACACTGATCACATCGTTTACACCATTCCTCAACGTCCTTTCTGAAGTTAATCCAGTAAAATCGATCTTTTATTCTACCCAAAGTCTGGTTTACTCCAAAGTGTCCTCCTCCGCGACTGTCATGTAGTTCTCGCCGCACATTCTCTTTGCAGGAATTGGGCACTATTGTTTGGTAAACAAAGCGCTTTCCGTCTGGACTTTCCCATTTGCGAGTAATTAAGTCATCTCGCAGTCGAAGCGAATTCCACTGCATCCAGTAACATGTCACTATTGGTCCATATCTGGAAATCTGTTGCCAATCAGGTTTCAAATCCTTCTCCAACCATCTTCTGACTACTTTCAAATCAGGGTCTGAGCGCTGTCCTTTTATTATGTCTTCCTTAGAAAAGCTGCTCTTCATTCTTGTTGTAGCCTCTTTATCTGTCACCTTCGCGATTTGACCAATCCTCCATCCATCATGAATTTGTCCTTTCCGGTGCCTTAAGTCAATATCAAAAGCTTGACGATCCTCTATATATCGTGGTAATGGTCCTTCCGGGATTTCATTTCCTGATCCTGGTTACGCCAGTTCTGCGGGGTCGGACGAGACTGTAATGTCCTTTACGTCCACAATTATAACACGTAATGTTTCTTTTAGCAGAGTAGTACCGGTGATTTGCTCTGATGTCCTGATTTCGTCGGCACTGCGGGTTTGGAGAACAAGACCGCTGTCTGCAATTCCTACTATAGTGTCCCTTGCGTCCACAGTTTTACATCTTCTCTAGATGGAGAGTGGCTTCTTCTGTTTGCAGCATTTGATCCAGCTTCTTTACAATCAAATTCATGGTTGAATCTGTTTGGTCTTGGTCATCCGAAAATGTTACTTCCCGCACTCTTTCCTTTTTGTAGGAGATATTCTTTGAGGCTTCAAACTCTAAGCTGTAGGCTACGGCATCAGTCAAGTTCCTAAAACGGCCAAGTCGAAGCGCCTGCTGTAAATCTGCTCCTCTGACACCATCGGTAAAATTTTGGACAACGATCTGGTTCAGAAACTCTTCCGGTGCTTGTGGATAGGCCAGTCGGATTAATCGCTCAATCTCAGCTCCAAATTCTTGCAGAGTCTCTGATGACCCTTGGGCTCTACTCTTCAATTGGCATACCACGTAGTGCCAGAACCAACTCGGTGGCTTTTTGATGTTCGGTCCACCCATTAACCACGGCGGCAGCCTCAAACTGCTTCCTATACAACTCCCACAACGTTTCCCCGTCAAACTTTGGCACCATCGGAGATACCTCGACTAAGTTCCGCGATTCCTCGCAAACGCTCCTGATTTCCTTCCGTAAAGTTGCAATTTCTTGTCCAAATTGGGCCTCCATTTGTCCAAATTTATTATCCATTTGTCCAAGTTTGTTACCAAACTCAGTTTGTACCTCGTCGACTTTATGGTCTACCTTTTCTACTTTATCGTCTACCATCTGTAGTTGTTCATTGATATAGGTTTGCAACTCCGATCGATTTGTCTCCAGAGCTTGAAGTATAGTTTGCTGTTCTTTGTGTCTGCGTTCTTCCTCTTCTTGTTTTTCTTCCCGCCGTCGTTCGTCATCCGGTTGGTAGCGTCTCTCTTGCTCTTCTTTTTCAAGTCGTCGTCGTTCTTCTACTTCTTGCTTTTCTTCCCGCCGTCGTTCCTCATCATGTTAGTAGCGTCTCTTTTGGTCCTCTTTTTCAAGTCGCCGTTGTTCCTCTTGTTTTTCTTGTTGTCGTCGTTCCTGTTCCTCTTGTTTTTTCTTCTGTCGTTGTTATTTTTCAGGATCCATCTGTTGTAGTATTGTCGCCATAAATGTCGCCAGTTGTTCCTCCATTTTTGCCGTTTGTTGTCTTGTATTCACCATTCACGTACAGCACAATTCTTTACTCACTTATCCCACTTCTGACACCAAATGTTACACTTTACTGGGTTCTTTTTGATAAGTGAGACTTTGAATTAACTCAACAAACTTTACTTTACTAAATACACAACAATTTACAACACTAGAAATCACTTTTAAACCACTAAAGTCACTTTTTCCACTTTTCACTACTTTGTTCTTTGCTTTATAGCACCACTGTTATTTCACAACTCACTGTCCGCCGGCTCGGTCTGTTTATATATGCGCGCTTGACGAGTTCTAGATCTTTCCTGTATGCACAGAATGTTCTTCCTATACGTCCAGTGAACGTTTACTGTGTCGCGAACGATCCCATCCCATGCGCCGATGCACCCTACCATTACGATTATATCAAAAATTGCAGTATCGAGTTGAACAGCATTAGTGATTGGCTTGGCCCCTACAAGTGTGTTTGCTCGGCTCTCCTTCGTAGAAACAGATCTTGGACAACCAAAATCTTGAACTATTTATGATTTTGTCATGCTACTTAACACCAATGTATACAGGGTGTCCAGTAAGCACATGATCAAAAGGGTACTGTGACATTCTTTAGATCGAGGGTGACGATTTGACGTAATTGTCATTAGAAAAAAGTGTATGGTTCCAATACTATTGTAACATAAAGATTACACAAGGTGCCGTTACCCTAAGTTGCCCCGGTCTCCCCCAGTACAATATCTGTGTAAGCAAGATTGGCGAATTGGGGTCATGATGTGGGTATAAATACTGCACCAAAAGCACGTACAGATTACCGAACTCTGGGGTCTTCCCCAGAGGGAGGTCACTGACTGATCTCTGGGTTAGTCTGGTTACGCCTATTGTGCAACGCAACGTGGAGCAGTAGGTGACCAAGTGCCACACCCTAGATCAGCCCTAGCAAAGGAAATAGTGTGGCCGAGCAGCATAAGTTGCCGTACCTACTTACCTCTCTTTGTTAGGTTCTTCACGTCTTTACCGGCTCGGTGAATACCCTCGGACCTAAGTCTAGGGTTCATTCATCCCCGTTAAAGCGTCGCCCCCCGTGTTCCTCCTGCCTAAGACCGGGCCACATCATGCTCCCCGCCATCTTGGCAATCTGGGGGTAAGATTACTGTCTAGCCACTAAGGCACTACATTCTAATAAAAGTGGGTTACCTGTGGAAACCTGTGTGTTCCCCCTCAACTACCCCTTAACGTGACACTATTGATGGTCAAAGATCTTGAAAAAAAAATCTATTTTCGGAAATATTTGGAGATCGTTTCGATGGATTTTAATGAAACTTGCTGTGGACTTGTCTCTAAGTAAGGCTCATGGTTTGATGAAACAACCACGTCCATTTGCCTTCGACAAGTGCTAAGTTCTTCAGTGACTGGTTTCAAAAATTACCAGAACTTTTTATTTCGTTGTTTAAATTAATTTTCTATTATTTAATCTGATTTATTGGTCCTTTTTCTCTTGGTAAAATTTTCTACCATTCATAGTTCTTCCGCAAAAAATGTTTTTTGTGTCCCCCTGCTATTTACCATTTTACACATTTTTATTGCAAATAACGTAACCACCAGTTAATTTGATAACTACAAATTAACTATCAAAGTTTTGACGTTGGTGACAATTATAAAAAAAAATGTTTCAAACAAAGCTAATAGCGTTTTCAAATGAAGAAATGACTGACTTGATCAAAGTCAGAAGACAACTTGCGTGAGAGTGAAAGCGTCTACGCTGCGCGATATCCAAATCGACGAGTTCCAGATTACCGGACATCTGCAAGGATTGAAAGAAGTTTACGGGAGACAGAGCAATTTGGTGTTAGAGCCGTTGACCGTGTGGGTCATCCTCAAGTTCGTACTGTGTTCCATTTAAATATTTGTTTCCATTTAAAAAAATTGGTTTACCTGATTTTGAAGCTTCCTTACTTGGGCGCTCTGTACAAAATACCTGGTATGACGCAATGTTATCTAAAACTATATGAACTTTTACTTACAGTTTTGATTTCCTTTAAGCTAATTTTCAATTCTTTATGAAAAGTCATTAGCGCAATTAATGCCGATAACAAAGATGTGTTTTGTCTCTAATTGTATTATTTTGTTAAATAAATTGGCAACGCCGTCATTTTATGCAAATCTGAAGATGCAGAATTTAAAAAGGGATTTTAAAAAATCTTCAAAAATATACAGGGTGTTTCGTTTATAAAAACTAAAAACATTTTTGCCCCGCACTTACTCAACACCCTGTATTGTCGAAAGTATTTTTATGTTGAACCCCAAATGATTCTGATCAACTTTTATAATTTAAAGTTATTTTTTCGAAAAATCAAAAGCAATAACAGCATGGGACTTTGTCATACTATTGTATGTTTATACAAGGTGAAGCAAATACGTACTTTTGACAAAAACTTTTTTTAATGGAATTTAATGGTATTTTATTGGAGGTTTAGATGCCTCAATAATTACCCATTCAATGTATAATTTTTATTTTCTATTTTCAAATTTTTGAGGGAAAATCAGAAAAGCTTTATAGTACAGGATGTCCGGATATAGAGTGTTTTGACAGGAAAACCCCATTTCCCGCATAGATAAGAAAAAACTAGTATACGTACGTATATGTCTAGACGTCAATTTTTAAGAAAAGATTATTGGTAAAAACCGTATTTTGATCTCTTGTCAGTTTTAGGCGCTAGATGGCGTTTTTCAAATTTCGCTCATTTTGAAAACTTCTCACAACTTCTTTGTTTATTAAAATATCTAAGTGAAACAAAAACATTCTTAAGGCACTTTTTTGATGTGATTTCAGTGGCGTGCTTGGTTTTTTGCTAATGTCTTCCGTTTTCTCAAACATTTACTTAACTTTATTATTTTAAAATGAAATGACAGTTGGCTATAACTTTAATAAAATGTCTATCTTATGCCGTTTACTACAATGCAAGTATGTCTATCGTTAATCTTAAAAATAACTAAGATATTGCAGTTTTTTTTTTATTTAAGTTGGCTTTGACTCAGGAAAAAATCAGCTGTCAAAAGTGACGTTAACGAGGTAAAAATACTTAAAAACGATCGAGGTAAAAATACTTAAAAAGTAATTTGTTATTGGGTATATCTGTTACTCATTGCATGTTAACTTCATATTTCAATTATTTGTAGGAATAACTATGGTTAATTTTTTTTCCCGTGGCGGTTACGTCATCAAGTGCTCCGCCATATTGAAATTTACGCACGTCGTTTATTACAAGCTAGACTATCCATCTTTTTAATCACCTGTTTGGATGTTGCCGTATTGACAAATTCCTCCTTTAAACCTATAAATGAAAATGTTGTTGATTTGATTGAAAAATCGTATTAAAAAAAAAAAAAAAGAAAGTTGTAGGCAGTTGTCGAGCAACAGGTCATTGTTGCTGGTACGGTTTCTCGACAACCGCTTATACAGTGCAGGTAAAAAGTTAAAATTTTCGCATTTTGTTCGTGTTTTATGACAAAACAGCTCAAGTTAGAGATCTGAAAAAAATCCAGAAAACTAGTCCGTGATAGGTACTACAACTTTCATTAATACGATTTTTCAATCAAATCAACCGTACAGGCGCAAAAAAATCAAAACCGTTTTCCCATGTTAATCTCCTATGTCCAGGGTACTCTTGGACACATGGTATATGGGCTGATTTCATTGTGACAGTGTTTTCTATTAGAAAAGGCATCCTTTTCTGTTCCACAAACTCTAGTTCCTTCAGAATGTTTCACTGGCCCCTTGATAGTTGTAAAGTGTATTAAGGTGGCATTTTCAAAACTGACTACCGAAACACACACACACATTATCTAGTCTCACACGTAGTAATGCAGTTAAATCGAAATACTCGTTAAAATATTGTAAAATTTACATCAAAAATAAAAAATTTCTCTTTGTTTACTTTTTACCAACAATGGCGGCCGATTTTCCGAGCCTTATCGTCCTGATTCATTGCCAACGTGACTAGATAACGTCAAAATTCTATCGCGGTCGGAACGGATTTAATAGACAAGAAAGGAAAATGATGACGTAACCCCCACGGGAAAAAAAATGGACATTTTTTTAAAGTTATATTCAATTATGAGTTCCATTTAAAATAAGAAAGTTATGTCAATTATTACGGAAACGGAGGGTAGCAGCAAAAAACTAAGCACGCCACTGGAATCAGATTTAAAAAGTGCGTTTAAAATGTTTTGTTTCACTTCGATATTTTCCTAAACAAAAAAGTTGTGAAAAGTTTTCAAAATGGGCAAAATTTGAAAAACGCCTTCTAGCGCCACAAACTGACAGGATATCGATATACGGTTTTTGCCATTAATCTTTTTTTTTAGAAATTGAGCTCTAGACATGTCATGAATATTAGTTTTATCCTATCTAGCCGGGGAATGGGGTTTTCCTGTCAAAACACACACGTAAATCCGGACACCCTGTATATTCAATATTACTGGTATGTTGTAACTGCATATTGACTTGCAGTAAAAAGACAAGGCATAATTAACTGAAAGTTTTTAACGAATAGAATGACAGTGACATAACAAGTACGTTTTTATGGTTGTTGATTAAGCAAACAAGATAATAAAAAATAGTAGTAATATTGAATACGCATTAATGCTTTTGTGATTTTCTCTCAATGTATTAAAATGACTAAACCACAGTTTTCTGCAACATCTTGTATAGTCCAAACTATATTTAAAATGTAGCTAAATTAAATTCACACATATTTTCAAAATTTCATCCCAACTCTGTAGAAAAACAGTAACAACAGCACTAATTTAGATATTCTTATTTAAAATACTCTTTTATTTACCTTTTTGTATTAATTTGGAAAATAACACAAATGGCTATACGAGAGTTGTAAATTACATTCAAACAGTTTGAGCACCGCTTATTAGCAATATAAAGGGTGTCCCAAAAAAATATGGCAGATCAAACTATGATTTGAACAATATGGTCATTAGAAGGATGCAATTTTCACTTAGGAGTGCAATTGTGGCTGTAAGCAACTGAAAATTGAATTGTAGTTTCAATGGACGAGGGATACAGTCAATGGAACAAGTCTCTGGCTGCAAATGAATGTAGTCATGTAACTTTTTCAACGTCTGTTTTATTTTTTAGTGTAGGGTTATAGGTCTGTTTTATTTAAGTTTACTTTTTGTGTGTTTTTCGCTAATCCCATTGTTTGTGTCTGTCCGTGGTCAATATTAAAAGTTTTTTCCAGATCACCCCAGTTCGTTTGTCAACTTGATATTTCTAATCACATTAGTCAAGTTAGCTGTATGTAGTAATAAGTCTGGAGTTGAGTCTTGGTTTACTATCATTAGGAATGTAGGTCGTGTGTGTTTTTTTTTAAAGTTGGAATGGTTCAAAAATTGGTTCAGTTGTGCTGTCTTGTGTAGTATCAGAGTTGTATACTTGTAAAGGCTTGCTTTCGTGAATATGTTCGATTCGATATTGGAAATTTATCTTATTATCTTAATTTTCTTAACTAATTTACCTCGCAATATCCGATTCTAAACTGGATGGACTCCTTGCAACAAAAAATACACACATACGTTACATTAACTCCAACAACACTATGTCTAATTAAAATAATATGACATAAAACACAAACACTACATTTGTCCGAACAACATGATATGTATATTATCAGTTGACTAAGTTGACTCTAAATAATCTAAACTAGCTTCATATCTGATGCCCAAGTGGTAGAATGCACAAAGGAAAAAAATTCAGTCAATATAGGCGTACAATATTTGCTTTAACTTTTATTTTAGGTGTTTTGTATATTTCGATGTTTAACCTATCCCATGAAAACTGTTTTGATTTGCGTTCCAATTAAAACAGGTCATCCTGATTAATTCTGATTAACTGTCATGTTTCATAATCAGTTATTATTCAAGGGATACATTTTTCTGACAGTACAGCACTGTTCTTATCAAAAACACGAAACAGTTACCATAACACAGGTTTATTCAGGTTATTCAACGCTGAAGATCATGTTTGATTGGAAGTATATTTTAAAATTGATTTCAACATGTTACAGGGACAGCCACAACAGAAAACTTCTTAGTATTTCCTTCAAAAGTGATTGGTGACCTATATGTGACTGCTAGTTTTATTGTATGCTTCTGTTTTGTTTTGTAAATTCAACACACCATAGAAGTTTAATTTGTTTGTATTGTATGGTCTTAATAATAAGTTAGTTTTTATGACTGCTTATCTATGTTTTTCGCCCTTTTACTTTATTAATCCTTAGCCCTCTTAGGTAACTTGAACCTCATTCACCTACAAGAATATCTGTAATCTCCCTCACTGAACTAATTTTCGATGCTAACCACAAATATTCTATTCTGAAGCAGTCTTGCTCACAGTTAATTAATAGGTATGTCTTTTGAAATAGTTGGCTTGCATTAGAAGTAAATTTGGTTAGGATTTCACTCACCACATTTCCACTATCTTTGTTGATTTAGAACTCTGTTATACGAACAGACATTTTGTTATCAAGACAAATGTTTTAGCATACTTTTTACGGTGAAAAGAAGTTCAATTGATCTGTAAAACAATCACTAGAAAGCAAGGTGTGCTAAGACCAGTTTTCTTTGCCACATATTGCAAGCTTTCCACTGGAAGAAATTGTGGATAAATCAATAGAAACTGTCAGTGTAATTTTTTTTTTAAACAACGATCTGTGTGGAAAAAAAACTATTATAAAACAAACAAATTTAATTTATTACCAAAATCTAGCAATTTTTTTTAATTTACCACTAGAGAGCGTATTTCTTATCTTGAAACGCCCATACTGATAAAGTCCATAGTTCCTGGATGGAGTTTTTGAGTGGTTTTATAGCCAAATGGTCAGATTCAAGTCAGAGATGACTGAATCGTTTCAAGTTTTAGTTACACTGAAGCTAAAACCAACGTAAACTTAAGTTAAGGTCAACCTCTTGATAACGAGACACTTTTTCTTTAGAAGATTTTGGGTCACTGTGTAGCCCTCTGAGTGTGACTAACTTAAAAATATACATGATATCTCATTTGAATGGGCCTATCCCACATATCATAAATTTTTGTTTTAATGATTGGAATCGAAAGAATAGGATCAAAAAACTAGCTTTTCATATTCTTGAAGAAAAAATTATGGTCGTAAATGTTCCTACATTAGTTTGAATTTGTCCATTAAATTTAAAAGATCTGTTTTGGCGCGCATGTGACGTACGTAATTCTGGGCGATTTTATTGGCTGTTGCACGCCATCTGTTTCACTTCTTGTCGCTGATTGGTTGATAGTGTAGTACGTCACCGGCGGCGGGCGTTTTAAACATGAGATTAATGTAGTTTTTATCATCATTTTTTTTCTATTTAGACTTAATATTTTTGAAAACAAAAAAATACGGGTATAATATTTTCAATCCGTCTTTGTAGTTATGAAATAAAAAAAAATTGTGGGACAGGCCCATTGTGTGACTTTTGGCACTTGCAACGCAGTAACGTCACTTTTCCAGCAATCCATTAATTCTAATTTTGTTTTTTAGCAATAAAATAGCGTTTCTGGTGTTAAACGAATGCACTTGAGAGTGCATGGTGTAAAGCGATTTACTCTTATGAATTTCATTTATACAGCCCAACATATATGCCGATAAAAATGTTAACATTTTCAAATCCTTAAAATGCTGTCTACAAGAATCTCTAGGTCCAAGCCTCATGGTTCGGATCGCTCGCTTTTAAAGCCGGAAGATTCGAATAGAATATGCCGAGCCACCCCAAACTGCTATACCATACTGAATTTTCGAGTGAAACAATGCAAAATATGCCTTTCTTAGGACTTTTAGTTCTAATGTGTCTCTCAGATGTCGCAACATAAATATGACAGTGGCAAGTTTATTGGAAAGGCAGTCAATATGCGCATTCCAACTCAGAAGATCAATAGTCACTCCCAACAAAGTGACGGTATTACCCTTAGACACGTTATCCGAAGTAGAGAGAATCAACTCTTGAGTTTTAATGTGATTTAAGAATAATTTATTATTAGAAAACCAAGACTCGACTCTCGTTTGCACCTCCCCAGAACGAAACAACAGCTCCGAGAGTGTAGCCCCGCTAGACATAACGGTTGTGTCGTCAGCGAACAGATAACAATTGGCTGGCTTTACATAGTCAATGAAAAATCATTAATGTAGATTATAAAAAAAAGAGGACCCAAAACTGATCCCTGCGGAACACCTCGCTTTAGTGGCAAGACAGAGGACAGCTTTCCATTTGCCTCGACACACTGAGAGCGGTACAGCAGATAAGACTCGAAAAACCTTAGACAAGCAGGGCCAAAACCGATCTTTGTCAGCTTCTCCAACAGCAGGGTGTGGTCAACGCAGTCAAATGCCTTTGAAACGTCATAAAGAGATAACTGCACTTGATCACCCCTTTCAAGCCCCTCAACAACGCCAGATATAACAGCGCGCAACGCTTGCACAGTTGACCTGCCAGGCAGAAACCCGAATTAAGTCTTTTAAGATAATTTCAAATAATTTGCCAAATATAGGAATAATAGAAATCGGACGGTAATTATTTAAGTCAGACTTTGAACCTTTTTTAAATATAGGAATTACATTGGCACACTTAAACATCGTGGGAAAAACAGAGATGGCTAAAGAGGTGTTGTATAGATGTGATAAGAGAGGTATCAAGAAACATTCAGTATTTTTGACTATCGCGCTATTAAAACGATAAATATCTAATCACGAAGAATTTTTCAACTTTGTAATGGCTTGGGATACCATTTCATATGTAAGGGAAGTAGAAAGAGTGTTTACTACCAGACGCCCGCATGTCAGCTGTGCGCCCCACCGGGTTCTGCACAGAAAGATTATCCAACAAAACGTCAGTCACGGTGTAAGTTCAAACTCTCACAATCCACGGCATTCAAGTTGTTATCCAATACATGTCTATTAAGTTCATAATTAATCAATTTCCATGAGGCTTTATTTTTATTGTTAGATTGGCTAATAAAGTTATTAAAGGTCGTTCGTGTTGCCATTGAAATTTCCTTATCGTATTCACGTCGTGTTTGTAAATATCTGTGCAATATGGGTCATTTTTTTTATCACAAAACATCTTTATTGTTGACAATAGATCACATTTGCGTCGAAGAGAAACAGAAAACCAGTTTACGGGGGCTTTACGATTATTACTAACCTCTCTTAATGGAAAATGTATTACATAGAAGAGTAGCCATACAGTTTTTTCAATGAAAAGTAGCCACCCTGAATATCTTCCAAAATAATTTCTCTGTTAAAAAATGCTAAGACACGTCAACAAAGATTGCAAGGGGACATCTTTTTACGTAGGATTTGAATTTCTGCCATCAGCCACTTTGCCGCCATAGCCACACCCACTAAGTTTTCGAATGGCACCATACCCTGTGTGGCACATCGTTGGAAAGAGTATTTCATAAGGAATTAATTGCACTATTTTATTTGTACATTTGCTTTGAATTGAGACCAAAAAAAATAAAAAATACGTTTTGTGTTTATTTTTTGTTAACTGTAGAAATAATATCAAATAGCGGTTATCATTTAATTAATGGCTCAAAATAACCTCCCTTAACTTCCATACAATAATACAAGCGACTGGAAGAGTTCGCGAACTTTTGTGAGGACTTGCGGTGTCAGTTGTCGGCATTCATGTATTATTCTCTGCCTAAGGTCTGCAATATTGGCCGGCTGTGTTGCATAGACTTTAGATTTTAAATGCCCCCATAGAAAAAAGTCCAACGGAGTGAGGTCGGGTGATCTCGCAGGCTATTCCATTGGACCACGTCTACCAATCCATCGTCCAGGAAATCGGTTGTTCAGATATTCTCGAACGGGAAGTGAATAATGTGGAGGTGCACCGTCTTGTTGGAAAATTAGTTGATTTTCAAATAAATTTTCATCATTTTCTAGTAGCTCTGTTATGGTCAGATCAACAGTGGTGTCAAGAAGCTCAAGATAAGTAGCGCCATTCAAATTACCGTCAATAAAAAACGGACCAACGATGTGGTCTCCTAAAATACCTGCCCAAACATTAAGTTTTTCTGGATATTGGGTATGGGTTTCCCGAAACCAATGTGGATTCGTGTCTGACCAATACCTACAGTTATGCCTGTTCACTTCTCCATTCAAAAAAAAACATACACTCATTACTGAAGGAAATATTGTACAACAAGTTCACGTTGTTTGTCAGATTAGTAGACATAATTTCACAAAATTGTAGTCTTCTATCATAGTCATCTTCGTTTAATTCCTGAATCAATTTTACTTTGTATGGATGAAAATTGCGTTTGTTTTAAATTCTCCATACTCTGCTTTTCGAAACACCCGATGCATGGGAAATTTGATTTAAAGACTGATTATTATCCATTGCAACGTGCCCCAAAACAGCAACTTCAATGGGTTCATTAATAATTTGTCTTTCAGGTTGATGTTTTTTGTTTGTCACTGAACCAGTTTCCATGAATTTTTGCATCAACTTTAAGACATACTGATGACCAATTAATTTATCTGGATGGATTGCATTGAAAGCGCGCGCGGCAGCTCGTGCACAGTCGTTATGTTTGAAATAAAAACGTACAATTTAGACAACCCCAGCTAGATAATAAAGATGGGTACTTCTATTACAATCATTTAAATTCAAAGTTATACATCAAAGTGGGAAATTGAATATAGCCGATTCACTTTCCAGATTATGTAAAATTGGGGGAGGTGAGACTTTTGACAAAGAAGCTGAATTTCATGTACTCAGAATAGTTGAAGAGGTCGTGCCTATAGCTCTTACAATTTCAGATATTGTTCAGAAAACAGAACAGGATCCAGACCTAAGATAAAAGCCATTGAACTTACACAATCTGGGAGATGGATGATGGAGACGTCGAGTCCATATTTTGCATTTCGCATGGAGTTATCTACATTGGGTAAAAATCTTAATCACTTCGAAACAGAGTTTTGGAATTAGCACACGAAGGGCATCTGAGAGAAACAGTAATGAAACGCTGAGTGCGCGAAAAGGACTCGTGGCCTCGAGTAGATAAAGATGTTGAAAATATTGTAAAAAAATGTACAATATTTTCATGGCTGGCTTTGTTTAGCTGTTGATCTACTAGGACCATTGCCTTTACCATCAACTTCAAATATTGGTGCTAATACTATTTGCTCTATACTGAAATTAAGTATTTAAAGAGTATAACTTCATCTACCATTATCGATTGTTTAGAAGAAGTATTCAGTCGATTAGGATACCCAGAATCAATTACTGCAGATAATGGTCGTCAATTTGTTAGCACGGAATTCAAAACATTCTGTAATATGAACAATATTGTTCTAATAACCTCACCACCTTACTGGCCGCAAGCAAATGGTGAATTAGAGAACATGAATTTACTTTTCTTTTTAATTAAATTAAATCAGGGAAGCCGGTAGACGGCTCCAGTGTTTTTGATTCAAGTTAAATAATTTTCATAAAATTAAATTGGGGTTTTAATAATTAAAATAGGGAATATCATTATCACCAACATTACGGCACCCACTGGAGTCGTATAAGGGTAGACAAATTATGAGTCGAAAACAGCAAGTTGACTGTGAGTAGGACTTACACTGAGTTTACACTCTCTCTTCCTGATTCGTAAGCAGAAAAACTTGTAAACAGTATTTAAGTTGTTATGATTTTGTTACTAAGTTATAGGAACTAACCAAAAGTAGATTTATTACATGTTTTGTAAAAACGGTAGTTGCTTTGTTCCCCAGTTTATAAAAACAATTGCAGCTCTACTATTACAGTCCCAGGAACTATTAGGTTCCCCCCTCTGATAGTGTTTTGATCTCAGGAAGGTCAACCTCTACTCTTAATGAGCTTAAAAAACGCATTTGTGATTATGTGCTACTAAAATATTAGTACATCATTTTTGATAATATTTGTAAGCTATTTTGTAAACATTGTTTTTTGGCTCAATAAACTATATTATTATTATTATTATTAAAACTAGCAGACACATAGGTCACTAAACACATAATAAATTAATGTTGTTTTTCAAGTAAGCATAATTTAATTAAGTTATAAATAAACATTAAATTTCTAAAGACGAAAACACGAAGAGCAATTTCCATGCTAAATAATACACCATGGAATAAAAATATACACACAAATAACAAAAAACTAATATACAACTCAATAGTGAAAAGCATAAAAACATACAGCTCTGAAATATGGCCGCTAAAAGAAAAAACACTCAAAGCTACAGAAATCGACTACTGGAGGAGTGGGAGACAGAATACCAAACGACCCAATAAGACATAGCATGGACATAAAACACGACATTATCGATGACATTAGAACCCAGCAGGTGATATGGTTGGACACGTACAGAGAATGCCACAACACCGAATCCTAGATTGGAACCCCCAAGGAAGAAGGAAAAGAAGAAGACCACGCAAGAGCTGGAGAGAGGGAATTGATAGTGATGTTCGGGAAAGGGGCCTGGAAGAGGACATGTGGCGAGATAGAGAGAGGTGGAGATTTGGAATCGGAAGACGTATTTGAAACGGTTTGAAATCAAATACGCTAAGGAACAATTTATGTCGTACAAGTTTTAATTTTTTAGGACACTCTATATAGTTAAAATTTATAAAGAAATATAGTACATCTTCGAATCTATCACTTTCGGGTAGAAACTTTTCTTCTTAAACTAAAAATAAAACTTGTATTGGAGTGGTCTAAATTCAATCAATAACCCTGCACAGGGTGTCCCAATAAGCCGTGCACGTGGGGGTTCCTCGGAAACCATACGTAGTATGGCTACAAGAAATTTATTTTATTAGTAAATGTGGCCAAGAGAAAACACTGAAAATAATTTTCAGCTTTCTAAATCCACCGCTAGGGGTCGTTTCGATACCACTAAAATGAAAAAATTTCCAAAAACTGAAAATTTAAATGAAAAGGTATAGAAAAAATCTCATAAAAGCAAAATGCATTTGATTTTCTCAAGATATCTAAGATAAAAGTGCAATTTTTCTAAAAACCCCTCTATCGAAAAGACCGAAAACTATATGGAACATTGTTTTGGGACACTCTACAGGACAGAAAATGCTCTTTAAAATGTCGCAAAAACGAAGTTTTTACGATTAGCCGTTTTCGAGATACTCCATTCCTTTCAAAGCAAACTTTGGACTACTCCCACCACTTTATTTGAAGAGATAGAAAAAAAAGTTAAATAGAAAAATTCTTCGTAGAGAATAGGGGATTACTTTTATGAGATTTTTATTATACCTTTCAATTTACATTTTCAGACTTTTTGGACATTTTTCATTTTAGTAGCACGCCGCGTGCACGGCTTATTGGGACACCTTGTACAGGGTGGCCTAATGCGCTTGTTTTTTTCTTTGTTGTTAGTTGGGTTTACTGTCTCACCACACAAAAAAGGTTTGTTGGGAAAATAAGAAACTAAGTTGAAAATAACATTAACCTAAAAAAAAAAATCTATCAAAAAAATAAAAAACAAATTAACTAAACTTCTACTTTTTTAAATACGAGTCACCATACTTGTTATAGGTCATTTTAAAGAGAGAAAAATAATTTTTCTGATGAGGTAAAAATAAAATATGACTCGTATTTAAAAAAGTAGAAATTTAGTTCAGAACTCAAAAAATAGTGAATCTATAAAAGTATTGTTAACATAATCCGAATTTACGTAAAAAAAGTCCCTTAATAATGTAAAAACTAGACGTGAGTGTTGTTAATTTTATTATCTAGTAAAAGTGATACCTAGTAAGAGAATAACTAAAACGAAATCAAACTTTTGACCATTTGTATCTCCGAAATCATGGACTTTTGAACTGAGGTTAGTTGGGTTATATCGTCATTTTTCAACCTCAAGAATTTCTGGTAGCATTTTTTCCGCCCCTTTCAGGGACACCCTGTATAAGTGTGTTTTTGACCAAAACAGTGCTGAACTAAAAAAATGTCTCTTTTGAAAAATAACTGAATATACAACCTGACAGTTAATCAGAATTAATGAGGATGACCCATTTTAGTTGAAATGCAAAGCATGTAAAAATCAAAACAGTAATTTATGAGATAGGTTAAACGTTGAAATATAAACACTTAATATAAAAGTTTAAGCAAATATTGTATGCCTATTCTGACTGAAATTTTTTGCTTTTTGCATTCTACCATTTGGTCCTGAGATATGAACCTAATTTAGTTTATTTAGTGTCAACTTAGCCAACTGATAATATACATTGTGTTGTAGTGTTTAACGTGTTTATGTTTTATGTTGTATTATTTTAATTATACATAGTGTTGTTGGAGTTAATGTGACGTAGTGTGTTTTGCTTGTTGAAAGGAATCCATCATACATTTTAGACTTGGATATTGCGAGGTAAATTAATTAACAGATTTAAGAAAATAAGATAAACATTTTAATAAAACACATCCATTTATTTTCAGTATACAATATTTTATTAAATTTTGAGGACTTATATTAAAAAAACTGAATACTAAAAAAATTCTATTAAATTAATTTGTATGTTTGTATCTGAAAATAAGCGAATGCCATTTTACCAAGGCGTAGAAGGGCCACAGACGTTATTTTTCTTAAATTTTTACTTCAAACTCAGAAATTAACTAAATTCCGACTTCGAACTCGGAAATTAGTTAAATTCAGACTTCAAACTCGGAATTTAGTTGCAATGCTGTCAAACTGACAAATTCTACTATTTTGGTTCGAAGAGCGTTTTTGCAGTGTTGACAAATTAACAAATTCTACTACTTAAGATCAAAGAGTGTTTGCAATGTTGCCAAACTGACTAATTTTACTAATTTGGTTTGAAGAGTATATGCAATGTTAACAAACTGACAAATTCTACAATTTTGGTTTGAAGAGTGTTTCCAATCAGTCCAAACTGACAAGTTTAACTAATTTCTTTGAAGTGTGTTTGCTTGCAATGTTGCCAAATTAACAAACTCTCCTAATTTAGATCGAAGACTGTTTGCAATGTTGCCTAACTGACAAAATTTGGTAATTTGGTTCAAAAGTGTCCTTGCAATGTTATCAAACTAACAAATTCACAATTTTGGTTCGAAGAGTGTTTGTAATGTAACCAAACTGACTAATTTCTTCGAAGTGTGTTTGCAATGTTGCCAAAGTTAACAAATTTTACTAATTTGCTTCGAAGAATGTTTGCAATGTTGCCAAACTGAAAAATGTTGTCTTATTTGGTTTGAAGAGTTTTTGCAATGTGACAATGTAAATTCTGAGTTTGAAGTCGGAATTTAACTAAATTCCTAGTTCGAAGTCGGGATTTAATCGAAATTTAACTAAATTCCGAGTTCAAAGTCAGAATTTAACTAAATTCATAGTTCGAAGTACCATTTAGAGTCATTTAAAAATGTTCTAAACCTCTACTGAATAAAAAAATTGTTTAAATCGTTTCTAAGCGTTGAATAATTGACTAATAATAGGACGAAATTTATTAAATTAATTTTTCTAATTTTAACATATAAAGTGGCACTTTTCAAAACTGACAACAGTGACGTAATGTTCTACTAGTTACGAAAAGTAACACTTTTTGTAGTGATGAAATGGCCATTTCTTATAAATAAATACGACAATTTATTATCTTTTCTAACTTCTTTTTAACTCATTTAAACTCTGAAAATCAAAAATAAGTACAATTTATATCAAAAGGATCATAACAATTTAAAAAATCAATTATTGTAAATATTAATTACACAATTTGTACAGTTCGACAAGTTGATACCCGAATTTGTCTTGCTGTTGCTCGAATTTGTTGTTACAGCAAGTGATTTGGCACTACTTGTTTCACCAAGAATGCTAGCAGAAATGCTTTGTTTGTTTTCAATCGAGTTTTCAACAGATCCCTCGGCGACAGAGTTTGATTTCCATCCCCCATGTTGTTTTATTTTCAACAAATTGGCTCCAGAGTCTGCAAGAGAGGTAGCAAACGACCTTCGATAGCAATGTCCAGTGAATAATCCTGTATTGTTTTACAATTCAGTCAATACTATTAATACCTACTTGTTGTATACTGCATTTACCATGTAGGTAGTTAATAAAAAATCTGTTGTTCTTCAAATTTTTTGGTCGCATTTTAATGTATCTTCTTAGTATATCTACAAAACTGATTCCCTCAATACCTCCTTCCGTTATGACAAATTCACGTGATGTTTTTGTTTTTGTAATTCCAATGGAGTGTTCATCTATTACATCTTCATTCCGAAGAAACGTTAATTCCACCTTTCGACAAGCGCCTGCTACACCTACAATAAGGACCACCTGAAATATGGTGATTATATCGAAATTTTGTGTAATAATTTAGGCCTAGCTAACAGCCACTTGGAATCATCTGCTTCTTTTAAAAACTCCGACATGTTTTCTCTAGAAAACCATATTAGATTTCTTCTCCTTATACCCATCGCTGCATCTTTTTAAATACGCAATCAAACTGCAATAACCTCTATGCCTTTCTTCAGAGACAGCTCCGCTCTCAACATTGAACAAAGTGACCATAATGTTGTAAGATTTAAGATACCCCATTTCCTCGAAGTAAGCAAGCAAAACTTTTTCATTTATGTGTTTTATTTATTTATTTATTTATTTTATTTTTACACCTTTTTTGATTTAAGCCATATTTCAAATTTTTCGTAAGCTGTATCGTACAGCCACTTAGGTCTTTCGGGAATGAGAGTCAGCACAGCTTTTCTTGCAGCCTCTTCGATATCACTCGGTAATTCTGAATCTAAGTTGTTCATTTTTCAATTAAATTATCGCACCATTAAATATCTGTCGCAATTTCTCGCAATGTTTACAGCATAAACAATATTTGACGTGGCAAAATGTTGATATATTAACAATACACGCACAAGTCACCATGATTGGGAGGTAGGCATAGATGTTGGATGTGAAACTATAATTAACTTAGTTTGTACCACTGTTAACTATTTACAATCCAAAATTAGAATAAAATCATGTTAAAACACGTTTCGAAAATGTCTAATTGTGTAACTCATTCAAATTGCAGGAACTCGCTTTGCTCGTTCTGCAAACATTCATTCGTTACACAAAATCGCACTTTTCGTAACTGGTTATATAAATAGGTATTGATTAATATATTTACTTTAAATAGCTCTTATAAATCAATCACTCAAAACTTTAAAAATCACGTTTCTAAATTACAACATAATTTTGAACTAATTTGTTCAGATATTGTTGTGATGAAAGAAGTTATTTTTTCTGTTAAAATTAGATTTTTGCTTCAGATTTTTTAGAACAATATTAAAGTGAAACTGTAACAAACACGTTACATAAAATCGTCTGAATCAAATAACCGATAAAAAAAATATACATGGTGTTCCATTAAAAAAAAAATTAAAAAAGTTTGATCCGCCATATTTTTTTCAGACATCCTTTATATTCCTAATAAGCGGTGCTCTGCTAAGCATGTTTTGAAATAACTCGTATAGGCATTTTCTAAATCAAAACTAAAAGGTAAAAAGAAAAGTCCTTTGGGTGTTGTATAGAATAGCTAACCACAAAATTTGATGCAATTTGTTTTTTGGTTAAGTTACGTCCTATATAGGGTAATTCAAATTCGACCCTCACCATTGGGATCTTGGAAACTATAAAAGTTTAACTGTTATTGATCGTTTCACACGTTGGCCAGAAGCTATTCCAATTAAGGACATCACTGCTTTTTACACTCATTGGATTTCACGTTTTGGAGCTCCTGTCACCATCACCACCGACCGAGGATCGCAATTTGAATTGCAAATTTGTACAGCTTTAACCAATTTAATAGATTCCAAGAGGATTCGAACAACAGCTTACCACCCGGCTGCCAATGGAATGGAGGAACGTTGGCATCGTTCTCTGAAAGCATCTATCATGGGCCATGGTTACAATGAATGGGTTGATGTTTTGCCCACCGTTCTTTTAGGACTCAGAACCAGTTTCAAGGAGGACCTAAAAAGCACAGCTGCGGAGATGGTGTATGGGACTACGTTACGACTTCCTGGAGAATTCTTCACAGATGTCGATATGCTCCCTGATCCTCAACCTTTTCTTGATAAATTTACACAGCACATGCTATTAATTCGTTCAATTCCTGCCGCTTATCATCATAAGAAAGCCGCTTTTCTTCACCAAGATTTGTTCACTTGTTCTCATGTTTTTCTTAGAGTTGATGCCGTGAAGAAACCCGTTTGTCAATTGGCAACACTGCTCATATTACATGCTAACACCGCATGGTACGATGGAAACACGGTTTGGTATACTTGTGTGTTTCACAATTTCACAAAAAACATTCCAAAATTAAACCAAAATTAGCCTAAGCCTTGTAGACGAAGAAATTCAGCACAAATGGATAGTGACCAAACCAATGTTATATTATAGCACTCAATAGAAATTGTAGAAATATTTTTATACGTCTAGTCAGTTTCAAAATATTTGAAATATTAAATATTGTCGCGTTTAGTGGTGCGTAGTGAGGGATGGTAGAGAAACAACTCTGGTTACAGGTAAGCCTTATTTATTATAAACGATGTAAAATAAACACTTAAGAGGGGTTATTCTTACCCCCAGAATAGAAGGGCCAACACGGCCGTAATTGCCGTTGAGCGCATGAGAGTTCGGGGAGGGTGAGTTTGGTTTTAGCCCTTCAGCTACACCGTAAAGGGGCACGCAAAGGTGTTCTTGTACGATGTGACCAAAAGACCAAGTGAACAACTGACAGGGTTAAGGGTTCTAACGGTCACTTCAAGTTGCGAGAGAACCCTTCTTTTTTCAGCCTGGGATCCTAAGAGGGTAGCGAGCCGACCCACCACTTCAAGTTAGGGAATGTTGCTCGCCGACCAACCCGGAGACCAGTGATTTTAGATGGCCAGCCTTGCTGAATAAATACTCGTCGATTGACCCAGATTCCTACCAGACTTGCTGACATAAACGATTATTCAGTGTATAGTACGATAGGTATGGTGAATGTTAATGTTGGAATCTGCGACATCTCCCTCCCCCAAAAAGTGTTCGCCCCGAACACTACTTATCCTAGTTTATGTTGTAATGCCTTATTCTATCAGAAGGTGTGGCCACTGCCTTTATTTGTAAAATAATATAACCTAAATTATACGCTCACTGATTCTTATTTATGACGATGCATCGTTCCTGGACAAGCGGCTGGGTGTTGACGTTGGCCCAAGTTGGACTTTGTTTGACTGGTACCCGAGCACCTGTTACTCAGTTCGCAGGTGGTGGTACCCTGCCATCTTACGGTTCGCTGGCTCATTTGCATGAAGTTACCAGCTAAGCTCGGGTAGTATGCTATGTTGTTCCCCGGAGAGTCCTTGTTTATGCTGCTAGAGGCGCTTGTGGTTTAGTGTGGTTTTTTGCCTGCCTGCAGAAATGAATGTTTGTCATATTTCGTAATGTTTAAACAATAATAATAAATGCCACTAAAATATAATTTCCCTTAGCTTGCACCCTACTTTCTACCTATTTTACCCTTTAAGCTATGTCCATATTTATTTGGTTCGTCGAGGAGTACTACGTGCGAAAAATGCAGTCTACCAGTAAGTTTTCAAATTTCCCACTCTTATGTGTTCAACTTCTCTTTCTTCTTTTCCTAGCTTATCAAGGGTTCCCCTGTAGTCCACGCCGTCTTAAGGGTCGGGTGATCTCTATGTTACAGAAAGTTCGTGCGGACTTGCCTAGGGTCTGTTGGTTGCCTGTGGGTTTTTGAGTCTGATGTTGAATTTGTCTTTCAGTGCTACACCGTGGAGGTCTATGTGTTCCGGGTTGCTCCGGGGGATTGGCCTCCCAGTCTGCCGACCGGTCATGTGACCCTGCGAGAGGGACCCTTTTGTGGGCAGCTTTGCCTGCTTACTTTTACTTCTCGACTTCGCCGCCCCGTTGTCCATGTGTATTACTAGCCTATAATTAAAAAAGATAAAAAAAACAGTATCCTATCTAGTGTATGTTATTTGCTTCATGTAAAATGGTTCCTTGGTCTATTGCCCGTCTAGAGGGCGCGCATTTTCTGACAGGTGTCGTTCCAATTGGTAGACCACGCCTTCAGTTAAAGCCTTTCCTAAATCTGATGACTCGTCGAGTTTTACCACTAAGTTCCTTGGGTTTCGATGGTAATTTTCCGATGCCACGCCTTCGGTTTGGGGGTTGTTTTGCCTTAACCCCTCAGTTTCGGTGTCTCGGTGAAGTGCTTTGAGTGCTCTGGAGGTAAAGTAATGCTTTATCAGACTGTATAATATTATTCCTATCACTATTCCACCGATTAGCCATGAAGGGTACCATACAGGGGGTGTTGCGTTTTTTCCCACGCTTTGTCTAAATTTTGCACAATGTCTCTTTCGGAGGTAAGGTTAAAATGTGGCAAATTGGTGGTCCAATTGCTGTTAAGGCATTCCGATAGGTTGTGAAAGGTGCGTAAAAAGGCTTGCTCATTAGATGGTTTTAACACAAATGTTTTTAGGTTCGTCCAGGCTGCTGGCAGTATGTGACCTATAGATACTGAGGTGTCCTCGTTTTTGCATGGAAACCTCTTCTGTATCACTACATCCTTCTCTACTATCAATTGGCATTGGCAGGGTAGGTTTATCTTTAATGCCCCAGGCAGATTTAACAGTTGTTCTCCAAGGGTAGTTGTATCTCTTGGGCATGAGACTGATGTATTGGGTCTAGGGTGAGTGATCAGGAATTCCTCTGAGCCTGTTTCGGAATTGATCATTGGTTTGACTGATGACAATGCATGGGGCAGTGTTCTGCTATGTCCTCCACCGTTGCTCCATGGAATAGCTTTCGTGCACATGAAGGCCCCTGTGTTTGATCTCCTGAGAACCTAGGTAGGTAACACAGTCGGTCTTGATATGGCTTGCATTCGTGCAGTGCTAAACCTGTTATTTCTTTTAGGGTTGTACTACCCTGATTTGTTGCTACTGCCATCATAAGCGGCGCGTGTTTTATTGTGCAGGTCTGACCCTGCCATGCAAATGGGTTTGTGAGGAGCTGGAACAGCTGCCAATCTCTATACCTGGTTACAGTTGGTACTTTGATGTGTACTATCAGCTGTCCCTCGGAAAAAGTACACTCGCTTATAGGTATGCGGAAGTAAGAGGCCAGTTCGGATACCGGTATGGCTAATTCATATTCACTTTTCCTTATTTCATTCCTGATATTTATTAGATCGTTTTTTAATGTCTCTGGCTGGATTAAAGACAGAGGTATCTGTTTCTGTCTACATTCTTGTATGGCCATTTGGCTACGCATCCTCCTGACTATCAGGATGATTCTTGTAGCCGTCCTCAAGTTGGTCTGCATATTAGCCTGTAAAAGCTCTGTTGACAATTCCTTGTTTATTTGCTCCCTTTCCTGTTCCCGTTTGATAAATTGTTCTACCATGTGAATTCTATCTTCTGTGGTTCTAATAGCCAAGTTTGTTTCTTCCTGACAACGTTTCTGTTCCGTTGACTGCGTGCTAATTAGTCTTAAAGTGTCGCTCATGGCGTCGTGTAGCGTGTTTATTTGTGCCTCTAGCCTGCTTTCGTCCATAGTCATTGAGTCCAATTTTTCCTGGGTGGCTACCCCACAACAGTAATTTAACCCGTCTGCGATAAAGCCCAGTGACAGTGTTCTTTTTTGACAATTTGCCCTTTTGGTCGTGGTCCAGTTTGGGTTCCATGCCACTTTATACGTGTCCATTTCCCTGTCTATTGCTTTTTCCAGCTCCTCCAAGTGTTTTCTTGCCCTGCAGTAGATGTTCTGACTGTCTTTTGTGCAAATCCCTGACTGGAGTGCTCTTGGTTCTGGGTCTAATTTAGGTTCTGACCACGGGATTACGTATGTCATGGGGATAGTACCTTCGTAAATGATTGTGTCGGGTAAGGTTTTCCATGTGGCTCCGGCTGTGACTTCTACATGTTGTGCGCCTGATCTGGCCCTGTAATAGTTTTTTTTTATTTTAGCTTTTATGTCAATAGGGGCCCTGGCCGACCTGCGCCAGTTATTGTTCCCCCACCATGTTTTCCTCTTCTGAGCTATCTTCTGACGCGTCCCCCAGCGTCCATTCGTCGTAAAAGGGCAAGATCATCCTAGTAGCAATTTCTCACTTTTACCCACTTTTCTAATTGGGATGAAAATTTTGACCCTGTCGCCTACTTCAAATTCCCCTTCTCTGTGTTTGCCGTCATAAATGCCCTTGTCTTTGTCCTGTTTCTTGTGGATATTATCTACTGCTGTTGCCCTTAGAAGTAGTGCCTTTTCTCTCAATTTATGGGAGTTCAAGTCATCATTACTGTCCAGTAAAGATGCGTCCAGCGGCAGTGTGGGATCTCTAGCAAACACCAGTTGAAATGGACTGAACTGCGTTGTTTCATGTTTTGCTGTGTTGTAAGCAAAGATGACGAAAGGCAAGTATGATCACCAGTCTGTTTGATCAGAGCTGCAGTAGAGTGACAACATGTCAGCCAGTGTTTTTTCAGCCGTTCTGTAAGGCCGTTGCAGGATGGATGGTAGGCAGTTGTAAAGGTACTCCTCATCCCCATGATTTGCTGCAACTCCTGTACTATTTCCGACTGAAAAACTTTTCCTCTATCGCTGAGGATGCTCCTGCTGTATCAGTATTACTTTTTCTAGCAGAAATTTTGCCACGGGACCTGCTTTTCCATTGGGTAGGGCTGCTGTAATGGCATATCTGCTTGCATAATCCGTTACTACTATAATGGTGGTTTTCCCCTGGCTGCTTTTCCTGAATGGCCCCAGTAAGGCTATGCCTATTTGATCAAAAACCCGACCAACTTTTATGGGTTGAAGAAACCCTAGTGGTTTTCTGTTTGTGGGCCCCTTCCTTGCCTGACAATCCCTGCATCCTCTAATGTACCCGCGGACATCTTTAATCATAGAGTCCCAGTAATATTTAGGGACTAATCTGCTTCTCTTAATGCCCTTGGAATTACGAGTGCGTATTCCAATCCATCTTTCGTAGGGGTAGTTTTGAATAAAATGTCGTTTTCTAGTCTATAATTTTTTGCTTTTCTGCGTGTCAGTGCGTTAATACTGCTTTCTTCAGGATTGCGTATTGCAAGTTTCAAGTCCTGTAAATTCTTTTCTTGATCTTGCAAGTACCCCATATTAACTGTTGAGATGGTGAATGTTGGTACCTCGTCTAAGTCTTCTATGATGTACTCATCTGCACTACCCACTGGGTTCCGCGACAGGCAGTTTGCATCCTGATGTTTACTCCCTTTCTTGTACACTACAGTGTAATCGAATTCTGCTAGTTTGAGAGCCCAACGCGCCAACCTCCTTGAGTGATCCTTAATATTGTGAATCCAACATAAAGCGTGCTGCTCGGTCTATAGGGTGTTCTTGTCCGTCGTCGCTCTCCTGTAGTAGAATTGCCCCTATTCCTTCTGTGCAGACGTCTGTATGCATTGTGCAGCCAATGTTGGGGTTGTAATGTTTCAGGACTGGTGCTGAAGGGAGTTTTTCTTTTAGTACTTGAAATGCTTCTTCTTGTTCCCTACCCCAGCAGAATTTGTTCTTTCTTGTTGCCTCATGCAAGGGCCGAGCTAATACTGCGTAATTTTTAATAAACTTTCTATAAAAATTACATAATCCCAAAAAGCTTTGTAATTATTTTGTTTTCTTAGGGGTGGGAAATTGCTTAATTCCAGCTAACTTATCCTCTTCGGGGCTTATTCCTTCACTGCTTACAGAGAATCCTAGAATTCTTATCTTTTGCTGTAAATATTCGCACTTGCTTGGCTTAAGGGTTAAATGGGCTTCTCTCATTTTTTGAAACACTTTTCTTAATTTTGTGATGTGGTCATCTAGGTTTTCTGAGTAGATTATAATGTCATCTAGGTAGATTAGGATGTCTTTCCATTTCATGTGTTTGCATATCTTATCTGCTAATTGTTGGAAAGTTGCCGGTGCGTTGCACAGTCCGAAACTCAACACATTGAATTCGTATGACCCGTGTCCTTGTGCCGTAAATGCCGTGTATTGTTTTGATGACTCTTCGATTGGTATTTGCCAATACCCTAAAAACATATCCAAGGTGGTAAAGTACTTGGCATTTCCCAGATATGTAAGAATGTCGTCGATCTACGGTATTGGGTAGCAAGATTTTTTAGTCATGGGTTTATTGTTCTTTTGTAGTCTACGCAGAATCTGATGGAGCCATCTTTTTTCTTCACCAGTACAACTGGGCTTGCCCAGGGTGAATGGCACGGTCTTATTACGCCACACTCTAACATTTCTTGTATCTGTGCGTCAATGATTTCTCGCTCAGTTTGAGATACTCTGTAAGGGCGGCATTTGACTGGTTTATTATCCGTGACTTCTATTTTGTGCTCTATGAGTTGTGTTTTTCCCATGTACTTAGGCGATTTACAAAAAATGTCCTCATATTCGGTTAGCAAATTTTCCAGCTTCTTTTTGAATTCTTTTTCTGTGATGTGATCTAATTTATGGTCGTCTAGTGTCACTACGTCCTCTTCAGTTTTGTACGTTGTATAGAGGTGGCTTATGTCTTCATTTGTAGCTTCTAACCGTGTTATCATTGTGCCTTTGAAAATTACTCTATTTGTGGCTCCTACGTTTGTCAGATTTACCGTGATTTTTTCTCCGGACTGATCTAAGCTGCACAAGAGGTTATTGCGGACTAACCACCCTTCGTTTGGCACCATGAGTTTTTTGTCGTTTCCTGGGGGCTGAGGTTCAACTTTTACTGTTTTCTTTTCCCCTGGATTAAGGACGCAATCTTCAGACAATCTTATTTTTTCAGCCATGTTTTCTTCGTCTTTTACAAAGTACGGCAGGGCGTCCCATGAGCTGACTTTGCTCAGTTTGTGGGGTTTTGGCCGCGGGTTCTTATCTTTAGAGACCCATAACGTTAGGTTTGTGTCTTTAAACTCTTCGTAGAGTGTATTTTTAATTTCTGTCCAGTCGGTTCTGTTATTTGCGGCAGTCGATCTCGGAATGGCTATGTTAGAGATATCGTTCCGTACTGTCCATACTTTTAATTTAGTGCAGCAGTTTTTGAGTGTCTGGGCGGGCGTGCATTCGCCATTATTTCCTATTATTGCCATCTGTAAGACGTGCCTGTTTCCTTTCTGAAAGCTGGTCGTACTGCCTAAGCTTATTTTGCCTGTCTCTTTTTCCGCTAGGTAATTTCTAATGGCTTTTCCGACTCCTCTGTCTTTGCTTGGCGTTGTGGAGCACGTAAAGGCCCATGCAATGTTGCTCGGCAAGCTGAAAATTGATCCGGGCATTTCTCGGAAAACTTCTCTCCAGCTTCGTATGCTGCTTTCCTGTCTTGGCTCTAATTTAAGATTGTGGGTGCTTTTTATATTGGCAATTGGGTGCAGCTTGTGGGTGCTTTTCATATTCTGTCTTAGTGGTATAATCATGTTTTGTGTCAAGCTGAGCGTGTTCATTATTAAACATATGGAGGACTTCATTTCCCTTAAGAATTCCATCCCTAATATCAAAGGTTGGGGTGGGCCTGTCAATACTGTCGCTTTCACTTTCTTTTTTCTTATTTTGTTGCCCGTAAGTTCAAGAGATGCCCATGTCTCTCCTTGACTAGCTATTCTTTGTCCTCCTGCTGAGAGTAGTAAGGTAGGGTGTTGGCCACACTTGTACACCCCCTCTGTGAGGTGGTGGCTTATTATGTTTAACTCTGCACCTGTGTCGATAATTACTGGTACATAGTAACACCGCGTTGATGTGTAGAATTTTGCAGCACGTTGGGCCCTGAGTGGAGAGGGTGACAGGGCTTAGTTTTGTCACCCCCTGGCGTTTGGGTACTGCTGCCTGCTTCTGCAGACTGCAGCAAAGTGCCCTAGTTTCCCGCAGTAATAGCACGCGGGTTTATTGTCTCTAGTTCTTGTGGAGACTTAGCGCCTTTCTGGCGGGGGCGTGCGCCTTGTATCGTACGTCCTTCTGGGTGGTGGCGGGGTTCTTTCTCGATAGGGGCGGTTTACTTCGTAGCTTTATTGTTGCCTGGGGGCCGAGTTGTACTCGACTTGGCGCTGGGGTCTAAATGCTGGTGGCGGGGTGGTTTCTACAGGAGCGTTGTCTATTGTAATGCACAGCATTTTTATTTCATCCAAGTTTCGAGGGGCCTGGTTGGGAAAATGTGTGAGCCAGTAGTATCTTGCACTAGATTCGTCCCTTAGGCCATTTTGGAAAATTTCTTGGAACTCGTCAAGGTCTACCACTTGTCTGTACTCTTCGTATAGGACCCTTAAGTCGTAAAAATAGTTCTTTGTTGATTCCATGGGCCCTTGTTTCCTTTCCCGCACTTTTGAGAGTAGCCGGTAACTGCTGTTGCCGTCACTAAACTCGTTTCTGAAGGCCTGGCAAATATGATGCCAGTTGCTGTCGGGGTTAGTTTCTTTATATTCCCTGTACCATATGTTTGCAACCCCCTGCAAGAAGGAGTGAAAGTACAGTATCTTTAGGGCATCATTCCAGTTATTAGCTACCGCTGTTCGATCGTAGGTGGCTATGAATACTGGAGCTGAATCCGTACAGGGGTTGAAAGTTGGGGGGCTGATGAACTGTGGTAGTGCGGGCGGTTTTTCTCCCGTTTCCACAGTGGAGATAGTAACGTCTGCCATGGCGTGGGTGCCTGCCACTATTTCCCTTCTACTTTCTGATCTCTCTGATTGTGCTTGTGCTGGCGGGGGTGAGTTATTCTCTCTTATTGTTACTTCGAGTTCGTTTTCAATATCTTCGTTGCTTACTTTCTTTTGAACTAGTGCTGTCTCTTTCTGTTTCACTACAATGAGCGTGATGTATTCAGGTAGACCCTCTGGCTCTTGTCTTCGTGTATCCCCCACACTCGAGCTTCTATGTTTCGGTTCAAACGGGCTGTCTGGCTTTATTGACCTTAGGTTGTATTTCCCTCTATTCATTCCTTTTTTTTTCCCCTTCGCCTTCAGTGGCTTGGGTTGCGAGGGTGTGTCTACCAATATGACGATTAATAGACGGGGATTGAACGGAGCGCCTCCACCATGTCGCGTTTAGGGGTGCGTAGTGAGGGATGGTAGAGAAACAACTCTGGTTACAGGTAAGCCTTATTTATTATAAACGATGTAAACACTTAAGAGGGGTTATTCTTACCCCCAGAATAGAAGGGCCAACACGGCCGTAATTGCCGTTGAGCGCATGAGAGTTCGGGGAGGGTGAGTTTGGTTTTAGCCCTTCAGCTACACCGTAAAGAGGCACGCAAAGGTGTTCTTGTACGATGTGACCAAAAGACCAAGTGAACAACTGACAGGGTTAAGGGTTCTAACGGTCACTTCAAGTTGCGAGAGAACCCTTCTCTTTTCAGCCTGGGATCCTAAGAGGGTAGCGAGCCGACCCACCACTTCAAGTTAGGGAATGTTGCTCGCCGACCAACCCGGAGACCAGTGATTTTAGATGGCCAGCCTTGCTGAATAAATACTCGTCGATTGACCCAGATTCCTACCAGACTTGCTGACATAAACGATTATTCAGTGTATAGTACGATAGGTATGGTGAATGTTAATGTTGGAATCTGCGACAATATGACTGACATTTCCACTCATGTACAAAAAATGCCATATACGTCATCAAAACACGGTTTGCTATCGGCTAATAAGGAAGGAAGAGAGTTTGCTAGCGGATAAAAAAATCGGATAAATTTTGCTGTTGATTTCATCGTTTCCACGGATTTTCACTACACTTCTATTGTTGCAATGTCTCACCTTGAGATTTTTGCTGGCACTGTCAATTTTGATTTTGGTTCGTATTATCTTGGTTATGGCCCGCTTCGGATGGAGTTTTACTGCAGAAAATCAAAAGAACCAGAAAAATGTATTTCTGCCAGTACAAGGCAGTAGCAGTCTTATTATATTATTGATTATATTCATAGAATTGTCTTATCAAATTCCATTCGAGCTCAGATTTTCAACAGGATAGATTTTTCGCTTGTCTTCTCATACTTTCTTTATGGTACAAAACTCGACCTGTTTGGCAAAATCACTCGAAGCTACGCTCTCGTGATTTAGTTACAACACGTCTCGTGCAGTTACACCAAAAAGAAAGTGTTCTAAGACAAGCACAAAAATTATCCGGCTAAATCTGAGCTCTTATGGTATTGCCCCCGATAAATTTTCCTACTTTTTTAACACCCAGTTTCTTTTTCAGAAACATTTTGCGATCTACAATTTCTTCGTGATTGATGATGAAGCAATAACCGAACACTGCAAAAGTTTGACGTGAGTAATTTGTTTTGACCATAATAACGAAGAAAAATTCCACCAACACCAACCAACCTGCAAGTATTCCTGCGAGCGGTGTCACCAACAACTTGACACTATACTAGCAATTGGAATCCACGTCATTGCACGCAATGGACGATGAACCAAAGCCCGACAAGTGCGCAGAGGAGCACCAAAAAGGTCCTCATAGTGAAACTGTTGTATCCCCTCAATTATCCGACGCCACTTGTGACACAGATTGTCTTCAGACTGGAAGAAAATATTATTGCAAGTACTGTAATAAACATTTTCGTTCCCAATCTGCCATCAACGATCATTTGAAAACTGATGTAGAAGGTGAACAATACGGTTGCTATCAATGTGGAGAAGTTTTCTCAAGTAAATTTTTTCTTATACAACACGTTACAAGAGAGAGTAACACCGGAGAAAAACCATATAAATGCAAAGTTTGTGGCAGAAGTTTTGCAAGAATATCTGCTTTAACTGAATGTAAGCGGAGTCACACCGGAGAAAAACCATATAAATGTCCCTTTTGTGACCAAAGTTTCTCGGTCAGACCTTCGCTACTTGAACATATCGCGAGTCACCCCGGAGAAAAACCATATAAATGCAAAGTTTGCCAAGAAGGTTTTTCGGCAAAATCTGATTTAGCTGAACATAAGAAAAGTCACCCCGGTAAAAAACCATATAAATGCAACATTTGTGACAATATTGTTGCGGGAAGATATGCTTTAGCTGAACATAAAATGAGACACATCGGTGTGTCATTTAAATGCGAAGTTTGTCATAAAAGTTTTCCGCGGAAATCTAATTTAACTAGACATATGAAGATTCACACCGGGGAAAAACCACATAAGTGCGACATTTGTGACAAACGTTTCTCGCACAGATCGAGTTTAACTAGACATACCAGGACTCATACCAGATAAAAATCACATACATGCAACGTTTGTGAAAAAAGTTTCTTAAAAAAATCTGTTTTAATTAAAGGATAATAGGATTTACCCTAAAAATTATGGAATTACTGTGACGAAGCATCTACGCAAAAATACAGGGCCTTGCTCAAATGCAAACTTGTGTGTAAGTATGGAAATCTCGAAAACTGTAAGAGATATAGAGTTTGTATAAATATGGAAAAATTAAGCATTTTTGAACTTCATATTATGTTGTCTTAAATATTGAACCATGTCTGTCACTTTTGGAACTCGTTCTGGAGAAATCCGAAAAAAACCGAAATTTTAAAAAATAGTATGTATTTTATTTTTTATTTATTTAATAAAATAACTGAAAATTAATGACGCTTTATCATTGCCACTTTTTTCCACAACAATGTGGTTTTATTTCTGCAAATTCAGAAATTGCGACGTTGTGGAACAGGAAAAGTGGTAATGGTAAAGTTTCGTTTAAAATCAGTTATCTGATTAACAAATACATAATTTAAAAAATCAAAACTAATTACCATTATTTCGTTTTTTGTTTGGATATTCCCGAAAGTGATCCCAGATACAATAATAGGAATTTTTGAAAGTTTAAAACGGCACATTATTAAATACCATTTTGCCATAATTTACCCAACCTCTTACTGTTTTCGAGATTTGCATACTCTATCAAGAATTTGTGGCACCCTGTATAACTTACGTCAGCATGCCATATTGATAATAAAACAGAGATTTTAATAACATTGTCAGTGAATATTGAGGCTTATTAATTTTGTAAAGCGATTTTCATCCAACAACAAAAACTTCTTTACTCCTTAACTTTTGACAAATACTTTTCATGGGAATAATAAATTAAGACTTTGGTCTGCGTGAACCTTTCATTAGTGAAGTTAACGGAATGCATTGCTCTACTTTCTGGGATATATAACCCTTACTGTAGAAACACAAAGTCTAAATGCTACGGTTATTTGCTAAAAATACTGTTGATAAATAAAAAACTCTGATGCAATAATTTTTGCTTTACTTCTCTCACAGCAGCCAAACGGATAAAAGAACCTCCGGAATATCGTTCAAAAATGGATATTAAAGCAGCCACAAACTGCTGACTTTTTTTGCCTAAAGCCATGGTCATCAACATAACCACAACACTCACTCTTGAAACACCACAATAATAATAACTTAATATTGTCACGTTAAGGGGTAGCTCAGAGGGAAGAATACTCGGTCCATAGATAACTCGCTTTATTGTACTAAAACATACAGAGGGCGTGGAGGGCACACGCTCTATCGGGGATGAATGAACCCTAGACTCTTATCCTATTAACACGGATGTGACATCTCCCCCTTCCAAGAAGTGTTCGCCTCGAACACTAAAAGCAAAACTTATACCTAAAGTCTACATATGCCAACTTTAACCTTAAATGCTATAGGGTGAAGGACTGTGGTGAAACAAGTCTATTTGTTCACCAGATTACAATATGTTAGCTTAATATAGTCCTATTATTTATTTAAAACATCACAAATTTTACATTGGGCTACCTTTCAACCTTGCTGTTGCGTCTATCGTATGGCCTTCCTTATTAAGCAAAATTCACGTAAATTGCTCATTGTACTCTTCTTTGGCACCATCATCTAAGTGGAAACGCTTCACCTAGGCTTCATCTCATCATAGTGCCTTCTCTTGGCACTGTATTCTCTAAGCGGCAAACTTCATCACTTAGCTTCACTTCTTCATACTGTGTCTATTTGCGTGCTCCTTTAGCACACCTATCATTGGACATGTTTATTTCTTCCTAATTAACATGAGCCCATTTGGAGATGCTTCTTCAGCTCGACTTATTAAAGACTGCGGGTGCACGTAGAACCGTCGTGGCGGGACCCATCTGAAGATGTCGGCTTCTCCAATACATAAGGCTAATTCGCTTTTCAACAAGGCTGTAGCAGTTGATCGATAGACGGAACATGATTGTCAGGTGGACCCTAAAAAAAAGTAAAATAATGTCACGAATGGAAAATCCATTAATTCAAAAGATGGACTTATTGACTTAAAAACATAAGAATATTCGAGGATTGCGAAATATTAAGCGCACGAGGCAAGGTCGCACCATGATGCACTGAGTGCATCATATCGGTGATGAGTCACCACCACCTGCTTTGCAGGAATATGAAAAACAGGCGACGAACAATAACAAACTACGTCAGCCGATGAATCGAGTATAAAACACGCCGATTGCAGCAGTGTAGGAAGAGTGTGAACCAATCGACAGTAGTGCGACCAGCTGAACCAGGAAGTCGAGATGTCGACTCTCCTCGGAAAAGAAGATCAAGTTAAGTAGTCCATTCTCCAAAATTGTTCCAACACGAAAGTGACCAAGCCAGCCGCCAGAAAAGTCCTTAGCTTATGAATTCATGTAAGTACAATTGTTAAATTGTCAACTTTTAGTGTGTTTATGGCTGTATTGTACCGATCCATTTATAAATGTTTGGTTAATAGATTTAAGTGTCTAATAGAAAACTCAGTGTTTGATTCCATCCTTAAAACTGAGATCCCGGCGCGACGTTTAACGTCGTGAGTCAGTTTAATTGATGAACCCAGAAGGGCTCATAAATTAAACGTGACAATAAGATTCCAATTATTACTTTGGTTACCTTTCATCTCTTTAAAACATAAATAAAACCATTATGTATACCAGTACAATTTGTTGTTGTAACCTAAAACTTCATAATTGCACGAATTTGCTAGGTCATCACATACCTACACCTAGGCCAGGGACCGCGACACTGGCCTAGAACTCAAGTCACTGATTGTTAAATTAATTATGTATGTACACGCTTACTTTACAAAAACCTAATTACCCATGATTATTTAATTTTTTTTTTAGGCGTCCTACAGGCCCGACGTCCGACATTGCCCTACTCAGTTCAAGCAACTGTGGACCTGCAGGCTAGCTCTTCAAAACTCACTTGTTTCTTCATGTCGCTATGTCTCTCCTCTTTTTGTGTTATCACTTTTTCCTTTTGAGGTATCTTTCGACGTACTCCTGGTACCTTTTTGGCCCTTGTCATAGCGTATCTTCTACACTCGAGCTTCTGTACCCTTTTTCTCTGTGCTCTTATTTAGCGTGAGTCTGCGAGGAAGTGTCTGCCAATGTGAGAATTAGCAGACGGGGATACAACGAGGCGCCTCCACCATGACACGTTAAAGGGGTAGCCTAGAAGGAAGAATACTCGGTCCATAGATAACTCGCTTTATTGTACTAAAACATACAGAGGGCGTGGAGGGCGAACGCTTTAGCGGGAAATGAATGAACCCTAGACTTTTGTCCGAGGGCATTCACCGAGCCCCTAAAGACGTTGTGGTACTAGCAAAGGGAGGTAAGTAGGTACGGCAACTCTTGCTGCACGCCCACACTATTTCCTTTGCTATGGCTGATACTCAGGTGTGGCACTTGGTCACCTAATGCTCTACGTTTCGTTACACAAGAGGCGTACCCAGACTAACCCACAGATCAGTCAGTGACCTCCCTTTGGGAAGACCCCAGAGTTCGGTGATTTAGTTGAGCTACGCTGCATTTTTTTACATTCGTCAGCGACCTTATTATGCTAACCTTGCTGACTATGCTGGTTACTGGGTGTGCACCGTAACTATTAACACGGGAGTGACAATATTATTATGTATACAGACACTCATTAACGCACTAATTAACTATTAACTACTCCAATAAATAATCCCTAGTAAGATATAATATTCTTAAGATGTTAAAAGTTGTCAATCAAGTCATCACATCAAAAACAAAAACAGCAAACTGGCACTGGCTAAATTGATATTGTCACGAAGGAAATAAATCAAATATTTCACTGGAACGGAAACATTAAAAAATGTGGAATTTATATTACTTGAGCGGAAACATTAAAATTGTGGAATGCGGTCAGAGTGCAACTGCACTTATGATGCAATTGCTGAGTTGCGAAATATGCGGAATATTTCCAAGTACCGAGGGTCGAAAAGTCGTCACGAGTTGTCGGCTAGAGGAGACCAGGTCTGGGAATTTTTGATTGGTGGAACCAGTGTCTGGAATGCTATAAAAAGGAAGTTATACCCTAGAGAGGAGTTCATTCCAGTCAGTCCAGTTTTGCTGTGCACCACGTCGGAGAAGGCAGTACCTAGCCAGAAGATTCCGCTCACGCCACAGAATGTAGTCGTCCTGAATTCTGCAACCCGCACCGGGTTTACAAATTAATTAAATGGTAAACCGTATCTTAAACTATAATAAATCGCGAGTGCCAAACCCTCCAGGAAGCTGCCCTCATAATTGTTTAACAAATGTAAGTATAGATTTATTATTGTAATATTTTGTGCATGTAAAAGGTATTGTTTAAAGTGTTACTTTGGGAATTATGTTTGAAGGTTTTATTCCGATTCACTAAGTTGATAAACCAACCATTTTGTTAATTAGTTTTAAATGTTATTTAGTTATTAAATTATATTTTCCTACCAAGTGGTTTGATTCTACCTCTGAAACAAGATCTCGGTAAAGGCGTTTATTAAAGTAATAAACGCACGTCTCGTTTAACTTGTTGGGCCAAAAGGGCTTTACAATTTAAACATGACAATATCGAAAAGGTCATGTTTGTATCAGATCTGCGCTCGTTCAGTAAGCGCGTAACGGATAAGTAGGCAATTGCCACCGGATAAACTGATATTGATTCACAAACAAATAGACCAATCACAGACAGTTTTCAGAGTGCGATATGAAATAGACCAATTACAGACACTTCCCAGCGTGCGTAATGAAATTGAGCAACTGCAGCTCATATTTAATCAGCGAAGGTGGCCGCGCTATTTATTAATTGTCAAAATATGTCAAATTTGATTAAGTATTTAGTTTTGAGTTTTTCATGTTTGGCCATATAATCTTTTGAGACAATACCTTATCTAATACTTCTTAATCTTCATTATATTAAATCTACATGATTTAGGCTTGTCCTTTAATTATATTATAATTAAGTGTTTTTTATTTATGTTTTATTATGTATATGTGTTATAACAATCATATAAATTGAGTCAGTTCATGTATTAAGCTAATTTTTGTGAGCTAAATTGTGATATGTATTCTACACCCTCAGTGTAACCACTATGTAAACAGGAATAATAAAAATTTTAGAGTCCTGAGGATGACCACCAACAGTGGTCGAAACGTCGACTCGTGGTAGACAATAAACGTCTGCTTTTTTCTGGCCTAATCCAACCATTACCACTTAAGAAAAAATACCTTACAGAGGCTACTACCAACCAACTACACAAAAAACAAAACAAATTTGGAGATTTTACGACAACGGATACATTCCTCAACAATATGGGATTCCTTAACAACATCAAATCAAATTTTGGATCGCAAACCTACAATAATTTGAACACCTGGATTAACATCAACAGAAAATTGGCTCACTTTCGAAACCATAAAAAATTTTTGTTACAGTGCAGGCAGAGACAGGTAACACCGAAACATTTGTTGAATAGTGTCACGTGTGTTCAGTATCTATTAGTGGACGAAAATCCCTTTAAGTCGCGATGTGCAAATCTTTTAAAATCTTTTCAAGCTAAATGCTTAAACTTAGAGATATCATTCACTCACTGGAAAATAAAACATTTAGAGCGAGAACAGACTAGGTGCATCACAGAAACTAAGAATGTGCTGCCAAGCGACATATTTTCGACCTTTTCGTTATCACAAGACACATGTTACAAAAAGATATTTAATAAAATAAAACGCTCTCAAACTCAAAAACTAAAGTCCTTAATTAACACTCAAATCAAATTTAATTCTAGTGTAAAAACGAATGAAAAAGATAAGTGGTTTGTTAACATTACAAATGAAATTATTCCGTCGAATGTTCAGGACATACTCTCACTAGGAGAAAAATTCAACTTACCTTACCAAAAAAAATCGCTACCTATCGATCAAATGATAATAGACGTTGAATACATTATAGAAAGCTGTACTGAGGAAATTCAAGTTCAAAAAAGAAACAAATTTGTCAACACGCTTACGAACCATCTTAACAAGCTAAGTAATTCAAGACATCTTAACACTCAAACTTTTCTACTCAACAAATCAGTTAAAGATACCAAAACGTTTTTAAAACAAAACTCAGAGATCATTATTGTCCGAGCTGATAAAGGCAATGCGACAGTCGCAATGACAAGGTCAGATTATTTAAGAAAAAGCTACACACTTTTAGCAGACACAGAGACGTACAAATTAATTACCAAAGATCCTACACAAACCATACAAAACAAACTTAATAAAACTATTGAATCTTACATTAAATTATCGATCCTCACAAAAGAAACAGGCTTAAAACTTAAATGCTCTAATGGGGTATTTCCAAAAATGTACTTTCAACCAAAGATCCACAAAGACGATGTTCCATTAAGACCTATTGTCAGTTATGTCGGTTCGCCGCTCTATAATTTAAGCAAATATCTGGCTACATTATTAAAACATGCTTATGTGATTGATGACACCCACACAAGGAACTCGTTTGAATTTGTAACATTTATTCAAAACTTTAAAGTTCCCGACAACTACGTTCTACTCTCACTAGACGTTATCTCCCTATTTACCAATATTCCAACCGATCTTACCACTGATATAATCAAAGAAAAATGGCATCTGATACAAGATAACACAAAATTATCTAAAGAACAATTTTTGGAACTACTGAACTTTACATTTAAAAATAGCTACTTCAACTTTGAAAACAAGTTTTACAACCAGATCTATGGTCTAGGTATGGGCAACTGTCTGTCTCCTATCTGTTCAGACATAGTTATGGCGAAACTACAAGAAAATTGCATAAAAAAGTTACCATTTCAGCTGCCCTTTTTCAAAAGGTATGTTGATGACATCATTACTTGTGCGCCTTTAGACCAATTACAAACGTTGCTAGAAACCTTCAATGCCTTCCATCCAAAGCTCCAATTTACAATAGAAAAAGAGAAAAACAACTCCATTCCATTTTTAGACATTTTACTAATTAGAACAGATAACACTATTATTACAGATTGGTATCATAAACCAACCTTTTCAGAAAGGTTTTTAAATTTCCATTCACAACACCCTTTCCAACATAAAGCTAATATAATAAAAAACCTACAAAATAGAGCAATTAAACTTTCCCATCCAAACTTTCACACAAAGAATTTAGAGAGTATTAAAATCTACTTAACTAAAAATTCATATCCTCAAAAATTAATAAATAAATTACTTAGGAAACAAACTACCAATAACTCAAGTGATCATTCCATTTGTAAATATTATAAAATACCATACATTAAAGGTCTCTCAGAAACTGTTTCTAGGTTGCTTGAATCAGACACTGTAAAAATCGCGTACAAACCTGAAAATACGTTAAAAAAATATTTTACACAGCTTAAAACTAAAACACCAATAGATTATCAAAGTAATGTGATTTATAAAATTCCGTGTCAAAATTGTAACTGTTGCTACATTGGCCAAACAGGTCGGTATTTACGAACACGGTTATTAGAACATCAAAGAAGTGTGCGACCTCAAAACCTCTTACAGTCAAAACAAAAGACCGCTTTGGCAGAACACTCAGAAACGCTCGCTCATACATTTGATTTTACAAACACAAAGATTATTGGAAAACAAAAAAATTTAAAAAAGAGATTGATACATGAAATGATTGCTATAAAAAAGGAGAGACATCATGTTAATAAAAAACAAGATATTGAAGGTTTAAATTCTTGCTATTTTAATATATTTCTTAAACATAAAACAATGATTTCCAATCAATGTCGACATCCACCTTAATCTAAGTTTACAGCTATGAAGGAGTAAATAAACACATTCCATTGACATGCAAAAATCCGGCATGCTGAGGTGATAAATAGGCAGTTAGACTCGAAGAAACATCGAAATAACCGAGTTAAATTGTGTTCAGAGCGTACAAGAAGTGAATCCCACTACACATTGCAAGCACGCTGATTACTGTAAAACAAAATAAATAGTACAGAATTGAATCTAGAACAAATAGTTCAATTTATAAATGTGTGCAATGATGGAGTTACATGTGTCCTACATTTTGAAGACCCTTACTAAGGCGTTTTAAACTACACGTAAGTTTTTGGTGTTGCCTGTCCCTGGTTTGTTCCTTTCTTTGTTTTTGTACTAAATCTACATGATTTAGGCTTGTCCTTTAATTATATTATAATTAAGTGTTTTTTATTTATGTTTTATTATGTATATGTGTTATAACAATCATATAAATTGAGTCAGTTCATGTATTAAGCTAATTTTTGTGAGCTAAATTGTGATATGTATTCTACACCCTCAGTGTAACCACTATGTAAACAGGAATAATAAAAATTTTAGAGTCCTGAGGATGACCACCAACAGTGGTCGAAACGTCGACTCGTGGTAGACAATAAACGTCTGCTTTTTTCTGGCCTAATCCAACCATTACCACTTAAAAAAAAAAAATTAAAAATAATGACTGAAACTCCCATTGAAAGTGATTTTATTGAGTCATTTATTGGTACACCGCCTAGCATTCGGGCAACGGCTGAAGAGACCTATATCTCCCTGTTGCCAGAAAAGTCCAAAGGAAAATATGAGCTAGCTTATCAAAAGTTTATGGATTGGTCCTAGCAAAACACTATCACAACCATATCTGAAAACGTAATGACTCCCTATACGAAAAAATTATCAAAAGAAATGAAACCTTCTACATTATGGACAACATATTCAATTGAAATACAAAAGTTATCCGGGCTTATAAGCCGTGGTCCAATGAAATTTCTTCCTGACGTTTCGTCCACATCTGCGCCGGACATTATCAAAGGCGATGATGTAACGGTCGAAGTGTTCTTCCGTACCTCTCGACGATGACTGACAGTTGGTTCAGTGATCAGAGTTCATTATTTTCCAAATATGGCGGATGATGCGGTTCCAGGCCCATCGGGGGTGAAAAGGCTTAAATATTCCTCAAATAAAGTGCAAACTTTGACTGTTGTTTGACTGCAAATATGGCATCAAAAGCGTCCTTTAATGTAGGTACAGGAAATAGCTGAGTCTATTAACAAAAATTATCCGCAGCTGACTTTCACTGAATTACAAGAAATGAAGTCAGAAAATGTTGTGATAACTGGCATTTGCTCTTCTTTACTGAAAGGCGTTGATAAGAAAAAAACTGCTTTACATTAAATAGTTATTTGTATACCTAGGCTGGGAAATGGTATTTTTTCGGCCGAAAGAAAGTTTGGCGTCCGAGGACAACAATCTTGAGGACGAAAAAATTATTTCACGGCCGACCTGTTCTGGTAACCCATCGAAATTGGTTACTTTGACTACACGCTCGAATACCGCAATAATTTCGCCTTTGTTGATTTTGACGTCGTGTAGAAAAATGTTTGCAACTCTTATTGGGACTTCACTTCCTCCATTTACAAGTGATTTCCCAATGAGGCATCTTCCTGGTCGGTCCGGGTTTCGTACAAGTCCAACACAGCTCCCAGAATTCTGCTCAAATTGTCCAATGATTATTTGCTCGGAATTGCCGCTTATTTTTACTGTCTGAGATGCCAAAACATTAATGGGTGACTTGGTTGACAGGATGAACTCTTCACCTCCAAACCTTAGGATATTTTTAGGATATTTTGCTCGTGATCAAAAGAAAATCCATGTTGACGAATCATGTCCATTCCCAGAATAAATTCATCTTCCCAAGGCAAATCTTGACTGTTATTTCTCCTAAAACCTCAGCCGATTCTCCAGTCACAGTGCGCAGGAGAATACTTCTTTGTAAAGGCTTAATTTGACTTTTATCCACAAGGTTTGACCGGATCAAAGATACTCAGGCACCGGTGTCCAAAGTAAAAGTAACGTTCATCTGCATCCACCTTTCCATCTACGTTCAGGCTTCCGATTGATCTACCCAACCGATGGAGATAATTCTGGGGGCTTTGTCTTCGCTAGTCAACATTCGCTCCGTAATGTTGACTAGTGGGTGTTTTCCTGGTCCCTCCTGGATGGTTGTACGTCCCTCGTTGAAGAGCGGGACGGTATCCTTACTCGACGATCTCGCTTAATGTGTCCCGTACGTCCGCATCGATAACACTCCACTATCGTGATGGGGCGTGATCGTTCTAACTGTGTGGACTGACCATTTCCTAATGCTGCCATTTGTTGCACTAATTGGCCGATCATTGATTTAATTTCATTTATTGATGTAGCAACATGATCGGCTGGCGGTACTCTCTCCTCTTGAATAGTCACGTCCCTGATCTTTGGCTTTAAGTCATTGCACGCAGCTTCTACTTCCACCGCTCGAACCAGTAATTCGCTACTGTTGCTGCCTTTAAACATCTTCAGCATTTTCTGTACCTCCGGATCTCGAATCCCTTCTACAAAATACTGTGCCACAAATTCTTCTTGGATTTCATCCGAGACGGCTGGGTAAGCCAGATGCACAAGGCGACCGAATTTCGACTTCAAACTCTTGTAAATTTTCACCGGTTTTCTGCTGCCTTGCCTTTAATTGTGTTTGATACACTCCTTTCCTACGCTGATCCCCATACCGTGGTTCTAATGCAGCTACTAATGCTTCATAGTTGCTTTGTTGGGCGATAGGCAGAGTCTGTAACAGCTCCAATGCAGGTCCTCGTAATGCCACCACCAGTGCTACAGCCATTTCCTCGTTACTCCATCCATTTGCATTTGCAGCGGCCTCAAATTGGAGTTGGTACGTTGCCCATGAAGTTTGACCGTCGTATGTGGGAGGCTTGATCTTGTTGACCCCGTTTCCGGTGATCACTGTAGAGCTGGCACCTCTGCCAATTTAACTCAACAACAAATAAATTTATTTACACTTCAAAAGACTCTGTACAATAATTAATTCAGCTACTAAAAACACTACTACAATTCCACAATTATTCTACTATTTAAACTTTACCGCGTTCCCAAATCCACTACTAGTCCACCGTCGAGACCGCTTCTTTTATATTCGGCAAACCACGTTCTACAATGACCGCAAATCGTCGAACATCGAAGATGCTTCTCGGTGTATCGCTTTCTAACTGTGGCCTAATCGAATCGAGTGCTCGTTCAGTAAGTATCGAGCATAGTAGGCCCAAACCGTAACAATATAATATGCCACATCACCGTAATTAGAAAAAATAGCCCATTTCAAAAATGCAAAAATTCATTATGGCGTCCATAAGAAAAATCAAAGTTTATGATGGTAACTAAAAACCGATATGTCGGAACTGAAATTTGATATTATCATGTTGTAGAGGAGGAAAAGTGACAATTTAAACTTCCTTGTATCTCTTCAAATAACCGAGTTCCCCATGGTGAGGCTCGTAAAACGGGCACCCTCTATATTATACCTAGAAAAGGATAATGGGTAAAATTCTAAAGAAAGAAATATCTAAATAATATCTATTTAATTATAGTGCTGTTTCCAAATGCAATATTGGTAGCATATACAAATTACCGAACTCTTCCCCAGAGGGAGATCACTGACTTATCTCTGGGTTAGTCTGGGTACGCCTATTGTGCAACGCAACGTGAAGCAGTAGGTAACCAAGTGCCACACCCGAGTATCAGCCCTAGCAAAGGAAATAGTGTGGGCGTGCAGCACGTACAGCAAGTTGACGCACCTACTTACCTCCCTTTGCTAGAACGATAACGTCTTTACGAGTCTAGGGTTCATTCATCCCCGATAAAGCGTCGCCCTCCGTGAACCTCCCTTCAACTCTGACGATTTCCCCACATCACGCTCTTCGCCATCTTGGCGATCTGGGAATAATTATTATACATGTTGTTTCATCTACTTAACTAAAGTGGGTTACCTGTGGAAACGTGAGTTTTTCTTCCTCTGGGCTACCCTTTAACGTGACAGTATGACCAAGTAAGTTGTATTTATTTTATGTCCTGTTAATTAATGTTTTGATAACACTTTTTCGTAGAAGAACACATAACTCTGGAAATCATTTATGAACAGTTAAGGAGTAAAGACATTTTTGTTAGCGGATTAAAATCATTATCTAAAGTGCTTCACAAAATTGGATTTAAGTGGTTAAGAGATTGCCCCCGCAGAGGATTAATGGAACTTTCTGATATAGCTTTTAAAATAATTCAATTCTTACGCAGGTATGTAGAAATAAAGCAACAAAATGTCTATCAATTTGTTTTTACAGATGATGGATATTCCAAAATGGGACCCTAGGCCATTCCTGGTAGGATAAAAGCAAACATAGTGTGAGGAGCACCAGAGTAGATGGCAAAAGGTTAGCTAGAAGCAAAACCCTTCAAGTCAAAATTAAACTAAATTTTTTTTTTAGAAAATGCTTATCTTTTCGTTTTTCATTTTGCATGATAATACTAATCTTGATGCTTTTTGTCAGAATCCCATTTGGAAATTATGATTTATGTATTAGATGTTGAAACTAATGCTACTGGAACATTTAGATTCATTATTCTTCCTGCAGGTAATGAAAATGGATTTATTCCGGGTGCTGAGCTCATATTTGCTTCAAAGAGCCAGTCTGACGATTATCATGGTGAGATGAACCATGAAAATGTTCTAAAATGGTTTCAAGAACAATTGATTCCAAGTTTAACCCAGCCTTCCGCTATTGTTTTGGATAATGCACCCTACCACATCAAAAAAATTCCAAACAGCAGTTTGAATAAAGCAAGTAGTATTCAGGAATGGTTAAGAAGTGAGTTGAAGGTCAACTTTAACCCAGATGCCTTTAAAAATGAATTATTAGGACTGGTAAAGCGGTGAGATGTTGATAACCATTCATTCACCTGTTCAGTTGTTTAAATTAAGTAGTTATAGGAAACAACCTCAGAAGCTATACCTTATTGACCAGATAGCATAGCAACATGGCCATACGATTCTTCGTTTACCCCCATATCACTGCACATTCAATGCAGTTGAGCTGATATGGGGAGTGTCCAAAAACTGCTATAATATGCATATTGGCAGGGATGGCAGGTAAAATTTGTCTAAAGTCTCTATGACTAGTTTTACCAGCTCCGATGTTTCAGATCTATTGATATATGGAAGGAAGCTTTAACAACCGTGACATCAGCCGTATGGAAAAATAGTATTCGTCATACAGATGAAGAAATTATGAAATGGTACAATAGAGAGCAGGTTATGGACCGAGAAGAAATTCAGTCACTGATTATCTGTGTAGACCAACAGGATGATTCATTCAAGCAGTGAGGATAATTTTTCAGATTAATGTAACATTTGTTTTTTTATGTTTTTCGGTAAATTACACATGTATTTTAAAAATGTACGAGTTAAAATTTGCGTAAGAAAAAAAGAACAGATTTTTTTTGTTACTTACATCTACATAACTTTGATTGTTGGGATGATAATTGAGATGACACTGATTTAAAGAGAGACGCACTTGAAAAAAATTCAAACTAAAATAATTAGATATTAGATCTGCTCGTTAACATATTACTATATTGTACATTCAAGTTAAAATATTTATGTAATTATTACTTATTTGCAATTATTCAGATTTTTAAACCAATTATAAATAGTATAATAATTGTCAGTTCTAAGGTAATAACTTTTTATTAAAATATGAAATTGAAATAATTTCTTTGATTTTGCTTTTAGAGGCACAAGATAGTTTTAGCAATTTTCAAAAGGATTAGAAAATAAACCTGAATATTGACAAATAATGTTATTCAAAATTCTCTGTTCAAAAACTGCGTCAACGTCTAGAGAAGTAAATAGAAACAAAATTTATGTAAAATTTGGGTTTTAATAAAAAACCTGCTAGGAAATCCCCCTTACACAAATTTTTAGTAATTTATATCAAAAGACTTTGATGATATGATAAAAAATCAAGAACAAAATTTTACACCCTGTTTCTTTCTTAATATTTACTTTCGGTATAAGACAATTCAGCTAAATCGTATTATTTTGATATCAGAAATGTACTGCATCTCTATGTCTACAATAACAGTTAATCAGAATTAGTCATGATAACCCCTTTTAATTGGAATGCAAAGTATATAAAAATTAAAACAGTTTTTATGAAACAGGTTAAACGTCGAAATATAAACACCTAAAGTTAAAGCAAATATTGTATGCCTATACTGACTGAAATTTTTTGCTTTGTGCATTCTACCACTTGGGCCTCAGATGTTAATCTAATTTAGTTTATTTAGTGTCAACTTAGCCAACTGATAATATACATTGTGTTGTTCGGACAAATGTAGTGTTTAACGTGTTTATGTTGTATTATTTTAATTATACATAGTGTTGTTGGAGTTAATGTGACGTATATGTATATTGCTTGGTGAAAGCAGAGACCATCCATTGTAGAATTAGATATTGTAAGGTAAATTAGTTAAGAAAATTAAGATAAGGAAATTTTTTTTTCAGCGCCTGAAGAAGTCAGAATTAATATCAATTTATTTAATAGAGGCATTTATTTTAATGACCCATATAAGTCAATCACACAGTATTTTGAAAATCACGTTTCTATTATCTTAGAAATTAGGAAATAATTTTGAACAAATTTTTTCAGATATCGTATATATTATTTTCTTAGTTTTTTTGTCTTTTTTTTTAAAAACAGTATTAAAGAGAAACTCAAACACACATGTGAAATAAAATCGTCTGAATGTGCACTACATAACCGATAAAGATGATGTTCCATTAAAAATAATCTCAGTTTGATCTGCCATATTTTTTTGAGACTTCCTTTATATACCTAATAGGCGGTGCTCAAATTTTTTGGATGTATTTTCAATTTTATTTTCTAAATCAAAACTAAGGTAAAGAGAATAGTGAGATGAGAATATCTTAATTACTGCTGTTATTACTGCTTTTCTACAGAGTTGGGATGAAATTGTTTCTCTTTAGAGACTTTCAATCACTTCATTTCACCTATAATATTATCCTATCTTATACCTTTACTAACTCCACTATTATCCAAACCAAACAAACCTTATGTTAGTGAGACAAAGTGGTTTTTAGCATAGCGTATGGTAAAAGGTTCACCCACTCACACTCAATCTGTAGAACAATCACTGTTTATGTGGTAAGACCAGTTTTCTTTGCCACCTATTGTACCTAAGCTTTTCACTTGCAGATAATGTAGGTATACTGTATCTTGAACTGTGAATAAATAATTAATACAAACGTTCAGTGTACAAAGTTTTATTTAGAACAATTGAGTGTGTGGAAAAAAGATTACAATTATAAAATAAACAAATTTGCTTCAATACCTAATTGGTAAACGTGGATCTACATGTCACTAAAGATCCTGATGCACATTTTTGTTAATAAACCTAGAATAGGACAGCTCATGAAGCTCAATTAAAAAGTCGGTTTTTCGATTATACCTTCCCATATTCAAACACTTTTGGCACCCTACTGATAATTTGACTGTGCAAGTCCATATTCTGTTCCTAGAAGGGGTTTTCCAGAGGTTTAATTTTATAGCCAGTTTGATTAAAATTCTTCACACGTCATAGTCCGATCAAATTATGAGATTTAAGTCAGATATCAACACTGAATCACTTTAAGCTTCAATGATGAAGACCCTCACTGATGATAGTCCATGAAGTTAAGCACATTGAGGCTAAAACACTTTTGAAAGAAGTATTTGGCCTCTTTGTGGTTGAACCTGTACAGTAAGACCACTTTGACTTCAAAGGTCTGACAGCCCTTAATTGTCCACTGTTTTCGTCACTTTAAATCGTTTAAAGTGTTATGAATAGAGTACGGATTTCTAGAAATTTTGCTATTTGTAAATAATAAAAGCAACCAACCATTCACATCTAATTTGTGAACGATTTATGCTAAAACACGTCATTTGTCAGATATTTCTAATGCTTTTTTTGCTTTTATTTTCTTTTTGTGCTTATTTACTGCTATTTTTGTATGGTTTAACTAGTTTTTTACAAAACAAGCTTTTCAAGTTTTTAAAAATAAACCAAACATTAGTTTGGTTTATTTTACTGCTTTGACAAAAAATTGCTATATTGAGATATTGAAAGCTTCTGAACGACAAAAATATGTTGCAAAATGTAAATATCAATTTACAAATTTAAACGGACAAAAAAATTTCCAAATGCTCCTGAAGTAGTCTAAAAACATGCGAAAACATTCCAAAACACTATAGAACCTCTATAATGCCTTGCAAAGCTTACAAAGCAGCCTAGAAGCTTCTAAATGCTTTTCAATTAATCTAGAAGCTCTCAAAAGCTTCCGTATGCTTCTAAAGCAGTTTAACAGCTTCCAAAAGTTTCTAAAACCGTCTGCAAGGTTTCAAATGCCTTAAAGGCAGTCCAGAACATTCAAGGCTCTTTAAACTGTCCAAACACCTTCCAAATGCTCCTAAAGAAGTCTAAAAAGGTTTTAAAACACTACAGAAACTCCAAAATGCTTCTCAAGCTGTCTAAAGCCTTCCGAAACAGTCTAGAAGTTTCCAAATGCTTTTTTATATAGATTTAGAAGCTCTCAAAAGCTTCCATATGCTTCTAAATCAGTTTAGCAGCTTCCAAAAGTTTCTAAAACCGTCTACAAGGTTTCAAATGCCTTAAAGGCAGTCCGGAACCTTCAAGGCTCTTTAAACTGTCCAAACACCTTCCAAATACTCCTAAAGTAGTCTAAAAAGGTTTTAAATACTACAGAAGCTCCAAAATGCTTCTCAAGCAGTCTAAAGCCTTCCAAAACAGTCTAGAAGCTTCCGAATGCTTTTCAATTTATTTAGAAGCTCTCAAAATCTTCCGTATGCTTCTAAAGCAGTTTAGCAGCTTCCAAAAGTATCTAAAACCGTTTAGATACCTTAAAGGCAGTCCAGAACATTCAAGGCTCTTTAAACTGTCCAAACACCTTCCAAATGCTCCTAAAGTAGTCTAAAAAGGTTTTAAAACACTACAGAAGCTCCAAAATACTTCTCAAGCAGTCTAAACCCTCCCACAACAGTCTAGAAGCTTCCAAATGCTTTTCTATTTATTTAGAAGCTCTCAAAAGATTCCGTATGCTTCTAAACCAACTTAGCAGCTTCCAAAAATTTCTAAAACCGTCTTCAAGGTTTGAAATGCCTTAAAGGCAGTCCAGGACCTTCAAAGCTCTTTAAACTCTCCAAACACCTTGCAAAAGCTCCTAAAGTAGTCTAAAAAGTTTTTAAAACACTACAGAAGCTCCAAAATGCTTATCAAGCAGTCTAAAGCCTTCCAAAACAGTCTAGAAGCTTCCGAATGCTTTTTAATTTATTTATAAGCTCTCAAAAGCTTCCGTATGATTCTAAAGCAGTTTAACAGCTTCCAAAAGTTTCTAAAACCGTCTACAAGGTTTCAAATGCCTTAAAGGAAGTCCAGAACATTCAAGGCTCTTTAAACTGTCCAAACACCTTCCAAATACTCCTAAAGTAGTCTAAAAAGGTATTAAAACACTACAGAAGCTCCAAAATGCTTTCTAGAACAGTCTAAAGCCTTCCAAAACAGTCTAGAAGCTTCCAAATACTTTTCTATATATTTCGTAGCTCTCAAAAGCTTCCGTATGCTTCTAAAGCAGTTTAGCAGCTTCAAAAAGTTTCTAAAACCGTCTACAAGGTTTCAAATACCTATAAGGCAGTCCAGAACCTTCAAGGCTCTTTAAACTGCCCAAACACTTACCGAATACTTATAAAGTATTCTAAAAAAGTTTTAGAACACTACAGAAGCTCCAAAATGCTTCTCAAGCAGTCTAAAGCCTTCCACAACAGTCTAGAAGCTTCCAAATGCTTTTCTATTTATTTAGAAGCTCTCAAAAGCTTCCGTATGCTTCTAAAGCAGTTTAGCAGCGTCCAAAAGTTTCTAAAACCGTCTACAAAGTTTCAAATGCCTTAAAGGCAGTCCGGAACCTTCAAGGCTCCTTAAACTGTCCAAACTCCTTGCAAATGCTCCTAAACTAGTCTAAAAAGGTTTTAAATACTAAAGAAACTCCAAAATGCTTCTCAAGCAGTATAAAGCCTTCCAAAGCAGTCTAGAAGCTTCCAAATGCTTTTCAATTTATTTAGAAGCTCTCAAAAGCTTCCGTATGCTTCTAAAGCAGTTTAGCAGCTTCCAAAAGTTTCTAAAACCGTCTACAAGGTTTCAAATGCCTTAAAGGCAGTCCAGAACCTTCAAGGCTCTTTAAACTGTCCAAATGCTCCTAAAGTAGTCTAAAAAGTTATAAAATACTACAGCAACTCCAAAAAGCTTCTCAATTAGTCTAAAGCCTTCCAAAACAGTTTAGAAGCTTCCAAATGCTTTTCCATTTATTTAGAAGCTCTCAAAAGTTTCCGTGTGCTTCTAAAGCAGTTTAGCAGCTTCCAAAAGTTTCTAAAACCGTCTACAAGGTTTCAAATGCCTTAAAGGCAGTCCAAAACCTTCAAGGCTCTTTAAACTGTCCAAACAAAATGCTTCTCAAGCAGTCTAAACCCTCCCACAATAGTCTAGAAGCTTCCAAATACTTTTCTATATATTTAGTAGCTCTTAAAAGCTTCCGTATGCTTCTAAAGCAGTTTAGCAGCTTCCAAAAGTTTCTAAAACTGTCTACAAGGTTTCAAATGCCTATAAGGCAGTCGAGAACCTTCAAGGCTCTTTAAACTGCCCAAACACTTACCAAATACTCCTAAAGTAGTCTAAAAAAGTTTTAGAACACTACAGAAGCTCCAAAATGCTTCTCAAGCAGTCTAAAGCCTTTCAAAATAGTCTAGAAGCTTCCAAAATCTTTTAGAGCACTCTAAATGCTTCCAAATAATCTTCAGCTAGTCTAAAAGTTCTCAATAAATTTCAAGGCAGTCTAAGAGCTTCCGTATGCTTCTAAAACAGTTTCAAAGTTTTCAAATTCACATGTCTTAAAAGCAGTCCAGAACCTTAAATGCTCCTAAAGTAGTATAAAAAGATTTTAAAACACTACAGAAACTTCTAAATGCTTCTAAATCAGTCGGAAGTCTTTCAAAATAGTCTAGAAGCTTCCAAATAATTTTCAACTAGTCTAGACGCTCTCAAAAATTTTCAAGGCAGTCTAAAAGCTTCCGTAGGCAGTTATAGGTTTTACAATAAGTAGCATGCTTTCTGCTTCCTGTGAGTTTAGCGCACGCTCGTTATAAAATATTTTTTTTAATTTTATTTAAAAAATAACGATTGCTGCATAACCATGTTTTAATGTGATCGGCCATAGGTTAACATGAGAATTTTTTTTACATTCATTTTTATAATTGTTTACGCACAGGAGCCTTTAAAGCACAATATGTACTTAGTTCTAACGAATGTCTAGAAATGAACAAATGCGATAAAGAACGCTTTATCTAAATCACTAGTCAGTAGATTTCGGGTTCTCTCGGACTTGATATATCATATGTTCGATCTGAATATACAGGGTGGACCAGTACGAATGCGAGGAAGTGTAGGTATCTAGGAAGCTAAAAATGACACATATTTGAAACACAAATTGTATCAAGTAATATGACCATAACGATTTAAAATATTTTCGTAATTTTAACGTTACCACATCTACATGAAATCAGTGGCAACAACGGATTTTTGTTCGACAACCCTAGTACCTGATGCTACTTCTGGATTCTGTTGCTTAATCTAGCTAGTTTATTCTAATCAATATCTCTCTAAATATCGTCGTTTTCCAGATATTGACTACTAAAAATTGTAATTTTCAATATTTGGATGGATGTAGCAGGCGTACGGTCAGAGATAGAGCAAAACGGTCAACATGTTCTTATTTTACTTTTTTGATAACTAGGTTATGATTAGAGTCCGGATTAAAAAGCACTAAAATCGTGAAAAAAAGCACTTAAAGAGCTAAATTATTTTCCTCAAAAAAGCACAAAACTCATTCAGAAAACATTTTACTTTTTTTGAATTCAAGTTCTAGACATTTTTTGAAGCTTTCAAACTAGTTTAGAAGCATACGGAAGATTTTAAACTGTTTTGAAAACTTTCTAATTCTCTCTTTCTGGAATGCTTTAGAGACATTTGGAAACTCTTAAACGGTTATAGAATTTTTTGGAAGCTTTCGGACTCGTTTGATATCTTTTGGGAGCTTTTAGACTAGTTGAAAAGCATTTGGAATCTTTTAGACTGTTCTAAAAGCTCTTGAAAACTTTTAGACCGTTTTCGACTGCTTGGAAAGCATTTTGGAGTTTCCGTAGTGTTTTAAAACCTTTTAAAACTACTTGAGGCGTATTTGGAAGGTTTTTGAACAGTTTAAAGAGCATATTGAACGTTCTGAAATGCTTTAGAGGCATTTGGAAACTCTAGAATTTTTTGGAAGCTTTCAGACTCTTTTGATATCTTTTGGGAGCTTTTGACTACTTTAGGAACATTTGGAAGGTTTCTGGAGAGTTTAAAAAGCATTGAAGGTTTTGGACTGCTTTTAAAGCATTTGAAAACTTATGGACTGTTCTAGAAGCATACGGAAGGAAGCTTTAAGACTGCCTTGAAATTTTTTGAGAGCCTCTAGATTAGTTAAAAATCATTTGGAAGCCGTTAGAGCGTTTTAAAAGCTTTTGGAAGCTTTCAGACTGTTTTCGACTGCTTGTGAGGCATTTTGGAGTTTCTGTAGTGTTTTTTTTTTGTAAATCTAATCGTTTTTGAGATATTTTCTAAAAACTACTTTTATACAGTGCGTTTTTTTTAACGCGCAACATAGGATTTCACGTGTTAAATTTTTAAGCCCATGTTAGACCATGTTATTTTGGAACTACAAGTATAAAACTTGACGGGTGGCTATTTCGTACCCTGAAGCTTAACTAAGTTTACCAATTCGGCCTAAAAAGTGTTAAAAAGCTTGCAAAAATCATATTTTTTCGAATAGGTTTTATCGTTTCATACTCCCTGTATGCATTGTTGTTCTTTGTTGTTTTTGATACTGGCACGGCAGGTAGCAGGTAAAATTTGGCGTAGAAAGTAAAACAGGGTGATCATTAACTTTATATCAAGAAAGTTAAGAACAAAAGAAGTATTTTTATAAGTGAATTGTTCAAAGTGACCTCCGTTTGAAGCCAAACAGTATTCCAAACAATCATAAAATGCCCTTTTGACGTTCAAAAGATGTCGGATCGTGATACAGTCAAAATATGTCACTTTACCTGCTACCTGCCCTGCCAGTATCGAAAACAACAAGGAACAACAATGAATACAGGGAGTATGAAACGATAAAATCTTTTCGAAAAAAAGTGATTTTTTTCCAGTTTTTAATCACTTTTTAGACCAAATTGGTAGACTTACTTAAGCTTCAGGGTACTAAAGACACACCCGTCAAGTTATAGACTTGCAGTTCCAAAATGAAATGGTCTAACATGGGCTTAAAAATTTAACACGTAAAATCCTATGTTGCGCGTTAAAAAAAACGCACTGTACACTTTTTACCGAAAATTAGTTGAAAATTTGAACACCCTGTATCTTGGTTATTATTAGGAGTTCAGGGTGGTTCCACCACTCAAAAGAATTGTCTTAGACTGCTCTTTTCACTAATGTAGAGCAAACAATTTTATATAAAAAATTGTATACAGGGTGAAGAACACCCAATCAGCAGACCCTGTATACAGGGAACTGTATTGAAGTTCCATTTAGTTTAGTGGTCCATTAGGACAATTTCGCACTCTTGTAGTTTTTATACCGTTTTTGAGATATTTACTAAAAACCACTTTAATTCAGGCGGTGGTCAGTATAGTAGGCCAGGAAAAACCTTCAATTGGAAAAAATTTTCCGTATATAGTATAGACAAATTAAATGATCGTAAGTAGCTAATGATTGGAGCTATGACGTAACGTTAATGCTAGACCCGTTGACGCCCCGTCTGGATGCTAGAGGGCGTCGGACTTGATTACCTTTTTCCGGACATTTTTCTAAATATCTCGAAAACGGTTTTAGTTAGCAGTGTGAAATTTTTACCATTCATTAAATATAACATTTTACCGTACAATGCACCGGTCGACTTTGAAAAATAAAAAAACTAGATTTTTGACATTTTTAAAGGGGGTAACCCAATGAAGTTTTTTGGAAAATTGTCTTAAACTGCCTTAGTTAGTTGAGGTTAATGGTAGAAATGTGACGTAAAGTGTAATTTGTCAAAATATAATATTTTAAGGGTGCCATGTCTTGAAAAGTTTAAAAAATGTCCTAATTTCGAAGTCAGTGAGAAAGTGGCGGCAGTTACAGCAAACTGGACACCAGATTCGTGTCCTCCATGCCATAATTAGTTAAAATGGCAATCTTGACACGTTTAAATCCAATAATTCACCATTCGATAGCCCATAAAAAAATAAGTTGACATGCATTATGTATTTCTCCTGAAGAACGCTTCCTAAGGAAGAGACTTCCAAAGTTCAGTTTAAAGAATCAAACCTGACAAAAATGTCTACTTCGGTTATTGTATTTTTTACTTTAAAAAGGTTCAAAAGGATTGAAATCTGGTCATCTGTGAGGTTTACGAGTTAATTTTTGACACTAAAAATAGTCAAAAAACAGGATTTTTGGACTAATGTTTACTGGCGTTCAATTTTTTAGACTATAGGTAGTGTAAAACACAGTAAAACTGATCATTCTATTCAAACTTTTTTTTTTACTCAATTAAACACTGGTAACTGGTTTTACTATAAAAAATAGTTTGAAATTTGATTAGTTAGTAATTAATAAAAGTATTGATTTATTTAGTCTTAAAGCGCAGGGAAGCATCTAGAAGTCAATTTAATACTGACAAAGCGTGAATTGGCATGTTTAAGCCTATGGAAAATGTAAAAATAGTTTTTTAAGCTTGCTATGTCAAAAACTTTGTGAAGTTAACCCTAAAACTCGATTTTCAAGCTGAAAGCAGTTTTAAAGCCCTAAAAAATTGTCCAGAGTTCTAAGAAAATTAAAAGCAAAGTAAGAAACTTGAAAAGTAAGTCTTCAAGTAAATTTTCATGAATCTAATGTCAATATCCAGTATTTAAGACTATTTTCAAGACTAAAATATTGAAATCTATTTATGACAATTTTTAAGTTGGGTTGGGTTGGTTTTGGTTCTTTGAACGTAATAACTCAATTATCTCGTAAACAAAGTTTTAAATCAGAATTTTATAAAAGATACTTATTTTGTCAAACTGAACAAGTAAAAAAAAACAGAAATTTTTGAAAAATATCCAGTGACGTAGAGAATAAGGCAGAAAGAAGAAAAATTCTGTATTTACACCACTAGACAGTTTCGACAAACGTCATTAACATGACATAATGAGTATAATATATATAATATATAGTATAATTTCATATGTATTTGTTCTAAATTTGATTAAAATTGCTCCAGTGGTCTGACAGTTATGAGAAGAAACCGATTTTTTAAACTGAACCTTGTAGACGGTTCTAGAAACTTTTGGAAGCTGCTAAACTGCTCTAGAACCACACCGAAGCTTTTAGACTGTCTTGAAATCTTTTGAGAGCTTCTATAGTTAAGTTGAAAAGCTTTTGGAAGCTTCTAGGCTGTTTTGAAATGATTTCGACTCCAACTGCGTTTTGGAACATTTTTTTAGACTACTTCTTCAACTTCATTCTTACTTCTACAACACCGTCATGGGATCCAGGATGTCTATCAGGAGGAATCCTTGCCCAGTCCTAATCATTTTAATGACTGTTTTTCTAATATAACTGATCATATAGTTTGCAAAGTTCCAAATTCGGATACAGATCCCTTAACATATTTAAACAATGTCATGAAGCCCAATTCTGCCTTTTCTTTTAAGGAGGTAAGTTTTAATAATATGAGGGAGGTTTTAGACCAGCTTAGCAACAAGCACAGACGAGACATACCTATATGGCCTTAATGTGCGCCTTTTGAGATCAGTCAAAAATAAAATACTTGTTCCTCTGACCAAATTAATAAATCTGTGTTTGGAAAGAGGAGTGTTTCCGGGTGTCCTTAAGGCTGCGTGTGTGGTTCCAATCTTTAAGAAGCAGTCAACATGAAAACTACAGGCCAATATCTCTTCTGCCTGTGGTTTCAAAAGTTCTGAAGAAGTGTATGGTCATTGAAATGGTGGATTTCTTCAATGCTAAAAATATTTTTTCTCCATGTCAGTTTGGTTTTAGAAGAAAGAGAAGTACACTTTAGGGTATATTAGATCTTGTATCTGCTATTTTGGACGCCTTCCACAAAGCAGTATGACCCTGTTTTTTTTTTGGATTTGAGCAAGGCCTTTGACTGTGTCGATCATGGTATCCTCCTCCTCAAACTTAAATATTACAATTTTGACACCACGAGTATGAATTTGATTAGCTCATACCTGGAACGCAAGCATCAAGTGGTGAGGGTGGCGGGGGTGTCTTTGGCGGTGAGTGAGATCAACATAGGTGTCCCCCAAGGATCAATTCTTGGCCCTATATTGTTTTTAATATATATCAATGACCTTCCTTATAATGACAAAACGGTTAAATATACCCTCTTTGCCGATGACACCACCGTTTCTCTTTCTGCTGATGCGTTGGATGAGGGGTTGAGGGCTGCTAGGTTGGCACGGGAGAGGGCAGAGGACTGGTTCTGCTCTAATAGGCTGCTGCTGAATGCAGAGAAGACGCAGATGGTGGTTTTCTCCCTTAGAGAATTGTTGGACACACCAAAGGTTCCGGCAGTGACATTTCTGGGTGGACTTTGGATCCCAAACTACAGTGGTGTGAGCCCTTGCAGGGAAACTTACCAGGAGCGCCTATCTTCTCCGGCATCTCTCTCGGTGTGTCTCTGCTGGTCTAATACGAACAGCTTATTTCGCAGTTTTTCATACACACATTAGCTATGCAATCCTTGCATGAGGACATTCGGCGGGGAGGCACAGGGTTTTCGGACTGCAGAGGAGGGCTGCGAGGGTAGGGTCTGGTTTGAGTTACAGAGAGGAGTGCAAACGTGCCTTCATTGATTTGAGGGTTTTGACTGTACCTTGTTTTTATTTGTTTGCGTGCCTGGTGTATGCGAGGGAAAACCTAGACCTTTTTCCAACTCATCGAGAAGTGCACACCTATAACACTCGTGCCGGGGATGATCTGGTTCCGGCTTACAGGCGCCTGCAAAGGTGTCGGGGATGGCCCGGGGTGTTTGGCGATTAAATATTTTAATGTTTTGCCTGTTAACATAAGAGAGTTGCCACTGTGTGTGTTTAAAACTCGAATAAAAAAGTTCCTTATTAGTCAAGCTTTCTACTCCCCTGAAGAGTATTGTAATTCAAATTTCAATCAGTTGTAATAGGCTTGGACCTTTTTCTACGTTTTGTTTTTTTTTTTTTTAGTAGTCCATTCTACGTCTGTTTGGCCATCTGTATTGTATATTTTACATAGTACTTTGTAGGTTAGTCATATGCAACTAGGAAATTGTGAAACTTAGTATTTAATATCTATTTTGCTTATTCTTTTGACCCTATTACCTGACGTGTGTTAACATTTTGGTATGTAAGTAACATGAATAAACTATTGACTATTGTTTTTCTTGTAAATAACTTAAACTTAAACGTAAAATAGAAAAAAGCTAGAAAGTTGTGGGTTTTCCTGTCTGAGAGTATTTAGTTATCTTCCTTTTGACACTAATCAACGTTATATGTTGCAATTTTTTACTTACCACCACCTCTATTTCAGTTCAAGTTTAAACTTACACCAATAAATCTCTCAATTCCTAAACTATATGGTCTACCTAAAATTCACAAAGCTAATGTTCCCATTAGACCAGTAGTTTCGTTTTACAATTCTCCTTGCCACCGCCTTTCTTCTTGGTTAAAGATACAATCCTGGAAGTCACTAACTTTAAAAGTCATTACTCTATTAAAAATTCTACTGAACTTTGCTTCCAGCTAAAGAATCTTTTTATTCCTCCCTCTGCCATTATGGTCTGCTTCGGCGTTTTAAATCTTTTTCTAAGTATCCCCTCCTTGATTGTGTTTCTTTGGTCCAGAGATTGTTATCTAACTGCGTTAGCCTTGACCCCTTTCAGGTTGAGGATATGGTGGCTCTGGTATTCTTGGTTTTGGAACAAAACTTTTTTCAATTTAATGATACTTGCTACTCCCAGACTGCAGGATTGGCCATGGGTTCATGTCTCTCGCCTCTGTTAACTGAGGTTTTTATGTCAAGTGTAGAACAGTCAATGGAGTCCTACCCTGCCTTCCAAAAAAATCTATTCTTCAAACGCTATGTCGACGACATCTTCTGCATTTTTGATGGCACTATGAATGAGCTCCGTAACTTTTTTGCATTTATAAATGACTTAGACCCGTCAATCGCTTTTACCATGGAGCTAGAGTCATCATTTCCTAGGCATTCTACTCTTCAGATTCGATGACCATGTCGAATTCTCCATTTACCACAAACCTACCACTACTGATTGCCTAATACCCTTCCTACACCCAAAAGGTTGGAGCCTTAAATTCCTTTTTTCATCGTTTGTTCAACATACCAATGTCACAACATAAATTTTAATATTGAATTGTCATGGATTAAAACTGTTGCCTTAAATAACAATTTTCCAGAGATTTTAGTTAATGAAAGTCTAGGTCTCATAACATCAATATTTGTTTTAAAGTTCAACATACTTCTCGCTGTTTCCTGTCCCACTCCAAAGATCCAACCCAACTTCACAGGTCTGGTGTCTATAAACTCTCTTTCTGTACCCCTCAATGCAGTGCTTATTGGCCAGACAGGAGGTTTGCTGTTCGCCTCCATGAACACACAAGAAAGGCTGATAGATTCCGCATTACCCCAAACCTTGCTTCCGACAGCATAAAGTCCAACATCTTCATTTTAACAACCACTCTTTTAACGTTGAGCAAGGTTAGAGGTTTTACACTTCTGCGAAAAAGAGAACCTTCATAACCTCCTGGAGGTTCTTGAGATTAGCGGCGCTTATGGCCGCTAATCTTGAAAACATTTACACGAGTTGGAAAGGCGTCCGATTGATATTGCGCGAACGCTCGGCATCGACAAATCTAACGTCTGACGAACCATCAAACGGTTGGAAGAGCTCGGCCATACTGGTCGCCGTCCAGGATGTGGCATAAAGCGCACCGTTAGCACCACTAAGAAACGAGAGCTCGTCCGAGAACGAGTCAGGCGAAATCCGAGGGTCTCCATGCGAAAAATCGCACGTGAGACTGGTATTAATCGGGAATCAATCCGCCAAATAGCCAAAAAGGATCTACATCTCAAGCCTTACAAGCTCCAAAAAGTTCAGCTCCTTACTGACGATAACAAGCGCGTACGGCTTGAAAGATGCAAACGAGTCCTTCGTCGCCATGCTCAGTGGGACAAAATCCTCTTCTCAGATGAGAAGCTGTTCACCGTTGAGCACAATCACCAGAGCGATAGGAGCTGGTGTGTGGAGGCCCCGGGCACTTCGGCCATCGTCGAACATCGCCAAAATCCCGCGGCTGTTATCGTTTGGGCCGGAATTTGCGCCAGCGGCAAGAGCCCCCTTGTTTTCGTGGAACAGGAGATTAAAATCAACAAGGACGTCTACCGCCGTGACATCCTTGATACCGTCGTACTTCCGTGGGCTCAGCAGCACTTTGGAGATGCAGATTGGACATCCCGACAGGACTCCGCTCCGGCCCACAAAGCAAAAGCGACTCAGGACTGGTGCCGGATCCATTTTCCGCATTTCATTTCGTCGAAGGAATGGCCACCCTACTCGCCAGATCTAAATCCGATAGACTACAGTGTGTGGTCTATTTTGGAGACCAGGACCTGTGCTACACGTCACAACTTTGGAGTCGCTGCGTTGGGAATGGGACCGATTGTCGCCGGATGAGGTGTGTGGCGCGGCAGAAAATTTTCGGAAGCGTTTGGTAGTCTGTCGAGACGCGCAAAGAGGCCACTTCGAAACCGACTGAGTATTTTATAGTCAAAATAGCTGTTAATTGTTCTTTGCCGATAAATTTGAGTTTTGTTGCAATTTAAACATTTTATGGAGTTTTTGCTAGAGGTAATTTTTTTATTGTCACCTTGTAAATATAGGACTCGCCAGCGTAGTTTTCTCTTGCTTTTGATACGTAAATAACTAATAATTATCATAATCTTAAAAGCCTTGAAGCTCAGAGACAAAGAAATTCAGCACAAATGGATAGAGACCAAAACACTGTTATATTATAGCGCTCGAGAGAAATTTGTATGTATTTTTTATACATTTAGTCAGTTTCAATACATTTGGTACAATAAAATTAAAAATGACAGTTCAATTTTCCCACTTTTTTTAAATACGGTCCCAAAAATTCTTTCCTAATCTGTTTTTTTTTTTCAGGAAGAATTTGCGACCCACAATTTCTGCGTGATTGATGATGAGGCAAGAACCGAATATCGCAAAAGTTTGACCTGAGTAATTTCTTTTGACTATAATAACGAGGAAAAATTCCACCAACACCAACTAACCTACAAGTACAAGTATTCTTCACCGAATTGTGTTGCCGGCAACTTGAGACTAAACTAGCAAATGCAATCCACGTCATTGAACGCAATGGACGACGAACCAAAACCCGAAAACATGTGCGCAGAAGAGCACCAAAAAAGTCCTCATAGAGAATTCGTCGTCTCACCTCAATTAGCAGACGCCAATTGTGAGACGGATAGTCTTCAGACTGGAAGAAAATATTATTGCAAGTACTGTAACGTAGATTTTCGTTCCCAATCTGACATCAACGATCATTTGAAAACTGCTGGAGAAGGTGAACAATACGGTTGCCATCAATGTGGAAAAGTGTACTCCTTTAAAGTTTTTCTTATACGTCATATCATCGATGGGCATAATTCTCGTCAACATTTTAAAGGCAAAAAAACTGTTTTAACCGCACCTAAAAGAAGTCACATCGGTGAAAAAAAATATAAATGCAAAGTTTGTCATAAAAGTTTCTCGCGATCTGGTTTAACTAGACATATGAGGACTCACACCGGAGAAAAACCATATAAATGCGACGTATGTGACAGAAGTTTCACACAAAAATCTACTTTAACTATCCATATCAGAACTCACACCGGAGAAAAACCATTTAAGTGCACAAGTTGTGACAAAAGTTTCTCGAAAAAATATGCTTTAAATATACATGTCAAGACTCATACCGGTGAAATACCATTTATATGCAGCTATTGTGGTAAAGGCTGCTTGAAAAAATATGAATTAACTGTACATCTCAGATCTCACACTGGAGAAAAACCTTATAAGTGCAGCGTTTGTAACAAAAGTTTCTCGCAAAGCAATGGTTTAACTAACCATATGAGGACTCACACCGGAGAAAAACCCTTTATGTGCAGCGTTTGTAACAAAACATTCGCGGTAAAATCTAATTTAAATAAACATATCAAGAAGATTCACACCAGAATATAACCATATAATTGCAATAACTGTTGTTGTTTTAACTTAATATATCAGGACTTACACCGGAGAAAAACCACCTAAGTGCATCATTTGTAGCAGAAAATTCCCGGCGAAATGTAGTTAACTCAACATATCAGGAATCACTTCGGAGACAAGTGCAACGTTTGTGACAAAAGTTACTCAGAAAAATTTGTTTCAACTGAACAAATCAAGAACTCACGCTTTTTTGACTAAAGTTTCTCGAACAGATCTGCTTTAACTATACATATCAGGACTCACACCGTTTAAAAGTCATTTAAATGCAGCAATTTAAGTTTTATTAAAAAGATATTAGGATTTACACTGAAAAGTAATTAAGTGGAAAAGCTGTGACAAAGCATCTGCGCAAAATACAGGGCTTCGCTCATACATACTGTAACGAAGTTACGAATAATTTTTGTTTTATTTTCTCAACCGTCCGTTAGTGTCGTTTGTTTTGCGGCGAATTACAGATAAATGTACTATTAATAGAAGCCGTTTAGTAAAGTAACCAGTGCTAGTACTTTGCCATAGCCATAGCCATTTACATTTTCTCAGGATTGGCCAGTCGGATTTTTACCGTTCTTGTTGGGAACAATGGGTAAAATTACAGAGTTTACGACAGGGCTGCAGTATGATAGCGCGTAATAGGAAATTAATAGTTTATGGCTTTCTGTCTCCTGCAATACTATGGTTTTGTACGCGTCACTCGAGTAGGGCCGCGTTTCCCACTACACGAAAGTGGGGGACCGGACTATCTATAAAACGGCCGCGCGCCGCCAGTTCGGCATCTGTTAAGATCGCCAGCTCTTCCGAGCAACATCTCAACCTCCCAGCAGCACCGCCGACTAGAATAAGTATACCTGTTTGGTGGCTAGCCCTCCTAGTGCACTGTGTACCTGTTATTTGAACACCGAGACTCGCTACTATTTGAACCCTGTACCGCCGTTTGTTGTACCGTCGTGGTTCACTAAACCGGGCGTTACCTTAACTTTCACGTCACCAGTTTTTCAGCCCCAGTCCGGTTTTTTTTTTTCATTTCTCCGGCCGTTTTATTTCAGTAGCATCGTGGCTGGCTAGACCGGGTGCTACGCCTTAGATCTGACACTGTAGGTTTCTATACAAACACTACATGGTTCGCTAGACCGAGTGTTTGTATACTTTTCCCCGATAGGCCAATTTCCGGCCCCAGTTTACTCTGTAGCGTCGAAGTTTGCTAGACCGGGCGCTACACGATAGTTTTGCATTCACAAATGCTACATGATTCGCTAGACCGGGCGTAGGCTGCAAGATTTTAAACCCATTTGCCGACAAGAACCACTACAAGGCTCGTGTAGACCGGGTGGTTTCAGTAGTAGCCGACTCTTTTACCGACCCGTGACACCGTAATACCTGCTTTGTCCCCATAATTAACTTTGAATCATCTTGTACCTGTAACGTTTATTGCATTGCGTGGCTTTTAACTTTCTGCATTACACCGTTGACCTGTCTTGCATCGCATCCGACCCATACCGTAACTAAGTTGCACACTCTCATTCTCGATTAAATTTAGAGGATGGATTTAAGAAAATTTGAACAGTCGCTTAGTGGAATAGTTAATTGGTTTAGTTAAGTTTGCTAGCGTTATAGATTAAGCAAGGAAGAATAAAATTTAGTTGATTGGTACTTTTGGCTTTTATTAGCGTTGTCCCCACCCGAACCACTGTTGCCACAGATTAGCAGGAACTTTGTCTCCATCTGTTTAAAAGCTACCAAGGCATACGAAATGTTTCCTGGTTCACATTTCGAAAACTCTACTACTTTATTGAAACTAGGTGGCGCCCGAGGCAACTTTTACTACTGTAAATATTTGTTATTTATCTCAAAAACAAAGAGCGGCACAATACATACATTATATTGTTACGCTTAGATAAGGGGGTAGAAGATAGACCACAATAGCTATGGATAATTCTTTATTATAAGAAATTCTTAGGCACCAACAGAGGGTGTGCACAGTAGTGTTAACTCTTAGCGGTGCGTAATTTGACTAATAAAACACACCCTAGTGGAGCAGTAAATTTTTTTTCGAAAATATTTTTTTTTTTTTAATTACCATCCTTTAAGTGATTACTAATAACAGAAAAATTTTAAAAAAGTACAATATGTTAAGTAGTTTTTTGATAAATGGGTGGTTCATAATGCAGACCACGGCGCCAGAAAATCAAAAGCGAGTTTAAAAGCAAACATATATAATAAAGTAATTTTTACAAATTAAGTGGCTCTTAAAATTAGGCATGGTAATTTTGGAAACAGTCTTTACGTTTGCCCAAGCACAAAGGAACTTTACATGTGGAACAAAGCCAATCCGTCCTTACTGGATTCGCTTTAGTGCTGCAAAGGGCACACCTTCTTCTGGTAGTCCTTGTAGGCTGATGAGCAGATGACTGTTGCCTTATCTCTATGGGTACGTAAGGCTTAAATTTCTTTATTTCAACTTCTGACGAGGTAAAAGAGTTTCTCTTTGGGTTCACAAGTCTTTCAGAGAGTAATTCATTTATGACACTTCGTCTAAAATCTTTAGCAGATATTTGTGGTAAGTTTAACCGATTATAGATATTGTTTGAATTTATAATTGATGCGTCCAGTAAGTAAAAAAAAATTCGATGCCACCACTTTTTACTGCGGCGGTCAATTTTGTAGTACGAAAGTCTCTGGTCAAATATGTCAACTACGTTCATGTTATGGTTGTAATCACTTACTACTTGGGGACACGGAACATCGATAGTTTGGCCATCCTTCTCTTTTCTTTTGACATGTCCTACGTCTTCTGGCTGATGATAATTTGACAACATGTGAACACATCGTTTGTCTCTCCATTTCATTGCTAACAAACCAGTATCGCTTGTAAACCATTGTATATCACCGCGTTTCAAGCTCTTGTCTGGCTTGAATTTCGGCATATGGCGACGATTAACATTTACTGTACCAACAGCATAGATTTTCTTCTGTTTTAATTGTTGCTGTAAATCAACAGAATTAAAAAAGTTGTCAATATATAGCACATGGTTTTTATTTTCTAAGTGTTTAGTTTGACCTGTGAGACAACACCTGTCCACCATGAAACTATTCGATGATAACCTGGACTGCAGACTATGCGGGGAGGAAATCGAAACGTTTGAACACATCATATGTGAATGTAAAGCACTTGGTCAAAGGCGACAAACAATCTTCGGGAAAACTAAGTTAGTACTGAAAGAGATACAAAGAGCACCAAGCAAGGACCTTCTTCACCTCGTACGGGAAACAGGGATAATGGACTGGTGTAACTAAAGTACCACAAACATGGGGACAGTACAATAAGCCATTAGGCTTACGTGCTATCTGGAGCGGACAGCCGACAGACCCATGGAGAAAGAAAAAAAAAAAAAAAAAAAAAAGTGTTTAGTTAAATTATTAACGACTCTTGCACCAAGGCACTTTTCTACGTCACCGGTAGATGATTTCCCAGTATACATTTCAAATTTTATGCAGTATCCTGTTTTGTCCGCTAACATCCATACCTTATATCCTCTTTTGATGGGTTTTTTGGGCATATACTGTTTTAGACTACTACGGCCCTTGAATTTGATCATTGACTCATCTACTATGATCACTTGATCAGGATTTAGGCATTTCTCAAAGTTGTGAAGTAACAAATCCATCATGGGGCGAATCTTATAAAGCTTATCATACTTTGGAGAAGCTCTTGATGGCATCAGAGTGTTATCAACTAAATGAATATGACTCAAAAGCCACCCAAATCTTTTTTGTGTCATCACTGAGCTGATAAAAACATCGTTCAACTCGGGTGCAGTTGACCAATAATCTTTATAGCTGGGACTGCGTTTTATACCCATTAATAAATTTAATCCCAAAAATGCCTTTATTTCACATGAATTTGTTGGAACATAGGCTTTTCCAGTCGACAGTTTCTCTTGTTCGGCATGAAGATTGGTTTGGAATACTATAGTATCAATAAACTGATTTGTGACAAACAGTTTAAAAAGGATATATGGTGTTGGATTTTCAATATCTTTGATAAATTGAGGAATTCCAGAAGTTTCAGTGAATTGCGGAACAGGATTAGGCCTGTGAACATCAGACCAAACCGGAATTTTACTTCGAGACCACTGCTCTTTTAGTACAGAAAGGGGAATGTTGTCACTTTGATCTTCTTCGGAATCAGAAACTGGCAGATTTTCTTCTTCAAAGGCAACTGGCAGGTTGACCATTACAGTGTCGTCCTTTATATCAGACGAAATATCATTATCCGACTCAGACCCTGAAGGCATTGAATCAACATAAAAAGTGTCCATTTGTGCGTAAATTTCATCACGAGTTAACCCTCCTACGGGTCTAAATGGGAGTTCATCCATATCTATAAGAAGATGTTGGTAAACACTTTTGGTAAGTGGAGAGGTGGTACTAAAAACGGACCACAGAAAAAATAAAAATTTTTCGAAAGTTTCTATTTATACTGACTAATTAGATGTATCCTCACATTTGAGTTAAAAAATTTAGTAAAAATAACTATTTTGCATAAAACAAAACCGCCTTTTGTTTACTACAACCTCAAATTTATGTCGAAATACTCGTTAGCACCACGTCCTTATCCGCGAAACAACGTACTGGCCGCCTGACATTGAAGCAACGTGATATAATGCCTATAGAGCAAGCGCCGATAGGTGGTTTAAATTGTATGCTTTAGCAGCGCAGTGCAAAGTGATTTTGAAAAGTGGTATATTTTTTGAACCACCGAACCGCAAAATGATCAGAATGGGTGGTTCAAATTTTCGACCATAAATACGCTAAGAGTTAAGCCCTTCGGTTGCGCCAGCAAGTAAAACCTGCGGCTTTAAGCACTGGGTACATATTGGGCGCGCCCAAAAGGCTAGTCTGAACTGACAGGGCTTCAATCAGACACTTTAATTTATAACAAAGGAACCCTTTCTTATCAGCCTGGGGCCCCGGACAATGAAGCTAATAGCCCGTGTCACTTTAAGTTGAAAGCTGCTAGCCGACCGACCCAAAGACCAGTGATCTTGATGTGCTTCGGTGCATCTTTCATACTCGTACCTGACCTCAATCGTGCTGATTACGTTTACGTTAACAATTTATTCAGTGGAAGGTATGAATATAGTGGCTGATGTTCCTATCTGTGACAATACAGGGTATTCCAAATGTTTCAAAACGGTCTACCTTCTTCGACAAGGTAAAAGTTCGTCATTTCGAATTTTTAGGACCTGGGTCTTTGAACCAGCGACATCCACCACCATTTTTTTTAATAAATCGGTTATGATTTTAATCAATTTTTACGTTACACATAACGTGTAAAGTTACATTACAAGTTGAATAGAAAATGGTTCGATTACATAAAAGAGAAAGAGTAACATTACAAGTGATGGTCAGATACGATGACAGCAGACGTTCACATCTTAAAGCACGAGAAATATTCAATAATACATTCCCTGATCGAAAACTCTCCATATCTCCATCTACCGTATACATTTCTCCACTAATTCAACTTCTAATCATAGACAACCTAAAAATAGACACTAAATTGAGATAGAGTAGCCTGAAGCCAGGCATATGAAGGTTCTTTGAAGAAAAAATGACCGCAAGAGGGCCAGTCAGATTTTACTTGTGTCAATACTGCCATATCATACATCAAGATCAACCTTTGTTGCCAACTTTTGCAGTATTTCCTATAATCTGCTTTCTTTTGCTATCCCATCTGAACCATTTTTGAAAACTAAACAAGATAAGAATTTCTGTTTCTCCTCTTCTCCTGAAGGTCACGTGACCGTTTTTTTAGTTTAAAACTGATACACTAAATCAAGTATCTATTTGTAAGATTAAAATGTCATTTTTAACCTCACGTGACAGTTTTTATGTTTAGACTATTTTTTTTTCAAATCGCGTGGCTTTTTTAACGTCAAAACAGATACTGAAGGGCGCGTGACTCTTTTAAGATTAAAAATGGAATTTATAAGGTCACAATTTATACGATCACGTAATCGTTTTTCAGTTAAAACTGATATTTTTAAAGACACGTGACCCTCTTTACAGTGCAAATGGCCACGTGACAATTTTCAATTATTTTAACGTCAAAACGAAATCTCAAACACTGTTTTAGATGTCAAAGTATTATTTGAAGAGTCATCTCATTGCATATAAATGTGCAAATGGTCACGTGACAATTTTTTAAAATAAAATATATTTATAAAGTGACTCTTTTTACAGTTCATAAAGTCGCATATCGATTTTCAATAATCAAACATTTTTTGGAAAGTCACGTGACTCTTTTTTAATGTCAAACCGAAATCCTGAAGGTCACGTGACTGTAAATAGCGAAACATTGTTTATAGGGTCACATGACCGTTTTTCAGTTTGAATTGAGATTTTTTAAATTACGTGACTCATTTTAATGTGCAAATGGTCACGTGATGATTTTCAATACTCAAATTTAATTTTAGTCCACGTGACTCTGTTTTAACTTCAAAACGGATCCTAAGGGTCACGTGACTCTTTTAAGATTAAAAATGGATTTTATAATGTCACCTGACAGTTTTCATCAATATAGGCAAAACAAAGTTAATGACATATCTAGTTGCCTATTAGTAAGAAGTATGGAAAGAATAATGTTAGGCTTATCTCTGAGAGATATAGTTCCAAACACAGAGGTGAGAAGAAGAAGTGGAGTAACAGATTGCATTACAAGAATATCGACTCTAAAATGGAACTGGGCGGGTCACCTAGCCAGAATAAACGACGACAAATCTACACACACCCAGACATACAGAGAATGTCGGCGCCCCCTGGAAACACTGTCCTAATAGACAGTGACCAATCCTTCCATCACCGGAAACCAATGCAAACCGATCAGAACAACAGTCTCTTGTCAGAGCCAAACGACAATTCTTAGCCTGAACATCGAGGGTATCACGCAGGATAAACAAGACCTCTCAACTATGCCAAACACATAAATGGGACGTACTATGCCTACAGGAAACGCACAGAGATGAAAACGCAAACAGGTCCAATATCGATGGTATGCGTCTTGCCGTCGAGTCTCCCCATAGCAAGTACTGACGTCCACCGGCAAAAAAGTAACCGACGATACTGAAATACTCACCATAGAAAGCGAAGCTTTTACCATATCATCCGTTTACAAACCCCCTGGCAAACCACTGAAACTAGAAATTCCGGAGAACAATGGGAGACAGGAGATTCAGTTTATTGTTGGTGATTTTAAATGTCATAGAACATCCTAGGGTTACAATGAAACCGATGCAAATGGGCAACTTCTAGAGGAATGGGCAGAAGTCAGTAACCTTTCTCTACTCCACGATCCAAAGTTGCCGTGCTCGTTCAACAGCAAGATCTGGAAACGCGGCTATAATCACGATAACTGCTTTGTGAGCCAAAAGATCCAAGACTCATACATAAAACACGTCTATGATGCATTGCCAAAGACTCAACACAGACCAATCGGAGTTCAAGTCTATTCAGTCATCAAAACAGCTGAGATACCTTTTCGAAGACGTTTTAATTTCAAAAAAGCAAATTGGTCCGAATACTCGGCTAACCCATCACCAGAAAACTACCAAACCTTTTTGCAAATCTTACAAAAGGTATCAAAGCGACACATACCAAGAGGCTGCAGGCAACATTTTATACCGGGGCTGTCAGAGGTCTCTAAAGGGTCCTTATAGTAAAGAGGAAACTATATCCTGCGGTAATGCGCTCATGATAGCAATGACCGAGGCTTGAGAAAAAAAGTGGATAGACACCCTTGAGCGAATGGATATGTCGCATAGCAGCAAGATGGCTTGGAACTTAATCAAAAAGCTAAATGGAGATCCAAAGCAGAACGAAGCGCCGCCAAAAGTAACCGCTAACCAAGTAGCTCACCAACTGCTTCTCAACGGTAAATAGGACAAAAACATGCCAAAAACAATGCATCAATCGGTCCCCAACAACCGAGGAAAACCACTTTAACACGCCCTTTACCAAAAAAAAGCTAGATAAAGGAATAAACTCCCTGAAAAATGGCAAAGCAGCAGGAGAAACCTACATCTCTGTAGAGCAAATCAAAAACTTCGGAGCATAGCAAAAAACTGAATTCTAAAACTTTTTAATACCTGCCGAGCTACATTCCAGATGCCAAAAGTATAGAGGAAATCGAAAGTCGTAGCATTACTAAAACCTGGAAAAGACCGTGAGTCTCCAAAAAGCTACCGCCCCATATCGCTTCTTTGTCACCTATATATATAAGCTCTGCGTACGACACCGTCAATCACAGAAACTTGTATAAAGTGTATGATATGCTGAAAGACTACCCAACTAGCAAACTTGTTTTAAAATTGGAAGTTTTGGTGACAAAAATTTGTTTTTAATTTTTAATTTTATTACCATTATGTAAAAGTTTTCCTGTGATTTATATATTTTATAAAAGGTTCACCTGGAACTAAATTGTGTTGGCTTCAAATCTACATTATAAAATTATTACCATCACATTTCCATGACAAATATTATGGTTATCTAATAAAACTATTATTATAAAATCGCAAAAGGACTTATTGCTACTTTACTTGCACCACTATAAAACATTTCAGCTAACTTTCTCGAAATTGTTGCAATAATATTTTATAAAGGACATTGTGTGATTGTCTAACTTTGCTATACAATTATTTTATAATTTATCTCGACGTTTTTATAGAATTATTTTATTTGGCAGTCGTTTAGTATAGTTTCATAACTGTTTCATTGTTGTTTTATAAGCGTGTTGTGTTGTTAACCTGACATTGCTTTAAAATTATTTTATACGTATTTTATTTGCCGCTTTAATTAAAATATTCTATTAAGATGTTCACTATAACAATTTTTCTGAAGGTTATTGTACACTAAAATGTGGTTATGTTAAATAAATTATTTTGTATTTGTGTAAATAATTTATAGCTGAACACAATTTATCTTAGTAAGTACGTGGTAAAAAATATAATATATAAAATTAAAATGATATACTTTATTATGAATTATAGCTGAAAATGAAACATCAAAAATCAAACTGGAAAAAAATTTAAAAAAGTGGAGCGTTTCGCAGACAAGTAAAACTGCGTTATGAAAGTATTATGCATAATAAAAGCTTTTATTTTGCAAGGAAGAATAGCACTCAAGGGATTGCAGTAGCTGATAATAGTGATAATGAAGCACTTCCATCTTACAGTGCCCAAATATTTGAAAAAAATAATAATTATATGGTATGTTTACACATTTATTCAGACAAATTTAGAGGTTAGATTTATCGTTTGGCGGGTTTTTTTAGTTGCCTATGCCTAACATTTTAAAACCAAATTACGACACTTTTGTCGTGTAGAGCTACCTGAACTCCGTTATAAAATAAATCTCCCTCCATTTATTTTTATTAAGATTGCTTTAACACATTCTCAAGACTTCGTACTCCTAGGTTATGTTGTATTATTATTACTGTTTTTTCTATAAAACAGAGTAATAGGCCGAACAGGGCCGTATCCAGTGTTCTCGTATCGCCATCTCAAAACTTTCAAATATGAAAAAAAGCAAACAAAAATAAGATGACGATATGAAATTGATGGCAGGCAAATATTTTGAATATGCCGTTTGCTTTTTATTTTTACTATTACAATTACAGCTGCTTTATGCAATGGGAAAATACTTTTTATTATACTATTAGGACAACGCGTTTTTCTGTGCGCCCGCACGGATTTTTTTTTCGCTGAATTAAAATGCTGAGTAAAATGGCTTTAAAATAGAAACGTACATCACAATATATTAAATTTAAGACAATTTATAAGCCGACAAATATTTAGCACAAACCTGCATTATCATTTAATATGTAAATGCTGGAATATTTTGATATATTTCCGAAGTATGTTTTGAATTTTTATAGACATTGCCTGACAGTGATAACTTACCACAACTAAATCACCTTTGAACTACTTTAAACCAGTCATAGAAATGATCAATTAGATGTCAGTCATTCCCAACAATTATATTAAAATATACTCAGGAGATAATTCCGATATTCCAGAATACATCTTAAAACAAGTGGCACAGTCAAACGCAAATTTAGTGCCAGAGAAATCTAGGGCAAAATATGAACAAGAATATCATTTTTAAGTCTTTTTTTCTTAAGTCTGGTTTTTATGCCTTCGTTTTTAAAGAAGTATAATGAAAATTATCCTTCATAATTAGTCCAAAAATAGGTTTTCCGTGCTTTGCGTGACTTCCGGTGTTCGGCTTCGCCTCACATCTGAATTGGTCATACGTGAACGGAAAAACCCTTATTTTTGTACTCCTAATGAAATATACTATTTTGTAATTGAAAATGTACTTTACCGCACGATTGTTCATGGCGGATTTTCTTTTTTATTTGCAAAGTCAATTCGTTAAGATTCGCAATTTCCATCGCCAATGACATTGAAAAAGCAAGATATTGCAATTGAAAAAAAGCGAGTGCCAGACCTGCGTTATGGGTTCCGCTTCTCTGTTCTGTGACATCTTTGTTTTATTATCATTTTATAAATGTTGCTTGTTTACTAATTTGTCACAGAAAAGCTACGTTGTGTGCATAACTGTTTTATAAAATGGAGCCATTTTGTTTTAATAGTTTAAGGGGTTATAAATAAAAAATATTAAATAAAACTAATAAACACACATGGTTTCTACTGTTTTTGAAGATGAAACGATAACTTATTAAGAAGGTTAGGTTAGGTTAACACGGTGGTCCGGGGTGGAACCCACATAGGCCAGAGGCCCGTTGTGATGCCGTATGGGGTGGTTACCACCCCCACCATTATCGTGAAAACCAGTAGCTGCTGTTAATAAACTGCATGAGGCTTTTGATACCAACCGACTGAAGATCGGATAGGTTGTCAAAAAGGGGCTGTCCCATAGCAGAAAATCTTTTTCTGGATAGGGCAGGGCAGTGACAGAGTAGGTGGACCATCGTCTCTTCCTCCTCCTCATCTCGACAGCTTCTGCAGAAGTCAATTTGTTCTAGGATTCCCATACGTGCAGCATGGCATCCTCCAAGCCAGTGTCCAGTAATGGCCGCAATCGCGTTTCCAATGGAGTTTCTGGAAAGAGATAAAATATCTTTAGTGCGTCGCAGGTTAAGCTCCGGCCATACCTGTCTTGACGAGGTGCAAGAACGCTTCTCCCGCCACCTAAGGTTGGTTAGGCGGAGTATTTCCTTCCGGAGGAGCGACCTTCGTTCAGCGATAGGTGCCCCTGGTATAGTATTAGCGGATATAGCCGCGAGCTTTGTACCAGCTCTTGCTAATTCGTCCGCCATGCAGTTGCCTGTTATGTCCCTGTGTCCGGGTACCCATACAACATTGACTCTTACTTTAGTCGCCAGCTCATTTAAGGCTTCACGGCATTGTATAGCCGCCTTTGAGGTCAGGTAGACCGAGTTTAGAGACTTGATGACAGCTTGGCTGTCACTTAGAATAGATATTTCATTAGACTCAAGTCCACTTTGAAGTACCCATTTGGCTGCTTCATTTATAGCTACCATTTCTGCCTGGAAAACACTACAGTATTCCGGCAACCGAAATGATAGATTGAGAGGTGGGGACTCTGAGAAGACTCCACTTCCTACTCTCCCCTCTAGTTTTGAGCCATCTGTATAAAAAAGCGTCCCATTTGGCTTAACTAGGTTCGCCGTCCATTTTTCTCTGGACGGAATGTCCACTGTGAAATTGCGGTCGAACATCGGGGTGGGTTTCGTGTAGTCTGTGTTTATTAAGGTGAGATTAAATTCTTTCAAAATCTTGGAGTGGCCGTAGTTTACTTTAGGCCATCGTGAGACTGCATTGAGTCTGAGAGCAGCGCTGGCTGCGCACTCCTTTCCATATAGGTCTAATGGAGTTAGATGTAAGATCATTTCCAGGGCTTTTGTCGGGGTTGTCTTAAGACACCCCGTCGTGAGAACGGCAGCTAGTCGCTGTGCTTTTCCCACCCTTTTTCGGTTAACCTCCTTGCATAGGGCTGGCCACCATACTAATGATCCATACATAAGTGTGGGTCTTACGACCGTCGTGTATAACCAATGAACAATGCTGGGTCTCAGCCCCCATTGTTTGCCAATGGTTCTTCTGCAGGTGTATAGCGCAACTGTCGCCTTTTTCACCCTTTCCTCTATATTTTCACTCCATAACAACTTTCGGTCAAGGATAAGTCCAAGGTACCTAGCTCGTTCGGAGAGTTTTATTTCTTGGCCCCCTATATTGGGAAGACGAAAAGAGGGTTTTTTGTGCTTCCTTGTGAAGAGAACTAGTTCCGTTTTGGTCGGGTTTATCCCTAAGCCGCATTTGTTGCACCAGTGTAACTTATTAAGAAAGTGTTGATAAAATTATTATCACTTATTTTTTGTTGAAAATAAATTTAAAAACCTAACCTCTAATTTTACAATATTACTTAGAAAATTATTAAACTAACATTGTCGTGAGGCCCGATAAAAATCTGTCACAAGCATAATATATGATTCACAGAAAAATTTCGTTCGCACTATAAAAGAGGGTAAGCACTACGCGAAAGCACTCACATCATGAGTTGAGAGTTTATCAGTATGGCGTCTGTTTGTAAAACGGACCTGGTCCCCATCTTGGCTTCCATGTTCGTGATTCCTTTTAGTAGATAATCAGAAAGCGTTTATAATGCAAAAATTATTTTGCAGCTATCTTAATACATTTTAAAAACAAAACCGTTTCATTAAAGTAAATTCACTACACACATCGGTTTTATAACGACTGTCAAATAAACTTGTATAAAACTGTTAAAAAGCAATTACATTATTGTTTTAGAGTTCCTGCTGTATAGCAGTGGCTGTGGAAACTATAAAAACTGTTCTATAGAAGTCGCAGTTAAGATTTTATAGTGGTATTAATAATGTTTATATATGTATTTTATAAGCTATTTGGAGTTAATTTTGCAGCTTTTATTCAATCACAATGTTTTATAAGGTGGTGCCAATTTTGCGTTTATAAGTATCGAGTAGTTGTTTTTAAAATGTTCATAAGCTTATGCTGTTTTATAAGAAAACGTTGCCGCAATTCTAATAAAACAAAAAATTGCTAGTTGGGTATCAACTTGTTCAAATAGTAGAATCCTTACTACAAAACAGACATTTCTACGTTAATCTTGAAGGCAAAAAAAGCCGATGGCAAATCCAGAAAAACGGCTTGGCTCAGGCAGCGTACTAGCACCAATCCTCTTCAATCTCTACACCAACGAAAACGAAACTGGAAGCTGCCTTGAGTATGATGTCCACTTACTATCAGGACAACTCTCTAAGATCGAATTCCTCCAAAACCCAAATCAGCGCCAAACCTACACTCTCGACAGGCAAATAGAAAGCTCAAACGTTACCTGGGATAATAATATCCTGGAGCACACAGTGAAACCTACTTATCTTGGAGTCATATTCGACCGCTCCCTAACATACAGGTTTCATTGTGAAAAAATGCGGAAGAAGGTGGAGGCGCGGAATAGCCTTTTGAGGAAGCTCAGAAACAGCAAGTAGGGCGCAAAACCAACAGTACTAAGGACATCAGCGCAGGCGTTATGCTTTTCGACAGCGGAATATGCCTGTCCAGTGTGTGGCAGATTAAAACCAAGAAGGCGCTTCCTGGGCGCGCCACTGGATGAACCACCCACCTGCTACCCAATAACAGAACTCCCACCGGGCGGAACATCAAGCGACTGGACAACCTGGCGAATGTTGAATCGCATCAGAACCGGTGTAACCCCATGTTAAGACCAACCTCATCAGATGGGGCCTGTTGAATAGAAATGACGACAAGTGCGACTGCGGACCTATACAGGATACGAACATCTACTTATCTGCCCTAACTGCCCACATAGATGCACCCTCGATACTTTATGGACAAACAATCAACAAGCATTGGACACTGCCCGATACTGGGCTCAAAAATTTTAGTTTTCCGGGCTCGAAAAAGTCAAGTAAGTTTTAATTCCAAAATTTCTGTTAATATGCTAATAAACTTTTAATGAACGGTTTGGCTGGCTAACCCTGTATAGTTTTAGATTTCAGCTCCGACGTTTCGTTTATTGGATACCATCATCAACTTCCATTTTGTATATACGAACTTTTTATTTTGTTTTTTGATATAATTTAGGGCTTGAAAAGGTAAATCAAATGACGTAATACAACACAGAACAGAGTGAACTCCTGGTATGTATGTGATGTACCTCAATTGACTTCTTCAAAACTGCTACATCCAGAATAATGATTGCCAATTGGATCGCCAACTTCCTGCGGGAGACGGCCGATTAAGAAGAAGAAATGATATTCAGGGTTTTTTTTTTGGTCTTTGACATCCAGACAAAGAGTTATGCTATTTTCTATCAAAATTTTCACCCTGTGTACCTCGGAAACTGTACGTTTTTGGTATAGCATATAGTAGACCAATAAGCAGGTCTTGAAAATCTGATTTGAATGACGTAATAGCATATTGGAATGTCTTCATACTCTATACTCTATTACGGCGCTCATTGGAATTACTGCACTTTTTGGCCTTTGAACGCATAGACAACAGGTTTGGTTCAATTTCTTCTTAAATTTTTTCTACCTGCACATCTAAACAACTGTACACTTTTTGTGCAGCAAATAGAAAGCCGTAAAGTAGGCCATGACAAGCTGCATCAAATGACTTAACCATATACAGGATGTCTCATTTGAAATAGTGCCCTTTTTGGCTTTTGAACGCGGAAACAACCAGTGGATGCAATTTTCGGTTGGCAATTTTACTATCTCGGAAACTGTAATTTTTTTTTAGAGCACATAGTAGCCCTTGAACAGCTCAAAGGACGTAATAATATACAGGGTGTCCTATTTGAAATAGTGCAATTTTTGGACGTGCAATTGACAAAGTCAAACTACAGCTCTGTCGTAAAAAACGGTAGAAAACTATATACTGTCAGCGTTTTCTACCGTTTTACTTTAATTCAGTAGATTATTGTGGAAATAAATTCAGTCAATTTGTCATTTAAAACTGCGTTTTATTCAGTTGTTTTCTGGTTTTTAGCTTCCATCGAGTATGGTGGACTTTCCCTTGTTTGAAAATAGTACAAACCTTGTCTGAAAAGTATTTGTTAGTGAATAATGTACAAAAACAGTAGAATAAACAAAGGTGTCTCACAAGTGTCGGTAGGAAAGTGCTCGTAGGTTGAAATTGATACAATTATGAGCTGTCAAATTGGATAGAGCCTAAAAACAGCATTTTAGTACAACGTCATTTTTACTGTCCAATTGTGACATTATTTTGACAGTTGACACCACAAACTTTTTGCGGTGGTCGAAGGACAATTAAATGGGCTACAATTTGATCCCAACTAGCTAACTGTCAAAATGACAGAATTACCAGATTACAAAATTTCCCTGGTAGAATACTGGAATAGCTTCGTCAGTGGAGCAATGAGAAGAAGAGAAGACGCCAGAGCCTGCGAAGAGGATGAAGGAGGAGGAGTGGGGAAAAATGGACAAAAAGAGAGATCACATAAGTCACATATAACCAAGAGAGACAAAGTTAACTGTCAAAATGAACAAAGACAAGAAAAGTAACAGCATTTTAGTGCAACGTCATTTTACTGTCAAATTGTGGCGTTATTTTAACATTTGACACTACAGAATTTTTGTGGTGATTGAAAGACAATTAAAAGGGCTACAATTTGGTCAGATTTAGACTGACGTAAATGTCAAAATGACAGAATTTCGATCTGTCAAACTGGACACATTCTAGTAACAGCATTTTAGTGCTACTTAGTAACTTTATTGTTAAATTGTGACGTTATTTTGACGGTTGACAATAAAGACTTTTTGTAACGGTCGAAATACAATTCAATGGGCTGCTATTTGGTGACAACTAGACTGACGTAACTGTCAAAATTACTGAATTACGAGCTGTCAAAATCGATTCAGTTCAGTGACAAAATTTAAGAGCAACGTTCCCTTGTACTTAATTTCCGAGTAAAATCCAGGGATAACGTGCGGGAAACACTAATTTTTGGGACACCTTGTATATAACATATAGTATTAGTTACCTGTAAGTGTCTATTTGTCCCAAAAAAACGTTAGATTCCTCCACACATTTACCGGATAAAGCTTCATCCGTGGTTAGGCAACGCTTGCTCTTAAATGCTTCAGGATTTGTGATAGCTTCAGCAAAAAGTTCGTAGGATCGTCCATGGTTGCAAAATATACTTTCTGTTACTAGAAAAAGTGAGGTTAGACCACTTTAAGGGGGAAAAAACCAGCAAAGTGGCAACACTGACAACTGGTAATATCCGGACAACCTGGCTGGTACCTGCCTCCATTCGGGTAGAAGTCGACATATCCGCACGGTTTGGCAACACCGATAACTCTCATAAAAGTGTGCACCACGTCCACCATTTTTGCGTCCAGAGGATCCAGTTTTAGGTGGTCTTTCAGGTCGCCATAGCCTGGACCAGCTGGATCAAGACCTGCAACATACTCAGGCTGAGAAGAGAAAAAGTGATTTAAAATTACCAAACAAAAGACATTTTGTAAATACATATTGATGTCATAAAATAGGCCATGGAAAGAAGAATCTGAGAACGTAATAATATACAGGATGTACTGTTTGAAATAACCTTTATTTATAGCATAGTACCTACGTAAACAAAGCGCTGTGTAGTAAGTAACTTTCTAGTAGAGAACTCTCTAACTCTAACTCATCAAGTTGGACAAAAACGTATGATGTTTTTAGGTTAGGTTAGGTAAACGTCAGTATAACGTGGTACTTGCAAGTTCAGTAGAACGTCACAATTATTGTCAAATTGTGAACTTATTTTGACAGTTGACTATACATAATTATTAAGGTAGGCAAAAGGAATGAAAAGGGCTACAATTTGGTTAAAACTAGCCTGACTTAACTGTCAAAATAACTGAGTTACGAACGGTCAAAGTGCACCAAGCCTAAAAACAGCATTATAGTGCAACGTCATCTTTATTGTCAAATAGTGGCGTTATTTTTTGTGGTTGTCGAAAGACTATTAAATGGGCTACAATTTGGTCAAAACTAGATTGACGGAGCTGTCAAAATGACAGAGTCACCAGATTACAAAATTTCAATAGATTCAATTCAATTCGATCTACAAATCTCAATCATCAACCATCTACAAAACAGTGCCCAGTAATGTGAATATTATTCAAATCAAGGTAAAAAGACAAGGAGAGCGAAATCACTAAATACACACATACAACTGAGAGAGACGGAATTAACTGACAAGCAAGAAAAAGTGAGACTAACCAGTAATTCTCCCAATTTTCCCTCCCTGCACTCTTCCAGCGCCCATTCCAGCCACGTGGGCGCCCAAACTGTGCCCAATAATGTGAATATCATCCAAATCAACTCCATTCAACATCAACCAGTTGATAAAGTCGCCCAGATGGCGCCCAGCAGTTTGGGCGCCACGCATTGCGCCTGCGTATTCCGTTCCACACAGTTTGGACCATTCCATTCCAATCACATTGTATTCCCCGGTTGCCAAGTAGGCTGAAAACGTTCCATTCTGAGTAAATTTGATCACGTGATGTTGGTGAAGTTACCGTTTTTGCTTAGTTGGAACACGGGATTCCTGATGCTGCTCAGAAAACCGTGAGTGATGATTTTGGTCGGGTTTTCTGAGTTGAAGCCCGTTCCATTTAAACTAGTGCTGTCGTTTGGTGTGAGGACAACCGGTAAGTTGTTCCTGCAGTTAAAAAAATAATTTGGCACATCCCTAGCTAGCTGATCAGAAAAAAGTAGTAATGGGTAGATTACCAGGTCAGAAAAAAATGTATAACACAGTTACAAATTGACCTAATTTAACCACCCTGTAACGGTCAGAATAACTGAACTTCATTTAGAATCCACTTGGTATATTGTGTGCGTATTGCAGTGTATACAGGGTGGACTGGAGAGCAAAACATTTTGTTTGCACTTTTTGAGTCGCGTTTAATGCCACATTTGCCCGAAAATATTTCGGAAACTATTGACATTTTGTATTGCACTTTTTGGTTCACTGTGCAGCTCTGAAAGTGCGCAATTCATTAGCCTAACAATATACATGGTGTCTCATTTGAAATTTGTGACTTTTGGAGCTCTAAAGCCAATGATGTCACTTCTGAAGATATTCCTTCACGAAGATATTTCAAATTTGACCTGAATTAACTTCTTGAAACTATTTTTTTTATTGTCCTTTTAGGGTCTCTGAGTGTGCGCAATCCACTAACCTAAAAATATACAGGGTGTGTCACGTTAAGGGTTGGTTGAGGGGGAAGAATACACAGGATTCCACAGGTAACCCACTTTTATTACGTTATAGGGCCTTATAGTCTAGTTAGTTATCTTACCCCCAGATGGCCAAGATGGCTGGGGGCATGATGTGAAACTGGCTAGGCTGAAGATACACGGAGGGCAGTGCTTTAGCGGTGGTGAATGAACCCTAGACTTAGGTCCGAGGGCATTCACCGAGCCGGCAAAGACGTGAAGAACCTAACAAAGGGAGGTAAGCTAGAACGCCAACTTAAGCTGCGCGCCCACACTATTTCCTTTGCTAGGGCTGATCTAGGGTGTGGCACTTGGTCACCTACTGCTCCACGTTAAGTTGCACAATAGGCGTACCCAGACTAACCCAGAGATCAGTAATCTGTACGTGCTTTTGGTACAGTATTTATACTCACATCATGACCCCAATTCGCCAAACTTGCTGACACAAACATTGTACTGGGGGAGACTGGGGCAACTTAAGGTAACGGTACCTAGTGTAATTTCTATGTTACATGCCCCTCCCCTAGAAAGTGTTCGCCCCGGACACTAAAATACCCTAATTGTACAAGTCTAAAATCGCTTACATGCTATCAGGTGGGTTTATGTGGTGGAACGAATCCTTTATTTATCCAAAGTCTTATAATTTTAACCACTAATTACGCTAAGCGCCCGAGGGCTCGTCTGAACGTTCCAGCATCCTTGGCCGTTACTCAGTTCACGGATACCAAGGCTACCAGCTCCCAGGACGTACTGGTGCTGCCGTCTATTGGTGCACACTGTGATTTTTTTTTTTTTTTTTTGGCAGGTGGTTTGTCTCGGTCCGGTGCTTGTGTTGTGTGTTAGGTGGTGTTGCTTTCGTGTGGCCCGGTATCATGCAAAAAGATATGTTTATATATTTTTTTTCTTAAAACTATGTTATGTGTTCATTAACGATAATTATGTTCTACTACCTTACTAATTTCCCTTACTCTGAATTGTCTACCCTTTTTTTTGTACTGCTACTACTGCTACGAGGATTTGGGCGCCCTGTGTTCCTCATCATCCCCCTCTTCTTCTTCTTCTGATATGTCTCCCAATGTCCATTCGTCATAGAATGGTAGTATTCTGCCTATGTGTACCACATCAGTTTTTCTGCCTCCCTCTTGCTTTACCTCGTAATTTACCTCTCTTATTTTTTTTTTGTAACTCTATATGGCCCGAACCACCTTAACAACAATTTCTCGCTCTTGCCCACTTTTCTTATTGGTATGAATATTTTTACTCTGTCCCCAACTTCATACTCCCCTTTTCTATGTTTAGCGTCGTAGAGCTCCTTATCTTTCCCTTGTTTTTTCTGTATGTTGTCTACGGCCAATGCCCTTATTATCAACGCTTTTTCCCTTAGCTCTTTGGCATTCGTGCTCGTTTCTTTATCCAAGAGTGCTGCATCCAACGGCAGAGTCGGGCTTCGTGCAAATATTAATTCAAAGGGCGTGAATTGTGTTGTCTCCTGTTTCGCCGTGTTGTACGCGAAGGTGACGAAGGGCAGGTACGAACACCAGTCCGTTTGTTCCGTGTTACAATACAGAGACAGCATGTCGGCTAGTGTTTTGTTTAGCCTTTCCGTCAATCCATTGCACGAAGGGTGGTATGCTGTGGTGAAGGTGCTTTGGACGCCCATTATTTGTTGAAGCTCTTGCACTATCTCTGACTGGAACACCTTTCCCCTGTCGCTCAGAATAGTACGGGGTACACCGTGTATTAAGAGCACTTTTTCTAGCAAGAATTTTGCTACTGGCCCTGCCTTGCCGTTAGGTAGGGCCGCTGTGATCGCGTATCTCGTTGCATAGTCTGTTACCACCACAATGGTTGTTTTTCCCAGACTGCTTTTCCGAAAAGGACCCAATAGGTCTATCCCCAGCTGATCGAACACTTGTCCCACTTGAATAGGCTGGAGTAGCCCCAGGGGTTTCCTGTTTGAGGGCCCTTTTCTTGCTTGACAATCCCTGCATCCTCGGATGTACTTATGCACGTCCTTCACCATGTTGTCCCAGTAGTACTTTGGGCTTAGTCTACTCAGGGTTTTGGTCATGCCCATGTGTCCACTTGTGGGTGCGTTGTGGGCTTCCCATAGCACTTCCTCTCTTAGTGCCCGTGGTATTACGAGCGCATATTCTAAGCCGTCTTTTTCTGTGGTGGCTTTGTATAATATGTTGTCCCTTAACCTGAAATTCTTCGCCTTCCGTCGTGTTATTGCGTCGCAGGTACTGTTATCAGGGGCTACAATTGCTTCTTTTAAATCCCTTAGATCCTTGTCTCTGTTTTGTAGTTCGTCTATCTTTACTGTCGAGATGGTGAAGGTGGGTACGTCATCTAACTCCTCGATTTCCATGTTATCTATATGTAGAGCGGGGTTGCGCGATAGGCAGTCTGCGTCTTGATGCTTGCTGCCTTTCTTGTATACCACCGAGTAGTCGAACTCGGCTAGTTTTAGTGCCCACCGTGCTAACCGCCTGGAGTGGTCTTTTATGTTATGTATCCAACAGAGTGCATGGCGGTCGGTGACTATTACCACCGGTCTTCCGTAAATGAGATGTCTCAAGTACGTCATCCCCCATACAGCGGCCAGCAGTTCTAGTTCACTTATAGAGTAGTTTCTCTCAGCTTTAGATAGTGACCTGCTTATGTATGCTATGGGGTGGTTTTGCTTGTCATCTCCTTCCTGCAATAGTATCGCCCCAATGCCCTCTGTACATGCGTCTGTGTGGAGTGTGCACCCGATGTTAGGGTTGTAGTGTTTCAACACCGGGGCTGTTGTCAGCCGTTCTTTCAGTTCCTGAAATGCCTTTTCTTGTTCTGTGCCCCAATGAAATTTGTTTTTCTTTGTGGCCTCATGCAGGGGCCGTGCCAACACTGAATAATTTTTTATGAATTTCCTGTAAAAATTGCACAAGCCCAGGAAACTTTGAAGTTCTTTCGTTTTCTTCGGCGTCGGGAATTCTTTAATCCCTGCTAACTTCCCTTCTTCGGGGTATATGCCTTCTCCGCTTACTGTATAGCCCAGTATTCTTACTTGCTCCTGCAGATACTCGCATTTGCTGGGTTTAAGCGTGAGGTTAGCTTCTCTCATTCTTGTGAATACTTTTTCCAGCTTCTTGATGTGATCCTCTAGGTTTTCGGAGAATATTATTATGTCGTCTAAATATATCAGTATTTCTCTCCACTTAAGATCTCTAAAAACTTTGTCTGCTAGCTGCTGGAAGGTGGCTGGGGCGTTGCAGAGTCCGAAGCTTAGTACATTGAACTCATACGAGCCATGGCCTTGTGCTGTGAAAGCCGTATATTGCTTTGAAGATTCTTCGATCGGAATCTGCCAGTACCCCGAGAACATGTCCAGTGTCGTGAAATATCTGGCGTTTCCTAGATAGGTCTATATATCATCTATCTGCGGTAGGGGGTAGCAGGATTTCTTTGTCACCGGGTTAATGGTTCTCTTGTAATCCACACAGAATCTGGTGGAACCATCCTTTTTCTTAACTAGGACTACCGGGCTTGCCCAGGGTGAATGGCAGGGTCTTATTACCCCACAGTCTAACATTTCCTGTATCTGGGCATCTATTATTTCCCTTTCGTTCTGTGAGACTCTGTACGGGCGGCATTTTACTGGTTTGTTCTCAGTTACCTCTATCTTGTGTTCGATAAGGTTTGTTTTGCCCATGAACTTAGGTGATTTGCAGAACACGTCTTCATAACTCGCTAATAATTGCTTTAACTTTTCTTTAAAGCGTCCTTCTGGTATGTGTTCGAGCTTATGGTCCTCTAGGTTCACCTTTTCATCGTTCGATTGGCGGACCGAGAATACTTGACTGGACGCCGTTTCTTTTCCCATCTTTGCTATGGTGGTACCTTTGTACACTATTCTTGGCGTTGGGCCGACGTTTTTGAGCTCTATCGTGGGGCTCTCTCCGTCTTGCCCGTAGTTGCCCAGCAGGTGGTTCCTGATTAACCAGTTTTCATTAGGTACCACGTGTGTTCCCTCTGTTGGGGTATTCTGCGGTCCTGTTGTTATTGTTCTTGTTTCGCCAGGCATGATGACCACATCTTCCGCAGCCCTTAATTTAGTTTGTTCTGGCGGGATTTCCTCAAAGTAGTTAGGTAGGACTTCCCATCCTGTTTTTGCTTTGCTGGCGCGTGTTTTCCTCTTTCCTTTTCCTTTCGATATCCAGATCTTTATGTTAGTGCCCCTAAACGCGTCTGTTAGTATTTCCTTGCTGGTTAGCCAGCTTGTGGGATCGTCTCGTTGGCTTAATCTTGGTAAGGCGATGCTCCTAATCTCGTGTTGATTCGCCCATTGTTTCAGTGCCGTGCAGCATCTTCTGAACGGTTCGATGGCGACTGAATGGGCGTTTTCCTCTTTGGCCGTCATCTGAACTATCTGTCGGCCGTTTTTTGAGAAGAAATCCAGTTCTCCCAGGTGGGAGTCATTTATTTTTTCTACCCCTGCGTGGCTTCTGATTACTCTAGCAATACCCCCGTCGTTGCAGGGTGTCGTGGACACTGTAAATGCCCATGCCGTGTTCTTGGGGAAGGAGAAAATCGATCTGGGCACCTCGTGTATGCTAGGCTCTGGTAAACGAGAATTTGCTTGCTTTTTCCTGTTTTTTCCTTCTTTTGCTTGCTGGGTTGCTTTGCTTGGGTTATTATTTTTTTTGTTTTGCGGGTGTAAACGTGGGTCTTGTTTGCTTGTGCTTTTTGCTTGATGGCTGAAACTTATGGTCAACCCTTCTTCGAGGGTTAACGTTTTCTTTGCCATGTCGATTGTCGCTTTTGTCTCCACCAAAAATTCCATTCCCAAGATGAGTGGTTGGGGTGGGTTTCTTAGTATAGTAGCTCGTATGTCCCATTTTCCTACGTAGCTCCCTACTATCTCTAGTGATGTTTTAGTTTCCCCCAGGCTGGGGATTTTCTGGCCCCCTGCCGTGAGCAGGAGGGTGGAGTGTCTTGTGCTTCTTTGCTTGTTTTCTATTAGGCGATCGCTTACTATGTTCAGCTCCGCCCCTGTGTCTACTATTGCTGGTATAAAGAATCCATTTAAAATAACGTTGATTGTCAATACTTTATTGCGCGTTGGCCCCCAAGTGGAGAGGGTGACGGGACTCAATTTTGCCACCCTTCGAAGTTTGGGTGATGCGGTCTGCTTCTGCAGACTGTGGCAAAGTGCCCAATTTTTCCGCAGCTATAGCATGCTGGCCTATTGTCTCGTGCCCTCGTGCTAGGGTAACGCCTTTGAGGCGGGGGTGTGCGCCTTGTGTCGTATTCTCTCCTGGGCGGTGGCGGGGTCCTTTCGCCTCCATAAGGGCGGTGGTTTTCGTACCGTGCCGGTTCTCTGAAGCCCGAGTGATCGTATGCTTGGCGCTGCGGCCGGAATGTTGGTGTAGCGGGCCGTGGGGGTGGTTCTGTAGGGGCGTTATCTATCGTGATGCATAGCAATTTAATTTCTTTTAATGATCTAGGTGGCTGATTGGGAAAATGCGTGAGCCAGTAGTACTTAGCCTTTGTTTCGGTCGTCAAACCGTTTTGAAAAATCTCTTGGAATTCCCTGAAATCGACTTCCCGCTTGTATTCTTCATAAAGGACCCTTAGATCGTAGAAATAGTTCTTCGTGGGTTCTAAGGGACCCTGTGTTCTTTCTCGAACCTTCGCAAGTAGTCGTAGGCTACTGTTATCGTCGCAGAATTCATTTTTGAAGGCCTGACATATGAGGGACCAATTACTGTCAGGGTGGCCTTCCTTGTATTCTGTGTACCATATATTTGCAGCCCCCTGCAAGAAGGAGTGAAAGTATAGAATTTTTAGGCCATCATTCCAATTGTTGGCCACGGCCATTCGGTTGTATGTCGCTATGAATGATTGCGCTGAATCTGTGCAAGGGTTGTATGTCGGGGGGCTGATGAATTGTGGCAAAGCGGGCGTTTTTTCCCCTGTTTCCACTGTGGAGATTGTGATGTTTGCCATTGTTCCGGTGTGCGCTTCTAATTCCTTGATTATCCTTTGGGGGTGTGTCTGTTCACGTATCGTTACGTTCTCTTCGTTTTCTGATTCTTCGTTTTCGCTTTGTCTTTCGTCTCTTTTTTCTGTTATTGTTGCGTCTTTTTGACGAACCAAGGTCAGGGTGATATATCTCGGTGTTCCTTCTGTATCCTGACTCCGTATGTCCCCTACACTTGAGCTTCTGTGCCTTGGTGCAAATGGGCTGTCAGTCTTTGCCGATCTCAAATTGTACCCTTTATTCATTCCCTTTTTCCTGCGCCGTTAACTGCGTCTGCGAGGGCGTGTCCACTAATGTGGGGATTAGCAGACGGGGATGAAACGAGGCGCCTCCACCATGTCACGTTAAGGGTTGGTTGAGGGGGAAGAATACACAGGATTCCACAAGTAACCCACTTTATTTAAGTAGTTGTGCCTTATTGTCTAGGTAGTTATCTTACCCCCAGATGGTCAAGATGGCTGGGAGCATGATGTGAACTGGCTAGGCTGAAGATACACGGAGGGCAGCGCTTTAGCGGTGGTGAATGAACCCTAGACTTAGGTCCGAGGGCATTTACCGAGCCGGCAAAGACGTGAAGAACCTAACAAAGGGAGGTAAGCTGGAACGGCAACTTAAGCTGCGCGCCCACACTATTTCCTTTGCTAGGGCTGATCTAGGGTGTGGCACTTGGTCACCTACTGCTCCACGTTAAGTTGCACAATAGGCGTACCCAGACTAACCCAGAGATCAGTAATCTGTACGTGCTTTTGGTACAGTATTTATACTCACATCATGACCCCAATTCGCCAAACTTGCTGACACAAACATTGTACTGGGGGAGACTGGGGCAACTTAAGGTAACGGTACCTAGTGTAATTTGTATGTTACAATATGAATTTCGTGACTTTTGGCACTTTGAACCCAGTGTCGTTAAATTTGCGGAAATTCCGTCACGGAGCTGGACGAACTTTGACTTCAAATATCTCGGAAACGGGACACTATTTCTATAGGACTTTTGGGTCTGTATGTATAACCCTCAGTGTGCGCATCTACTGACCCAAATGTATACAACGTTTTTCATTTGAATTTGGTGACTTTTGGCACTTTTTATCATAAGTTTACTAACCTGGTAAAAAGGACAAATTGGACGTCACTTTCATTAGATCCATCCACCGAGTGTGTAATGTTCAGTATATCAGCCAGACTTGGTGCATGGTGAAAAATATCTAAAATGGGAAATTATTCATGAAAACTTCTGTACAGAGTGAGTCAACGATAGAGAAAAGGTCTTAAAATTACCATTCTAATGACATATAACACTTGATATTTAAAATTCTTTTCGTTTTACCGATTCTTTTGTGCGTATCTCTAAAACCGCGTCCAATACGCAAAAAGTTGCTGTAAAACTGTATTTTTATAAAAAAAATGCACCTGGAAGTTTGGAAGAAAAGTACAAAATTTTTGTAATCTGCAAAACGATGACAGATATTAAACAACGGTTTTCGCAATTAGGTTTTCTATCAAAATTGGCACAAGTCAAAAACTGTCACGTGGTAAGAAAAGACAACATTGCAAACATTTACTAATAAATTAAACGCATTATCAGTTTGGCAGCACTGCAGAAATTGTTTATTCTAACACAAATAGACGAATTGACCAAATTCGTATTTAAATCGTAGAAGAATTGGCAGTTTTGCAACACTGTATAAATTCAGATTTAAAAAATGGTTGATTCGGCAACATTGAAGACGTTTCATAATACTTTCTTAAAATCTCAATTTGAGAACACTATAGAAATTTAATGACTGTTTTTACGAAAATGGTCGATTTGGCAACATTGAAGGTTTTTTGAAGGATTTTTATAAAGCATTAGAAGAATTCTTAATTTTGCAACACTGTAGAAATGTAGTTTGTTTCCTCTAAACGAACTTATAAAAAACGAACAATAATCACATTTCTGCAACTTTGCCAATTTGACAAATTTCAAAATCAAACCAAAACCCTGCAATGTTTTTCATAGTTTTTCAAATTTTGCAGTGTTGTCATACAAGAATTCTTCTTTATTTTTATCAATATTGTAATTTTTTGTGACTTTAACCAAATTTATGCAACGTTGCCAAAGTAACATGATTTTCCTTGTTTTTGACAAAATTTTTATATTTTACGATTTTGACCAAATTTTTCCAACGTTGCCCAATTGACAATTTTTATAATTTTTGCAAAAATCTATACAATGTTACCAAATCAATATTTTTCGAACAAGCATTTTTCTTTATCTTTATCAAAATTTTATTTTTTTGCGACTTAAACCAAATTTGGACTGTGCCCCAACCAAAATTTGAAAACCTGTAATTTTTTGCGAATTTAACTAAATTTTCAGAACCAAACAACAATGTTAATTTCGTCTTCCTGTCGCGGTTCCGAAAGTAGTTCTAGCCCACAATACAGGAATACAAGCACCTCAGCCTGGAATACAGTAGCGTGTGTACCCAATGCAAAGTGCTTCGCTGTTTGGCCTGTCTCAGCGCAGACACCTGCCCCCGTCAGCCCCCCTCTACTGGATCCATCCGTAAACCAGTTGGATCCATCAAGAACGACCCCCGGGGTAGCTCCATTCTCCCTCTCGGTAATTACAACCTTGAGGAAGTTTGAGGGCTGTAGCCTTCTAGGCATATGGTCACTACTCATAAGAAGTATTTTCAGTTCAGTGGCCCAATCCCATATACAAGAGTGTCCATACGTGAAAACTTGTAATTGATCCATAGTGCGCAGCCTATATGCTGTCCATATGGCTTCCATTTTTATGTGAAGGTCCAAGGGCACAAAGTTGAGCAGCACTTCACGTGCTCTCGTGTGGGCAGTTCTCATGCCTATGTAACCTATCTAATTGTGTGCGCACGTCACTTCTTTCCACACATATCCACCACACAAGGGCCCCATATGTTAGTATAGGTCTGACTATGGCGCAGTAGAGCCAGTGGGCCACCCTCGTTTGTAATCCCCAGGTGCCACCACAAGCCCTCCTGTAAGTCCACAGTGCAAACGAAGCTTTCCTCATTTTACAGGTTATGTGCTCCCGCCATGACAATTTAGCGTCCAGGTAGATACCCAGGTACTTAATCGACTGACTGTAGTTTAGTATTACACCAGAGGTGATCTCTGGTCGTATTCCTTCGTCACGCTTTCTGCTGAAGAGCATAAGCTGTGCTTTTGCCGGGTTGACTCTTAACCCGACTAGGTCACACCAGTTACCGACCATTCGCAGCGCCCTAGTTATAACGCCACGAAGCCTGTCCTTAGTTCCGTTACAGAGAATAACTATGTCGTCTGCGTATGCATGTGCATACAGGCCAGCATCGTTCAGATTCCACAGTAGTTCGTCCACTACAAGGCTCCATAGCAGAGGGGAGAGTACTAATAATTTTTCACTAATTTGTGCAACGTTGCCAAATCGACTATTTTCCTAACTTTTAACAAATTTTTGCAGTATTGCCAAACTGACATTTTTCCTTATTTTATCAAAACTTGTAAAATTGCAATTTTTTGCTACTTTAATCAAACTTTCACAACGTTGCAAAATTTACATTTTTTTCAATTTCTACCAAGTTTTTGGAGTGTTGCCAAGCTGACATTTTATCTTATTTTTATTGCCATTGTAACTTTTTGCAACTAACTAAATTTTTCAATACTATGTCATGTTGCCAAGCCAATACAAATGGCAATACATCAAATGGCTATTTCTTTTTTTTTAACTACTTACAGGGAAGCCCAAAAAAAATGTTGGTCCTCAGTGAATCGTCTATACTGTAAATAAATGATTTTTTACTTACTAGGTAATATAAAAATTATACTGGCAGCTGCAAGAGATAATCCAACAACAGCACCCACAGAAACGCTCATATTAGCTGTAATTTTTGATTAATAATCATTAAAATCGATTTTTTTTTTACAAAAGACTCTGCACGTGAAATTTATGATGCAGAACGTCAACAGCAAATTATTGTCATTTTATTCAATAATAATTACAATAATTATGTAGGGATACGAATTTCCTGTAATTATTGTTGCTTCACTTATACAGGGTTAGTCAAACTTAAACCGCAATAGAGAAGCTTTAGTACAACCAAAAAACAAGATTAGAATTATTGGATTGCTTGAAAAGTAATGTCACTACGTTTAAAGGGCCAAAAGTCATACAATTCAAATGAGACCTGTATATTTTTAGAACAGTGTATTGCGCACACTCAGGGCTACTCAGTGGACCAAAATGTGCTCTAGAAAAAGTGTCTCGTTTTTTGAGATATTTGAGGTTAAAATTGAGTTTAACTTCTTGCGGAAATTGCTTGCAAAGTGACGTCCCTGTGTTCAAAGTACTAAAATTCAGTAAATTCAAACAGGTTATCCTGTATATTTTTAGGTTAGTCGATTGTGCACACTCAGAGGGCTACACAGTGACCCAAAATCTAGTATAGAAAAAGTGTCTCGTTATCGAGATATTTGAGGTCAACATTGACCTTAACTTAAGTTTACGCTGGTTTTAACTTCAGTGTTTCAAGCTTGATCGCTGATTTGGTGGAGAGGCCTTTGAGGATGCCATGGTTCGTGAGCGGAAAGCACCTACCTGAAACGTAAAGAGATTACTACCAAACCGAATGCGTAGCGGACACTCTGTCTCTCTCCGGTACACCTCCACAAAATTGGAGTTAAACCGGATCCACTGTGACCCTGTAACCAAAGGGGGACAATTCATCAACTACTTTTTGAGTATCCTCACAACTCTCCAGAGCAAGATCAGCTTTACTCAGCTTTGCAACTCCTGCTGGGGGCTGCAACCTTTCGGGGTGTCATCTATTGTGCCTTTTTACCTCCTGACACACAGTAAGCTTTCTTAATTCTGCTCTACTTAAGCTGTAATACCTTTCTGCAGGTTCATTTATGCATTGTTTGACTTTTGTGCCTGTCCTTTGACTGGCTTGTGCTTGGTGCACACGCGGTTGCGCCATTACACACTACGTTTGGTTCATGCTTTAATTTTTCACATCATGTAATGCTATTATGTTGTATTTTTTCTTTCCAAGTTGGGCAGGGATATCAGGTAATTCAGACTCATCCCCAGCGATGAAACCTTGCCGTATTTACAGCCACTACTCGGCCGAAAAGTCCTGGCAGCAGAAGGCCGTTGAATTAGGTTTGAAAGGAAGTTTAAGGTAGAAATCCCAGCCAGGGAAAGTTGGGATAGTAGGTCAGTGACTTCTCGAGAAGGGGTGCAAAGCTGGTACACCGACGGCTCAGATTTTCTCAAGACGGGATGGTCCGGGGCGGGAGTGTACCGTAAAGTCACCAACAAGGGGGCATTTTTTTCGCTGGGGGGGTGGACGACCATCTTTCAGGCGGAATTATTTGCAATCCTCGAGGTCGCCACAAGCATGGAAGTTACAGAAGGGCGAGGGGGAGTGATCGAGATCTATTCCTACAGTCAGACTGTCCTAAAGGCACTTTGTAGAGCCAGGATGGGCAACAGACTGATTCAGGAATGCTGGGATGCCCTGAACAAAGTGGCAGAGCAGAAGCACGTAAACCTAGTGTGGATTCCGGCACATATGGGGTTCGCGGGAAACGAACGATTTACTAGATTATTTGATGATGTATAACGCCTACACCTCATACAACCACGGGCAAACCGCCATCAGAACCTTTCTTCAGGAGACAGTTTAGAGACAAAGTTCCAACACTTGTCAATTCCACTAGGTAGGTACATCTTAAGATCTAAACTATGATCTGATGATGCTCTATTTCATTTTTGGTTAAATACATGTATAACGTTACAAAACATGCAGTACCAACCAGTACCTATACAATAAATAATAAAATACACCGGCAGTAATAAAAGTAAAATACACTTAAATAATAAAATAATTAGTAAAATGTTAGCAAGTAAAATTAAAACAATAAAACTGCCTTTGTTTTAAAAAGTGGATGACTTTCTCTCTAAACACGGCGACGCTACCCGTGTCACGAACTTCTCCTCTTAAAAAAGGTTGACCTGTGTTGAGGGATGTGGGATTCACTTGCACCTCTAGTTTCAATTGACATTCCTAGGGCGTAATGATCACGGTTCCTAGGAAACAAATGAGGGTTCTTTCTCATAAACATTACCAGGGAGAAAAAGTACAAAGATGGGGCGGTAAGTACATCAAGCCTATCAAAGTAAGGCCTGCAGCTTGTCCTGGGTTTAAGGTTAAAAATCACACGAATAATGCGTTTTTGTGCAACAAACACTGATGCCCTGCTACTAGAAGCACCCCAAAACAAGACAGTGTAGGTGATTAATGACTGTATACAAGAAAGATAGTATGTCCGGGTTGATTGGATAGTGAGAACATCTCGAAGTCTGCGTAAAAGAGCACAACCGCTGCACAATCTTCCAACCAAACTGTGACACCATCGCGGCTCCCAGAAACTTTATGCTCTCACTTACTGGGGTGGCCTTGTCATGAGAGGGGACGTAAAGTTAATAATTTGGTTTACTTTTACTAAAGTTAATCAAACCGGTTTTTTGTAGGTTTAGTTTTAAGTAATTTTCTGAGAACCAGTTTTCCATATCCTGGATGGCCAACGAACACGCCGCAAACAAAGCATTCTCAGAGAGATCTGCCAAAACAACGGACCATTTTCCCATTCAACCGCTCCGTAAGCTCGTTGACATAAACCAAAAACAGTAGCGGGCCCAAAATGGATCCCTGCGGTATTCCTTGAGAAATATCTCTCGGCCGTGAGATGTACGATTCACTATTTTGTGTCACGCAGACCGCTTGTCTTCTGTTCTGCAAATAAGATTCGAGCAAATTAAAACAGATGCCTCGTATACCGTAGTTTGCCAGTTTTTTCTATTAGAAGTTGATACTGTCAAATGCCTTTGACAGATCAAAATACCTATATTCCAGCAATTTTAATATTTATGTCAAGGTTTTCCATTATAGGTATAAGTAACTGTATTATATATGGCCAACTCTGTTGATCTACGAGGTAGGAATCCATATTGATGTATTGAAAGAATACTAAAAGTATCAAAATACTTATATAGCCTATTATAAATTGCTCGTTCAAAGACTTTGGAAAGAGAGGGCAGAAGAGACACCGGTCTGTAATTTTTTATGTTTGAGGATCACCTTTTTTATATATTGGAACCACTTTAGCATTCTTCAAGCAATCTGGAAAATGGCCCTTACAGAAAGAGTCATTAATTATATCAGATAATGGCTGGGAAATGAACTGCGCTATGTACTTAAGAATTTTTACCGAAATTTCATCAAATCCGGTCGAAAACTTATTTGGTAAGTTGATCAATAGCCTGAAAATCTCCTTCTGATCTGTTGGTTCTAAAAATATTGTGGGGTAGTGACGTGCATCACGCAGAGATGAAACAAATTCTCGATCATCATCTACCTCAGTGAAGTGTACATTAAATAGGTTGGATATCTCCTCAAGATCAGTGACCACATTATTATAAAGTTCAAGGGTTATATAAATTGTGCTGACACTTAATTTTATTTGTAATTTGATTAAAAATATTCCATGCTGATTTCAATTTGTTATTAGAGTTTGAGATCTGATTATCAAAAAGCGCTTTCTTTGTATTAGCTAGCAAATTTCTGTACTATTTTCGCTCCTGTTTATATCGATAGTATACATTTATGTCATTAGTCTGCTTGTACCAAACATATAAATTCTTCAGATGACCTGAGAAGTTTCTAATTTCTTTACTGATCCAGCTTTTTGGTTTGTATTTATGGATGTTAACCACTAAAGGGAAGGCCTCTTCAAACCAGTAAACAGCATTTCGAAAAAACATTCATACTTCGCATCGACACCCACAGTCGCATAAACCTCCTTCCATGAGACAGTACTGAGACGCTCAATTGAACGAACAATATTTGCGTCTGTAAACGATCGCCTTCTCACCTTTGGAGGCTTGGGCACGATACTTGATGGATCGTGAATCATCCATCATTAGTTGCCCGTAATGATCCGATATATGCGATTGGAGTACAAAACAGTTCAGAACTTCACTGCCGAAGCTAGAATAAATATTATCTATATGTATTGATCGTTAGATTCTTTGGTATTGTTTGTTATGCAAGTGCAACGACGGTTCTCTCATGAAGGGTCTCATGGGGGGGAATAGTTTTAGTTTTTAATAAAGTGCGTTAGAGTGTGGATCGGTGTGTTATGAGACAATAATTACAATAGTACAGTATGCATTTTCTTCCAGTGAAAAGCTTACAATATGAGGCAAAGAAAATTGGTCTTATCACAGTCCCTTGCTTTCTAGTGATTGTTCTATAGATAAACTGAACTTCTTTTCACCATAAAAAGTATGCTAAGAACATTTGTCTTGATAACAAAATGTTTGTTCCTCATCCCAGCTAACCATTTCAAAGGACATACCTGTGAGCAGTGAAAGACAATGTGGAATGCATATATGAACTGTCAAAGCCATTTATAGTCATGGATTCGCTTACACCACAACAACGCATTTTGGTTATCCAAACTTATTACGAAAACGGTCAAAATATGAAAAAGACTTTTTGCAAACTTCGCACTAGTTCTAGCCGACATGGACGCCCTACAGAGCCTGGAATTCGTTGGATTGTTAATCGTTTTGACGAAACTGGTTCAGTTGAGGGTCGTAGACCATACCAACATGCTCGTCCAGCTCGTAGTCCTGAAAACATAGTCGCAGTGAGTGCTTTTTTTCACTCAGACCATTTTCACCTTAATGGGTAGGTAAATAACCACATTTGCATATTCTAGGGGTCTGAAAATCCACAAGAATATCATGAACAACCCCTCCATCCCGAAAAAGTGACTCTTTGGTGCGGCTTATGGGCTGGTGGCATCGATGAACTATTCTTTTTTTGAAAATGCGGAAGAAAAGGCCATTACCGTCAACGGGGAACGTTACCGCGGTATGATAACAGATTTTTTGTTGGATCGTATTGATGCTGAAGATCTTTGATTTCAACAAGACGGCTCACACATCTCGCCAAACAGTGGCCTTATTGCACGAGAAATTTGAAGACCGCATAATTTCAAGAAATTCCGATGTTAATTGGCCCCCGTGATTGTGGGATTTAACGCCTCTTGACTGTTTTCTTTGGCGATTTTTGAAAGGAACAATTCAAGACCTTTGGATTCGGACTGAAATTGCGGCCATAGATCCGATGATTTTGGAAAAAGTCATTCGAAATTTTGATGATCGGATGTTGGCCTGTAAGCGCAGCCGCGGTGGTCACATGACTGATATTATTTTTCATACATAAATGGGATGAACCAACCTTCTTTTATCATTAAAAAAATTTGATTTCACCTTATAAAAAGCGTGTTGTTTTATCAAATAGAAAAAAAGTAGCAAATGACGCACCCTGTACTTCCAATCCAACATGTTCTTCATTGTTGATTAACGTGAATAACCCTGTATTATAGTAAGTGTTACGTGTTTTTGACCAGAACAGGGCTGAACTGTCAGAAAAATTTGTTCCTTGAATAATAACTGATTATGAAACATGGCAGTAAATCAGAATTAATCAGGAAGATCCGTTTTAATTGGAATGCAAAGTATGTAAAAATCACAACAGTTTTGATGAGATAGATAAAACGTCGAAATATAAACACCTAAAATAAAAAGTAAAGCAAATGCCTATACTGACTGAAATTTTTTACTTTGTACATTCTACGACTTGTGCGTCAGGTTTGAACATAATTTAGTTTATTTAGTGTCAACTTAGTCGTCTGATAATACACTGTTTATCATTGTTCGTACAAATGTAGTGTTTAACGTGTTTATGTTTTATGTTATATTATTTTAATTATACATAGTGTTGTTGGAATTGATGTAACGTATGTGTATCATGCTTGTTGAAGGGAGATCATCCATTTTAAAATTGGATATTGCCAGGTAAATTAGTTAAGAGATTTAAGATAGTAAGATATTTTTTTAAATAAAACACATTCTTTTTGTTCAGTGCCTGAATAAGCCAGGATTAAAATTAATTTATTTTATAGAGGTATTTAGTTTTAAAAGGGTCTTATTAAGATTAAGCATCCACGAATTTTACGTTATTTTTTTTTAACAGTTAGATTACTTCTTCAGAAAATTGCGATAAAAATCCTTAAAATGTACGATAATTTGGTGGAAGAACCACACTTCACCTGTCGTTTTTAAAGCGTCTTAACGGATATCTATCATCTTACCGCGTCTTACAGCATTACGTCATCGATTTTGAGGACGCTGAAATGCTGCGCTAACAACAAACCTATAACCTCAAATTAGCTTCAACATTTCAACTTCGCTTCCGGCTTCATTATAAAATCCTTTCTAAGACAATAATGGAGCTCCTCTTGAAACAAGATGAGGAATACATATTGTTTTAAAAATAATCTTAAATTCGTCAATGAAGTTGAATCGTATAATGATGTTTTGGTTTACACAAAAATACCATATCGTTATAAATATTGTTATTATTCATTATTCTTGCTACTTGCAAGGCTATATTTACAAACTGTAAAGGCTATACCCAGGTAGGTCAAAATAATAAAAAACCACATCATCCACATAAACCTTACGCGCTGCCTATAACCTCCAAATTAGCTTCAACGCCCATTCCATAGGTTTTTCTCCAGAAGACGCTTACAACCGCTGTAAGCAGCTGTTAGTAATGACGTCATAGTTTAGACGCGAAAACGCAGCGCTGTAAAACGCTAACACGCTAAAAAACGGCTCAGCTGTTCGGCGCTGTGTCGGTTCGATGTTGCCAAATGATCTACATAATACCTAAAACCTCGGAAACTGCGGCTATTAAAAACCAAAACAATGCTTGGCAACCTAGGAGTTAAGGGAACATTGAATGACATCTGAAGTTGACGTACATACTGTCAAGTATCAGTTATCCTCTGTGAATTATGCGGCGTTGCCAGACGCTTTTTTTGCAATGTTAATTGTAGAACTCATTGTGTAACAGTGTAACAGCTATTTAAGCCTATAATGGACAACATTGCAGAAGGTAAATTGTGGTTCCTCCACCAAATTGGATTTTTATCGAGTTTTTTGAAGAAAATTGTGATTTTACTTTACTCTGCACTATAAAAGCCGTAATCTATATGCAAACAAAATTTAGTGGAGGCTTAATGTTTACTAGACCCTTTTAAAAATTTCACATTCCTAGTATCTCAGAAATTAGGAAAAGATGTTATTTTGCCTGTTTTTTTTTTGTAGTTTTTCATTTTTCTTTCAGGTTTTATAAAAGAGTATTAAAGAGAAACTCAAACCAACACGTGAATAAAAATTGTCTGAATGTGCACCACATTATCGAGTTTCAGCTGAAAAAATGTTTTGAATGTATTTTTCAACTTTCCAATAGCCATTTCTTTTATTTTCTAAATCAAAACTTAAAGGAAACGAAAAGATTCTTTTTAATAAGAATATCTAGATGACTGTTGTTATTACTGCTTTTCTACAGAGTTGAGATGAAAATTTGAAAATATGTGTAAGATTCATTTAGCTACATTTTAAAGTCTTTTTACTGCAATATGCATTTACAACATACCAGTAATATTGAATATGTAATAAAACTTTTCTGATTTTATAGGAGAAAAAAAAAGGGTTATACATTGTTAATTGGGTACTTAATAAGGCATCTAACCTCCAATGAAACACAGAGATGATGAATGAAAAATCGTACTTGTCGAATATATTTTAAAAAATTGAAAAAGAAACTCTAAATAATTATCTTAAAATGATGAACAAGCATGCCATATTTTACATGAGTTTTATATACCTATATATAAACAATCTTTATTCTCAAAGAATAGGCTATCTACCAATTGGTCTTTCTGCCCATGTTACAATTACATAGAGAAGGAAAATTAACAATAATATTTCAAAAAAAAATCTATTTAATTTACAGTTAAAGTCTAAGTTGTTCCAATGGGTGCAGGAGGGAAAGGAAAATCGGAAATGTCTCGTTTGTCTTCTTAGACAAAGAGGGTCAAGTATAGTCCAGTTGTTAGGGTTGTTTTTCCGTTTAGTTTGAATTTGTAGCAGCCTTTCTGAAATTTTTGTCATTTTTGTGCGTTCATAAAGGAGTTTGTTGGATGGATTATGTAAAAGGTTATTGGGATGTCTAATTTTTGTAATTAGTCTTAATGCAATTTGTTCATTGGTTTGTATGTATTGTTTGGTTTTCTCAGTAGCGTTTATCCTCAATACATTTCCATAATCTAGCAGAGGTCTACAGATTGATTTATAAATTGTCGTGGCTGTTTTAGTACTTATTCCTTTATCTTTGTATGTTAGTGATCTAAAGTGTTTTGTCCTTCTGATAATTTCAGTTCTAATGTTTCGTGAATTTTAATTTTTTGTCAATAGTCACTCCCAGTTATTTTATGTCGTTTTTGGGTTCAGGAATGTGGCCGTTAGCTGTAATAGTGGGTGAGTTTATATTGATTTTATGATTAAACAAAATTAGTTGATCTTTAGTGGCATTCCGTGTCAGTCGCCACTTATAAAACCATATCATTGTATTGTTTGTCAAATTCTGAATTCTTTCTGCAGCTTTTGAGGTAGTTTTGTCATGTACGACAAGTGCAGTATCGTCCGCGTATTGTAATATGTAAAATGTTTTGTCAATGTAATTTTTGTCTTGAAAATGATGATTGTAAAAAGAAGTAGTAGTCCATATTCTTTCAGTGGAGTTGTACACGTACAAAAGAAAGGGAATGACACGCAGTCGTCTCCACAATACTTCCAGTATTGTCGAGACGACCCTCCCTCCCTTTCCTCCCTCCTTTTTACCTTCATTCCGATCCCTTCCTTTTGTGATGATTGTAAATGTCGTGACAGTATATGTTATAAAGAAGTGGGAAAAATGGGGAGTCTTCAGAAAGCCCTTGCTCGGAAGAGAAAGAATAGGAGCAGTCAGTATTGATCGTACTTGTAGTTGTCAATTTTGTAGTAGCTTTTTAATATTGTAAAGGAGGTATTTTGGTATTTGAAGTTGATGCAGTTTATATAATAAGCCTGCATGCCAAACACTGTCAAAGGCCTTGTTTATGTCCATAAATAAACAGGCTGTCCTTTTGTCGTCTAAGTGTGTAGTTTGTATGTGATTTGTCAGAACAAAGAGTGGATGTATAGTCGAGTGTTGTGGTTTAAAACCAAATTGGTAAGCTGGTATGTGCTGTCCAACCAGTATTTCAAGTCTGGTTTTTAATATGTGTTCGAACACTTTACATAGTACAGGAAGTAAAGTAATTGGTCTGTAGTTTTAAATTTGTGTGTTGTCGGGTCCGTTTTTTGGAATAGGTATACCATGTTTCCACGTGTCCGGGATTATGTTGTTTTCAACGCAGTTGTTTAGTTCTTTAAGTATTATTGCGTGAGTCAGGTGGGTCATCAAAATAGTTGTAGTACCAGTTGTTTACTAAATTATTGTGTTGTACGTCAAAGTTAGGGTGCGTTGAATAGATATAGATAGATATATTTATTTTGTTGAGTTCAGTACAAACTAGGTACTCAAAACCCTTGCAAAGGGTGTGGAACAATGTCAAAAAAAAAGACAACAAAATCAAAGGGAATACATGATTAAAGTCTCTAAACTAACGACTACAAAGACAATGATGCAGTAATTCAAACGTGCTCTAAAGCAATAGACTTAGCTCCATCAAAAAATTCCTTAATGGCTATAAAACGCATTTTCAGCTAAATAAAGCTTTAGCCATCTTCTTAATTTAATTCTTGGTAGTGTTCTCACCTTTGTGGGAAACGAATTGTAGATCTTCTTACACGAGTACTCAATGTTTTGTTACAGATAGGTGAGGTTACACCTAGTCTGAAGTAACAGGTTATGGTTTCTAGTTGGGTACTCGTGCACTGCAGTTGAGTCAGAAAAAAGATCCGAATTATCAATAATAAACATAGAACAATGATAAAGTATACAAGCATGTGACAGTAAGCAACTTGTACTCAACAAAACACTCCCTACATGAGTATCCCCAGTTCATGTTAAATATGGAACGTATACATTTTTTTGTAAGTTTAAATATTCTATCTACAGGGTGATTCCAAAGTTGGTGCTTTCCTTTAACCTGCGAATAGGGCTTCAAAACATAAGGTTTTTTTTTTCTTTGACGCTTTTTCGAAATATGAACAATAACGAAGATACAGGGTGTCCAAGTTTTGCTGAAAAAAAACAAAATAAAAAGGAACTTAAATTTAATTTTAACTAACTACAGGTTATTCCTTATCAACAGACATAAACAAAAACAAAAGATTTCAGCCGCCTTTGAACTAAGTTTTAATAATTTGACATTTTAAAATAAAACAGCATTTAATTTTAGGCACGCATTAAGACGGTTTTTATTTTTTTACTTGAAAGCGGTGCGTCGTTGCAAAAAATAATAAAAAGGGTTTTATTTTTAGAATTGAACAAAGAATTCAATAATAAATTTTATGTTGAAAAGAAAACCAGTAGGGTAATATTTTTTTTCGAAATTTTTTTTAAAAAATTTTACGCCCGCCACTGGTAACCGTAAGAAAATTGTTGTTTCTTGTAAAACTTCCTTTCCACGTAGCTACTGACACCTACAAAATTTTGTCTAATTACTTCAAGTGGTTTGGCCAAAATCATTAAATTTTTATTTTCTCTTTATTTAACTTTGACACCCTGTATCTTCGTTATTGTTCATATTTCGAAAAAGCGTCAAAGAAAAAAAAACCTTATTTATTGAAGCCCTATTCGCAGGTGAAAGGAAAGCACCAACTTTGGAATCACCCTGTCTATTAGAGTTACCCCAAAATATTAAACTGTAGTGTAGCCTAAACCCAACAAACGCATGAGTACAGCCAAGCAACCAACCTCAATCAATGTGGACTGACCAATCCAACCTCTCATCTATATTTAAAAGCTTGTTGAAGGTGTTCAGCAAATGCTTCAGCTTTGTCTTTGTCCGTGTAGAGTTCGGTTCCGTTTTTGTTTATGGTTCCTATAGTACAAGTCTTTTTGTATTGGGACAGTGTTTTTTTGCCAGTAGGATTTTCCTTTATCCTGCTCAATTTCTTGGCATGCTTCTAACCATTTGTCCTGCCTGTACCCATCTATAAGGGTCTTTATGTTTCTGTTAAGGTTGTTAAGTTTGCGTTTAATTGTGTCTTCCTGTGTAAATATATAGTTTCTGTATAGTTCTCTTTTGTATTTAATTAGTCTTAGTATAAATTTGGGTAGTGTATGTCGATAAAAGTTGTTTTTCAGTCGTGGTGTGTATGCTTCTACTGCCAAACTCAGTCGTTTCTGTAGACTTTCTATTGATATAGATGATGGCGGCTCAGATTGAATATAATCGTGTATTCGTTGTTTTACCTTGTCTGTGTCCGTTTTAGTTTTGTCTTCTGGCTACTACGTGTTATAGAGCTGGTTTGGTGCAAATTAAGACTGAATGTAATGGCTAAATGGTCCGACCCAAGTTCGTTAGTCAAGTGAAGGTTAGTAATGTTGCTTGTAAGGTTTTTTGTGTGAATTAAAACGTTAGGTGTTGACTCTTGATTTGCAGGCATCAAAAAGGTTGGAGGGGTGTCTTGTTTTATGAAGTCAGAGTTGTCTAGGAATTTCTTTAGTTGTATGTTTTTGTTTTTGTTCAGGTTTAGGTCACCAGTAATAATAGCGTATTTGTATAGACATGCTTTGGTTAGTAAGTTTTGTTCTAAGTTGGAGTGTGGATGGATGTATACTAAGAATATGTGAATTTTGTCGTCGATGTAGGGTATTGTAAAGTGAAGACAGTCGTTTAGTGGGTTATTTAAAGAAGGAAGGTTTGCCTTACCTAATTTTAGAAGTGGCTTAAGTAGAACAGTTTCCCCCTCTGGCATTGTTTACTGTGGTGCCATGTCTACATATATATTGCCAATCCCTGTATGTCGGTGACTGTCCAAGTTTAGTTTTAGTATCCACAAACATACAACAGTCAGTGTCGTTGCGTTCAATTAATTAAGTTTTTTTGTTGTTTAGTCCGTTTATGTTGACATAAAGTAGTTTTACCGGTATGTTGTTTAGTGATTATTTTATCTGAATGATGTGACTTTGATAGTCCTGTCAGTCAAGGAAAATGGCAAAATTTTGACAAAATTTTAGAAAATATAAAAAAAATGCATCAAAAGGTAACAAAAATGTATTACCTACAAGTCAAGAGCATCCTAAGATAGGAAATACGTAGCTATTTTGGAATAGAAGATAAAAAATGCCATTGCTAATATTAAAATAGATTTCAGTGCGTTATATGCGGGCGTTATGATAACGCCATTCTGTTTTCTGATAACTACATTCTGTGGCGTGAGCGGAGTCTTCTGACTAGGTAGAGCTCGAATCAGCTAAGAAAAGGCCACAGGCGTCATCAAACGATGATGTCACGATCTCTGTACGTCTCGCTTTAAATATTGCTGCTCTCGTTACTTTCCAAGTTGTTGCAGCCAGTCAGTGGCGTGCTATTATTTTATCAGTAAAATGAAACATTTTCGTCGTTTTTAATAAAGAAAATAAAAGACAACAAGTTTTTCAAAGGAATGGAAACTCCTTCTGCTTCTTTCTTCATAAATTGTAAGACGTTACTGACGATTTCACGGCCTTGGCTGTATATGATAACACCTTTCTTTCCAACCTTTTTGAAAGACATTTTGACAAAATAACGTTTTTTATTCATAACACTATGTGAACTTCAACTGCGACCATCAACAATACAACCAAAACACCAGACTAAAACGGAACCTAACCTAACCCTAACTAAGTCTCCCTGTCCGCCACTACATTTTTTTAAACTTGGCAACACCGTTTAGAGTGCCGGCTAGTAAAAGCATATAAAAAGGTCCAAATGTCCCTGGCCGCTGCCGCATCTGTTTTAATTGTGTCCAAGTAAAAACCGTACTACGTTGCCAAGTGGCTTTTTGACCGCTTAACAATATATTTTCGGGAATATTTTAATAGGACGCCTCTGATTATATCTAATGCGACGGCAACTGTAGAAGGAGAAAGAAATAGTTTTAAAAACTGCGTCATTGATGATGCGGTGGCCTTTTCTCATCTGATTCGAGCTCTACTGCCTTCTCCGACGTGGTGCACAGCAAAACTGGACTGACTGGAATGAACTGAACCCTTCTCTAGGGTACAACTTCCTTTTTATAACATTCCAGACACTGGTTCCACCAATCAAAACTCCCAGACCTGGTCTCCTCTAGCCGACAACTCGTGACGACCTTTCGACCCTCGGTACTTGGAAATATTCCACATATTTCGCAACTCAGCAGTTGCATCATAAGTGCAATTGCACTCTGACCGCATTCCACAATTTTAATGTTTCCGCTCAAGTAATATAAATTCCACATTTTTTAATGTTTCCGTTCAAGTGAAATAAATTTGATTTATTTCCTTCGTGACAATATTTTAGTATTTTCCTGCAAAAGATACTTGAGATGTTTTAAAAACTGTTTTTTTTTTTCATTTTCTACCTACTATAAGTTTATTATATTATTTAATTGGAACAAAAACAAGTTAGTATAGTATGTACTTAAATACCTAAATAAAACAAACAGCGAATTAACACAAAATTAATTCACTAATATTTTTATTGTCTCAAACTAGACTGCCGCAATGGAAAGTTCTTTGATAAGTCTGTTAGAAATCTCCTCAGGTCATAACCACAATAGTCATCTGCCCATCTGTTGCGTAACTCTACAGGTTGCAGTAAGACAAATTCAGCATCTTGAATCCAGTTTGTAGGAACAATCTCTTTTGTAAATTTCCACAATGTTGTGCAAAGTACAGCATGCTGCAACTACTTCTGGTACAAAACTGTAATGAACATCTATTCGTTTTAGAAGGCATCTCCACCTAGCCTTTAATCTCCCAAATGCTATTTCTACGGCTACCCGAGCACTATTTAGATGAACATTAAATAAATCTTCTAAAGATTTGAACATGAATATCCCCTCAGCAACCATGGAAGAAGAGGATTTGCAGAGTCTCCAATAATCACGTAATCCAAACTTCTTCCATCACAAGTAATAGGGCTCTAAAAAAAATATGTGGTAATAGATTTTTTTCTTGATTCTAATTAAAACTTTAGCCATTTTCAGTTTTAAAAATAAATATAATAGTTCGGAATTATATCATTAATATTCTTATATAAATAAGAATTCATAAGTGCAGTGCTATCATGGCTTCGCCCCGTGGTTTTACTGGAAATGTCTATGAATTTGTATTCTGCATCAACCACAGCTTGTAGAATTAAGGATGGCCAGCCCTTACGATTCACAAAATCTCTATAGCCTTTACTTGGTGGCAAGATAGGTATGTGAGTACCAACTATGGAACCTATAATATTTGGAATTTTGCTCCTTTGTTCAAAATGGCTGCTGATAGTAATTGCTTCGGTTTCATCTGGAAATTTTATTGGTTGTTTTCACAAATTCATGTATAGTTTTACACACAGTTGCTTTGTGTATTCCAAACTGATTTGCGACTATTCTGTATTCACAACAGCTTGCTAGATAGTAAAGAGACACAGCTACTTTTTTGTTCACACTCAATTGAGCCTTCTGTTTCCAATATAAATTAAGTTTCTTTCTTTTTGGACCTAATTCATCTTTGAGCTCTTTGCAAATCAGTTCAAAAGTGTTTTTTGACATTCTAAAATTATGTAGCCATTCTTCTTCACTTAACTTGTTGCCTTCAACTATTTTTTCCTACCAACAGCGACTCCTTTTTTTAATTACCCCTCGTCGGCTCCTTTCTTCAGAGGCACCAATAAGTATGGTGAATCTATAAATATGTACACGAAAAATAGATTTGTAAGTTTAGGTATAGTATATTATAATAATATACTTTACAGTATAAAAATATACTACTTACATTTCAGAATTAAGGAAATTCATCAAAGTTAAAGTGGACAATAATGGAACTGTTTGCATTCTTGTACTGGCATTTAAGAAATTCAAAAAAGAAACCACTCCAATTTTTGTTTTTTTCTTTAGAAACGACTTATTTTCTGCTTTGACTTTCATTTTAAAATGTAATGCGCTCAATTTATTCCTTTTGATTTGTTAAATGGCGGAAAAACCGAAAACCCCAAAAAACGAGATAGGACGTTTGACAGCTGACTGCGACAAAATAGGAATGTTGTCATCAGTGTGAAGTGTCTATTTCTATCTTTTTTTATTTTGTTGTTGTCTTGCTCTGGTTCTATCGGCTTGCCTACATCACTTGCCCAATCCAAACAAAGCTAAATACGAATAAAACGGGATTCAACTTATGATTGTTCTATCCGCTTCAATAATCGGATTACATCTTTTGGATTTTTTTTGGGTGGCTATCTCAAAAATTTTGTTTATTAAACTAAATCTGAATCAATTGACAAAAATTAGAATTAAATGAACTTTTTATAGTGAAGAGACTGTGCCGCCACTTCTGCAACAGCTCGTAGCTCAGGTGATGATGAGTAACATCTGCGTCTTCAGAAATATCCACGTTAAAAGCACTTTAAGAAACGTTTTAGCTCAAAATATTAAAGACGGAATACCACAATAATGACGTCAAGATTGTAAAGAAATCACCAGTCGTTTATTATGGTTGAAGTAGTAACTACTCGTGCACCTATACTACCTTATTGTTAGAGACTATTAGCAATCACTATTTCAACTGAACGATTTATTAAAAGTTCGATGAGATTTTGATAAATGGTTGAAAATAAAATAGTATACAAACCACGTTAGAAAGTTTAATTTCTATCTCGAGATAAAGTTCACTTCGACTTCGTCTCGGCGAACTACCTAATCTCTCGACAGAAATCAAACACTTTCCACCTGAGTATGTAATATACTATTTCGTCCACAACATTGTTGTCGTCGGCTATAAGACGGCCTCAGACGCCAAACTGTCTTTCGGCCGAAAAAATACCATTTTACGGTCTAGGTATACAAATAACTTTTCCTACGATCGTGCGGAAAAGTGTAGTTTGCCGAACGATTATTCATGGCGGACATAGCACTTTTCCGCTCTAGTGCGTAAAAGTACCTTACCGCACGATTTTGATTGCATTGATAATTTAATGTCTTTCGTTAAATTATTCATTATATTTAGTTTTTTTTTAACTTTAAACTATTTAATAACTACTTGTTAATGTATTACAATGTAAATGAACTGTTTTGCCTGAGTAGTATGGTAGTAATTCTAAAAAAAATAAAAAAAAATATTTTGACAACGTCTAAAATCTCAACTGACAACCCACCTGCAAAAAATTTAATTGACTGGTTTTCTATTGTAACCCCTTCATCTACGAATAGCATGACATAAACACTAATTGTAAAATGCTTAAATACGTGCCGGATGTGTTTTCCGCACTCTATAGCGGACCGAACTCCGCTGCGCGTCGTTCAACTGCAATTAGCGTGCGGAAAAGTGTCACTTTCAGCACTTGTTAGGTAAATAACTAATTTCTACTCGCGTGTGCGAAGTATCTATTTCGCGCACCATCCAAGTTTAACAGTGACCAAAACTTGTTATAATGACGTTAAGGTTAAAATATGACTAAAAAACTGTGCATATGAAAAGCACGTGTCAAAGCAGACCTTATATTTAGGTAACAAAATAAATTAAGTCTGGGGCTTATCGTAGAAGAAATATTGTTCCTAACTCTTGTGCAAAGTGACTTGTCCGCTCTTGTCTGCTGAATATCCAGCCATCGTGCGTACAACACTTACTTTTGCACACTTGTTAGGAAAACTATTATTCTAATCTGTTTTTCTTTTTCAGGAACGATATGCGACCTACAATTTCTCCGTGATTGATGATGAGAGAATAAGCAAAAATTTGACGTGAGTAATTTACGTTACTAAACTAGCAATTGCAATCCACGTTATTGAACACAATGGATGATGAACCAGAAAACAAGGAGCTCCAAAAAAGTCCTGATAGAGAAATCGCCGAGTCACCTCAATTACCAGACGCCACTTGTGAGACGGATAGTCTTCACACTGGAAGAAAATATTATTGCAACTTCTGTAATGAACATTTTAGTTCCCAATCTGACATCAACGATCATTTAAAAACTGATACAGAATGTAAACAATACAGTTGTTATCAATGTGAAAAGGTTTTCTCACGTAAACTCTTTCTTATACATCACATCACAGCTGGGCATAATTCTCTTCAACATTTTAAATGCAAAATATGTCATACACTTTTTTTAACAGCAAGTGATTTTAATACACATGGCAGAATTCACACCAGTCTATTGAAATGGAGCTATTGTAACAAATGTTGCAAGAAATTTGTTATAATTCAAACTGGTAGTAAAAAGCCATTTAAATGCAAAGATTGTGGCACAAGTTTTGCAGGAACATCCGCTTTAACTGAATGTATCAGGAGTCATATCGGAAGAAAAACATATAAATGTCACGTTTGCAACAAAGGTTTCTTGTCAAAATCTGATTTAACTAAACATAAAAGAGGTCACACCGGTAAAAAAACACGTAAATGCAAAGTTTGTCATAAAAGTTTCCCGTATAACTCTGATTTAACTAGACATATGAGGACTCACACCGGAGAAAAACCATATAAGTGCGACGTTTGTGACAAAAGTTTCTCTCGAAACATTACTTTAACTTATCATAAAAGGGCTCACACCGGAGAAAAACCATATAAATGCAAAATTTGTGACAAAAGTTTCTCGATAAAATCTAGTTTAACTATACATATGAGGACTCACACCGGAGAAAAACCATATAAGTGCGACGTTTGTGGTAGAAGTTTCTCGCGAAAGAGTCTTTTAACTTACCATAAAAGGACTCACACCGGAGAAAAACCATATAATTGCGAAATTTGTGACAAAAGTTTTTCGATGAAAGCTGGTTTGACTAGACATGTGAGGACTCATACCGGAGAAAAACCGTATAAGTGCGACGTTTGTGGCAAAAGCTTTTCGCAAAGCGGTGTATTAACAAACCATAAAAGGACTCACACCGGAGAAAACCCACATAACTGCAACGTTTGTAACAAAAAATTCTCGACAAAATCTAATTTAGTTAAACATATGAGAAAGATTCACACATCGGAACAACCATAAGCTTGCAATGTTTGTGGCACAAGTTTCTCGAAAAGGTTTTTTTAACTAAACATATCAGGAATCACTCCGTAGAAAAACTATACATATAAGTGCGACGTTTGTGACAAAAGTTTCTAGGGAAATCTTACTTTAACTAGATATATTACATATCAGGACTCACACTGTTTAAAAGCCATTTACTTAAATGAAGCAATGGGAAATTTTCCATATTTTTTTAATTTTATTTATATAATTAAGCAAGGTCTAAAAAAAGTGAATCCCAAGTATTTTTACTCTAAAATATATAATAACAATCTTTATTTCATTACGAAATAGGCTATCGACCGGAATGGTCTTTCTGCCCTTATGTACATTTGTTGGTTAAGGCTTACTTTAAATTGTGGTATTGTAACATAAAGATTACACTAAGAAACCTGTGTGTTCTTCCCCCTCAACTACCCCTCAACATGACATTATAATATAATAATCTAAAATAAAGTATTACAAAAATTTATCTTAACCTAAAATTACTTTTTGTTACATTTATCATTGTCTTAGTTGTGTTATATTTGTAAGTGTTCCAGTAGAGTCGTCGATGGAGAAAGAAAACGAGATGGTCTTGTCTGTCTTGTGAGGCAAAGAGAATTTAGTATGGTCCAGTTCTGTTGGTTGTTTTTCCATTTGGATTGAATTTCTATTAGTCTTTCTGTTTTTCTAGTTAAGAGGCCCTATCCAAAATACAGCGCGCGTTCCATTGTCTCTCGACGAGTTCGGAGTAAGACAAAAACGTGCCGCGTAAATACCAAACCATCCGAGACACACTGCGTTTCGGATGGTTTTGATTTACGTCGCTCGGGCCAGGTTCGCTTGCATGGAACGTTTATTTTCTTCTTTTCACCACGATTTTCTTTGTAAATTTTGTTATAAAATATTTTGTGAGTAACTTTTTACAACAAACATACGACATTTGTCGTATTCTTTAATAAACTAAACTAATGGTCAATTATTGACCGACTGACTTTTTAGCGTACATTTGAAATAAAACATTTATTTTGAAAAGGAAACAATTAAAAATATTCAGTTTTGGGTATCGATTAGGGTCATTATCGCTTAAGCTAGCGTATATACAGGATAATTTTTAAAATGGCCGTACCTATGTATAGTTAATAAAAATTCTTGATAAACGATAGTCATTCATCGATACCATAAACCGCATTTTTATAATTTGTTTCGTTTTCAAAATATTTCAAATCAACTGTATGTGTACTGTCCAGCAGTTTAGGTTGATGTCTTACGGAAAAGTTTAGATATTTTTTTTCCGATTGTATTTCAAAGCATTTGCAAGTTATAATAAGTGGTGATTTAATTCAAGATATGCGTTTTTTTCACCTGCTTGACGTCATTTAAAATGGGTACATATTTGACAAGGTATATACAGGGTGAACTATAAGTAATAAGAAAACAGCACATTCCTGACATCCAAATAATACGATTTAGCTAAATTTAAAAGTCCTATAACGAAAGTTAATATTAAGAAAGTTACAGGGTGTAAATTTTTTTTTTTTTTTCTTGGTTTATTTATTATAAAAAATTAATTTTTTGATTTGATTTGGTTTTAATTTACATTTACCTTAATATTGGACATAGACCAAAACTAATGACACTCCTCCACAGAAGTTTTTAAAGCGAATCAGTTTTTTGATTCAGACGTCTCGTCTTTGCGAAACCATCATCGCCTAATTTTTTTAAATTCGAATATTGTTTTTTAATATCAGATTCTGAAAGCCCTTTTTATTCCGATATCAATAATGTATGGCATTTTATGGTGTAAATGCGTTTTACTATGTTTTTTAACCTTAATAAAAAATGTCCTATTACGGATCTGAAAATGATTTTTTATTTTTTATTTTAATTAAAAATTGCTTATGCCATTAAATTGTTCAATTACTTAGATGGTTATCATTAATTTAAACTTAAAAATAAGACAAAAAAACAGTTTTTTTCAATTCCATAAATAATGCCTCTTAAAAGAACTTTAAAAGTCGTTGTGGAGAAGTGTTATTAGTTTTGGTCTAGGTCCAGTATTAAGGTGATAAAAAAATGAAACGTAAAACCAAAAATTTAACTTTTTTCAAAATATCTCAAAAACCCGAAAAAGTCGACATTTTCTAAATGTAATTTTATTAAGACCACGATTATGCAACTTTTCTCTTTCTTTCTTCAAATCTGTATCCTGGACACACTGATAATAAAATAAATAAATAAAATAAACAAAAATTTAGTAATTCTACAGAGTACAGGGTATCAGGGTATCACCAGAACGTACCGCGGTCGATATTTCGAAATATTTTCGTTTTTGTGATACCAGCGTATTTACCCAAAGTTGATGTTTTAAATAGACCATTCTGTATATTATTATACAGGGTATCCAAAAAGTCTGGAATATTGCAAATATCTCGAAAACTACCGATTTTATTTTTTTCAAAGTCTGCATGTTGTTATAGTAAATAAGAGCGCATGACGTAAGGGTGAAATAAGGTTCGCAAGTCTACAGGGTCAGTCACAAAGTATACCAACTTTCTTAATTCAAACCTAACACACTGTATATTACTTCAGATTTTAAGAGTACTTATAAAGGCCAATTCAACGATATACGATTTTTTTTTTTTTTTGTACCTACCTATAACAATGATAGGTGTAACAATGACAGCTAACGTTAATGAGCTGATTAAACAAATCACATACTTCCTGCTGCGTTCTCTTACGGTCGCCATATCCCACCATACTTAAGATGTCTTTTCCTTCTCACTCAAAAACACCATTTTAAGTAATAGGACAATTTGCCAATTAATTTAACATTATATGTATATATATATATATATATATATATATATATGTATGTATAACACCGTACCAGCAACAATGATCTGTTTACCCGTTGCCCGACAACCGCCTATACAGTGCAGGCCAAAAGTTTAAATTTTCTCATTTTTGTTCGTGTTTTACGACGAAAGGGCTCAAGTTAGAGATCCGAAAAAAATACAGAAAACTAGTCCGTGATAGGTACTACAACTTTCATTATTATGATTTTTCAATCAAATCAACCGTACAGGCGCAAAAAAATCAAAACCGTTTTCCCATGTTAATCTCCTATGTCCAGGGTGCTCTTGGACACCTGGTATAACACTACAGACTATATTCCTCATCCATTGAAACTACGAATGCAAATTTTCACTTGATTAGCGACAATTCCACATGTACAAAAAGTGCCATACATACGTCATCAAAACACGGTTTGCTATCGGCTAATAAGGAAGGAAGAGGGTTTGCAAATGGATAAAAAATCGGATAAATTTTGCTGTTGATTTCATCGTTTTCACGGATTTTTACTACACTTCTATTGTTGCAATGTCTCACCTTGAGATTTTTGCTGGCACTGTCATTTTTGATTTTTGTTTGTATTGTCTGGTTATGGCTCGCTTCGGATAGAGTTCTACTGCAGAAAATCAAAAGAACCAGAAAAGTGTATTTCTGCCAATACAAGGTAGTGGCAGTCTTATTATATTACTGATTATATTTATGGAATTGTCTTATCAAATACCATTCGAGCTCAGATTTTGAACAGGATAATTTTTCCGCTTGTCTTCTCATACTTTCTTTATGGTACAAAACTCGACCTATTTGGCAAAATCAACAGGAAGACAAACAGGTCTCGTGCTGTTACACCAAAAAGAAAGTGTTCTAAGACAAGCACAAAAATTATCCGGCTAAATTTGAGCTTTTATGATATTGCCCCCGAAAATAACCCTATACAGGGTGGTCCTCCGGAAAATGCATCGATAGATTATGGAAAAAATACAAATAAGAAAAATCTTAAATTTTGGCTAGCCAGTTAAAGATTATAGGGGAAGTAGGTGCCAACTTGTTTATTTTAAATGGAACACCTTGTATATTGAAAAATAAGAATCTCAACCTTCTCCACAAATAATTTATCATTATTTCTATAATTACTTATCATTATATTTTTCTGCACCCACTTTTAGAACCAACCTTGTTTAACACGACAAAACACAAAAACCAAAATGTTTTCTGATATGCGAAAATTTTCCATTAAATGATAACAAACCGTACAAACTTTCGTTTGCTCTTTGGTATGCAGGCATATTACACACTTAATTAAAAGTGTAACTTTAACGATCCTAATTTCGATAATACGAAAAATCGAAAAACAGAGCTATCTCCCAGGACGGCCGTTTCGGTTCTTGCAAACCTCATCAGCTGGGCTGCCTCTGTTGGACTTCATTGTTGAAGACACTTTCCGAATGATCAAACCTAGTACTGAAAGAAATTAATCTTTCGGCAGCGGCGCGGACTGCCAGCTGCTGTTATCTGTGAAGCAGAGATGAGATATATACAGGGTGTTACAAATTCAAGGCATTAGCATTGCTATCTCAGTCATAAAGCATTTGAGAGCGATTGGCACAAAGGACTACTATACAAACTACACAAACTGAACACACCTAAATACTTAATCCACATTATTAGAAACTTACTGGAAAACAGGCAACTAGAAATACGTATAGACAACACCCTTTCCTTTCTTTTTATTCCTGAACAAGGACTATCACAAGGGTTGCCTTTATCACCTTTCCTCTACAATATCTACTGCCATGACATATACAACCACAATCTTCTCGACAAAAACTACAAAAGCGAACATGACTACATTCGAAAATATGCTGACGATACTGCACTTATAGTTCATGCCAAAACTCCGGCAAAAGCTGTAGAGGAGCTTCAGACATTAACAGACAACACGACGGCATGGTTCTACAAATGGAGTTTAACTGGGACAATAACAACAGACGGTAACGTAACATCTTTTTTAACATGTAAATATTTATGTAAATACATTAAGCTTTGTTTCTGTTACATTATAGTATAATTACTATTTTTTTTTTATTTTTAAAGGGTATATAAAAATAATTAGTTAATTCCTTTGCGATAAGAAACCCAGACTGCTACGTGCAAATATAAGTTAACCTTAAAAATTGAAAATGTTGTGTAAATAACTAACCAACGATTGATCTTAGTACTATTTGTTTTAAAATTACAATTTTGATCGATTATATTCGAAAAAAATAAAATGAAGACCAAATCCGGCTTTGACACGAAATTTTTATTGTGAGATTTCAGTTTAAATAAAAAATCCTTGGATCTACTGGAACAAAAAATGAACGTATTGATGCTTCAAGCCGGATTCTCCTCTTGACAACTCCATAAAATAACAACTCACGATTTTCCTTCGGCTAGGACCCGAGAACACTCTTATCTTGCAGTATCCCGGTGCTATTTCAGAAATAGGGGGATGATTAGGCGCCACTTCCTTGACAAGTTAACCACCCGAGTAAACGAGAGCATATTATCACAAGTTACACTAGTACTTCGTATCTAGGGAGCTATTACTTGACAGTCACAAAGAAGTATATCTCTCCATACGTTGGAGATATGTTCTATATGTTTGTTGAGACGAGTTACTCATTTTTTCTTTGTTTATTGGGTCTTCTGTCTCACACTATATTGCTCATAATTGGAGATCGACTCGGTACGAAAAAGAAGCTTTGGTTGATGATCGTTCCGCACACAGTCGGATTATAACTATTTACGTCAAAACCAAATAGCACTTTTACGCATCCCGACTTATTGCCGGTTTTGGAGATACCCTTTATTTGAGTTCCGTGCCTTCGTACGTTGCAAAAATCACATCGCCCGTAATTAGGGGGTATTTTGGAAGTCTGCCCGCAATTACCATGAGTGTTGGAATGCTCATTATCACTGTCATTGGTATGTTTTTGGTCTCAAGAGAGATTTTAAAATAATTAGGTCTGAAGGCCGATTCTATTCCCACTAAATTTAATTATTGTTTAGACTAGGGTTTTGCTGACAAATACACTATTTTTTTTAAATATCTAAGAAATGGTGCAAATTAGGTATAGGGAAGTATTAAGAATGATTACTAGCATTCTTGCGAGGACTTCAAAAATGTAGTTATTGTAGTTCCATTTGAAAATTAAAAGTTGGGATTCTTTCCGCCTGATCTGGCAACACGGCAAGTCCAAAATATTTTAGAAAGAGAGTTTAACCTAGACTACAATACTGAATAAATCCCTAGCTGCTAATATTTTCTTCAATATTAACAATTAATAAATCACTATAACGTAGTTTTCATTAAATAATTACATAAATTAAAATATTTTGAGGTATGATTGAACTTTTAATATACCAAAAGTCTGGCAACCCTGAATTATTTCAAAACATATACAACTTATGGAAAAAACTTTCTATATAAACATTGACGCATTTTAAACATTTTACCGTTATGTGGCAATCAGGAATGTACCGGATGAGCCACAAGATCGGTATTGAGGTTATGGATGACTATGTTTTAAGGACATTTTGTGATTAGCCCTTTCATTTTGTTCACATTTAACGTCATATGTTGTATGTTTAACTTGTTTGGCTTTACTTGAAATGAATGGCCTCCTAGATCACCAGATTTAACGCCTCTATATTATTTTCTATTGGGGTCAAATAAAAAATAAGATACATGCAACAAAACCGACAAATTTAGATCATTTAAGAAGAAAAATTAAGGATGAATTCAACCTTATAACACGACATACACACGTCATTGAATTTTTATTCTTATTTTAACTCATTGTCATATAGTTCAAGGGGCACATCTTCAGCATTTAATCAAATAAAATAAATTATAATTACTTGAAATTGTAGTTGTTTTTAATTATTAGTACCTGCCAAACTGTTCTAGTTAACGTCGTTAACGATACATGTTAGATGTGATGAATGAGAGAGCAAATAAGATCATTGCATAAGAAAAATTATAACCTCATTTCTTTGCCAGTAGGGGTAGGTACACCCTGTATACACATAACGGTAAACCGTTTAAAATGCTTGAACTTTTTCATACATATAGGATGTTTTTCCAAAAGATGTATACATTTCGAAATAATTCATGGTTACCGGCTTTTGTCACACAGTGTACCTATACAGGGTGTTACAAATTCGATGCATTATTAGCATTGCTATCTCAGAAACTATAGTTGATAAAGCTTTAGTTAAATGGAGGCAAAGTTGCGCATTTTATTGCTAAATGATTTGGTAAAAAAAATCAAAAAATGTTATTAATTCCGGAAATATCAGACAAAAATGGAAAAAGACAAATTTCTATTTTATTTTTTTACAACTTTATTATTTATTATTTTGGAAAATTAAAGACACCTTCTGGAGGCACTTTTTATGCTTTTCAAGAAAACAGCTTTAGTTTTCAGCTCTGACGTTTTGTTCTTTAAACACCATCATCAACTTTAATTTTTCAATTTCCTAAACTTTTTATTTCCGTTTTGTAGTATCTACAGACCTTCCACAACCAATGATGTGTCACAATTGTCAAAAAAATATGGCATAGTGTATGTACAGGGTGATTGATTGAATTTTGACCACCCCCTTAACTTCCATAATTTTGATTTTAGCAAGCGTTAAATACAAAACTAGTAGATATTTAGGTCTACTTTATTCTTAGGCAAACAGTTATTATACAGGGTGTCCCAAATTTGAGTAACGAACCAAACTTATGTTTTTTTTAAATACAGTGACCAACTTTTTATCCGATATTTGAATTCTACGTCAAATTCTAGGCCTAATTGATGTAAAATGTCTGTATCGATATTCAACTGTTTCCGCAGCAGCATCTGTTACTTTAACACTGTTGCCTCGACTATGTGATTAAGGGTTAATTTAGTTACTGAAATTTGGGACACCCTGTATAATAACTGTTTATCTAAGGGTAAATTAGACCTAAATATCTACTAGTTTTGTATTTAACGTTTTTTGCTAAAATCAAAATTATGGAAGTTAAGGGGGTGGTCAAAATTCAATCAATGACCCTGTACGTATTTGGTACTTTAAGTTTTTTAAATAAATTAAGCAATTGAAATTGATATGTTGTCATAATGAGTAAATAATTTAGTTTGATATAATTTAATAATTTGGTTCTATCGCTACTCATTATGACAAAATATGAATTCAGAATTTAGTAAAAGACATTACAATTATTCGTGTAGTTGAATGTTGAATTCACTAGAACAGTGATAAACTGTCTAAAAATTTCTCCTTTTAAAAATAACTGATTAGGAAACATATGGAAGTATCAGAATTAATCAAAATGACCCGTTTTGATGATAAACGTCGAAATACAAACACCTAAACTAAAAGTTAAAGTAAATATTGTCTGACCATACTGTTTTTTTTGCTTTGTGCATTCTACCACTTGGTGGGGATCAGATATGAACTTAATTTAGTTTATTTAGTGTCAACTGATAAAACACCTGATGTTTTTCGGACAAATGTAGTGTTTAACGTGTTTATGTGTTTTATGTTGTATTATTTTAATTATAGTGTTGTTGGAGTTAACGTAACGTATCTGTGTATTGCTTGTTGAAAAGAGCGACATTTTAGACTTGGATTTTGCGAGGTAAATTAGTTAAGAGATTTAAGATAATAAGATAAATTTTAAAATAAAACGCATACTTTTTTTTATGAACGATAACGGATGCAAAATTGTTCAGTCCTATTGATGCATGATTTTTAAATTGTTTTACTTTAATGAACGATTTTATCATAGGCAACCAGATATGCTTATAGCATAGTTGCATCTTTTTTTTATCTGCAATAAACAGACAGAAATAGATGTACATTAATTATCACTAATCCGGATTAAAAAGTACTAATATCGTGAAAAAAGCGCTTAAAAAGCAAAATTATTTTTATTTCTTTATATTTTATTTTTATTTTAAAATTATTTTACATTTTTTGCATAAAAATTTGCAAAAAAGTTTTAAAAAAGCACAAAACTCTTTCGGAAATGATTTTTTTTTTACTTTTTTTGAGTTCAAGTTCTGGAAATTTTTTGAAGCTCTTAAACTGCTTTAGGGTGCAAACATAGTAAAGCGACGAGAAAAGCAGAGAGCAAAGCGACGATGTAGTTATTTACCTAACAAGTGTGGAAAGTGGTAACTAATTAATTTGCAATGCGAAAAAGTAACTTTACTGCATAGTATGGAAAAGTACCCATTTGAGTGCGGAAATGTGCACTTTACCGCATCCGAATAGGAAAACAAACATACAGTATTAAATTGACTGACACATAGTGAAGAGCAAAGCGGAGAGTCAAAATTGTATGTTACTTTTTGTCGCTCCACTATGTTCGAACCCTTAGAAGCATATGGCTCGCTTTTAAAATCTTTTTGAACCACTTGAGGAGCATTTGGAAAGTTTTTGCACAGTTTAAAGAGCATATTGAAGGTTCTGCTTTAGAGGCATTTGGAAATTCTTAGACTCTTCTAAAAGACTTCCTTAAGTGCTTTAGAAGCAGTTTGGAGTTTCTGTAGTGTTTCGAAATCTTTTTAAATTACTTTAGGAGCAATGAAGGTTCTACACTGCCTTTAAGACTTTTGAAACTTTGTAGATAGTTTTAGAAACTTTTGAAAGCTTTTAAACTGCTCTAAAAGCATATAAGGAAAGGTCTTAAAATATTTTAGAGCTTCTAGACTGTTCTAAAAGCATTTAGAACGCCTTCGACTGCTTTAGAAGCATTGTGGAGTCTCTGTAGTATTTTGAAATCTTTTTAGACTACTTTAGAAGCATTCGGAGACTTTTTGACTGCTTTTGAAGCATTTGAAAAATTATGGACGGTAATGCCTTTAAACTGCTTTAGGAGCATACGAAAGCTTTTAGACTGTCTTGCAATGTTTTGAGAGATTCTACACCATTTCCAAATGTAGTTCAGAAAAGGCCAAGTGAGATTCAGAAAAGGTCAAACGTAATTCAGAATAAGGAACTGCAGTTCAGAAACCATCAAGTATAATTCAGAATAGACAACTGTAATTCAGAAACCATCAAGTGCAATACGGAAAAAATCAATTTAAACTCAAATGATGAAACCATCCAATGAACTTCAGAAAATTCAAAGGCAATTCCATAAAATACATTATCTGTGGATAAAATTATCAAAGCTGAAACTCCAAGGCACTTTAATAATAGTATATTATGTTACTAGGAGTAGAAAGAGGCGATTATTGTACACATAATTATTGCATTCTACTCCCGTGTAACATATACAATTTTTTTTCAATCGTTTTCTAGTTCAAGTTGCAAAATATCGACAGATTCATTGTGACAACCACAACATCAACAACCACAACCTCATTTTCTCAAAACGTCAATAAACTCAAAATGACAAAGTCACGAAAACCCATTCATCATGCGTCAAAAATGACATTATTTATTTACTAGTACAACAATGAAAATTCATTATTGTATTAGTAACATAATGTAGTCTTTCTGCGCCGGTAGTACACGTCAATAAGTATATTTTAAACCGCTTGCAATAGTATATTACATACTCAGGTGGAAAGTGTTTGATTTCTGTCGAGAAATTAGGTAGTTACTTAATCTTATCTTAACTTTACATCGAGACAGAAATTAAACTTTCTACAGTGGTTTGTATACTATTTTATTTTCAACCATTTATCAAAATCTCATCGAACTTTTAATAAATCATTCAGTTGAAATATTGATTGCTAATAGTCTTTCACAATAAGGTAGTATAGGTACGAGTAGTTATGACTTCAACCATAATAAACGACTGGTGATTTGTTTACAATCTTGACAACGTCATTATTGTGCTATTCCGTCTTTAATATTTTGAGCTGAAACGTTTCTTGAAGTGCTTTTAACATGGAGATTTCTTTTTTTTTCAACTATTCTGAATTACACTTGACTCTTTCTGAATTACAGTTAGAAATGGTGTAGAGTAGTTGAAGATTATTTAGAAGCCTTAAGAGTGTTCTAAAAGCTTTTTTATAAAATCGTGCAAAAAAGTACACTTTTTGAATGACATTTTCTGAATTACAATTAACTATTCTAAATTACACTTGACTCTTTCTGAATTTCAAATGACTATTCTGAATTACACTTGAACCTTTCTGAAGTACAGTTAGAAATGGTGTAGACTAGTTGAAGATTATTTGGAAACCTTTAGAGGGTTTTCAAAGCTTTTTTATAAAATCGTACAAAAAATTACACTTTTTTGAATGATTTATAGTGCAAAAGGTTCTACTTTTTTGCACTTGTGCAACAAATTCATGCAAAATAATAGTTTTCCTGATCAGTGCGCAAAGTTATGTTTTAAAGCTTATCCGAACACCGCTTCGCATCGTTCGTCACGTGCGGAAAAACTACTTTGCGCACGTGTTAGGAACAATCATTTTTCTACGAATGAAATAACTATAAATGTTGTGTTTTATTTTAAATTTTTATTGACAATTTTCCTGCATAGTGTGCGGGAAGTTTTTTTTCTCGCATAGGGTTAGGAAAAATTCTACTTTGCATTTAAAAAAAAATAAATACAAAATATTTTCTTTTATCAGTCGGAAAGAACACCAACTTTTGATTTTTAAATGGAAAACCCTGTTTCTAATCTTATTTTAGAATTCCTCGCAAGAAGGCTAGTAATTATGTGTGTGTTAATACTTTCCTATACCTATCTACCGTTTTTTAGATATTTAAATTAAAATGGTGAATTCGTCAGCAAATCGGTAGTCTTAAACTTAAATTAAATTCTCAAGTCCTGAAAGGACAATCTTCTGAGCTCAGCACAATAATCGCCTCTTTCTACTCTTACTAACATAATATACTATTTTTATTCTGTTTTGTTTTTTCAGGAACAATTTGCGACCTACAATTTTCCCGTGATTGATGATGAGGTAATAAGCAAACATTGCAAAAGCTTGACCTGAGTAATTTGTTTCTACTATAATAACAAAGAAAAATTCTACCAACACCAACAAACCTATACAGGTATTCCTGCAAACGGTGTTTCCGGCAACTTGACACTAAACTAGCAATTGCAATCTACGTCATTGAACACAATGAACGATGAACCAAAGTGCGCAGAGGAGCACCAAAAAAGTCCTCAAAGAGAAATCGTCGTATCCCCTCAATTACCAGACACCACTTGTGAGACGGATATTCTTCAGACTGGAAGAAAATATTATTGCAAGTACTGTAATGAACATTTTCGTTCGCAATCTGACATCAACGATCATTTAAAAACTGCTATAGAATGTGAATACAGTTGCCATCGATGTGGAAAAGTTTTCTCACGTAAACTTTTTCTTGTACATCATATTACAGGTGGGCATAATTCTTCTCCACATTTTAAATGCAGAGTATGTCATACACTTTTTTTACCAAAAAGTGATTGTAATACGCAAGACAGAACTCACATCGGTAAGGACCTATTGGAATGGATCTATTGTAACAAATGTTTCACGCAATTTGTTATAATTCAGACTGATGCTAAAAAGCGATTTAAATGCAAAGTTTGCAGCAGAAGTTTTGCAAGAACATCTGTTTTAACTGAATGTATCAGATATCACACCGGAGAAAAACCATTTAGATGCAGATTTTGTAGTAAAAGTTTTGCAAGAAAAATTGCTTTAACTGAATGTATTAGGAGTCACACTGGAGAAAAACCATATAAATGTCACGTTTGTGACAAAAGTTTCTCAGTAAGACCATCGCTACTTGAACATATGGCGAGTCACCCCGAAGAAAAACTATATAAATGCAACTTTTGCAAAGAGGGTTTCCAGTCAAAATCTGATTTAAATGAACATAAAAAAAGTCACACCGGTAAAAAACCACTTAAATGCAACTTTTGTGACAAGATTTTGGCGGGAAGAATTGCATTTTCTAAACATAAAAGGAGTCACATCGGTGAAAAACCATATAAATGCAAAGTTTGTTATAAAAGTTTATCGTATAAATCTCATTTAACTAGACATATGAGGACTCACACCGGAGAAAAACCATATAAGTGCAAAGTTTGTTATAAAAGTTTATCGTATAAATCTCATTTAACTAGACATATGAGAACTCACACCGGAGAAAAACCATATAAGTGCACCGTTTGTGACAAAAGTTTCTCGCGAAAATCTGGTTTAAATACACATATCAGGATTCACACCGGAGAAAAACCATATAAGTGCAAAGTTTGTTATAAAAGTTTATCGTATAAATCTCATTTAACTAGACATATGAGAACTCACACCGGAGAAAAACCATATAAGTGCACCGTTTGTGACACAAGTTTCTCGCGAAAATCTGGTTTAAATACACATATCAGGATTCACACCGGAGAAAAACCATATAAGTGCAACGGTTGTGACAAAAGTTTCTCAAAAAAAACGAATTTAAATAAACATATCAGGACTCACACTGGAGAAAAACCATATAAGTGCAAAACTTGTGACTATAGTTTTACGGAAAAATCTAATTTAACTAGACATATGAAGATTCACACCAAAGAAAAACCATAAAATTGCACTGTTTGTGTGTGCAAAAGTTTTTCGAAAAGTTTTGTTTTAACTGAACATATCAGGACTCACACCGGAGAAAAACTGAATAAGTGCGACTTTTGTGGCATAATTTTCACGGAAAAATCTGGTTTAACATATCAAGACTCCCATCTGAGAAAAACCACATAAGTGCATCGTTTGCGACAAAATGTACCCGGCAAAATCAAATTAACTAAACTTTACAGTTTACACACACATTAACTTAGGAATTACTCCGGAGAAAAACTGTATAAGTGGAACGTTTGTGACAAAAGTTACTCGGAAAAATTTGTTTTAACTGAACATATCAGGACTCACACTTTTTGAAAGCAATTTAAACGCAGCAACTGTGACAATGTTTTGAGCCAAGTTTTATATAAAAAGACATTAGGTTTTACACTAAAAATTATTTAAGTGGAAATACTGTGACGAAGCATCTGCGCAAAAATAAAGTGTGTTGCTCAAATGCAGACTTAAGTGTAAGTATGGAAATATCGAAAACGGTAAGAGACATAAGGTTTGTATAAATATGGCAAAATAGAGCATTTTCGAATTTCACGCACAGTTGGAACTTTCTGGAGATTCCGAAAAACAAAATTTTGAATTATTTAAAACGAAATTAGTAATTATTTCATCAAACTATGAAGGCTTTCACAGTCGGTCAAAAAAGAAAGTTACCCGGTCTTATAAGCCGTGGTCCAATGCAATTTCTTCCTTACGAAGAAATTCCATTCACAATTGACACACCACGGGTTATAATCCCGGATACCTTACATATTATAGTAATTATTTTATTCTTTAATTTATTTGATGAAATTAATGACAATTATCGACGCTTTACCATTGCCACATTTTTTCTCTACAATATGATTTTATGACTGCAAAATTGCAATACTAACCCATATCATATTGTTACGGTCTGGGCCTACTATGCTCGATACTTCTTAACGAGCGCTCGCTTCGGGATGAAACCGATGCGCCGCAATATCTGGCCGGGCGCGTAGTAAAGTAGGCCACAGTTAGGAAGCGCTACCTGGAAGATTCTTGAATGGTCAAGGCAACCCGCGAAGCGTTTCGCGGTCATTCTAGAACGTGGTTTGCGAATATAAAAGACGCGGTCTCGACCGCAGAGTAGTGAATTTGGGAACGCGGTAAAGTTTAAATAGCAAAGTAATTGTGGAATTGTAGTAGTGTTTTTAGTAGCAGTGTTAATTATTGTACGGAGTGTTTTGAAGTGTAGATAAATTTATTAATTGTTGAGTTAAACTGACTTTGTGTGAACCCACGGGAAAATCGTAACAATTGGTGTCAGAAGTGCGATCAGACTTTAGTGCGACGTGAATTGGAACTAAACTTCGGGTTAGAGACTTGTGTTCAGGACCGGACTAGAGATTTTCGGAACAGTGGTGTGTTAAATTTATTTTATGCCAATAACAAGACGTCAAAGTGCAAACATGGAGGCCCAATTTGCAGCTATTATGGCAATGCTTAAACAAGACAAAGAAGAACGACAACAAGACAAGGAAGAACAAGAAAGGATTCGACAACAAGAACAAAGAATTCGACAACAAGACAAAGAAGAACAAGAAAGGATTCGACAACAAGAGAAGGAAGAACAAGAAAGGATTCGACAACAAGACAAAGAAGAAAAAGAAAGAATGAGACAACAAGATATAGAAATGCGTCAAGAAGATAGAGAGCGGCAAGAAAAGCGTAACGAAGAAATATTGAACGTTCTAACGTTTCTAACGTTCCAAGAGTATGTAACCCATAGTCTCAAAAAGATGGAGTGTGATGTTGAGGAAAAATTAAATGATGTTCGGGAGGACATTAATAAAATTCAGAATGATGTTGAGATAAAGCTACGCGACTTAGAGCAGAAAATTGACAGCAGAGGACCCAGCTCTACAGTGATCACCGGAAACAAGATCAATCCTCCCACATACGACGGTCAAACTTCATGGACAACGTACCAACTCCAATTTGAGGCCGCTGCAAATGCAAATCGATGGAGTAACGAGGAAATAGCTGTAGCACTGGTGGTGGCATTACGAGGACCTGCATTGGAGCTGTTACAGACTCTGCCTATCGCCCAACAAAGCAACTATGACGCATTAGTAGCTGCATTAGAACGACGTTATGGGGATCAGCATAGGAAAGGAGTGTACCAAACACAATTAAAGGCAAGACTGCAGAAAACTGGTGAAAATTTACAAGAGTTTGAGGCCGAAATTCGTCGCCTTGTGCATCTGGCTTACCCAGCCGTCCCGGATGAAATCCAAGAAGAACTTGTGGCACAGTATTTTGTAGATGGGATTCGAGATACGGAGGTAAAGAAAATGCTGAAGATGTTCAAAGGGAGCAACAGCAGCGAATTACTGATTCGAGCGCTGGAAGTTGAAGCTGCGTGCAACGACTTAAAGCCAAAAATCAGGGCCGTGACTATTCAAGAGGAGAGAGAACCGCCAGCCGATCATGTTGCTACATCAATAGATAAAATTGAATCAATGGTCGGCCAAATAGTGCAACAAGTGGCAGCATTAGGAAATGGTCTTTCCACACAGTTAGAACGATCATGCCCGATCACGAGAGTGGAGTGTTATCGATGCGGACGTACGGGACACATGAAACGAGATTGTCGAGTAAGGATACCGTCCCGCTCTCCAACGAGGGACGTACAACCATCCAGAAGGGACCAGGAAAACTCCCACTAGTCAACATTACGGGGCGAATGTTGACTAGCGAAGACAAAGCCCCCAGAATTATCTCCATCAGAAGCCTGGGTAGATCAATGGGAAGCCTGAACGTAGATGGAAAGGTGGATGCGATGAACGTTACTTTTACTTTGGATACCGGTGCGGCAGTATCTTTGATCCGGTCAAACCTTGTGGATAAAAGTCAAGTTAAGCCTTTACGAAGAAGTATTCTCCTGCGCACTGTGACTGGAGAATCGGCTAAAGTTTTAGGAGAAATAACAGTCAAGATTTGCCTTGGAAGGATTACGTTTTACCACACCGTGTTAGTAGCAGATATTGAAGATGAATTTATTCTGGGAATGGACCTGATTTGTCAACATGGATTTTCTTTTAATCCCGAGCAAAATATCCTAAGGTTTGGAAGTGAAGAGTTCATCCTGTCAACCAGTCACCGCTGTGAGTCACCCATTAATGTTTTGGCATCTCAGACAGTAAAAATAACCGGCAATTCCGAGCAAATAATCATTGGACATTTGGAGCAGAATTCTGGGAGCTGTGTTGGACTTGTACGAAACCCGGACCGACCAGGAAGATGCCTCATTGGGAAATCACTTGTAAATGGAGGAAGTGAAGTCCCAATAAGAGTTGCAAACATTTTTCCAGACGACGTCAAAATCAACAAAGGCGAAATTATTGCGGTATTTGAGCCTGTAGTCAAAGTAACCAATTGCGATGGGTTACCAGAACAGGAGGAGCAGTTGGGGGAAAACAAGCTCTTAAATGAACTTGGAAAGACCTGGAAACATCTGTCAACACCACAACTAAAGAAGGCTCGGAGACTGATTTTGGACCATGCTAGCATATTTGGAACACCGAACAATATGGGAAAAACTACCATTGTAAAACACCGAATTAACACCGGCAATGCACAACCGATTCGACAACCACCTAGGAGACTACCAATAGCCAAACAACAGGAAGTGCAGGAATTAGTGGACAGGATGCTTGACGACGGAGTTATAGAAGAATCCTGCAGCCCTTGGTCATCGCCTGTTGTTCTGGTCACTAAGAAAGATGGATCAAGCAGATTTTGTGTAGATTACCGAAAACTGAATGACGTGACCAAAAAGGACAGCTATCCACTTCCCCGTATCGACGATACACTGACGACTTTGGCAGGATCCTGTTGGTTTTCCACTTTAGATTTGAAGAGTGGGTACTGGCAAGTTGGCATTGAGGAGCAAGATAAGGAGAAGACTGCTTTTTCTGCTGGAAATGGGCTGTACCAATTCAATGTGATGCCCTTCGGACTTTGTAATGCTCCTGCTACGTTTGAAAGACTAATGGAAATTGTGCTTCGTAGCCTTAACTGGAAAACTTGCTTGGTTTATCTGGACGATATCATGGTGATGGGAAAAACTTTTGAAGAACATCTGAACAACTTGCAAGAAGTATTTGCTAGAATAGGTGGTGCCCATCTTCGATTGAACGCCAAAAAGTGTTGGTTCTTCCAAAAGCAAGTCGAATTTCTTGGGCATGTGGTGTCGGTCGACGGAATCCAGACGGACGACAAGAAGATCCAAGCAATTAGAGAATGGCCAGTACCAAAGGATAAACACGAACTCAGAAGCTTTCTAGGACTTGCCACCTACTACAGACGGTTTGTGGAAGGATTTGCCAACATCGCAGCTCCGCTACATCAACTTACTGAGGACAAAACACCCTACTGTTGGAATACCCAATGTGATCAGGCGTTCAGAAGGTTAAAGGCATCACTTTGCTCCAGTCCCATCCTCAGTTATCCACAACCAAAAGGAAAGTTCATTTTAGACACAGATGCCAGTAATTCTGGTATGGGAGCTGTATTGTCTCAAATCCAAAACGGAGAAGAACATGTCATAGAATACTTCAGTAGGAAACTTACCAAAGCAGAACGGAACTACTGTGTAACGAGAAAAGAGCTACTGGCAATAGTAAAATCAGTCGATCACTTTCACAAGTACTTGTACGGACAGGAATTTTTGATAAGGACTGACCATGCGGCACTCAAGTGGCTCCTCGGAATGAAACAACCGGAAGGACAAGTAGCAAGATGGCTTGAAAAACTCCAGCAGTATAATTTCAACATCAAGCATCGACCCGGAAAGCTGCATAATAACGCAGATGCTCTATTAAGAAGACCTTGCGCCGAAGAATGCAAACATTGCCAGAAAGCGGAACAACGTGAAGGCGTTGTGTCCATCAGAATGGTTCAGCTGAAGACCGATGATGAATGGAGTCCCGATGAGATTAGGAAGGATCAACTAGAAGACAGCGACATAGGCCCATTGTTGTTGAGAAAGGAACAAAGCGAGCCAAGACCAACATGGCAAGAAATCTCTAACAAAGGCCTGACGTTCAAAGCACTTTGGGCTCAGTGGGACTCGCTTGTGGTTGAAGGCGGCTTGCTAAAAAGAGCTTGGGAGAGTGCCGATGGAAAAGAGATAAGGAAGCAGCTGGTAGTTCCCAGAGGAAGGGTCGACAACGTACTGGAGGAAATGCACAATGGAAAGACTGGTGCTCATTTGGGGGTAAATAAGACTTTGGACAAAATCCGGCAACGTTTTTACTGGGTGAACTACTGCCAAGACGTGAAATCATGGTGTCGACAATGTTCCATTTGTGCAGCTAGCCACGGACCACAGACGAGATCCCGGGGACCTATGAAGCAGTACAACGTCGGATTGCCTTTCGAACGTTTAGCCATAGACATCGCTGGGCCTTTTCCTGAGACCAACAGAGGCAACAAGTACATTCTTGTTGCCATGGATTACTTTAGCAAATGGCCTGAGGTGTTTGCGATTCCAAATCAAGAAGCCAGAACAGTCGCTGATATTCTCGTCGAAAATGTCTTCAGTAGATTTGGTGTGCCGTTGGAGTTACACTCTGATCAGGGACGAAACTTTGAGTCCAAGCTCTTTCAGAGGCTCTGTGACCTGCTAGGCATTAGGAAGACCCGAACAACGCCGCTTCATCCTCAGTCGGATGGCATGGTCGAGAGATTTAATAAGACCATAGAGCAACATCTCTCAAAGGTTGTTGATCAGCATCAGAAAGATTGGGACCAGCATATTCCGCTCTTCTTGATGGCTTATAGAGCAGCAGTCCACAACTCAACGGGACAGTCACCATCTAAAGATCTGTTTGGTCGAGAACTGCGACTTCCATGTGATGTGGTGTTCGGATCTCCAACAGGCCAAAGCACGAACATTGAGAACTACGTTGACGAGCTGCAAGACAGATTACTGAACATCCATGATCTGGTCAGGGAAAGTTTGAATCTAGCTAGCGACAAGATGAAAGCTCGTTATGATCTGAGGGCCAATTCGGGAGGGTTCCAGAAGGATGATAAAGTTTGGTTGTTTAACCCTCAGAGGAAGAAAGGCAAATCACCAAAATTAACACCTGTTTGGGAGGGACCTTACAATGTGGTAAAAAGGTTAAACGACGTCGTGTACAGAGTCCAACGCAGCCCCAAAGGCAAGATGAAAATTGTCCATCTGGACAGACTCAAGAAATACCAGGGATTAGATGAAGCGGATCGGGACGATCAGCTTTAAGAGGGGGGCAGTGTTACGGTCTGGGCCTACTATGCTCGATACTTCTTAACGAGCGCTCGCTTCGGGATGAAACCGATGCGCCGCAATATCTGGCCGGGCGCGTAGTAAAGTAGGTCACAGTTAGGAAGCGCTACCTGGAAGATTCTTGAATGGTCAAGGCAACCCGCGAAGCGTTTCGCGGTCATTCTAGAACGTGGTTTGCGAATATAAAAGACGCGGTGTCAACCGCAGTAGTAGTGAATTTGGGAACGCGGTTAAGTTTAAATAGTGGAATAATTGTGGAATTGTAGTAGTGTTTTTAGTAGCTGTGTTAATTATTGTACGGAGTGTTTTGAAGTGTAAATAAATTTATTAATTGTTGAGTTAAACTGACTTTGTGTGAACCCACGGGAAAATCGTAACAATATGGTAAATCTGCGTAATCAGAAAATAAATTGATGGTAAAATATGAATGGTAACCTAAAACAGAAACGTTTGATCTCAAATATTGTTACGGTTTGGCCTACTATGCTCTATACTTACTGAACGAGCACTCGATTCGGGATGGATCCGATGCGCCGCAATATCTGGCCGGGCGCCTGTTAGAGTAGGCCGCCGTTAGAAAGCGATACACCGAGAAGCAACTTCCAAGTTCGACGCAAATCGCGAAGCAAGAAATTAACACCAGTTTGGGAGGGACCTTACAATGTGGTAAAAAGGTTAAACGACGTCGTGTACAGACTCCAACGCAGCCCCAAAGTCAAGATGAAAATTGTCCATCTGGACAGACTCAAGAAATACCAGGGACTAGATGAAGCGGATCGGGACGATCAGCTTTAAGAGGTGTGGTTTAACAGTGTTACGGTTTAGCGGTGGTTCTAGAACGCAGTTTGCCGAATATAAAAAAGCTGTTCCGACGGTGGAGAGTAGTGGATTTGGGAACGCGGTAAAATTTAAATAGTAGAATAATTGTGGAATTGTAGTAGTGTTTTTGGTAGCTGAATTAATTATTGTTTTGAAGTGTAAATAAATTTATTTCTTGTGAGTTAAATTGACTTTGTGTAAACTCACGGGAAAACCGTAACAATATGATACCTATTGCCACGTTGTAGAGGCGGAAATGTGGCAATGATAAAGCGTCATTTAATTTCAGTTATGCCGTTAACAAATAAATCAATCAAAACTAAAAACTAATTTATATTCGTTTTTTTTAAAGTATAATATTTCCTGAAGTAATCCCGGATTCCGGAAATAATAAGAATTTTTTTTCTTAAACTGGTATACGCTAACATCAACGGACTATACAAAAAAAAAATAAGTTTTATATAACTATCTAGAACGTTACGACATTGACGGGTGTATGCTTGTTGAGACTAAGACTAAAATTGATCAAACCCCATCATACAGAAATTGGCAGTTTTTGTGTAAGCATGGTAGTGTGTTGAATAATGCACGAGGGGGAGCGGCGGCTTTGTTTAAACCTAATGCAAGGATTGGCAAAGCTAATCCTCCATCATTAAACAACCCCCTGAATGAGTGTCTACATTTCACAATTCCATATGTGAACGATAAAATCCACTTTTTCCTTGTGTATATACATCCTTTTTCTGACATTGAACAGAATATCTTTAATAAAGTAAACCTTTACAAGCATGCTATTGTTATTGGAGACTTTAATATTAATCGGCGAAAATCGAAACAGCTAAAAACTTTTCTGGAAAACTCTGATTTTATTCGACGAGAAACACCCCCAACATTCTTGATGCCTGAGAATGACGACACAACACCGGACCTTTTACTTCACACAACAAACCTAACCAATCTTATAGACAATATTCAACTAACGAACGAACTGGGATCAGATCATTTGGCAATAACTTTTGAAATAGACCTAACTGTAATGCAACATCCAATACCAGACATAGCAAATAGAGAAAAACTTAACCTATCTCAAACTGACGTGAGTAAAGTTTCCACGGATGTTCATAACCACCTACATTTAACTACTGAGACAATTACTTTAGAACACATACAAAGCAAAATTTCACATGCGGTTCGAAAATTTTCACCAACGAAGAAAGTTGGTTTTTACCAGCACACTCTACCCAGATTTATACTTAGATTAATAAAACAAAAACGAGAATTATACAGACTATATGTACGAACACAGGACAACTCACTTAAACGGACCTTAAATAGCTTAAACAGAAATATCAAAACATTAATACAACATTATCGACAAGACAAATGGTTAGAAACCTGCCAAGACATTGAAAACGACAGAGGTAAATCCTTCTGGACCAAAGTCAGAAAGCTGAGCCAATACAAAAAATCCAGTATGCTTGGCAACATCACTGAAAATGGTTCTGAACTGTATATATATATAGGCCGGTTTAGAACGTCTTTCGACGTTGTCCGACACCTAATTTCCAGCCTCTTCGGTCTTCACAATCTTTAGGTGTTAGATTTCTCTCACTCATGCATTTATGCATGGTTTTCTGCCACTCCTGTTTTGGCCTTCTTCGTTTTCTTCTGCCTGTTGGTTGCCAATGAAGTACTCTTTTAGGCCATCGGGTATTTGACATTCTTTCCACGTGTCCGTACCACGTAAGTTGCTTGTTTTCGATATCCTGTGTTATTGCGTCTTCTATTCCCATCCGTTGTTTTATGATGTCGTTTCTTATTCTTTCTCTTCGTGAAATGCGCATCGATCTCCTAATTGCATCCATTTCAACTGCCTCAACTCTTTTCTTGTGTCTATCTGAAATTCTCCAGGTTTCTGATCCATATAGGAGGGTGCTTTTTACCATTGCCTCATAGATATTAAATTTCCGCTTCTTGGTTATTTCTTTGCTCCATAGGATTCCATTCAGAGCTCCGATTACTTTTTTGGCTTTGACTATTCGCTTTCCGATTTCTTTTACATCTGTTCCTGTGTTGTCGAATGTAATGCCCAGATATTATTATTCCTGACACTGAAGGATTTCTTGGCCATTGTCCAGTTCCAAATTTCCGTCCTGAGTTCCCACACATAGATACTTTGTCTTGGCTATGTTGACTGTTAAGCCCCATTCTCTGTATTCCTCTATTAGCTTTCGCATCATGTACTGCACATCCTCTTTATCATTGGCTACTATGACTTGGTCGTCTGCGAACTGTAGGGTAAACAAGCAACTATCATCAATTTCTATTCCCATTCCCTGGACCTTTCTTTTCCAGTTTTTTAGTGCCATCGCTATGTATATTTTAAAAAGAGTGGGAGAGACACAGCATCCTTGACGCAATCCTTTATTCACCATAAGCTCTTCAGTGACACATTTGCCTACCCTAATTCTTGATTTTGATTCCCTATATAGTTCTTTAAGGGCTGTTACGTAGGTGTGATTAATGATTAATGTTGGATTGCTCTAAGACCCTCCATAGTTTTGATACTGGGACTGTATCGTAGGCTTTTTGTAGGTCAACAAATGCTAGGTGCGTTTCCAAGTTTCTAGCACTTCTCTTCTCTATAACTTGTTTTAGAGTAAACACGTTGTCTGTACATGATCTTCCTGCTCTGAAACCGCATTGTTCTTCCTCTTCTTTTCCTTTATAATCCTCTTCAATGAGATCACGTAAAATTCTACCATACAGTCTGCTCAATGTGCTTGTAACCGAGATGCCCCGATAGTTATTGCAGTCCAGTTTATTTCCTTTTTTGTGAATGGAGGAGATGAGAGCCATTTTCCATTCCTTAGGGACGGAATGTCCGTTCAAGCATTTATTAATAATAACTGTTAAATTTCTAAAGAGCTTTCGAGTTCCATATTTTAACATTTCGGAATATATTCCTTCTGGACCGCTAGATTTACCTGGTTTAAGGTTCATAACAGCTTTTCTCACTGTTTCCTCAGATACCTCAACTTCCTCTCCTTGCACATTGAAGTGTCTTGGAGACTCAGTTAAATATTCTTGTCTAGATTCCTGAAGTAGGTCTTTGTAGTGTTTTAACCATTCTTCGGGTTTAATCACTTGAATGTTCGCCCCGTCTTTTCCTGGGTTCTTGACAGTTGATATAAATTTCCATACTTCTGAACATTTTCTTCCTCCTATATAGCTGTTAATTTCTTCACACTTCCTATCCCAAGACTCGTTTTTTGCTCTGTTAATTTGCACTCTTAGTTGCCTTTTAATATATTTGTACCCTTCAAGGTCTTCTTCATTTTTTGTAGTTAGCCATTTCAGATATTTTTGTTTTTTTTCTTGAACCATTGTCTCTATCTCCCCATTCCACCAATGTTTCTTGTTGGTGCTGTTCTTCTTTATTCCTATTGGCTCTTGTGTGGCTTCTGTCAGAGACCCTATAATGTTCTCATAGACTTCGCCAAACGTGTGTTCTTCAGGACTGAGGAGTTTACTGTCGAGTCGTCTCTGATAAAGAAATACTGTGCTCTCATCCTTAAGACTGTCAAAGTTGTATTTTGGTGTGTTAATTGTCTCCATGGTTGCCGTACTATTACTTTGATCTTCTTGATGGTTTCTAGTTTTTCGAAAATGTAGCCTTATCTTGGCTTTTACTAAATAGTGATCTGATCCGCAGGTGCTTCCTCTTAGGACTCTCACATCGTTAATTTGCAAATTTGTTTTTTGTTGGCTGATGATGTAGTCAATAATTGACTTAAGGTTTCGAGTACTCTGTATCCATGTATAGCGATGGATATTTTTATGCTTAAAGAAACCATTATTGATTTTTAGATTGTGAGTCTCGCAAAGGTGAATGAGTCTTTGGCCGTTATCGTTGATTGTTTCCTCTCCATAAGGCCCCACAGTTTGATTGTTAAGTTGTTTTCCCGTTCTTCCATTGAAGTCACCCAGCATCACAATTTCTCTATTTTGCCCGATGTCTGTAAGTATTTCATCTAATTTTTCGTAGAATTCCTGCTTAATATCGGCTCTTTCATCATCTGATGGTGAATAGGCTGCGATGATGGTTATGTTATGACCCTGTAGTTTTAGGTTAAGTATTAGAATGTTTTCATCAACAGCTTCCCAGTTACTTATTTTATTCCTCCAGTCTTTCCTTATTAGTATTGATACTCCTCTCGCTGCTCTCTTTTCTTTTGACACTCCGGTAAATATATGGACAAAGTCTCCGACAAATCCGGTGCCTTTTCCTTTTTTCTTGGTTTCAGTCAAGGCTACTAAGTCGATTTTCCTTTCCTTAGTTTCTGCGGCAATAATGTCAATTTTTTGTCTAACACCCTGTACATTCCATGTGGCAAAATTCATCGTCCATTTTCTTTGCTTAGTTCGTCGTCCAAGTGATCCATCCGATGCTCCGAGGCTTTGTTTAGGTTTTTTGGTATGTTTATGTTTTTCCAAGTATTAGAGAACCAGTCTAATGCCTTAACCCCCAACTTGGAGGACCAGGTCAGTTTTTGTTTCACGGTGGGTATTTTATTTCCCCACTACCCTCTGAATCTGCTGGCTTGCAGACCCAGTGAGCTTCCCCTAATTCCAATAGGGACGCGCCCGATGGAGGTAACTGACAAATCCCCACACGGGGTTCTGAACTGTACTCGGACAAAGACAAAGCAGATGCTTTTGCTCGACATTTTTGCGAAAGCTTTAAGATGTCCAATAACCCCAAATTTGACAAAGACAATTGGCTTCAAATAAACATCTGGTACAACAATTATTTTAACGACAACACTGTACGAAAACAATCCATACCAATTACTGACGCAGAATACCATACAGCCTTACAAAAACTTAAAAACACAGCCCCTGGAAAAGATAACATTCAAAGCAAAATTTTACAGGGCTTATCTCGCGAAACGCACATACTGTTACGTACCCAAATGAATGAATGTCTGGAAAAGGGCTTTATTCCACAGGCTTGGCGAAGTGGTATAATAATACCAATTCCCAAAAACGGACAAGACAATTCACAAGCACACAACTATAGACCTATCACTTTGCTACCGGTGTTGAGAAAGTTTTTTGAGCAAATCATCAAAACAAGATTAGAACGCTTAACTCAAAAACGAATACCCGAACACCAATTTGGGTTTAAAAGCAAAAACTCGACAATTCATCCCCTATTTGTGATAACAAACAATATACAAACTACTCACCTAAATGACAGACGAACAGCTACTTTACTGATGGACATAAATAAGGCTTTTGATAGCATTTGGCACAAGGGTATGCTTTTTAGACTTTACGAACTCGGAACACCGCAATACCTACTATATACCATTAGAAACCTTCTCAATGACAACCTTTTAGAAATCCGCATCAACGACACTTTGTCCTTTCCCTTCTCCCCTGAACAGGGCCTTCCTCAGGGCTCGCCGCTGTCTCCTCTATTGTATAATATTTACTGTCATGACATTTACAATCACAATCAAAAAGACGAACTTACGTTTGACAACTCTGGACAATACTTGCTACAATACGCTGACGATACTGCTTTGATTGTACATGACAAGACGACTAAAAACGCGACAAGTAAACTACAATTACTTACCAACAAAACTATGGAATGGTTCTACAAGTGGAGACTGACTCCTAATCCCACAAAAAACCAACTTCTTTTGCCAAACCACAAAATAGGACCAAACTCACCTACAATTACGGCTGACGGATACACGACTAGACCAAGTTACTTCGTTAAGTAATTAGGTATGACATTGGACTCAAAAATGAAATTTACTAAACACTTACGAAATATTAGGGTTAACATTACTAAAAGAGCAAAATACTTCAGAGGACTTACTTACAAACAAGCCGGAATTAGTACACATACAGCTACAAAAATTTATAAGTCCATCTGCAGACCTTTACTGGACTATGGTAACATAATACTAGCAAACGCAAACGACAAAACCAAAAAATACATTCAAACGACAGAACAAATCACCTTGAGACTAATTACAAAAATTCGGCACCCAGAAAATCCTCTTTTCAACCCATCTAATGATCTGCTGTATGAACGGACTAACTTAATTAAAATAACGGACCGACATCAAAAAATACAAACAAAATGGAAAAACAAAAAAGACAACTGGACAATAATTAATAAGTTATGCCTCACCCGACAGACCCGAACCTCACGATACCTGACGCCAAACACAACTTTGACAGAACACTACCAAGACATACATTAACTCTAGATATAAGTACTGTATTATTGAAATTGTACATACATATAGATAGCTTATAAATAGTGTATATTATTAATCTCTAAATGATGTTATTACTATGGGCAGAAAGGCCACTAGGGCCGATAGCTTTTTCTTTTGGAGAATAAAGATTGTATATATATATATATATATATACCAGGTGTCCAAGAGCACCCTGGACATAGGAGATTAACATGGGAAAATGGTTTTGATTTTTTTGCGCCTGTACGGTTCATTTAATGGAAAAACGCTTTAGATAAAAGTTGTAGAGCACATTTTCGGCTATCAACTTCTAATTTTTTCAATACCGTAGATTTGACCATTAAGACGAAAAACGGATCTAAAATTCGGAAATTTTAAATCTCCCGCCAAGCGGTCGTTAAGGAAAGTTTATATCCGGTCGTGCTACCAACCTTTCAAAATCATAACAAATCGTTGTCAGTCATTCTGAAATCAAAACATTCAAAACAAGTTTATTTAGTAATAATTTTGAGTTACTACCCACATACTGCGAAGAAAATACAAATAAATTATGATAAAAAGACTTTATCAGGAGCCACAGTCCCAAAATCTGGTAAGTTGCGTTCATAACCTCATTCAATGTCTCTACTAAACTTATTTACTTTGTAGCAAAATTCTTTAAGAAAACACTGGTTTTGCTTGCAAATATTTAATGAGGATGACCTAATCACCTATCTCAAGCCTCTTCATAACACTACCAAACGATTTAAAGTGATAAAAACAATAGACTAGAAAGGCCTGCAGATGTTTGAAGATAAGTTGCTTTACTATACAGGGACCACAAAAGAGGGTAAATACTTCCCTCAAAAGTGATGCAATTTAGTGACCTATGTGACTGATAGTTTTATTGTATCCTTCTGTTTTGTAGTGTTATCAACACACCATAGTGTTTAAGTGGTTTTACATTGTATGATGTTAATAAAAAGGCATTTTTTATAACTGATTGTCAATGTTTTTTTCCATCTCTACAGGGTAAGGTAAGTACTGATATTTAATTAGCTCCATTAGTTAACTTGAACATCATTCACCTACAAGGATACTTGTAAAATGTCTACTAACCAAAAATAGTTTATTTGCAAGTAATGTGTAACTCGAGTTCACATTTGATTAGTAAAGGTATGTCCTGTGAAATGGTGTATTGAATTAGAAGCAAATTGTTTCTCTTTAGAGACTTTCAATCACTACATTTCACCTACCTTTGCTAATTTGGAACTCCACTATTAGGTTAGTAAGACAAAGTTGTTTTTAGCATAGCTTGTATGGTGACAGGTTCACCCACTCACACTCAATCTGTGGAACAATCACTGTTTATGTGGTAAGACCAGTTTTCTTTGCCACCTATTGTACCTAAGCTTTTCACTTGAAGAAAATGTATACTGTACCTTGAACTATGAATAAATAATTAATACAAATGTTCAGTGTACAAAGTTTTATTTGGAACAATTGAGTGTGTGGAAAAAATAACATAATTATAATGTTAATACCTAAACCTAGAATAGAACAGCTCATGTAGATAGCTCAATTGAAAAGTTGGTTTTTCGACAATACCTACCCATATACAAAAAGTTTTGTCACCTGACTGATAATTTGACTGTGTAAGTCCATATTCTCTTCTTAGAAGGGGTTTCTCAGAGGTTTTATAGCCAGTTTAAGATTATTCACATTTCACATGCACATCAAATTTTGAGATTTAAGTCAGATATCAACACTGAATCATTTTAAGTTTTAGTTGCAACACTGGTGAAGATCCTCGCTGATGATAGTCCATGAAGTTAAGCACATTGAAACTAAATCACATCACTTTTGAAGGAAGTATTTGGCCCCTTTGTTGTTGTCCCTGTACAGTAGGAAACTTATCTTCAAAGATCTTCATTGTCCACTGTTTTCATCACTTTAAATCGTTTGGTAGTGTTATGAAGAGGCTTGAGATAGGTGATTCGGTAATCCTCATTAAAGATTTGCAAGGAAAACCAGTGTTTTCTTTAAAAATTTTGCTACAAAGTAAATAAGTTTAGTAGAGACATTGAATGAGGTTATGAATGCAACTTACCAGATTTTTGGGCTGTGGCTACTGATAAAGTGTTTTTATCACGATTTGATTGTATTTTCTTCGCATTATGTGGGTAGTAACTCAAAATTATTACTAAATAAACTTGTTTTGAATGTTTTGATTACAGAATGACTGACAACGATTTGTTATGATTTTGAAAGGTTGGTAACACGACCGGATATAAACTTTCCTTAACGACCGCTTGGCGGGAAATTTAAAATTTCCGAATTTTAGACCCGTTTTTCGTCTTAATGGTCAAATCTACGGTATTGAAAAAATTACAAGTTGATAGCCGAAAATGTGGACTACAACTTTTATCTAAAACGTTTTTCCATCAAATGAACCGTACAGGCGCAAAAAAATCAAAACCGTTTTCCCATGTTAATCTCCTATGTCCAGGGTGCTCTTGGACACCTGGTATATATATATAAAAGAATTTTGCGCGAACTGCGAACTGCGCAATTTTGCCATAATTTATCCACCTCTTACCCTCTTACCGCTTATGAGATCGGCACACTCATGAAAGAATTTGGGGCACCCTGAATACCTTACGTAAGCATGCCATGTTGGTAATAAAACTACTTACACTACTATAAAAACTAAAATTAAAAGTTGTGAAAAATGAATATTTTTATCAAAACTTTATCATAATGTACAGGGTGTCACAAATTCGAGGCATTAGCATTGCTATCTCAGAAAGTATAGTTGATAAAGCTTTAGTTAAATAAAGGCAAAGTTGCGCATTTTATTGCTAAATAATTTGATAAAAAAAGCTTAAAATTTTAATTACATTCGGAGATATCCGACAAAAATGTAATAGTCAAATTTCTATTCAATTTTTTTACAGAGTGCCTTGAAAGTACTTTTTACCCGAATACCATACAATCTCTCTCAACAAAATGTCTTTCATCTTTGTGAGTCAAATGACAGTATTTGAGTTGGTTTAACAAATTTTTATCAGGTACACTACCAGTTTAGTCATAAGTTTAGAAAAAATATGCCCCTTTGTATGTACCACATGCTTCTTCATTTATTTGTATAGAATATATCGCAAATAACAGTAAATATCGAGTTGGTCAGCATTAGTGAATGGCTTGGCATCTACAAGTGCGTTCGCTCCTCTCTCCTCCGTTAAATTGTGCTGACAGGACGTAAACAGATCTTGGACAAACAAAAACTTGTATGATTTTGTTAAACTTGCACCTAGTAGAGTAATATAGAAAAAATAATACTGTACAATAATAGAATAAACCAAATGCCATGTATTTAATAAAGTGAATTATAATTTACTTCATAGTTACATTAAGTAGACTTTCTGTTCTTTTTTGCATATTATACGGTCAAAGTAATTTGTTTCGTTTTAATAAAATGCGAGAGAAAAAGCTCATGTGAACCTGTGCTAATCTAGTCTCGGTACACATGGAGTAATCAAAAACGTCGGTGTTAGCTTATGCGGGAATATCAAATTTTTGACAAGGATATTTATGATGTGACTGAAAGACATGGAAATGAGGTCATACTATATAGAGAAGGGAAGGTAGTAAAACGCAATATAGCCCATGTAGAAAAGGTACCAGAACGTTTCAAACTGTCTCTTCAAACCCCCTCAACATCCTCGATGACTTCCACTTCTTCACCTCCCACAACAACGCCGAAAAAGGAAACCACCGACACCTATCACCAATGAAAAGACAGATACTACCCTCCGGTCCATGGCAATTTGTTGCCATAGATTTCATGTCGGCAGGCCAATCTGAATATCTTCTCGTAATAATCGATTACTATTCTCGATATGCCGAGGTCTTCTTTACCAAATCTACCACCTCTTCAACCGTTATAAAATTTCTGGAAGAAATATTTGCAATATTAGGTATTCCAAAGACGTTAAAAGCAGACAATGCAACAAATTTTAATAGCGAAGAATTCAAGGCTTTTTGTTATACTAATGGAGTTAAACTGATCAATTCGGCCCCGTATTGGCCACAAGCAAATGGGGAGGTTGAAAATTTTAACAAAGCACTGAAAAAACGTCTCCAAATATGCCACACAAAATCAAATAGGAACTACCGAAAAGAAGTTCAGGACTTCATATTAATGTACAGGGTGCTGCATTTTCGATGGTTTTACGGGGTACAGAGAAAACGGTAATAGGTAGAAAAAAAGTAGCATACGTGTTCTGATTTTTTTTTCTGAGCTGAGATGACAGGTCATTTTGGAACCTCCTCTGTATTTCATTTGCTATAAAAGTTATCAAAACAGGAAAAACGGTTTCCGGTAGAAGTTTTTACGTAGAATCCAATGGCGCCGTCAGTTTTTTTCTATTACGTTTAGTTTCTGACATATGACAGTAAGTTATATTTTTTTAAATGGAACACCCTATATATTTTTAGTTCATTTAATTCTGTTGATTTTTACTTTTTCAACGGTGTATTAAAACATATAAGTTTGTAAACGTTAATCTTGGTAATTAGAAAAAAAGCGTTTTCTTAACAAAAAAGTGCTAAATAATATGTATAAAAATACCCACAGTCGAAACAAAATTTGGCTATGTTCATATTAACATGTTACATGTCGTTTATAAACAATTTTTTCAACTTCCACCTTAAAAATAGTAGAAAATAGAAATGGCCACTTTTCTTATTAAAGTGACGGTAGAACTGTTTGTAACTTAGATTTTTAATAAGATTTATTAAAAATATTTAATTTTCTGATGTGTTAGTTTATATGATTTCCGATTTTGTTTGGTATTTTAGATATTGGCCTTTTTTAAGCTTAGCAAAGGTATTTTTTTAAAATAACAGGATTAACCTCTACAAACTTATATGTTGTAATACACCGTTGAAAAGGTAAAAATAAACAGAATTAAATGACCTAAAAATATATAGGGTGTTCCATTTAAAAAAATTTAACTTACTGTCATATGTCAGAAACTAAACGGAATAGAAAAAAACTGACTACGCCATTGGATTCTACATTAAAACTACTACCGGGAACCGTTCTTCCTTTTTTGATAACTTTAAGAGCAACTGAAATACAGAAGAGGTTCAAAAATTAACAATTTTCGAAAAGCCCCCGTATCTTTGAAACAAAAGAAGTTTGCGCCGCCCACTTTTCGCCACTCATCTCAGCTCAGAAAAAGAGATCAGAACTCGTATGCTACTTTTTTTTCTATCTATTACCGTTTTCTCTGTACCCCGTAAAACCATCGAAAATGCAGCACCCTGTACAATGTAACGCCACATAGTACAACAGGCAAGTCTCCGTCCGAATTAATATGTAATCGTCGTATTCGGGACAACATTCCCTGCTTGGGCAAACATAGCAGACCCATTTTCGAGATTATGTACACTTCAGTCAAACGCACCATTTGACGAACCAAACTTACACCATATACTCGTATACCAGGTGTCCAAGAGCACCCTGGACATAGGAGATTAACATGGGAAAACGGTTTTGATTTTTTTGCGCCTGTACGGTTGATTTGATTGAAAAATCGTATTAATGAAAGTTGTAGTACCTATCACGGACTAGTTTTCTGTATTTTTTTCAGATCTCTAACTTGAGCCCTTTCGTCGTAAAACACGAACAAAAATGAGCAAATTTAAACTTTTGGCCTGCACTGTATAGGCGGTTGTCGGGCAACGGGTAAACAGATCATTGTTGCTGGTACGGTTGCTCGGCAACCGCTTATACAGTGCAGGTAAAAAGTTCAAATTTTCGCATTTTTGTTCGTGTTTTACGACGAAAGGGCTCAAGTTAGAGATCTAAAAAAATACAGAAAACTAGTCCGTGATAGGTACTACAACTTTCATTATTACGATTTTTCAATCAAATCAACCGTACAGGCGCAAAAAAATCAAAACCGTTTTCCCATGTTAATCTCCTATGTCCAGGGTGCTCTTGGACACCTGGTATACTTTTTCGTCAAAGAAGCAGTACCCAAAGCTTTAACCATCTCTGATTTGGCAAAATTTTGTTAAGTAGATAATGAAATTAAGGAAACCATAAATACAATTTTTGATAATTCATGGTATACAGAATGAAAGAATTCACCATTTTATCCTTTCCGGTTGGAACTGACGACTTTAGGACCTTTTCTATTGCGAGGAAATAAGATTGTCATTCCAACTGATCCTCAACTACAAGAAATTGCTTTTGGCTTACCGGGAGCTGTTCTAGAATATGATCCCATCCTCGTCGCCAATTGTGGTAACTCACAAAGCACACAGACGAATACACCAATTGAACAGTTAATTATTTTATTAATATAACTTTACGTCTATCGGATTTCACTAACAGAATGATACAACGAACTCTAATAATAACGAATACTGACTGTCACCGCACCCGTGAATTTTGTTCTTATTAATGCAACTTCTGTTTTTAAAAAACTTTTATTTAAAAAAAACGAACGAAATTACATTTGAACGTTAACCAAGCGAGTTATCTTAATGACTAATTACATGAGTTACGAGGCACCCTTTTACGTAAAATGCAAGTTAAAGCAAGTACTTAGGTATCGCTGAATAGACATAATATTGTTCTCGGGAGTGTTTGTGTTAGATTTAGGGTTAGTCAGAGCTTAGCATTAAAACTAGTTAGACGTATTACGTATTATTATTTTAGTGTATTTTCTAATAAAGCTTAAGTTAATTATTTTTAAAAAGGTATTTTGCAACACCGGTTTCGTAATTCATGCACAAATGCTGCTGTATAAATAGTAAAATAAATGCTGACTTAGCAAAGCTATTCTGAGGATGTCTATTTAGTATTAGATCATCAGAAATGGCCATATAACTCCTCCCTCACTAAGACTGAGAAAATCGGGGTAAATTTTCGAGGGTTTCTAGTTGTATGTCCACTTTTACATTGTCTTTATTTTTCCGATAGTAAAAGTAAATTACAATACCAATAATGATAAAAATAATAACTAATATTAATATAATTGATACGCTAGAGCTAACAACATCGAATTTCTTAAGATGATGTACAGTTAATTGTTCTGCTCTTTCTAAGTCTTCATGAATCTTATCTAGATTAATTTCCGTTAATTGTAAAGGTTCAATTTCTTGTACCAATTTTTCATCAATAACGATGGTGGGCAATTTTAATCGTGAACTGATGATTTCTGGATTTTGAGATTCATAAATTTTATCTTTTATTTTTGTTGAACATTCTGATGGTAAAATTAATGATGGTTGATTTATAATTTGAATCGATTTTTGATTTGGACATTGAAATTGAATGTTCTCACTTTGAGTTGGTTAATAATAGAATTATCCTCTAATTGAGTGACTGAAGTATTCTTGAAATTTATTGGAACCATTGGAGAATGATTTGTTAGATTTATTGATTTCATTACACAAGGTTCGTTTGAGTTTAAAACTTCCTCTAAACAAAGAAATATTTTCTCAATTTTTGGACATTTTTCCTTTAAATTATAGAACTCATCTGAAGATTTTAATAGGTATGGATTGGTAAGGGTTATTATTTGATTATTGATTGGGATCGGATAAACTCGATATAATGTGTAGGGTTTACCGGATATCAACGGGATCGGAATGTAGAAAATGATTAGGTCATTTTTTATAGTTACGTCCGTGTGAGCTGTCTCGTAGTATTTGATTAGGTTGTCAAAAGGAATTCGAGTTTCTGGTTTCAATTTATGAATAATCGCTCGTAATTCTTTGTATTTTAAGATGCTGTGATGTAGTACGTTAATTTCTGCAAAATTGATAGCAGTTTGCACATTGTTGCGAATTTCATTGAGGATGTGGATATTGTTTTCCAAGTTATCTAGTAATATGACTAAGTACATAGTCGTTGACGTAGACTGAGTCATTTGTGTTAAGTCGTTCACACGGTCTTGCAGTTTTTGCTGATTTGACTTTATGTTAGACAGCTGAGTATCAACGTCTTTTGTTAGTTGCTTAACAATGCTTTGAGTTGAGGAAATATCATCATGTAAAGTATTTTGATTTTCCTGGATGATTTTAATGTAATTGTCATAACGTTCGCCATCATCCGCATCTAATGTTCCATATAAGTATTTTTGTGCTTTTCCCAGAAAATTGAATAGTCCTCTTTTAGTTCTACGTTTTGTCTTGTAATGAGTGATAAAGTCTTTGATTGAATATACTTGATTTAGTAAATCACTAATTCTAGTAAATAAAAGATTGTACAGGGTGATTGATTGAATTTTGACCACCCCCTTAACTTCCCTAATTTGGATTTTAGCAAGAAACGTTAAATACAAAACTAGTAGATATTTAGGTCTACTTTATTCTTAGCTAAACAGTTATTATACAGGGTGTCCCAAATCTGAGTAACGAACCAAACTTATGTTTTTCTAAATACAATGAGTAACTTTTTATCCGATATTTGAATTCTACGTCAAATTCTAGACCTGGACCTGAATTTGGGACACCCTGTATAATAACTGTTTATCAAAGAATAAAGTAGACCTAAATATCTACTAGTTTTGTATTTAACGTTTTTTGCTAAAATCAAAATTATTGAAGTTAAGGGGGTGGTCAAAATTGAATCAATCACCCTGTACATAGGTTTTTGTACTTTATCAATTGTTTGATTAACTTGCAAAAGAGTTTTTTCAGTTAATATTAAACTTTGCCTTATATTAGTTAAGTTTATATGATAATAAACATGATGGTAGTTGGTTATTATGTAACTTGGTCCTTCCTGTACGGGCAGTAGAGGGTTTGAAATTTCTTCAATTTTATACTGAGCGTTGACCAGTAATTGTAGTAGAATTAGCACTATCTTCATCTGAAATTTACAATCGTCTTTTAATGTCTTTAGGATGTCTTTGATTTTTAAACTTAGTCAATTTATATTTAGGTTTTAGATTTTTTGTTCTAGTAAAAGGAGTTGACATTAGTTGTTCTGTAAGTTCAGGTATATCGGGGTCATTTTCGCGTTTTTCATTTAATTTTGACAAAACGTTGGCTTTTTTAGCGCTTAATTTTAAGTTTATTTTAGTATTTAATTCCTTAAAGGTTTCAGCTAACTCATGAATGTAGTCTGTTTGAATTTGATCAAGGTTTTTCTCAAAATTTAACTGATAGTTAAGATTTCCTTTGAGAATTTGAAAAGGCGTATACTCGTGTGAGGAATGAATACTGTTATTATAATTCAGTATCGCGATATCTACAAGTTCCTGAATCGTTTTTGTTCGATGATCATTTCTAATTGCAATAAGACTTTCAATATATAATAACAAATCAACGGAACAGGTTACACTTGATGTATGACATCACAAGTAAAATCTGACTGGCCCTCTTGCGGTCATTTTTGCTTCAAAGAACCTTCATATGCCTGGCTTCAGGTTACTATCTCAGTTTAATGTCTATTTTTAGGTTGTCTACATTATGAATAGAGAAGACCCAAAATGGATCTCCGGTGTAATTTTTCTTGACTGAGATATAGTGTAATGCCATTTGACGTTATTGAAACACACTGTCTTCTGCTTTGTAGGTAAGACTGAACTAACCTAGAACAGACTCCCCTAACACCATATCCCTTTAGTTTTTGAATTAAAAGTTCATGATTAATGTTGTTAAAAGATTTTGATAAATTGAAATAAATACCGGCTACCGTGTTTTTTTTATCTAGATTTTCCATAATGTAAATTAATGTTAAACTTATACATTATGAACAAACCTGAGGGCATTATAAGGCCCTGAATCCTTTTTTAATATTAACAGTGGCAGTTTCATTGTTCCATGCTACAAAAACTTTGTATTCCCTATCCTAGGATGCTCTTAACTTTTAGGTAATACATTTTCGTTAGCTTTTGCTTTATTTTATTTTATATTTTCTAAAATTTCGTCCAACTTTTGTCATTTTCACTGACCGACAGGACTATCAAGGTCACATAATTCTGGTAAAATCAACACTAAACTAAACAACATACCGGTAAAGGTATACCTTACTTTTCGATGCCAGAAACATTCAATAATTATTGCTGAATTAGGTGACACATAAAACATTGTATGCACCACAGGCGTTAGGGAGAGTACAATGTCCATCAGGCTGAAACAGCCCAACGGCCTATGGCCCGAGGGATAGGCTTCAGGACATTATGTTTTCTCTAACGTCCTTGGTTCATAAATAGCTATTATTGTATTGAGACCCCTCGTTTTTCCCTAAATTTCAGGAAATCTTAATCTGGTTATGAGGCCTTTGTAACAGTATTATACGCCAGGTGTCCAGGAGAACCCTGGACATAGGAGATTAACATGGAAAATCAGTTTTGATTTTTTTGCGCCTGTACGGTTTATTTAATGGAAAAACGCTTTAGATAAAAGTTGTAGACCACATTTTCGGCTATCAACTTGTAATTTTTTCAATACCGTAGATTTGACCATTAAGACGCAATTCATATTCGGCCGTGCTACCAACCTTTCAAAATCATAACAAATCGCCGTCTGTCTTCTCTAATCAAAACATTCAAAACAAGGTTATTTAGTAATAATTTTGAGTTACTACCCACATAATGCAAAGAAAATAAATTAAATCGTGATAAAGATCCTTTATTAGTAGCCACAGCCCAAAAATCTGGTAAGTTGCATTTATAACCTCATTCAATGGCTCTACTCAACTTATTTACTTTGTAGCAAAGTTCTTTAAGGAAACACTGGTTTTGATTGCAAATATTTAATGAGGACGACCGAATCACCTATCTCAAGCTTGTTCGTGACACTACCAAACGATTTAAAGTGATGAAAACAGTTGGCAATGAAGCCAGGTCTTTGAAGATAAGTTTCCTACAGTACAGGGACAACATCAAAGGGGCCAAATACTTCCTTTAAAAGTGGTGTAATTTAGCTTCAATGTGCTTAACTTCGTGGACTATCACCAGTGAGGGTCTTCATCAGTGTTGTAACTAAAACTAAAATGATTCAGTGTTCAAAATTTGATCTGACTGTGAAATGTGAAGAGTCTTAAACTGGCTATTAAATCTCTGAGAAACCCCTTCTAGGAACAGAATATGGACTTACACAGTCAAATTATCAGTCAGGTGGCAAAAGTTTTTGTATATGGTTAGGTAAAATCGAAAAACCAACTTTTCAATTGAGCTATCTGCATGAGCTGTTCTATTCTAGGTTTATTAACAACATTATAATTGTGTTCCTTTTTCCACACACTCAATTGATCCAAATAAAACTTTGTACACAATGTTTGTATTAATTATTTATTCACAGTTAATATACATTTTCTTCAAGTAAAAAGCTTAGGAACAATAGGTGGCAAAGAAAACTGGTCTTACCACATAAATAGTGATTGTTCCACAGATTAAATGTGACTGGGTGAACCTCAAGGACAGTAAAGGATTGTTTTATCCCATAAGCGCAATGTTGCCCGTTTCGGCTCGGGCCGGTGACGATTTTTACGTCACCATCAAGTCGGAGATCGCGCGATTTTTAATTTATATAATATACAGGGTGGTGCAGTTTCCATCGCGGAAACTTCAGAGAGCGATAGAGAATCGAAAAATAATATGAGTTTGCATTATAAACTATATTCGAGAAAAGCTTCCTTGTGTGTGAGGCAAAGAGAATTTAGTATGGTCCAGTTCTGTTGGTTGTTTCTCCATTTGGATTGAATTTGTATTGTCTTTCTGTTATTCTAGTTAAGTTTGTGCGCTGGTAAAGTAACTCATTTGGGGGATTGTGGAGTGAGTTTTGGGGATGTCTTATCAGTCTTAGGGCGATTTGTTCGGTTGTTTGTATGTGTCGTTTAGTTCTTTCTGAAGGGAAAAGGTGTTGTCAATTCGTACTCCGAATTGCCTATTTTCTAACAAGTCTTTGATAATGTAAAGTAAGTATTTCGGAGTTTGAGGTTCGTATAGTTTGTACAGTAAACCCTTATGCCAGACACTATCAAAGGCTTTGTTGATGTCCATAAATAAACATGCTGATTTGCCGTCGTTAAGGTGAGTAGTTTGGATGTTGTTTGTTAAGACAAAAAGTGGATGAATAGTGGAGTGATTCTCTTTGAAACCGAATTGGTATGCGGGGATATGTTGTCCAATTAATTTTTGCAGTCTGTTTTTTATTATGTGTTCGTAAATTTTGCTCAATACTGGGAGTAATGTTATTGGTCTGTAGTTTTGTGTTTGTGTGTTGTCCAGTCCGTTTTTTGGTATGGGAATAACTATGCCATTTTTCCATGTTTTTGGAATTTTGTTTGTTGCAATGCAGTGGTTAAGTTGAATAAGGATCAGTGGGCTTCTTGAGATAGGCTTTTAAGTATTTTGTCTTTTCCCGGTGCTGTGTTTTTGATGTGAGATATTGCCTCGTCGTATTCTGTGTCTGTAATTAGTATGTAAGTGTGTTGTGATGAGTTTTCAAAGAATTTTGAGTACCAATTGTTAATGGAGTTCCAGTTGTTATTGTAAAAGTTAGGGTTAGTCGATATGCTGAAAGCTCTATGAAAGTGTCTAGCAGACGCGTCAGCTTTGTATTTGTCAGTGTGGCGTTCTATTCCGTTTTCGTCAATAGTGCCCATATTATTAGTTTTTTTGTACTGCGCCAATTACAATTATTTAATATACATTTCAATTTTTGCGCGTCATGTACCGTGACGTAATTTTGACGTCATATAGTATGGTAGCGTCTGCCGGATCATACTATATGACGTCACGATTACTAGCGACATATACTACTAGCACATTTTTAATTCTTTATTGCAGCGGTTTGATCCAAAAAAATGTTTTTTAGTGATATAGGTTTTAATATAGTACGTACTGAAGATTTAAAGTAGTATTTTTAAAGAAAAATATTGTGTCCAGTTTCCTATTGTGACAATGTTTTGCGCCAACTTTTATTAAAAATATATTAGGATTTACACTAAAAATTGGAAATACTGGAAAAAATTGTAAAAATAAGTGGAAATACTTTTTTGTAGCACCTGCGCAAAAGACAGGACATGTATGGAATGTCGAAAACGGTAGTAGAAGCAGAGTTTGTATAAATATGGCAAAATTGAGCATTTTCAGGTTTAATAATACCAGGTGTCCAAGAGCACCCTGGACATAGGAGATTAACATGGGAAAATGGTTTTGATTTTTTTGCGCCTGTACGGTTCATTTAATGGAAAAACGCTTTAGATAAAAATTTAAAAGTAATTTTTTCAATACCGTAGATTTGACCATTAAAACGAAAAACGGATCTAAAATTCGGAAATTTTAAATCTCCCGCCAAGCGGTCGTTATGGAAAGTTTATATCCGGTCGTGCTACCAACCTTTCAAAATCATAACAAATCGTTGTCAGTCATTCTGTAATCAAAACATTCAAAACAAGTTTATTTAGTAATAATTTTGAGTTACTACCCACATACTGCGAAGAAAATACAAATAAATCATGATAAAAACACTTTATCAGGAGCCACAGTCCAAAAATCTAGTAAGTTGCGTTCATAACCTCATTCAATGTCTCTACTAAACTTATTTACTTTGTAGCAAAATTCTTTAAGAAAACACTGGTTTTGCTTGCAAATATTTAATGAGGATGACCGAATTACCTATCTCAAGCCTCTTCATAACACTACCAAACGATTTAAAGTGATAAAAACAATGGACTAGGAAGGCCTGCAGATGTTTGAAGGACCACAAAAGAGGGTAAATACTTCCCTCAAAAGTGGTGCAATTTAGTGACCTATGTGACTGATAGTTTATTGTATCCTTCTGTTTTGTAGTGTTATCAACACACCATAGTGTTTAAGTGGTTTTACATTGTATGATGTTAATAAAAAGGCATTTTTTATAACTGATTGTCAATGTTTTTTCCCATCTCTACAGGGTAAGGTAAGTACTGATATTTAATTAGCTCCATTAGTTAACTTGAACATCATTCACCTACAAGGATACTTGTAAAATGTCTACTAACCAAACATAGTTTATTTGCAAGTAATGTGTAACTCGAGTTCACATTTGATTAGTAAAGAAAGGTATGTCCTGTGAAATGGTGTATTGAATTAGAAGCAAATTGTTTCTCTTTAGAGACTTGCAATCACTACATTTCACCTACCTTTGCTAATTTGGAACTCCACTATTATCCAAACAAACATTAGGTTAGTAAGACAAAGTTGTTTTTAGCATAGCTTGTATGGTGACAGGTTCACCCACTCACACTCAATCTGTGGAACAATCACTGTTTATGTGGTAAGACCAGTTTTCTTTGCCACCTATTGTACCTAAGCTTTTCACTTGAAGAAAATGTATACTGTACCTTGAACTATGAATAAATAATTAATACAAACGTTCAGTGTACAAAGTTTTATTTGGAACAATTGAGTGTGTGGAAAAAAGAACACAATTATAATGTTAATACCTAAACCTAGAATAGAATAGCTCATGTAGATAGCTCAATTGGAAAGTTGTTTTTTCAACAATACCTACCCATATACAAAAAGTTTTGTCACCTGACTGATAATTTGACTGTGTAAGTCCATATTCTCTTCTTAGAAGGGGTTTCTTAGAGGTTTTATAGCCAGTTTATTCACATTTCACAGGCACATCAAATTTTGAGATTTAAGTCAAATATCAACACTGAATCATTTTAAGTTTTAGTTGCAACACTGGTGAAGACCCTCGCTGATGATAGTCCATGAAGTTAAGCACATTGAAACTAAATCACACCACTTATGAAGGAAGTATTTGGCCCCTTTGTTGTTGACCCTGTACAGTAGGAAACTTATCTTCAAAGATCTTCATTGTCCACTGTTTTCATCACTTTAAATCGTTTGGTAGTGTTATGAAGAGGCTTGAGATAGGTGATTCGGTCATCCTCATTAAATATTTGCAAGCAAAACCAGTGTTTTCTTTAAGAATTTTGCTACAAAGTAAATAAGTCTAGTAGAGACTTGAATGAGGTTATGAATGCAACTTACCAGATTTTTGGGCTGTGGCTACTGATAAAGTGTTTTTATCACGATTTATTTGTATTTTCTTCGCAGTATGTGGGTAGTAACTCAAAATTATTACTAAATAAACTTGTTTTGAATGTTTTGATTACAGATTGACTGACAACGATTTGTTATGATTTTGAAAGGTTGGTAGCACGACCGGATATAAACTTTCCTTAACGACCGCTTGGCGGGAGATTTAAAATTTCCGAATTTTAGATCTGTTTTTCGTCTTAATGGTCAAATCTACGGTATTGAAAAAATTACAAGTAGATAGCCGAAAATGTGCTCTACAACTTTTATCTAAAGCGTTTTTCCATTAAATGCACCGTACAGGCGCAAAAAAATCAAAACCGTTTTCCCATGTTAATCTCCTATGTCCAGGGTGCTCTTGGACACCTGGTATGCCGTCTTAAAGTTTGAAATATGTCTATCACTTTTGGAATTCGTTCAGGAGAAATCCACAATAAGCATTTATTAGGGTGCTTATAGGACCAACTTACAGGAAATGAACAATAGATTAAAAAGAAATAAACAAAGTACATTGCATACACTTAATAATTATAAATTAAGATTAAGACATTGCTCTTAAACTTACCGGACACAAGCAGTACGCCAACAGCTAATACTTGTAAATACGCTCGACCATAATGGTGGTTTAGTAAAGCGCCTATCAAAAATAACCGTAAATCGGTACGGTATGGTTCAGCGCAGTGCCATTTAATGAGTAATAATTGTAAATGATGGGATTAGTTTTTCTAGTGAAGCTCATTACGTTGCATTTGACAGTATCTTAAGGGTAAGTGTGTTAGTATTGCACCAACTGCATATGGTAAGTAAGTCGCGTTGAATCCGTACACAATCCTCGACACTCTCAACACTAGAAAATATTTTCAGATCATCAGCATATGCAAGTTTGTCACATGAAACCAGATCAATCAAGTCGTCAATGAAAATTTATAAAAAGTAGGGGCCCCAGATTGGAACCCTGGGGTACACCAGAATTGACGGCAAATGACCTTGATCTGAATCCTCCACACTCGACAAACTGCGCTGCTCTAAAAAAACCAATCAATCCCTGCGACAAGCCAAAACGCTCGAGTTTGCTCAACAGAACATAATGATCAATCTGATCAAAGGCCTTTTGAAAATCGGTGAAAATTGCGTCAAGCTGACCACGAGAATCCAATGCTTCACAGGCGACCTGAGATAAGGAAGCCAAATTGGTAGTACAAGACCTGGAATCGAAAAAGCCGTGCTGATTTACAGAGGGTCTACTGCGAATTTGCGGAAATATTGAGCCATACAGAATGATTTCGACGAGCTTTTCCTTTTTTAAAATGTTATTGATTATATCGCTTGTGAACCAAGGCGGAAACTGCCGTTTGCGCTGTATTTTCAGCGGAACACTAGCTTCGAAAACATTATTCAACGTTCCATAAAGGGACCTGCACGAATCATCCTAATCACCAGCAACATAAATTGGTGACCGATCCGTCGCGAGTAACATATTATACATAAGTGAGAAGTTTGTCTTCCTAAAGTTAAATTGCTTTACTGTATCTGATAACAAGATCGGTTTCACCATTAGCTTTGCGGTTTCTTAAATCGTCCGTCTTACTGTTAAGTTCTTGGAGTTGTACCGGAGGCAGATCAGCTTCGATGCTGATGCGACGTGAGCCAAGTACTTTATTCTTGCTTCAAAGCACTTGATGAACGATCCGAGTATCCGCAAGAGTTACTTTGAGAGATATTCGAGCATTCGAGCTCAGATTTTGAACAGGATAATTTTTCCGCTTGTCTTCTCATACTTTCTTATAGTACAAAACTCGACCTGTTTGGCAGAAACAGGCTCGAGCTACGTTCTCGTGATTTAGTTACAACAGGTCTCATGCAGTTACACCACAAAGAAAGTGTTCTAAGACAACAAAAATTGGCACAAAAATTATCCGGCTAAATCTGAGCTCTTATGGAATTGCCCCCGAAAATAACCCTATACAGGGTGGTCCTCCGGAAGAAAGAAAAATTTTAAATATTGGCTAGCCAGCAAAGTCGATAAAGATCGTTCATCTATTATATGTTTAAGATGGTTATAGCGGAAGTAGATAGTAGCCAACTTGTTTATTTTGAATGGAACACCTTGTATATTGAAAAGTAAGAATCTCAACCTTCTCCACAATTAATTTATCTTTATTTTTATAATTACTTATCATTATATTTTTCTGCACCAACTTTTAGAACCGACCTTGTTTAACACGACAAAACACAAAAACCAAAATGTTTTCTGATATGCGAAAATGTTCGATTAAATGGTAACAAACCGTACAAACTTTCGTTTGCTCTTTGGTATGCAGGCATATTACACACTTAATTAAAAGTGTAACTTTAACTAGTGCCTAATTTCGATCATTCGAAAAATTGAAAAACAGAGCTATCTCCCAGGACGGCCGTTTCGGTTCTTGCAAACCTCATCAGCTGGACTGCCTTTGTTGGACATCATTGTTGAAGACACTTTCCGAATGATCGAAACTAGTACTGAAAGAAATCAATTTTTCGGCAGCGGCGCGGACTGCCAACTGCTGTTATCTGTGAAGCAGACATGAGATATACAGGGTGTTTCGGGAGGAAAGGGAAATATTTTGAAAATGCGTTCCGATTCTTAACCGTTGCTGAAATAATCGGTCCTTAAGTTTTTTGTTGTGTTTTTTATTTTAAAAGCATTACAAGCAAATAATTGTGGTCTAAACAACAAAACTAAACTAATTTAGAATATTTTCGAAAATACCCCCACCAACTTCAATACAAGAATAAAAATAAAAATAAATTAAGAATCGAATTAAACAATATGGGTTTATTTATCGTATTTTAACCTCCGGAACGCATTCTCAAAATATTTCCCCTTCCTCCGGAAACACCCTACAGGGTGTTACAAATTTTTATTACATTCGGAGATATCCGACAAAAAAGTCTAATTTCTATTTTATTTTTTTACCACTTTATTATTGATTATTTTAGAAAACTAATGGCACCTTCTGGAGACACTTTTTTGTGCTCTTCAAAAAAATAGTTTTAGTTTTCAGCTCCGACGTTTCGTTTTTTAGATACTATCATCAACTTCAATTGTTCAAATACGGACCTAAACTTTTTATTTTGTTTTTTAGTAGCTACAGACCAAAGAATAGCTATTTAACAAGAACAGACAGTTGAAAAGAGAAAGCGAATTAGCGAGAGATGGACTCTTCCTACCAAAGTTAAAGTGACAATCGACTGATATCGGCTTTGATCGTTGAATATCATTGGTTGGTCAGACTACATTGGTCGCTGGATTTCACTCGTTCGTGGTCAATCTGTGCCAAATTGTATTATTTCGTCTCAAAACCGGCATAGATCGATTCCGCTGATGTTCTAGTCTCCATATTTGTTTCATTGAGAGTTTCATTGGTTGGTCATTCAAGTTGTTGAAAAACGTTGCCATATCTCAGACCACATCAAATATTTGTTTAAAAACATCGGTTAAAAGTTATCAAGAATTAAGTTAAGGAAACTGTTAAGGAATTAACTAATATCCCTGTAGGAGTAGAAAAAACATTTTACCGTTGTGTGGCAATTCGGAATATAACGGATGAGCCACAAGATCCCAATTGAGGTTATGCTTTTTCTTGTAAAATGACTATGTTTTAATGACATTTTCTGATTCGCCTTTTCATTTTGTTTACATTTAATATCATATGTTGTATGTTTAACTTGTTTGGCAGCTCTTCAATTATTACAGAAAGCATTACTTGAAATGAATGACCGCCTAGATCACCAGATTTAACGCCTCTATATTATTTTCTATTGGGGTCAAATAAAAAATAAGATACATGCAACAAAACCGACAAATTTAGATCATTTAAGAAGAAAAATGATGGATGAATTCAACCTTATAACACGACATACAAACGTCATTGAATTTTTATTTTAACTTATTGTTATATAGTTTATTAATCTTCAGCATTTATTCAAATAAAATAAATTGTAATTACTTGAAATTGGAGTTGTTTTTAATTATTAATAGCTGCCAAACTGTTCTAGTTAACGATACATGTTAGATGACATGTGATCAGAATAAGAGAGCAAATAAGATCATTTCATAAGAAAAATCATAACCTCATTTCTTTGCCAGTAGGGGTAGGTACAACCTGTATACACATAACGGTAAACCGTTTAAAATGCTTGAACTTTTTTATACATATAGGATGTTTTTCCAAAAGATGTATACATTTCGAAATAATTCATGGATACCGGCTTTTTACACACAGTGTACCTATACAGGGTGTTACAAATTCGATGCATTATTAGCATTACTATCTCAGAAACTATAGTTGATAAAGCTTTAGTTAAATGGAGGCAAAGTTGCGCATTTTATTGCTAAATGATTTGGTAAAAGAAAAATCAAAAAATGTTATTAATTCCGGAAATATCCGACAAAAATGGAAAAAGCCAAATATCTATTTTATTTTTTTACAACTTTATTATTGATTATTTTGGAAAATTAAAGACACCTTCTGGAGGAACTTTTTATGCTTTTCAAGAAAACCGCTTTAGTTTTCAGCTCTGACGTTTTGTTCTTTAAACACCATCATCAACTTTAATTTTTCAATTTCCTAAACTTTTTTTTTCCGTTTTGTAGTATCTACAGACCTTCCAAAACCAATGATGTGTCACAATTGTCAAAAATAATAGCATAGTGTATGTACAGGGTGATTGATTGAATTTTGACCACCCCCTTAACTTCCATAATTTTGATTTTAGCAAAAAACGTTAAATACAAAACTAGTAGATATTTAGGTCTACTTTATTCTTAGATGAACAGTTAATATACAGGGTGTCCCAAATTTGAGTAACGAACCAAACTTATGTTTTTTTTAAATACAATGATCAACTTTTTATCCGATATTTGAATTCTACGTCAAATTCTAGGCCTAATTGATGTAAAATGTCTGTATCGATATTCAACTGTTTCCGCAGCAGCATCTGTTACTTTAACACTGTTGCCTCGACTATGTGATTAAGGGTTAATTTAGTTACTGAAATTTGGGACACCCTGTATAATAACTGTTTATCTAAGGGTAAATTAGACCTAAATATCTACTAGTTTTGTATTTAACGTTTTTTGCTAAAATCAAAATTATGGAAGTTAAGGGGGTGGTCAAAATTCAATCAATGACCCTGTACGTATTTGGTACTTTATGTTTTTTAAATAAATTAAGCAATTGAAATTGATATGTTGTCATAATGAGTAAATAATTTAGTTTCATATAATTTAATAATTTGGTTCTATCGCTACTCATTATGACAACATATGAATTCAGAATTTAGTAAAAGACATTACAATTATTCGTGTAGTTGAATGTTGAATTCACTAGAACAGTGATAAACTGTCTAAAAATTCCTCTTTTTAAAAATAACTGATTAGGAAACATAAGGAAGTATCAGAATTAATCAGGATGACCCGTTTTGATGATAAACGTCGAAATACAAACACCTAAACTAAAAGTTAAAGTAAATATTGTCTGACCATACAGTTTTTTTTGCTTTGTGCATTCTACCACTTGGTGGGGATCAGATATGAACTTAATTTAGTTTATTTAGTGTCAACTGATAAAACACCTGATGTTTTTCGGACAAATGTAGTGTTTAACGTGTTTATGTGTTTTATGTTGTATTATTTTAATTATAGTGTTGTTGGAGTTAACGTAACGTATCTGTGTATTGCTTGTTGAAAAGAACGACATTTTAGACTTGGATTTTGCGAGGTAAATTAGTTAAGAGATTTAAGATAATAAGATAAATTTTAAAATAAAACGCATACTTTTTTTTATGAACGATAACGGATGCAAAATTGTTCAGTCCTATTGATGCATGATTTTTAAATTGTTTTACTTTAATGAACGATTTTATCATAGGCAACCAGATATGCTTATAGCATAGTTGCATCTTTTTTTATCTGCAATAAACAGACAGAAATAGATGTACATTAATTATCACTAAAGTCCGGATTAAAAAGTACTAATATCGTGAAAAAAGCGCTTAAAAAGCAAAATTATTTTTATTTCTTTATATTTTATTTTTATTTTAAAATTATTTTACATTTTTTGCATAAAAATTTGCAAAAAAGTTTTAAAAAAGCACAAAACTCTTTCAGAAATGATTTTTTTTTTAAACTTTTTTTGAGTTCAAGTTCTGGAAATTTTTTGAAGCTCTTAAACTGCTTTAGGGTGCAAACATAGTAAAGCGACGAGAAAAGCAGAGAGCAAAGCGACGATGTAGTTATTTACCTAACAAGTGTGGAAAGTGGTAACTAATTAATTTGCAATGCGAAAAAGTAACTTTACTGCATAGTATGGAAAAGTACCGATTTGAGTGCGGAAAAGTGCACTTTACCGCATCCGAATAGGAAAACAAACATACAGTATTAAATTGACTGACACATAGTGAAGAGCAAAGCGGAGAGTCAAAATTGTATGTTACTTTTTGTCGCTCCACTATGTTCGAACCCTTAGAAGCATATGGCTCGCTTTTAAAATCTTTTTGAACCACTTGAGGAGCATTTGGAAAGTTTTTGGACAGTTTAAAGAGCATATTGAAGGTTCTGCTTTAGAGGCCTTTGGAAATTCTTAGACTGTTCTAAAAGACTTCCTTAAGTGCTTTAGAAGCATTTTGGAGTTTCTGTATAGTGTTTCGAAACCTTTTTAAATTACTTTAGGAGCAATGAAGGTTCTGAACTGCCTTTAAGACTTTTGAAACTTTGTAGATGGTTTTAGAAACTTTTGAAAGCTTTTAAACTGCTCTAAAAGCATATAAGGAAAGGTCTTAAAATATTTTAGAGCTTCTAGACTGTTCTAAAAGCATTTGGAACGCCTTCGACTGCTTTAGAAGCATTGTGGAGTTTCTGTAGTATTTTGAAATCTTTTTTGACTACTTTAGAAGCATTCGGAGACTACTTTAGGAGCATCTAGAGAGTTTAGAAAGCATTGGAGGTTTTGGACTGCTTTTGAATCATTTGAAAAATTATGGACGGTAATGCCTTTAAACTGCTTTGGGAGCATACGAAAGCTTTTAGACTGTCTTGCAATGTTCTGAGAGATTCTACACCATTTCCAAATGTAGTTCAGAAAAGGCCAAGTGAGATTCAGAAAATGTCAAACGTAATTCAGAATAAGGAACTGCAATTCAGAAACCATCAAGTATAATTCAGAATAGACAACTGGAATTCAGAAACCATCAAGTGCAATACGGAAAAAATCAATTTAAACTCAAATGATGGAACCATCAAATGAACTTCAAAGGCATTTCCATAAAATACATTGTGGATAAAATTGTCAAAGCTGAAACTCCAAGGCACTTTAATAATAGTATATTATGTTACTAGGAGTAGAAAGAGGCGATTATTGTACACATAATTATTGAATTCTACTCCCGTGTAACATATACAATTTTTTTCAATCGTTTTCTAGTTCAAATTGCAAAATATCGACAGATTCATTGTGACAACCACAACATCAACAACCACAAGCTCATTTTCTCAAAACGTCAATAAACTCAAAATGACAAAGTCATGCAAACCCATTCATCATGCGTCAAAAATGACATTATTTATTTACTAGTACAACAATGAAAATTCATTATTGTATTAGTAACATAATGTAGTCTTTCTGCGCCGGTAGTACACGTCAATAAGTATATTTTAAACCGCTTGCAATAGTATATTACATACTCAGGTGGAAAGTGTTTGATTTCTGTCGAGAAATTAGGTAGTTACTTAATCTTAGCTTAACTTTACATCGAGACAAAAATTAAACTTTCTACCGTGGTTTGTATACTATTTTATTTTCAACCATTTATCAAAATCTCATCGAACTTTTAATAAATCATTCAGTTGAAATATTGATTGCTAATAGTCTTTAACAATAAGGTAGTATAGGTACGAGTAGTTATGACTTCAACCATAATAAACCACTGGTGATTTGTTTACAATCTTGACAACGTCATTATTGTGCTATTCCGTCTTTAATATTTTGAGCTGAAACGTTTCTTGAAGTGCTTTTAACATGGAGATTTCTGAAGACGCATATGTAACTCCTCATCACCTGAGCTGCGAGCTGTTGCAGAGGTGGCAGCACAGTCTCTTAACTATAAAAAGTAAGCCCAGATATGACAAAACGCATATTGACATTCACCCGGGTGGAAAGTAAAAGCAGGTAATTTACATCTTTCCACCTGGTTTACACATAAGAAATAACGTTATTACATACCTGGTTAAAAATAAAAAAAATTAATATACTTTATAACACAATTTAAGTTACTGAATTTCACTTGACACACTTTCTGAATTGCAATTAACCATTTCTGAATTACAGTTGCCTATTCTGAATTACTCTTGACATTTTCTGAATTACAATTAAAGCCCAGTAGTTTCAGTTCAGAATAACTTTATTCTAAGGATAATATCTATGGAAACCATGAAATCAGACGCTGCTATTAGAATTACAGTTAGAAATGGTGTAGACTAGTTAAAGATTATTTGGAAGCCTTAAGAGTGTTCTAAAAGCTTTTTTATAAAATCGTGCAAGAAAGTACACTTTTTTGAATGACATTTTCTGAATTACAAATGACTATTCTTAATTACACTTGACTTTCTGAGTTACAGTTAGAAATGGTGTAGACTAGTTGAAGATTATTTGGAAGCCTTTCGAGTGTTCTAAAAGCTTTTTTATAAAATCGTGCAAAAAAGTACACTTTTTTGAATGATTTATAGTGCAAAAGGTTCTACTTTTTTGCACTTGTGCAACAAATTCATGCAAAATAATAGTTTTCATGATCAGTGCGCAAAGTTATGTTTTAAAGCTTATCCGAACACCGCTTCGCATCGTTCGTCACGTGCGGAAAAACTACTTTGCGCACGTGTTAGGAACAATCATTTTTCTACGAATGAAATAACTATAAATTTTGTGTTTTATTTTAAATTTTTATTGACAATTTTCCTGCATAGTGTGCGGGAAGTTTTTTTTCTCGCATAGGGTTAGGAAAAATTCTACTTCGCATTAAAAAAAAAAAAAAAAAAAAAATATTTTCTTTTATCAGTCGGAAAGAACACCAACTTTTGATTTTTAAATGGAAAACCCTGTTTCTAATCTTATTTTAGAATTCCTCGGAAGAAGGCTAGTAATTATGTGTGTGTTAATACTTTCCTATACCTATCTACCGTTTTTTAGATATTTAAATAAAAATGGTGAATTCGTCAGAAAATCGGTAGTCTTAAACTTAAATTAAATTCTCAAGTCCTGAAAGGACAATCTTCTGAGCTCAGCACAATAATCGCCTCTTTCTACTCCTACTAACATAATATACTATTTTTATTCTGTTTTGTTTTTTCAGGAACAATTTGCGACCTACAATTTTGCCGTGATTGATGATGAGGTAATAAGCAAACATTGCAAAAGCTTGACCTGAATAATTTGTTTCTACTATAATAACAAAGAAAAATTCTACCAACACCAACAAACCTATACAGGTATTCCTGCAAACGGTGTTTCCGGCAACTTGACACTAAACTAGCAATTGCAATCTACGTCATTGAACACAATGAACGATGAACCAAAGTGCGTAGAGGAGCACCAAAAAAGTCCACAAAGAGAAATCGTCGTATCCCCTCAATTACCAGACACCACTTGTGAGACGGATATTCTTCAGACTGGAAGAAAATATTATTGCAAGTACTGTAATGAACATTTTCGTTCGCAATCTGACATCAACGATCATTTAAAAACTGCTATAGAATGTGAATACAGTTGCCATCGATGTGGAAAAGTTTTCTCACGTAAACTTTTTCTTATACATCATATTACAGGTGGGCATAATTCTTCTCCACATTTTAAATGCAGAGTATGTCATACACTTTTTTTACCAAAAAGTGATTGTAATACGCAAGACAGAACTCACATCGGTAAGGACCTATTGGAATGGATCTATTGTAACAAATGTTTCACGCAATTTGTTATAATTCAGACTGATGCTAAAAAGCGATTTAAATGCAAAGTTTGCAGCAGAAGTTTTGCAAGAACATCTGTTTTAACTGAATGTATCAGATATCACACCGGAGAAAAACCATTTAGATGCAGATTTTGTAGTAAAAGTTTTGCAAGAAAAATTGCTTTAACTGAATGTATTAGGAGTCACACTGGAGAAAAACCATATAAATGTCACGTTTGTGACAAAAGTTTCTCAGTAAGACCATCGCTACTTGAACATATCGCGAGTCACCCCGAAGAAAAACTATATAAATGCAACTTTTGCAAAGAGGGTTTCCAGTCAAAATCTGATTTAAATGAACATAAAAAAAGTCACACCGGTAAAAAACCACTTAAATGCAACTTTTGTGACAAGATTTTGGCGGGAAGAATTGCATTATCTAAACATAAAAGGAGTCACATCGGTGAAAAACCATATAAATGCAAAGTTTGTTATAAAAGTTTATCGTATAAATCTCATTTAACTAGACATATGAGAACTCACACCGGAGAAAAACCATATAAGTGCAAAGTTTGTTATAAAAGTTTATCGTATAAATCTGATTTAACTAGACATATGAGAACTCACACCGGAGAAAAACCATATAAGTGCAACGTTTGTGACAAAAGTTTCTCACGAAAATCTGGTTTAAATACACATATCAGGATTCACACCGGAGAAAAACCATATAAGTGCAAAGTTTGTTATAAAAGTTTTTCGTATAAATCTCATTTAACTAGACATATGAGAACTCACACTGGAGAAAAACCATATAAGTGCAACGTTTGTGACAAAAGTTTCTCGCGAAAATCTGGTTTAAATACACATATCAGGATTCACACCGGAGAAAAACCATATAAGTGCAACGGTTGTGACAAAAGTTTCTCAAAAAAAACGAATTTAAATAAACATATCAGGACTCACACTGGAGAAAAACCATATAAGTGCAAAACTTGTGACTATTGTTTTACGGAAAAATCTAATTTAACTAGACATATGAAGATTCACACCAAAGAAAAACCATAAAATTGCACTGTTTGTGTGTGCAAAAGTTTTCCGAAAAGTTTTGTTTTAACTGAACATATCAGGACTCACACCGGAGAAAAACTGAATAAGTGCGACTTTTGTGGCATAATTTTCACGGAAAAATCTGGGTTAACATATCAAGACTCCCATCTGAGAAAAACCACATAAGTGCATCGTTTGCGACAAAATGTACCCGGCAAAATCAAATTAACTAAACTTCACAGTTTACACACACATTAACTTAGGAATTACTCCGGAGAAAAACTGTATAAGTGGAACGTTTGTGACAAAAGTTACTCGGAAAAATTTGTTTTAACTGAACATATCAGGACTCACACTTTTTGAAAGCAATTTAAACGCAGCAACTGTGACAATGTTTTGAGCCAAGTTTTATATAAAAAGATATTAGGTTTTACACTAAAAATTATTTAAGTGGAAATACTGTGACGAAGCATCTGCGCAAAAATAAAGTGTGTTGCTCAAATGCAGACTTAAGTGTAAGTATGGAAATATCGAAAACGGTAAGAGACAAGGTTTGTATAAATATGGCAAAATTGAGCATTTTCGAATTTCACGCACAGTTGGAACTTTCTGGAGATTCTGAAAAACAAAATTTTGAATTATTTAAAACGAAATTAGTAATTATTTCATCAAACTATGAAGGCTTTCACAGTCGGTCAAAAAAGAAAGTTACCCGGTCTTATAAGCCGTGGTCCAATGCAATTTCTTCCTTACGAAGAAATTCCATTCACAATTGACACACCACGGGTTATAATCCCGGATACCTTACATATTATAGTAATTATTTTATTCTTTAATTTATTTGATGAAATTAATGACAATTAACGACGCTTTACCATTGCCACATTTTTTCTCTACAATATGATTTTATGACTGCAAAATTGCAATACTAACCCATATCATATGGTAAATCTGCGTAATCAGAAAATAAATTGATGGTAAAATATGAATGGTAACCTAAAACAGAAACGTTTGATCTCAAATATTGTTACGGTTTGGCCACCTATGCTCGATACTTACTGAACGAGCACTCGATTCGGGATGGATCCGATGCGCCGCAATATCTGGCCGGGCGCGTGTTAGAGTAGGCCGCCGTTAGAAAGCGATACACCGAGAAGCAACTTCCAAGTTCGACGCAAATCGCGAAGCGTTTTGCGATGGTTCTGGAACGTGATTTGGGAGCCAGCATATTCCGCTCTTCTTGATGGCGTATAGAGCAGCAGTCCACAACTCAACGGGACAGTCACCATCCAAAGTTCTGTTTGGTCGAGAACTTCGACATCCATGTGATGTTGTGTTCGGATCTCCAACAGGGCAAAGCACGAACATTGAGAACTACGTTGACGAGTTGCAAGAAAGATTACTGGACATCCATGATCTGTTACGTACGAAATAGAGTTTTCGTCCGTTAACTCGTTTGATTTGTGTTTTTAATGTACATGGGCCTAGTTACACTAGTAGACCGATTCCGATCGCTTAAATCCTCCAATTGCACTTTGTGCACATTTTGTTGTAAATGTGGGTGCGTGACCTGATAAGTTATCAGGTGCCGTAGTCACGTGATTGGTTTCGATTTTTGTCGGGGAAGCGTCGGTTTGTGGTCGTGTTTCTTTGTGTCAGGTGCCATGTGCCTATTTAATCACCCCACTTTGTGATATCGGTCTCTTTACCACTACAGCACTCGAACTGCCGACATCTGATCTTTTTTCTGAGCGGTGTGGCGCGTGTGAATTTTTAATCCGTGATCATCTGGCCGAATTACAGGTAAATTGGTTTTATTGTTAGTTCTTTTGAATTATTTTGTATCGGCCCAATTTTCCAACACAGCATTGTGTTCGGCCCAACCGCAGATTCAGGGACTTTTCCAACCGGATATTTAGAGATTTTTCCAACCGGATATTCAGAGATTTTTCCAACCGGATATTCAGAGATTTTTCCAACCGGATATTCAGAGATTTTTCCAACCGGATATTCAGAGATTTTTCCATCCGGATATTCAGGGACTTTTCCAACCGGAATTTCAAGGACTTTTCGACCGGAAATCCAAGGGCTTTCCGACCAGAGATCCAAGGGTTTTCTGACCAGAGATCCAAGGGTTTTCCCGACCAAATAACATTTCAATCGGGGATTGAATCAGCCTGACTGGGACTGCTTTGTCCAGAGTTTTCCGGACCAACCCACGTGTTGGAAAAGCCGATCACCGGCCACAGAGTTTCAAAAGGTCAGAGTCGAACCACCACAATTCCTCACTTGATTTAGTTTTATTCAATTTTATTTTATTTTTATTTTTTAGTTAATATTAGTTTGCTCTAAACAACTTCAACACTTGTCATCACCTCTGGTCACCTTTTTGGTTGCCGGAACAAGTGTTGAAGCTGTTTGTTCGTTTTCCCTGGTGTTCTGCTGTTTTCTGCCTTAGGTACCTGTCACCAGTCTCTGGACCCCATTTCCTACCTGGAAATCATCGGTGGCCACTACTGACGACTGGGAAGAGGATACTGGAGGTTCCAGGACCCAAACATCGTCTTTGACAGCTGGTAAGGGCAATTAGAGACAGTGTGACACTGGGAAAACTTTTCTTGTTTTTTTTCCATTTGTTTTAAGTTTAACTTCAATTTTGTTTTCTTTTATTTTAATTTAAATTCCTTCGATAATTTGTTTCTCGGCAATTATTTTTTTTGTAAATTTTGTAAAATTGTAAATATTGTAGTTTGTTTGTAAAATTTTCATTTGTAATATATACGTGTACATATACAGCTAACGGTTCGTTTGATTTCCTGCGAAATATCCAAGTGTGTTCATCTATAGCTAATTAGGAACTCATGCAATTAATCCACGACCATGAGCAATCTAATTTCAAAATGTTGAAATCTCATTAACGTGAGGTTTCATCTTAACAGATCTTGTCAGGGAAAGTTTGAATCTAGCTAGCGAAAAGATGAAAGCTCGTTATGATCTTAGGGCCAATTTGGAAGGGTTCCAGAAGGACGATAAAGTTTGGTTGTTTGACCCTCAGAGGAAGAAAGGCAAGAAATTAACACCAGTTTGGGAGGGACCTTACAATGTGGTAAAAAGGTTAAACGACGTCGTGTACAGACTCCAACGCAGCCCCAAAGGCAAGATGAAAATTGTCCATCTGGACAGACTCAAGAAATACCAGGGACTAGATGAAGCGGATCGGGACGATCAGCTTTAAGAGGGGGGCAGTGTTACGGTTTAGCGGTGGTTCTAGAACGTAGTTTGCCGAATATAAAAAAGCGGTTTCGACGGTGGAGAGTAGTGGATTTGGGAACGAGGTAAAATTTAAATAGTAGAATAATTGTGGAATTGTAGTAGTGTTTTTGGTAGCTGAATTAATTATTGTTTTGAAGTGTAAATAAATTTATTTCTTGTGATTTAAATTGACTTTGTGTAAACTCACGGGAAAACCGTAACAATATGATACCAATTGCCACGTTGTAGAGAAGGAATCTATTCATATTACATGTTGCAGAGGCGGAAATGTGGCAATGATAAAGCGTCATTTAATTTCAGTTATGCCGTTAACAAATAAATCAATCAAAACTAAAAACTAATTTATATTCGTTTTTTTTTAAGTATAATATTTCCTGAAGTAATCCCGGATTCCGGAAATAATAAGAATTTTGCGCGAACTGCGAACTGCGCAATTTTGCCATAATTTATCCACCTCTTACCCTCTTACCGCTTATGAGATCGGCACACTCATGAAAGAATTTGGGGCACCCTGTATACCTTACGTAAGCATGCCATGTTGGTAATAAAACTACTTACACTACTATAAAAACTAAAATTAAAAGTTGTGAAAAATGAATATTTTTATCAAAACTTTATCATAATGTACAGGGTGTCACAAATTCGATGCATTAGCATTGCTATCTCAGAAAGTATAGTTGATAGAGCTTTAGTTAAATAAAGGCAAAGTTGCGCATTTTATTGCTAAATAATTTGATAATAAAAGCTTAAAATTTTAATTACATTCGGAGATATCCGACAAAAATGTAATAGTCAAATTTCTATTCAATTTTTTTACAGAGTGCCTTGAAAGTACTTTTTACCCGAATACCATACAATCTCTCTCAACAAAATGTCTTTCATCTTTGTGAGTCAAATGACAGTATTTGAGTTGGTTTAACAAATTTTTATCAGGTACACTACCAGTTTAGTCATAAGTTTAGAAAAAATATGCCCCTTTGTATGTACCACATGCTTCTTTCATTTATTTGTATAGAATATATCCCAAATTACAGTAAATATCGAGTTGGTCAGCATTAGTGAATGGCTTGGCATCTATAAGTGCGTTCGCTCCTCTCTCCTCCGTTAAATTGTGCTGACAGGACGTAAACAGATCTTGGACAAACAAAAACTTGTATGATTTTGTTAAACTTGCACCTAGTAGAGTAATATAGAAAAAATAATACTGTACAATAATAGAATAAACCAAATGCCATGTATTTAATAAAGTGAATTATAATTTACTTCATAGTTACATTAAGTAGACTTTCTGTTCTTTTTTGCATATTATACGGTCAAAGTAATTTGTTTCGTTTTAATAAAATGCGAGAGTAAAAGCTCATGTGAACTAATCTAGTCTCGGTACACATGGAGTAATCAAAAACATGGTAATGCCGCATTGGTTATTTTTTAAATATAATAATATTAATAATTCAAAATGATACCTAGATCACAAAGCAACGTCACAGGTTGGTGTTTGAAACACCTAAAGTAAGAATAAAATAAGCACTCAGATCGATGTATAAATGATGGTACGAGTACATATTTAAAATACAACCTTTAATAATACAACAATTACTTTTTGTAAGGGCCTTTTTTAAAGAAACTTGACTGATGTCTGAGTACGCGAAGATCAGTAGCACATCTGGTACATTCCGGGGGCATAAAGTTCACAGTATGTATTAAAGAACTCACAATACCAGAGCCAAGAAATATAATGCCGGAGCAGTAAAAACGTTAAAACTAATTGAATAGGATTTACAACTTGTGGTAACTTACAAAGCACACAGACGAATACACCAATTAAACAGTTAATTATTTTATTAATATAACTTTACATGTATCGAATTTCACTAATAGAATAATACAAAGAACTCTCATAATAACGAATGACTGACTGTCACCGCACCCGTTGGTTCCGCCGGAATCGATCGTCAGTAGAAAAACATATTTACAAAACATTCGTCACTAGTCCGTATTTACAGGAATTACGTCTTCGAATATGGTAAGACCGTTTTTAAAAATACAAATTACAAACTAGTACAGAAGTATATTGGTAATGTTACATTAGAGTACTTAATAATAATAATAATGCAATACGCGATGACACTGGTTTTGTTCACGGAACTGCATACTCAGCATCTGTCCTGGTCTATGGAGGTGGTACAACCTCGTGACTTAACTCCTCCATCCCTTAAATTCAGCTGTACCATTGAGGGAAGTTGGATTGGCTGATGCTCAAGGGTGACTTCTATTTCTTGTTTCTTCTTGCAGAGGGCTTGACCGAATTTCTTGTAACCATAATACGCAATCCCTGCTACTGCAAAAACATACATTAAAATAGTCCAGATAGATGGATTTTTGGAAATGTTAATAGACATTATTTGGGCAGGTTTCGAAGATCGTATTTGACCTTGAAGATCTTGAAGTCCGTCTAACTTGATATCGTCTAGCTTGAAGTCAATTTCCATGGAGGGAATGAAGCTTGGCAACTCATTATTGTCCGGGAAAAATATGGGCTGTATACTAGCGTTGACTGCCTTCTGGTCGTTGAAAATTGTTCGGTCGTTCATCATGATTTGACAACCTTTGGGAATTTCGGCGATGTAAGTACCAATCAAATTCAATGTTTCCATTTGTGTTGGGCATTGTAGTTTGATTAGTTGCTTTTTAGGACTTATCAGCAACCACTTGTCAAAATTCGATAGTTGATTGATCACTGGATCGTTGAGCTGGATATCGATTGGTTGACAGCCAGTACTTTCTTTAATTTGCGATAATAGGCACACAGCGCAAGGACTTTCTTCATGGATTTCCTTTAAATCTTTGTTAGCACATAAATATAATTGTGCTGTGATCTCATGGCAAGCTTTATTTCGATATGTATAGTGCAATTTTGATTTAATTAAAAATCTATTTCGCGGTATTATCGCCTTGAACTGACTCTCTTTGAAAATTGGTGCAGAGTATAGATGGAAAAGTTCAAATTTTTCATTTAGAGTTATAGGAACATGCAACAAATACGTCACTCTATTATTCAAGATAAAGCATTCTATATCTATGAAGTTAAGGAATAAATTGATGTTATAGAGTTCCGGTTTTAACGGCATTTGATCGGTGCCTATGCGATTTTCTAGAGCTTTCAGCTCTTTAAACAAGTCTTCGGTTTTTATTATGCTTGGATGTATTGTTCTTAGTTTGCAAAAAGTAATTGAATTCTCTATATCTTGTAATAATGAATCTACAAAAGTATAAAGTTCAATGATTTCAATTAAAGAATTCCTGATATAGTTAGAATTCTCTGTATAAGTAGTTTTTTGCACAATCCAGGAGATTTGTTTGATTTTAGACTCTAAGACTTTTTCGTGTTTGGCAACCTGATTGATGGTCTCATTGAATTTAGAGACAATTTCCAGAGAAATTGAAATTTGTTTAGACATACTTTCTGTTAAACTTTTTTGATTGGTTTGCATTTCTCTGATAATTTTGTCGTATCTTTCACCATCGGACGCGTCTAGATTACCGCTTATGGCTTTGAAGACCTATTAGGATGAGGAATTATTTCCTTAATTTTGTCTTCAACTCTATTTTGAGTGATTGCCAATAACTGAATATAAATAGCGTTGTCGGTCAAATATTCACCGTGAACTTTTAAAATGTTCGTAATATTTGATGCTTTTAAATGCAGCTTATTTATTTCACTAATTAAAGGATTTAGGTCATAAAAATGGATTAGAGTGTATGCAAGAATTGAGGGAAGAATAAAAACAAATTTCCCTGTACTAAACCAATTTAATGATTCTTATTCCAATATACCACTCTCTCTGCTGGTGAATATCCGAATGCCCTCCACTTTTCTTAAATCCCTTAACTAAACACCCTAAGAGCACCCGTCTCACAAGTATCTTATTACATACGCCTATCTCTTATCTGTTACAATAATAATTCTCAGGACACTTAAAATAACTTAGCCTAGCAAATTCCCAAAGACGCCCTTTTACACCAATAAATATGTCGCCATCCAAGAGTGGTTGATAAAAGACGCCCTCAAGTATCACGAGCCCGTGTGAAGTTCTCACGATGGGCTCGCCACCTTGATATGATTGCTAACATGTATTTGTAATCAATTAATTTTGCTTGTCCTAATTTTATAGGAATTAACCCAACATTGTCAGTTAATTCTCGTAGGGCAACCTTATCCTGTAATCCGATACTGCTACGAAGCAAAATGCTGCTGGCGACCAGCCTGAAAGTAAAAATATAACTTCTGTACACCTATAATGATATTTTGTTAACTACTAAGTTAAAAACTTAATTATATACTAAAATCTAAGGTTAACTAATATTTGCAATGTTAGTATTTAATCAAAGCTGTATGTGTTTCGTAAAGGTCTCTTTACGTTTGCCATATGGATTTTTCCATGGGCATTAGTCATAATAGTTTTACGTTTTTTGTTAACCCTGGTAATTTTTTCTGGCTTTGTAAACTTTTCAGCTAGTTTTTGTCTAGTATGCTTTTTTAAGTAGACATTTTGACCAGCTTCAAACAAGTCGGGTTCTCACGGTTCTGATTAATTTTGCTGACACGTTTTTCCTTACTTTGTGCAAGTTTCTCGTTAATCGTGGAATATAAGAGTTTTGTTTGTTCTTTATGGTTTGTAATATAATCCGATAGCAACAGTTGTTCTAAGTTTACATCAAACGGGTCATTGTCAGTAATATGACCGTTGATGATATCAATCGGTTTCATCTTGGTTGCGGAGTGAATTCAATGGTTATAAGCCATAATTGAATAAGTCATTTTTTGGTTAATACTTGAATTATTGAAATTTTGAGCTTTAAATAGCTGTACAGGTTCGCTAATCGTTGAATGTAATCTTTCAATATTTCCATTAGATTGAGGATGGTGTGGCGAAATGAAATGAATTTTGACTTTATGCAATTGCAGCAGTTCAGTGACAACAGAATTTTTGAACTCAGTCCCGTTATCCAAAATTATCTGTTTTGGAACTCCGTGATGAGAGAAAAACATTAATAGGTTATCAACAATTTCTGTTGCCGCTAAAGATTTGAGAGGGTACACTTGCGCGTATTTCGAAAAACTATCCAAAATAGTTAAAAATTTTGATTGTTCTAATGTGTACGTGTCCGTATGTACTATTTCGAACGGCTTTGTCGCAGTTGGGGTGACATTCATTTCAATATTGACGGGATGTCTGTCATATTTTGTTCTGATACAAATATCACATTGATTGATATACGTTTGGATTGATTGTTTTTGATTAGGCCAGTAATACTTTTCTTTAATTCTTGAAAGAGTTTCATCAATTCCTCGATGGTTACTTTTACCTTGGTGGTAGCTTTCAATTATCTCTTCAATGTCCCCTTTATTTGTGACGTCAAGAAGTTTCTTTAAACACCTTTTTAGATTTAATGAAGGCCACCTAAAATATCTTCTTACAACTTCACAAAACTCTTCGTATACACCCTGTTCCTCAAAGTATATGTGATATTGTTTTTCAGGAACTATGTTTTCTTTAATAAACTTTAAGATATCATCTTCGAAGTTATTTTTTATCTAAGTTGAACTATCAATCGGCGTTTCTTTTCGGATAGTACTGTTAATTTTGGTTTTGCCGGTGAATGTAAAACTTTAGAAATAATTACCTGGTTTGCACCGTAATTGACTGGTATATCGATGATTGGTATTCCTACAATTGGGTCTTGATCATTTGTGTGAATTGTATCACTGTCGTCCTGTTCGTTGGGGTTATTTAACTCTTCAGTTTGTTTTTTATCAAAGTCAGGTTCTTCGTTGTCAGTATGAACAAACATTGAAGCTTTGTCTATATTCTCATTTTCCTGTTCTCGTGACGTCGAAGGTCGTTGTAATATTGATTCCTGTCTTGTTTCTCTCTCTAATTCTCTATTAAATTCTTCCATATATTCTTTTAGAGAAAACTCTTGATCTTCTTTTGTATGCAACTCAATGCGTGACAGTGCATCAGCATTTGTATTTGATGTCCCTTTTTTATAAAGGATTTTATAATCATACTCTTCGAGTTTGATTCGCCACCGTAATAATTTAGAACTAGGATCCTTAAGTGAAAATAGCCACTGTAAAGGCTTATGGTCAGTAATGATTTTTTGACCAAACAAATATGGACGAAAGTATTTTGTTGCCCACACAAGACAAAGGCATTCCTTCTCAATTGTGGAATAATTCCTTTCAGAATCATTTAATGTACGCGACGCGTACGCCACTGGAAGATCTGGGCATGGAGGTCCTTGACTTAGAACTGCCCCTAGAGCTACGTTGCTAGCGTCAGTTGTTAAATTAAACGGTTTCGAAAAATCAGGGTACTGTAAGATTGGTTCGTTGATCAACAAATTTTTACAAGATTCAAAACAATCCAAAAATTCTTGATCATGCTCAATTTTTGCTCCTTTCTTTAGACACTTTGTGAGAGGTTTCGTAATTTTTGCAAAATTATTTATAAACCTTCTATAGTAACCTAACAATCCGAGAAAGCCTTTAATTTGTTTCGTATTAGTTGGAATAGGATATTTCTTTATGGCTGAGATTTTGTCCGGGTTTGGTTTGACACCGTCAGGGGTGACGATATGTCCCAAATAAGCAACTTCGCGGCGCAAAAATTCGCTTTTGTCCAGTTGTACTTTAAAATTGGACTCACGTAGCCGTTTGAAGACTAATTTCAAGTTTGTTATATGCTCTTGTAAAGAAGTAGAAAAAATGATTATATCATCTAAATATACTAAGCATTTTTCATTTTGAATACCTCTCAAAATTGAGTCCATGACTCGTTGAAAAGTCGCCGGTGCGTTCTTTAAACCAAATGGCATTCTTAGGTATTCAAAGTGTCCACTTTCGGTACTAAAGGCTGTTTTGGGAATATCTTCTTCTTTCATTTCGATTTGATGAAATCCTGAAGCCAGATCCAGTGTCGTGAAATATTGACATTTACCTAATTTATCCAACAGATCCGTAATATTAGGTAAGGGAAATTTGTCATCTATTGTTTTCTCATTCAACTTCCGGTAATCTATTACTACACGCCATTTCTGTTTACCGGAAGCGTCCATCTTTTTAGGTACTACCCAGATAGGACTTGACCACGGACTATTTGATGGTCTGATTATATTTTGATCAAGCATTTTGGCTATTTGACTTTCTACTTCCTTTTTGTGTATGAAAGGGTACCTATAAGATTTTGTATAGATTGGAACTTCGTCTGTTGTTCTAATTTGATGTTTTATTTTGGTTGTAAAGGTGAGTGGTGTATTTTCTTGGTAAAATGCGTCCGAAAATTCTTTACACAATTTTAAAATTTCTTCTTTTTCTTCTTCATTTAGGTGATTTAATCTTAATTGGTTAAAATCTAGTCTTTGTTTTGGAGAGTCGTCAAAATTATTAAGGTCTATGTTTTGAATTTCTCTGTGATTAAATTTTTCTACGGAAAGGGGTTCAGAAAAATCTAAAGTTACAGGCGAACATGAGTTATTTAAGATAGTAGTTAATGCATATCCCTCTTTTGCTATTGTTAAACATTCGGGTATCTCACCATTATGAATTTTTTGATGTGGGATAATTATTTCACCTTTAGTGATATCAGTTTTCACTCTTATCACTTGTTCAGTGCGAGGTGAGATGGTTATGCAATTTAATACTGGTTCTGTTTTGTAAAACATAAGTTTTATCTTTGCATACGGTGTAATTAAATATCCGCTTTTAAAGTCGATGTTTGCTTGTAGTAACTTGAGATTATCTAGCCCGATGAGGCCGTCGAACACGTTGTGGAACTTGAATAAGTAGAATTTAAGATTTTGCTTATTAGGAAGTTTAAAAATGCTAGATGCTGGAATTAAAGCACTGTAGCGATGTGCTGACTTTTGAAACACTGTACTAACAATGAACGGATCATCAATTGCAGTTATTGTAGTACTTTTCAGCTAAATTAGGATTAATAAAAGATTTTGTGGAACCAGAATCGATTAGAAGTTTGATGTTAAATTCAGGCAATGGAATATAAGATAGTTCACTAGTATTGGTAGAGTTTAAAGATATGACTAAGTTGGATTGTCCTTTTGAGGCGTCATCGAAAAATTTATATTTTTCTCTTGCGAAACTGAGTCACACTCATTGTCAAAAGTAGGGTTTTCTGGTGTCTCTTGTGAATATGAATACTATACGAAATACTAAATACTTATACGAAAATATTCGTAGTAATTTGTCCTATTATTTATATTTGCATATTCGGGGTCAACGCACGCTTCTGGCAATGCATATTGATCAAATTGATCGTAATTTGAATTGGACTGCGTTTCAGCGCGGTACAATTCTTCAACAAGGTACTTAGGTTGATTATTTTGGAAATTTCCTTGAAAGTTTTGTGAATTTCCTTGAAAATTAGGCCTTGGAAAACGATTATATTGAGACAAAGGTCCTTTGGTCCTTTGGGCCTGAAGTGCATACACTCATCGGTTGTGGTGCTGGAAGTGATTTGTTTTGATTGGGCTTAAATACGTTTGATTGATTTGGCCTTCCAAAAACTTGAGAGTTTGTTGGAAACCGTTGCGGCATTCTATTGAAATTTGGTCTTATATTGATGGGTTGTGAAGGAAATCTGTTGAAGTTACTCCTAGGCATAAATAAATTATGCGGTGTCTGTTCATTGAATGATGCAAAATTTTGTTGCGGTTGTGCAACAAATGGCATTCTGAATTGCTGATTAAAATGATTAGCTTGGGGTTTAGAATTTGTTTTCATAACCTGCGTGGATTGGTGTGGTAATCGGTTAGACATATTTTGGAAATAATGATTATTATATTCCTGCATAAAGTACTGAAGGGCTTCAGCTAATGATCTGGGTTTCATACAACGAATCGTTGTCCCTATAGGTTCCTTTAACCCTGATAAGAAAGTTTTTAAAGCTAAATCGTTATATAGTGATTTCTTTAGCATTTTTCCACCATCGCTAGATTCGTGGCAATCTATATAAGAACATAGTAAGTTTAATAAGTGTAGAACTCTGTCATAAAATTGGTTTGGATTTTCATTTTGATTTTGTCTTAACATAACTAGATCCCTATTTAAGCAAGCTTCATCCCTTTGATCAGCGAAATTTCGGTGAAGAATAGATTTTAAGTCCTCCCAAGTGGATATATTTTGAATGTTTACAACAATTTTTGCTGTACCCGAAAATTTTCCGATCAAACTGTTTAACAGAAAAGTATTTTGAAAATCCAATGGATTTGATACATTATAGAAATTATCAATTAAACTTTGGCAGGTTGTCAAATACCTGTTTAAGTCATTAGGATTCCCATCGAATTGTGGGACACATTGTAAGTACTATTAAATACGATTAGATAAATCTTTTACTTCTTCTTTTGTAATTAGTGGAACTTGAAGCAATTTTTTAGAATTATCAATAGAGTCAGTTAAAGGGTTATTAGAATTTTCTATCGATAAGCTACTTAATTCTTCAATAATTGTGTCTAAATTCGACATGAAAAAATTGCACACTTACATAAAAACGATGACCTTGACCATATTCTGTCTATAAGGGTCCAAATCTTCCGGATGGCGATGTGGTCCAACCAAAGTTTGCGATCCTTGCAAAAGTGCCCGATGCTGTGACACTTTCCACAAATATGATGAATTCGCTGCCCGGTAACTGTGAAACTCGTCGATATGCCCTCGAACAAGTCTTTTTTGATTATCGAACTCGCGAACTATTCGAATCTGTCACAAAGCGTTATACGAAAAAGTCCCTCAGCGATTGATTGACTTTTGACAGATCCTACCGACTGCGCCAATTACGTCTTCGAATATGGTAAGACCGTTTTTAAAAATACAAATTACAAACTAGTACAGAAGTATATTGATAATGTTACATTAAAGCACTTAATAATAATAATAATAATAATGCAATACGCGATGACACTGGTTTTGTTCACGGAACTGCATACTCAGCATCTGTCCTGGTCTATGGAGGTGGTACAACCTCGTGACTTAACTAGTGTCTTATCGTTGTTGTTTGGTGATAAGAATCGGTGTAAATAAACAGCTATTAATATGGAAATGAATAGTGATTGAAAAAACTCTGAAAAGGTGCAAACGGATAAAGGATTAAACAGTGTGGATAATGAAATTATTTTCACTCCGAGAAGACCAATCATGAGAACACCACCTCAAAATTCGAAATAAGGATGTATTCCAGAAGGTAGTAGTTTTTCTGAAAAAAAGAACACTGAAAAATGCCAGACTCAAAAAAGACAGATCTGGATCCAGTCCGCCATGCCTTGAAAGATTCTTGTCGAAAAAACAAAATTGCGGAGACCAGGAATGTGATAACAAAAACTCTACAACTGAAATAATATTAGATCAGATATTGAACAATCTTGAGTGCATCCAGCAGGAAGCGAATAAGATTGTCCACAGTGAAATCAAGCATGAGATATATTCGGCAATATTTAAGGTTCAGCAAAATGTCACAACTCTAGCTTTCAGAGTAGGTAACACTGAAAAAGAAAATATGGAGTTGGCTCACAAATTAAAAAACCTCATAAATATAAAAATAAACATGCAAACATTCCCAACAGACATCCAATCCCAGAAGCGTCAACTATAGCCCCAGCCAATACCCGACCGTCTTTTAGTGAAATATTAAAATCCAGTCCAGCTGCCGATTGGAAGACCATCATTAAAATTAAGGATCAAAAAAATCCTAGAGAGGTTATAAATGAAATAAAAAAAACGATTAAAGAATCAACCACAGATGGCAAATTTAAAAATGTTAAGCAGCTCCCCAGTGGAAGTGTTATTATCGAATGTGAAAATAAAACTCAACAAGTAATGCTCAAAAGTACTTTAGGAAACAAGAACATGGAAGTAAGAAATATAGCCAACACAGATCCGATGATTATGATTACAGGGATATTAAAAGGAATACCAGTAGAACATTTTATAACAGAATTTGTTGAAGAAAATTATCAATTAAAAGAGGCATTCGGGTCCGACATCATAAAGCATTTCAAATACATTACCAAAAAATAATGTCGCAATAACTCAAAAGAAAATTGGATATATCAAACCACCCCCGAAATATTTAAAATGCTCATCCGAAGTAATAATCTAACTTTTGATTTATGCCCGGCCTTTGTTCAAGAATATGTTAATGTAGCAATATGTTTCAAATGTAGTCTATTTGGACATGTGGCGAAATACTGTACGTCTAATGAATGTTGTTATAAGTGCGGAGAGAAACACAGTGCTGAAAAATGTACAGCAGTTTCATATGATTGTCCAAATTGTAAAAGAGCAAGAATAACTGAAAGAAGCCACACGGCAAGGAATTTTGGGTGTCCTGTATATCAGCAGAGAATAAAGCGCCTTCAACAATACACCAGTCTCAACCTTTTTTAACCCAAGCTTAAGTCCAACCAAAAATGATGAAGCTAACATTCCTGCAAAGAAAAACGAGAACATCGAATCAAAAGAACGCTTAAAATATGAAGTGATACATCAGAATGTGCAATCAATTGGAAACTGCGTTCCCCGTATAGAAAAGATGTTGCAAGACAATACAAAATGTGCAGTTCTAGCTGTATCTGAACACTGGAAAACAGAAGAACAACTGAAGCAAATTGGCGTAGATGGATTCAATTTAGCGTGCTTTTTCTGTAGAGAGGAGAATGAACATGGAGGATGCGCAATTTACGTGAAAAAATGTTTCAACTTTAGTGTACCAAAATCTATGAATGCCCTGTCGGTGAAGGGGCATTTTGAGTGTGCTGTGGTAGAGTGTAAAAAAGAGAGCGAGAGAGATCAGCTTGAAGTATTATTAACCAAAATTCCGGAGCTTTGTACCATAGTAATATTAGGAGACTTTAACATAGAAATAATTTCTGAAAATCAGAACAGGAACGATCTGTTTGCTTTAATGAGTTTATATAATCTTGAAAGAACCGTAAATGAACCCACAAGAATGGGATCAACGCGCAACAGCTGCCTGGACAACATATTCACCAACCTTGTAGTGGAATATCATATATCAGATCACACAGCCCAGAAAATAACTTTTACTTTAAAACATGAGGCAACTCAAGAACCCATGTCTAGGAGTTTTTTCACTGAAGATAATAAAAAATCATTTTGTAAAATTCTCAGCATGCAGCATTGGGGAGATGTTGTTGCGGTGCCTAGTGAGGATGTCAGCTCACAGTGGAAAGTGTTTAATTCCATGTATCAGAGTTTATTTAACAGATGTTTTCCTCTTACTCTCGTGCATGGTAAAGCTTCCAAAATAAGAAATAATGATAAAACTCTCGCTTGTAAAAGAGAGTTGGATACTTTGTGGGTGTTGAGACAACATTTTACGCAAGCTCAATCCGCATACAAAACAAAGAAAAATGAATATGATAATTTATTAAAAACTGAAAAAATTGAAAAATATGAGCAAAAGATAAAACAGTCTGATAATAAGATGAAAACCATGTGGAGCCTATGTAGGGAGCTGGTAGGGAAAATAAATAAACCTAATGATGTTACTGGAGGTGACTACGCATTATCAAACCAAAGGAATAGACACTTTCTAACTGTAGTACCAAATTTATTAAGCAAACAAAAACTATTGCCATTTCAGTGTAACATAAATGAAAACAATCAATCAATGTTTCTCAAGCCTGTAACGAAAGATGAATTGTTAGAAATCGCCGGTAAACTAAAAAATAATTACACTTCGGGAGATGACAATATCCCAATATGTATTGTTAAATCAAGTATAATACAACTTCTGGATATATTGAGGTATCTTATTAACAACTCACTGTGTGCTGGCATCTTCCCTGACGAGCTGAAAATTGCCAACATAAAGCCTTTATTCAAAAATAAGGGACAAACAGAAGACCCTAACAACTACAGGCCGATATTTATACTTCCCAGTTTCTCCAAAATATTCGAAAAAGTAATGAGTACTAGGATTCTAAATTTCTTGAATTGCAATAGCTTGTTGGCAAACAATCAGCATGGATATTTGACTGGCAGATCTACAAACACGGCTATCTTTCAATTTATCAAAACTGTTATGGACCACTTAGAGCACGGGGATATTGCTATGGGTATTTTTCTAGATCTGAGCAAGGCATACGATTGTGTTAATCACGAGAATCTGCTAGTCAAATTATCAAAATATGGGATAAGGGGAAAAGCAAGTGAATGGATCAAATTATATTTATGCCAGGCCGCAAAGAGTTGAAATAAATTCGGAAAAATCCGAAATAGGTATAAGCAATACGGGGGTTGCTCAGGGAAGCATTTTGGGTCCAGTTCTTTTTGTTATTTATATTAATGACATGTACAATATGGGAGAAGAATTTATGTTAACGAGCTATGCTGATGACATCAACATTCTACTATCTGGCTCAGACCTGCCTGGCCTTGTGGTCAAGGCTCAGGATGTCTTACACCAAACCTCTAATTGGCTCAAACAGAACACCGAAAAAACAAAGTTAGCTATATTTTTAAAACAAAAAATAAACGTCTAACTGTTAATGATTCAATACATGTAAATAATGAAACTTACAGACTAAACAGTAACGTGCAGTTTCTTGGAATTACACTTGATGAGTTTTTGTCATGGGAGAGACATATTGAGCACTTGACCGTAAGGTTAGCCAGAATAGGTTACGGAATAAAGACAATCTCGCAATATGTAAGCTTGGACTGTGCAAAAATTATATCATGCAAACTTCGAATCTGTATTGCGATACGGAATAATTTTTTGGGGAAGTGATTTTAGAATACAGAAGGTTTTTGTAATACAAAAAAGGGTTATTCGAATAATACGGAAAATGAGTCCAATAATTAGCTGTAGAGGTGGTTTTAAAGAACTAAATGTGTTAACAACAATTGGTATGTACAGGGTGATTGATTGAATTTTGACCACCCCCTTAACTTCCATAATTTTGATTTTAGCAAAAAACGTTAAATACAAAACTAGTAGATATTTAGGTCTACTTTATTTTTAGATAAACAGTTATTCTACAGGGTGTCCCAAATTTGAGTAACAAACCAAACTGTTTTTTTAAATAGAATGACCAACTTTTTATCCGATATTTGAATTCTACGTCAAATTCTAGGCCTAATTGATGTAAAATGTCTGTATCGATATTCAACTGTTTCCGCAGCAGCGTCCTTGATTGATTGAATTTTGACCACCCTCTTAACTTCCATAATTTTGATCTTAGCAAAAAACGTTAAATACAAAACTAGTAGATATTTAGGTCTACTTTACTCTTAGATAAAGAGTTATTATACAGGGTGTCCCTAATTTAAGTAGCAAACCAAACATGTTTTTTTTTAAATACAATGACCAACTTTTTAATCTATATTTTAATTCTACGTCAAATTCTAGGCCTAATTGATGTAAAATGTCTGTATCGATATTCAAATGTTTCCGCAGCAGCGTCCTTGATTGATTGAATTTTAACCACCCCCTTAACTTCCGTATTTTTGATTTTAGTAAAAAAACTAGTTGTAGCAACAGTTATAGATATTTGGGTCTACTTTTACTCTTAGATAAACAGTTATTATACAGGCTGCCCCAAATTTGAGTAACTAAATTAACCCTTAATCACATAGTCGAGGAAACATTGTTAAAGTAACAGATGCTGCGGAAACAGTTGAATATCATTACAGAAATTTTACATCAATTCCTAAAATTTGACGTAGAATGCAAATATCGGATAAAAAGTTGGTCATTGTGTTTAAAAAAACATAAGCTTGGTTCGTTACTAAAATTTAGGACACCCTGTATAATAACTGTTTATCTAAGAATAAAGTACACCTAAATATCTACTAGTTTTGTATTTAACGTTTTTTGCTAAAATCAAAATTAAGAAAGTTAAGAGGGTGGTCAAAATTCAACCAATCAAGGACGCTGGTGCGAAAACAGTTGAATATCGATACAGACATTTTACATCAATTAGGCCTAGAATTTGACGTAGAATTCAAATATCGGATAAGAAGTTGGTCATCGTATTTAAAAAAACATAAGTTTGGTTTGTTACTCAAATTTGGGACACCCTGTATAATAACTGTTTATCTAAAAATAAAGTAGACCTAAATATCTACTGGTTTTGTATTTAACGTTTTTTGCTAAAATCAAAATTAAGAAAGTTAAGGGGGTGGTCAAAATTCAATCAATCACCCTGTACATTTTTGAATGTTTAATGTTTGTATATAAGCATAAAGATAAGTTCAACATGACCCAAGTACGTCAATATAATACCAGATCTAATAGTGTGCCTCTACCAACTCAAAAAAACTGAAAACGGTCCATATTATTCTTGTATTAAGTTATACAGGGTGTCCCACGACGAAAGACCTCGATTGATATTGGAAAAAGTATAAATAGGAGAGTTTTGAAAATTTGGTAGGATACTGATGTGGGCATGCCCAATGCAACTAAAATATTTTCAAGATGGTTGCACTTCCGCTTATACCGGAAGTCGATCACAACTTTCTTATTTTAAATAGAACACCCTATATATTATTACATATTTGGATTCCTCACAAAATTCTGACCAACTTTTGTATAGAATGCCCTATGCCTATCTCTAGCCGTTCTCGAAATATTTGATGTTTTTCCAAAAAAGTGACAGTTGCAACGCTCAACATATTTTTGTACTATGTTAAAACCGTATTTCATTTAGCAATGAAACTTTGGGTTATTGTAAATAAAGGATCGTTTTATTAAACTGAGGGTGCGTAACGACTCATTTGTATACAGGGTCGTCAAAAAAAAATCATAAACTTGCCACTAAAAAAAATGAAAAATCTCAAGTTTTTTAAATGGAAACCCCCATTTTTTATGACGGAATCATTTTGAGCATTAAAAATTACTATAAGTTTCAATTTACTTGCCTGTACCTAAATCCAACCCATTTCGTTTTATTTGAGAATAAACATTTTTTTATTATGCTGCACGGTTGGGATTATGTGGTGTTCTCGTTGGTCATGCTTTTGACACACGGTGATATTGGAGACCTGCAGGGCATGTTAATAACACTACTTTTGAGTGTTTTGACAACTGCAAATATGCCGTCGCGGTTACGTTATTCAAACCAAGATTACTTAAATCTGTTTATTATTTACGGAGAATGTGATAAAGTTGTGAGTAGAACATGTGAGGTATTTGCCGCTCGTTATCCAGAAAAACCAAAGCCATCACGAAAAGCTGTCAAGCAAATAATTGAAAATTTTAAGAATACGGGATCTGTGAAGATAAAAGCTATTAAAACAAAACCAATCCTTAATAATACAAATGTAGAAATTGCAATTTCTAACCAACTTTTGTGTACAATGCCCTATTTCTATCTCTAGCCGTTTTCGAAATATTTGATGTTTTTCCGAAAAAGTGACAGTTGCAACGCTCAACATAACATGCTTTGCAGTTCTCCAATATCACCGTGTGTCAAAAGCATGGCTAACTAGAGTACCAGCTAATCCCAACCATGCAGCCTAATAAAAAAATGTTTATTCTCAAATAAAACGAAATGGGTTGGATTTAGGTATAGGCAAGTAAATTGAAACTTATAGTAATTTTTAATGCTCAAAATGATTCCGTCATAAAAAATGTGGGTTTCTATTTAAAAAACTTGAGATTTTTCATTTTTTTTAGTGGCAACTTTATGATTTTTTTTTGACGACCCTGTATACAAATGAGTACGCACTACGCACCCTCAGTTTAATAAAACGATCCTTTATTTACAATAACCCAAAGTTTCATTGCAAAATGAAATACGGCTTTAACATAGTACAAAAATATGTTGAGCGTTGCAACTGTCACTTTTTTGGAAAAACATCAAATATTTCGAAAACGGCTAGAGATAGGCATAGGGCATTCTATACAAAAGTTGGTCAGAATTTTGTGAGGAATCCAAATATGTAATAATATATAGGGTGTTCTATTTAAAATAAGAAAGTTGTGATTGACTTCCGGTATAAGCGGAAGTGCAACCATCTTGAAAATATTTTAGTTGGATTGGGCATGCCCACATCAGTATCCTACCAAATTTTCAAAACTCTCCTATTTATACTTTTTCCAATATCAATCGAGGTCTTTCGTCGTGGGACACACTGTATAATAGTTTGCCAATGTCACTTAAGAATCAAACCAACGTAATATTTTTTAAGAAAGAGCTAAAATCATTGTTAATTAAAATGGAGCCATATTGTACACAGGAATATTATAACAAACTACAAGGTAGACATTTGATCTAAGTAAGTAATGAGTAACCCTTTCTTTTGGTTTATGTTGGCATTGCGGATATTACAGTAAGATAGGTAAAAGCAGCATCCACATTTCATTTTATGTACTATAAATATGTAATTTGAAATAAAAAAACATTATTATTATTATTAACGAGGCAAAAACTCTCACTTTATTAGAATTTCGGTTTGGAGAAAAATTAAATTTAGTCGACCAGAATCAGATCCAAATTGGTTCAATGCGGTGAAATTTATATTGATGGAAATTATGTATTTTTTCCGGTTTTAACAGGTTAAAGATATTGAAATTTATATTGATTTGTTCTTTGTCAGTCAGTTGGAAAATATTACTTGTGGATTAATTGAAGTGGTAAGAAAATAAACTTTTAAAACTGAGTAATGGATTTTCCAAGCATATATTTCTCTTACTGTACGATTAATTAGAGAAAACAGACATTCGGTTAGTTTTAATGGATTTTCCTGTGATTTGTAGTTGATTTCAATCATGTTATAGGTGAATATAGTTTTTCAAGTTTTATTGCCTTAAAAGTTGCATCTTTTTGAGGGGTATATATAATATAAAAGTTTTACACTGCTAACTTAAACCGTTTTCGAGATATTTAGAAAAATGTTTGAAAAAAGGAAATCAAGTTCTTACGTCCTCTAGCGATTGAACGGGACAACTGCAGCAGTGCCCGCAACGTCACATGATAGCTCCATTCATTAGCTACCTACGATTATCTGATGTGTTTACGGAATGTTTCAAATAATCAAATTAATGGCGATTTTTTGAGAAATTGCTCCAACATTTTGTTGAAATCTATGTTTTTCTTGACCTACTATACTGACTGCCGCTATATTGGATTTAGACGTGTCAAAGTGACCATTTATACTAATATTGGCATGGAGAACACGAATCTGATGTTCGTTTTGCTGTAACTGTTTGCAATAACAATTATATGTTCAATTGTTTTGTGTTTCTAAAACTCTGGATGAAATTTTAATAAAAATTTTGCTACACAAATTTTATACTCAAACCTTTTTTCTAATTAGAAAAAATTGATATATTTTATAAATGTAATTTTAGATAAAGTTTGATATCGACTTTCAGACATTCTGAAGTTTGAAAAGACTTCCAGAAAATACTAGTTTTCGACTTATTTAGGCCTTTGACAACCATTATCTTGGTATCAGATTTACGTTATTTTTCTCATCTCAAAAACATAATATTATTTGTCATAATTTAAACATGAAATAATAAGGAAAAGTGACAAAAAGCTGAAAATGCAAATTTTTTTAGAAAAGGCTACTTGTTCATAAAAAGTTCTAAAATTGGAACTCATTCGGTAAAAGAATTACTTTGTCAGAAAAGTGAAACTAAGTATGTGAAATATAATTAAAATAAATAGGACAGTATTTGAAGTAAATATTGAAAAATATAACAATAATTGTAAAAATTGTATTTTGATGTTTGAGCTTTAATTTCTAATAACATTATGTTGTTAAAAAAAGGAAATATAGTGGGTCAGTGACACTTTGTATTGTACAAAGTGTCCTAGTAAAACGAATTAAAACAATAAATTAAAATTGCTATTTTAAAATAAGGCTTGAACATATACAATTTTAATACATTCTTTAGAAAAATTGTTTTAACATTTAGATAATATGTAATTTCACTTATACAGGGCAAAGCAAATTTACAAGAAAATTTGTTACAATTTGTAAATCAGAGCCATAATTTTTGGACAGTTAAAATACTGTTTTAAGAGACATTTCAATGTTTTTTTTTTCAAATTTAAATGGCAAAAATACACAGAAAAACAGTGTTTATAGCTAAATTTATTAATGTAATACCTAATGCAACCAGACATGTAAAGTACCCGGAATACTACACTTTTAATGGCATAGAATAATTTCACTCCAATTTGTTTGTTTTAAATACAATTTTACATTTACAATTGTTTTATATCAAATTATTTACGTCTACGCCAAATAAATGTGGTATAATAATTATTATTATTATAGTACTAATCTGAACTTACACTCAACTTTCATAATTAGAGTTCGGATTTCTAGAAATTTTGCTTTTTCTAAATAATAAAAGCAATCAACCGTTGACATCTAATGCGAACGTTTTATGCAAAATGCGTCATTTGACAGATTTTGTTGATGCTTTTTTCTCCGTTTTGTGCTTATTTTAGTTTTTTGTGCACATTTACTGCTATTTTTGTATGGTTGAACTAGTTTTTAAAAATAAACTAATAACTGCTTTGACAAAAAATTGCTATATTGAGATATTGAAGGTTACTGAACGACGAAAACATGTTGCAAAATGTATAATTATCATTTGACAAATTTAAACTGACAAAAAAATTTCGAAACACTCCTGAAGTAGTCTAAAAAATTGTAAAAACATTCCAAAACACTATAAAACCTCTAAAAAGCCTTGTAAAGCTTACAAAGCAGCCTAGAAGCTTCTAAAAGCTTTTAGAACCGTCTAAAAGCATCCAAATGCTTTTCAATTTATCTAGAAGCATCCAAATGCTTTTCAATTTATCTAGAAGCTCTCAAAAACTTCCGTATGCTTCTAAAGCAGTTTAACAGCTTCCAAAAGTTTCTAAAACCGTCTACAAGGTTTCAAATGTCTTAAAGGCAGTCCAGAACCTTCAACGCTCTTTAAACTGCCTTTAAAACACCTTCCAAATTCTCCTAAGGTAGTCTAAAAGATTTTAAAATACTACAGAAACTCCAAAATATGTCTAAAGCCTTTCAAAACAGTCTAGAAGCTTCCAAAAGCTATTAGAACACTCTAAAGGCTTCCAAATAATCTTTAACTAGTCTAGAAGCTCTCAAAAAATCGAGGCAGTCTAAAAGCTTATGCTTCTAAAGCAATTTGAAATTTTTAAAAAAATTTCTAGAAGTTGAACTCAACAAATTTTGCTTCTCTGTAAGAGTTTTGTGTTTTTTGACAGATTTTTATGCTTTTTTTAAAAAAATTATTTTGCTTTTTAAGCTTTTTAAGACTTTAGTGCTTTAATCCTGACTCTATTCATAATCCAATTACTTAATCTGCAATAACGATAGAAAAGTCCCTGATGAAACAATTATCAAAACACAATAATAATTGACTGAAGCTTTGGGTGCATAATTAATTATAATCATATTAGTGTTATAGTTATTAAATTGACTCTGTCATCATTATTTCGTTATAAGTAGTTGCAATTAGTACTTACCTGGAAATATGTTAGTTTTCGTACTATAAAACTTTTGAAACTATATTATAACTAGTAAAAAAACCGAAAATAGGGTAGTATTTTAAAATGTTAGATACTTAAATTTACTGATAAAAATGTGCACTCATAACTACTTATAAATTATGCAGATACATGCAACGAGCAATTTATAGTACACGCAGGTTGTCAGTAAATACAACTTTCCGCATAAAAATTATACAAAAAATATCTGTCCCTTATAATTTTAAGTAGCATTCAACCACTGCTATTTTTATATAGATTTGCTAAAATTATACTGAAATTCTAGTATAACAAACATTTATTTTGTTAGCAAAATTGGCAATACTTCTTCATCCATTCACGCTGCTCTTTAATGTTACTTTCAATAAAGATAATCGAAACCGACACTTCTGACGTGAATTACAAGTTTGTTTGTACCAACTAACTGGTTTAACTTTCGAATGCAACAGTAAAAGTTTCAAACCAAACTTAACAAGCAAATATTTATGGAAATTACCGTCAAACTCCAGTACAGTGGCGGCTCCTCAATAAGTGCACATGTGCACGTGCACTCCCAAATTTTGGGTCCAAAAATGCATGTTTTTATTATAAATCTTATAATGATTGAAATAATTTTCTATTAATACCAAGTATTAATCTTGGAAATAAATAAGCTTTTAATAATAAATAAACGAAATCTGGACGAATTACGGATCACCGCCGCCACCGTGCACCGTGTGCCGTGGTAAAATCAAGTGCACAGCTCATGGGTATAGTAAATCTGATTGGTCGAACTTCCGCCGTCCGCCCCCTCTGTACCCCGCGACTGTCCAGAGTCAGTCGATGTTTTAAGCTGGCCCGTTTGCACAATTAGATCGTGCACTCGGGGTTTTTCTTATCAGTCACGTGTTATTTTTCTTCGCGACTTTTTAAAATGCCTCCAGTATTTCCTAACGTTAGTGTGCAATATTTGAAAACAATTACATATTTTAAAATTGTAGGAATTTTGGGCGTGGTCTCAAAAAATTTTTCGCCTGCGGCGCTAATTGGCCCTTCTTTTGTGCACTACCTTTCAAATTTACTACGAGCCGCCACTGCTCCAGTACACTCCAAACTACAACAATTCATGGACAAAAACCTGGTTAAACTATTCACTCAAACATTCTGTTTTAATGACGAATTCTGCACAAGATTAGAGGGTTTTTTAGCGTTGAATAGAAAAAAGTCGCAAAACTCGTTAAACTTTCAGAGGTGACGACTTTAGGCGCGTTTCGAGCAGTAAAAGGACGCGCTTCCTTACGGCGTCGGGGCTTTGCGAACACTGGGACGAGTCAGGCGTCCCGACGCTTTTCAACACTAACATCGACGTAACGCAGAATCTCGGGATGATTTAAGAACTAGTTGCAAAATGTTAAAATTTTAGTATATATATATATAAATAGTCTTTATTTTCAACAGAAAAAAGGCTATCGACCACTTGGTCTTTCTGCCTATGTTTACAGTGGGATTTTTTTTATTGTTTTATCATACATGTTAACTTATTCTAATTATTTACAATTTATTTACAAAAAAAAAAGTAGTCTTAGTTAAAGTGCTCTAGTATGGTGGCAGTGGGAAAGAGGTAACGGGATTGTCTGGTTGGTCTTGTTATGCACAGTGGGTTTATTATTGTCCAGTTGTTTGGATTATTCTTCCATTTGTTCTGTAGTTGTATAAGTCTGTCTGTTATTTTGGCCATGTTTGTACGTTCGTAGAGAAGTTGGTTGGATGGGTTGTGTAGTGGGTTTTCTGGGTGTCTTATTTTGGTTATTAGTCTTAGAGCAATCTGTTCCGTAGTCTGAGTATATCTTTTAGTTTTGTCAGTAGCGTTTGCTCTAAGTAAGTGTCCGTAGTCTAGAACTGGTCTACAGATGGATTTGTATATTTGTGTGGCGGTTTTCGTGCTAATACCTTTGTTTTTGTATGTCAGTGATCTAAAGTGTTTTGTCCGTTTAATAGTTTCAGTTCTTGCATTTTTTAAGTGTTTTGTAAATTTTAGTTTTTGGTCCAGTATTACGCCTAAGTATTTTACGTCATGTTTGGGTTCAGTTATGTGGCCGTCCGCGGTTATGTTTGGGGAGTCGTCTTTGATCCTATGGTTTGGTAGTAAAAGTTGGTTTTTAGTTGCGTTGGGGGTCAGTTTAATTAATGAATCCGAAAGGGCTCATAAATTAAACGTGACATTTGGTGGAGGCGCCGGTCTGTTTTGAGATGGATGAAAAACAATAGTTGAGTTTTTTATTTTGAATTTATCTTTTGGGGTATGATACAGATTCAGGAAAATAATGTGTGGGCTATAAAAGAAATTTTAAGTATTATTATCTTTTGGCTAGGGATAGTAACGTTGATTTATTTAGTGATTTTTTGGGGATTACCTTTGCTATTGAAGCGCTCATTTGATAAAATTTTGGTTTAATATGGGTGGTACATCTTCAAAAGAGGAAGAAATTATTATCTCTCAAGCAGGAAACAATGGAGCATTATCAAATAAAAACAAAAACCCTGTTAAAAAAAAAAGTGAATTTTTAAACCAGAAAAAATATTTTTGATTTTTCTTATCGTGAATGAAAATTACCTCTTTAAAACAAAAATATATTTTTCTTTTTGCATAATTAATTTTGTCCTACATTGTCATTTTGAATATTTGTTTGCTAAATTGTTAAAAGCAAGGAAGTATTACTGAAACGATCGTGTCTTATGTTAAAAAAGTCAAGAAATTAATGGCTAATATAACTTTACGTACAGCACTGGCCGAACAAAAAGCCCCGGCCATCCCTAAATTTACGTGTCCACCTACGTTTAATCCATCAAGTGATTGCCCCATTATATTTTTAAATAAATATGAAAAGTCCGCAAGATTAAACAACTGGACTTATTCTTTAAAGATTTCATTTTAATAATTATTTGGACCGACCAGCACAAGTTTGGTATCAAAAATAGGTAAATGATCCAAAAAATGTTTTGTAAAAAAAAATGTAACATTCCCAGTATCCCAATTTTATGGATTACAATATTCAAAGCAAAATGTATGCTTTTAGCATTTCTATTTAGTAGAAGTTTGTATAAAAGTTAAACTGAAAAATCAAATATTCCCCGGGTTCAAATTATCCCGGCAAGACGTTTAACGTCGTGAGTCAGTTTAATTAATGAATCCGAAAGGGCTCATAAATTAAACGTGACAATATGTCATGGCAGTATAGGTTGTAAAGTAAAGGTGAGAGGGGTGATCCTTGGGGTAAAATTTTAGTTTATTCAATAAAAAATGCTTTTTGATAAAAAGGTCCAAAAGAACGTAATTAACGTTTTTTCTTGATAAATCTAGGTTAAGAATAATTAGTTAACCAAATTTCTATTAACCATTTTATTCTTAGCGTTGGAACTTTACTGATTATTAGAAAATGACTGGAAAATATGAAGATTGTAAGGTCTAGACAACTTACAGTCCATTTGTTTTAAAAGTAGAGGATAATGATAGTTAATTACTGCAACATTAGTTGTTGCGACCTATTTCACGTAAACGTGACGACCTTGGAATCACTAGAATCAGTTAAAAAAAAATACCATTTTTTTATATGATTTATTAAAATTTTTGTTTCAAACCTCTGCAATTTCTTCCAAATACTGTTTTATTTAATCTCTCATGACTGTTTAAGTTTGCTTAACAACAATCGAACTAAAACTTAAAAAAATAATAGTTATTTACGTAACAAGTAGGATATGAATGTTATTAACGCACGCATGTGAAAATTTGCACGACGAGGCCGCAGGCCAAGTCGTGTAATCACACAGTGCGTTAATAACATATCCTACGTGTTACGTACAACATTTTATCTACAACGATTATTATTTTAATAATTAATTGAAAAATAAAATAAAAATTTAAAAAAAAAAAAAATATATTTTCAGCAACTTGTTAGGCATGTCAACATCTGGCATTAATTTATCCAATTGTAAAGAGTTTACCATTAATATTTATCCTAATAATAATTGAGTTTTCATGTAATTGTATGTCATGTTTTTTAATTAAAAAATATCTAACTAAAAGTTACTTTTAATATTAATATTAACAAGAAGCAAGATAGTGGAGGCAACAGAACTCCAGATGTACAAACAAATTGTTCACCGATTATTAACGCACTAGTGCGGTAATAGATTCAAAAAAGCACTAGTGCGGTAATAAAGATCATTATGACACTGAAAATAGTGCGAAATCACGATATTATGTAACTGTTGTAGATAATAGCTATTTATGTAACCAGTTACGAAAAGATCGATTTTGTGTAACGAATGAATGTTTGTAGGGCGAGCGCAGCGAGGTCCTACAATTTGAATGAGTTACACAATAAGACATTTTCGAAACGTGTTGCATACATCATTTTTTCTAATTTTGATCAAAAAGCGGTAAAAACCATCTTTTAAAGTGATTTAATACAAATATTCACTTTCATAGCACCTTGTATAAACAGTGACAACGACATGTTATGATGGATGTCGCCCATATGTTTCTACGGAAATGCATAAAAACAGGGAGTGATGAAATGAACTTATCATAATAGTGATATCATAAAGTGATACTTTATGTAACTAGTTACATAAAGTAAAACGTTTTGTCACTCTAATCAGTTTTGAAAAGTGTCACTTTATATGGCAAAATTAGAAAAACAAATTTTATCTAATTTGTGGCAATTACAGGGACGGGTTTTTCACAGCTGGCAAAATAGACTTATATAGAGTGTTAGTTTAAAATGTAACAGATTTTCCTTTTGTTGTTTGCACACCCTGTATATTTTCAATCACAGTGATATAAAATATCGATACAGATATTTTACATCAATTAGTACTAGAATTTGAAGTAGAATTCAAATATCGGATAAAAAGTTGGTCATTGTATTTAAAAAAACATAAGGTTTGTTTGTTACTCAAATTTTGGACACCCTGTTTAATAACTGTTTATCTAAGAATAAAGTAGATCTAAATATCTATCTTGTTTTGTATTTAACGTTTTTGCTAAAATCAAAATTAAGGAAGTGGTCAAAATTCAATCAGTCACCCTGTACAAAATGCAGAGAAAATATCAAATTTGTATTTTTTCAAATGATTTTCAGAATCCATGTTGAAAATAAAAGGTAATTGACGTTTGATATGTCTAAAACTTACACTTTCTCAGATATTTGTTATTTTGTAAAAATTTAGAACAAATTTTAAGGTGATGGATATTTATTTTTTTAAATTTTTTTATGGTATTTCAATTTCAGCAGGTTTTTAATCAGTATCTCATCCATTAGATTCTTCTTCTTAGGACGCTGTCTCCCTACGGAGGTTGGTGATCCAACTGGTTATAGTGGTTCGTGAAACCGCACCCCTGAAACCATCGACGTATATCCTTTAGCCATGAGTTCTGCCGTCTGCCCACAGATCGTTTGCCCTCGATCTTCCCTTCGATAAGGAGCCGGAGGAACTCGTACCACTCCCCCCTCATAACGTGCCCGATGTATTGGAGCTTTCGTTCTTTGATGGTTGTCAGCAGTTCTTTACCTTTACCTATTCTCCTTAGCACTTCCTCGTTGGTTATCCGGTCTACCCAGGATATGCGCAGTATACAAGTACATCTCAAAAGCGTCAATGTGGTTCTCCATTGCTTGGCATAATGTCCAACTCTCGGAGCCATAGAGTAGCACTGGGGAGATATAACAGCGCAATATAGTTGGATTTTTACCTTTTGAGAATGACGTCATCTTTTTACATCTTTGTTTTTCGCATATCAAACATGTGAAATAAACAATTTTAGCAAAAAAGGCACGTTGTTAATTTTGTCGTCCTGTCAAATTGAAAACGTTGACATTTACTGTCGCTTTGATTTAAACGAATATCAAAGGTATAAAAATGCTGCGCTACACTGAGAAGGCCCAAATGCTAATTCTAAATATGCTGCTTTTTTTCGAGTACGAAAAGAACAGTTTCCAGATGTCAACTGAAACTCTCATGATCACTAATTTTTCAAAGCATTTGTAGGTTAAAATTTGTGATCTAATTCCAGACATGCGTGTTTTTTCACCTGCTTGACGTCATTCTCGAAGGGTAAAAATTTGACTATATACGTATGCGGAGCTGTAGGTTTAGGTCTCCACTATTGAGGAGGTTCTTCATGGAAATGAATGCCCTTCTGATCTGTTCTATCCTTGATCTGATTTCCATTTTAGGGTCACTCTTCTCCAAGATATTTAATGAACGGCACTTGTTCCACAGCCTGGTTGTTGATCTGAAGGATCGCCCGTCTTGGTGCCTTGGAGAACACGACCATCTTGGTCTTGGCAACGTTGTTTATGTGTAGACCATACTGTGTGCTATGTTCAACGATTAGGTCCATCATATTCTGGATATATGGGAGGCTGTCGGCGACCACGACCGTATCGTCGGCGAATCGTAGATTATTAATGAGGGTGCCGTTGATTTTAACGCCTTCTTTCACATTCTCCAGTGCCCCCCTGAACACTGCCTCCTAGTATATATTAAACTAACGCCCATTCTGATTTTTTTTTCTTCGGATGTCATGCCCACTATCCTAATCTCTGCAATTTGGTGCTGTTTAGATCTCCCGTATCGACTTCGGTGTATTTTAGGATCTCAATGAGCTTCTGGTGCGAGACACAGTCGAAAGCTTTTTCATAGTCAATAAAGCAGTCGTATATATGAACATTCATGTCTCTGCATCGCTGTGTGAGAACGTTGAGAGAGAAGAGAGCCTCGCGCGTGTCCGCTCCGTTCCTAAATCCCAATTGCGTCTCTCCAGCCTGCCCCTCTCATCTGGCGTATATTCGAGTGTGGACGATGCGTAGACCTTGAGGACGTCAGACATCAGGCTTCGCATTCGGTGGTCGTTGAATTGAGAAGCTTTCAGTTTTTTTGGCAGAGCGATGAACGTCGATCTCAGCCAGTCCGTTGGTATTTTCCCAGTTTCATATATTGAGTTGAACAACGATGTAAGAAGTTTTAGGCCTCTAGCATCTGCACTGCCGATCGATTTTAAGGTTTTCGCGTGAATATTGTCTGGTCCTACAGTCTTGTCATTTTTCTGAAGTTTTGTAGCATGTCTACCTTCCTCTGTCGTGATAACAGGGCTGGGCTCGTTACCCTCTCTCCACTTAAGGGGTGTCCCGGACTGAGGGCCATGTTTAGATTTGTTTCAGCCATGTTGGATAATCGAATGATAGGGTAGTGGGACTTCCCTTTCTCTTCTGCACCGCAGTGTGGAAGCCGTTGGAACTGTTACAGTGGCGCCTCCCACATCCATTGTGACGCTGTGTGTGAAGTACATCTTCGGCACCGCCACATGGTACTGTTGCTGCTGCTGCCCCGCAACAGATTTTCACCATATCTGGCTATGCTCACTTAGTTTAGCCTGCAGGTCGATGCAGTTGGCCATAAGTGAGAATTGGGTGCCCTGTGAGAACCAGTTATCTTGACCGCTCGAAGGAAAAGTTTTCTCACGTAAACTTTTTCTTATACATCATATCACATGTGGGCATAATTCTCTTCAACATTCAAAATGCAAAATATGTCATACGTTTTTTTTAACAAAAAGGGATATCAATTCGCATGGCAGAACTCGCACTGGTAGAAACCTATTGAAATGGAGCTATTGTAACAAATGTTTCATGTAATTTGTTATAATTTAAACTGGTAGTAAAAAGCCATTTAAATGCAGCAATGGCCAATTTTCTTTTATTCAAAGATGTGCTAAAGCAAGGTTTAAAAAAAGTGTATCCCAAGTATCTTTAATGTAAAATTAAAAATAACTTGTTAATAAACATTCAAAGTTCCGCGCGCCATGTTACCTTGACTTGAGTCCTTGATCTTGAGTTTTATATATTTTTTAGTTTTTGCTTTATAGTTCTCACAGTTTTAGAGATATTTAGCTCAAATTTGGACTAGATGTATCTTGTCATGCCCTACATCACTGGATATAAAAAAATGAAAATTTGTATATGGTTTATAATGCAAACTCATATCATTTTTCAATTCTCTATCGCTCTCTGAAGTTTCCGCCATGGAAACTGGACCACCCTGTATATAAATATACACTGTGTCCATAAAGTCACACATAAATTCTATTAAAAATCACAGATTTGTTTTCTGGGAAACCGCTCCGACACGTCAATATTTATTTTTGATTACGATTTTTTTTATGATAAATGTATACAGGGTGCTATATTGATAACCAAAGAAATGTACTTTCTAACTCATAGAGTTAAGTACAGATGTCACCAGATGTTGCACAACAACTACTAGCTACATATACTACTAGCACATTTTTTATTTGTTATTTGCTGCGGTGTTGTCCAAAAAAAATATTTTTTTTGTGTAATAGGTTTTACCTACGACTTCAGTGTAAATAGCTATTTACGCATAGTTTTCCGTTACGTAATAAACCTCTTTACGCACAGTTGTAAAAAAAGCGTACAGTTTTAAGATCAACCACAAACTATCGCTCTTATGCTGGGAAAAATTGATTTTGTTTACATTTCTTCTTTTATCAGAGTATATTAGACGGAGATCATCGCGTAATGCATTGTTCATACAGTTTGAAGTAATTACCACTTTGTCTACAATATTATCTGCAATAGCAAACACACATCAAGTAATATTACTGAACGTTTTTCCGTTTCTTAATAACTGAAATGTTACCATAAATAATTATTTTAAGAACAACACTAATAATTATTTGTGAATTTAAGTAACATAAACTGTGAATTTTTTTTATTACGTTATTATTTTTTTCTTTAGTGGCATAATACCTATGATTAGTACAAATATGTTGGCAATACGTTGAAAATATACTTTTTTAATGAAAAGTTACTGCTCTGAATTATATGAATTGCGAAAACAGGACTTTCCATTTGGTTGTAGATAAAGTATAGTACGTCACACATGCTCTAAGGCGAATTACACACTCGCCGCTACGCGGCTTTGTGCGTAACTTTTTCCATATCGTGCGTAAAATGCTTCTTACAGCACTAGTTACGTAATATACTATTAATAAAGTATGTAGGTACTGAAAGTTTAAAGTAGTATTTTTAAAGAATAAAATTTTGTGCAGTTTTCTATTGTGAATGTTTTGCGCCAAAATACCTATATTATTACACTAAAAATTATTTAAGTAGAAACACTGCGATAAAGCCTCTGCGCCAAAATACTTTTAGGCTTTGCTCAAATGCTAACTTGTGTGTAAGTATGGAAATCTCTAAAATAAATACAGAGTTTGTATAAAAATGGCAAAATTGAATTTTCGTATTTACGAATATTCGCATTTTTGAATTTCATAATATGCCGTCTTAAAAATCCAAACATGATTATCACTTTTGAAACTCATTCTGGAGAAATCCAAAAAAAAACGAAATTTTGAAAATCAGTATTTATTTTATTCTTTATTTATTTGATGTATTAACGAGAGTTTACCATTGCCACATTTTTTCTCTACAATCTAGGTTTATTTTAAATTCAGTTATCTCATTAAAACAAACCTCTTACCGTTTTTGAGAGACTAATACTCATACATACAAATAAGAATTTGTGGCAATTTGTATAACTTACGTAAGCACGCCCTATTGGTAATAAAACTATTAAAATCAAAAACTTACATAAATTTATTTGAGCCTACTATAAACACTAAATTTCACACTTTTAAAAAATGAAAATGTTGAGCAAAACTTTATCATAATAGCTATTTATGATGTGTAACGTTCACTTTTTGGTATTACAAATTATCGGTTATTAGTTTCATTATTTCAGCTGAATTTAATAATTTTTAATTCATTTTACATAATGCACTCATCCATCTAAGTGTCAAGAATCTTATTCACGTTTGAATATTATTCATTGTGAGGTTAGGGATGTATAGTCTATACGAAGTCAGTTGGGACAGGTCAAAATACGGGGTTCGATCAACACACCACATAAAGCATAGGAAAAAACGAGCAAATTTGTATGTGATTGTCCCCCGTAGAAATTTGCAGCGAGTCAACGTGGACTTGATGTGTGAGTGTCACCAATAATTCTGAGTATAACCACCGTAAAGCTGTTTGATTGGTTGCACCACAGTTTCTATTGGCCAGCACTTTAAAATCTATTTTTAGTTTTTTCAGATGCTTGTTAGACCCTCGATTAGCTTCCGTACTTGTGGAAAAGGCAGTGCAGTCCGGTATTTAGAGTTTTCATTCGTATCCTATTAAAATACCTATAAATAATATTGTTCAGTGTGTGTTTACATATTTAATACAGTTCTTGGGGGTTTAAGTTACATTGTTTATTAACAATGATACCTTTTTCTTACTTGTTTTATTGATCAGTTCATGCAAAAAGCGCCTTAATAAATTTTTATAACGCCGCCCATGTTTAACAGAGAATTGTTTTTTGAGTAGTTTCAACTGACTTCGTATACCAGGTGTCCAAGAGCACCCTGGACATAGGAGATTAACATGGGAAAACGGTTTTGATTTTTTTGCGCCTGTACCTTCATTTAATGGAAAAACGCTTTAGATAAAAGTTGTAGTGCACATTTTCGGCTATCAACTTGTAATTTTTTCAATACCGTAGATTTGACCATTAAGACGAAAAACGGATCTAAAATTCGGAAATTTTAAATCTCCCGCCAAGCGGTCGTTAAGGAAAGTTTATATCCGGTCGTGCTACCAACCTTTCAAAATCATAACAAATCGTTGTCAGCCATTCTGTAATCAAAACATTCAAAACAAGTTTATTTAGTAATAATTTTGAGTTACTACCCACATACTGCGAAGAAAATACAAATAAATCGTGATAAAAACACTTTATCAGTAGCCACAGCCCAAAAATCTGGTAAGTTGCATTCATAACCTCATTCAATGTCTCTACTAAACTTATTTACTTTGTAGCAAAATTCTTAAAGAAAACACTGGTTTTGCTTGCAAATATTTAATGAGGATGACCGAATCACCTATCTCAAGCCTCTTCATAACACTACCAAACGATTTAAAGTGATGAAAACAGTGGACAATGAAGCCAGATCTTTGAAGATAAGTTTCCTACTGTACAGGGACAACAACAAAGGGGCCAAATACTTCCTTCAAAAGTGGTGTGATTTAGCTTCAATGTGCTTAACTTCATGGACTATCATCAGCGAGGGTCTTCACCAGTGTTGCAACTAAAACTTAAAATGATTCAGTGTTGATATCTGACTTAAATCTCAAAATTTGATGTGCCTGTGAAATGTGAATAATCTTAAACTGGCTATAAAACCTCTGAGAAACCCCTTCTAAGAAGAGAATATGGACTTACACAGTCAAATTATCAGTCAAGTGACAAAAGTTTTTGTATATGGGCAGGTATTGTCGAAAAACCAACTTTTCAATTGAGCTATCTACATGAGCTGTTCTATTCTAGGTTTAGGTATTAACATTATAATTGTGTTCTTTTTTCCACACACTCAATTGTTCCAAATAAAACTTTGTACACTGAACGTTTGTATTAATTATTTATTCACAGTTCAAGGTACAGTATACATTTTCTTCAAGTGAAAAGCTTAGGAACAATAGGTGGCAAAGAAAACTGGTCTTACCACATAAACAGTGATTGTTCCACAGATTGAGTGTGAGTGGGTGAACCTGTCACCATACAAGCTATGCTAAAAACAACTTTGTCTTACTAACCTAATGTTTGTTTGGATAATAGTGGAGTTCCAAATTAGCAAAGGTAGGTGAAATGTAGTGATTGAAAGTTTCTAAAGAGAAACAATTTGCTTCTAATTCAATACACCATTTCACAGGACATACCTTTCTTTACTAATCAAATGTGAACTCGAGTTACACATTACTTGCAAATAAACTATTTTTGGTTAGTAGACATTTTACAAGTATCCTTGTAGGTGAATGATGTTCAAGTTAACTAATGGAGCTAATTAAATATCAGTACTTACCTTACCCTGTAGAGATGGGAAAAAACATTGACAATCAGTTATAAAAAATGCCTTTTTATTAACATCATACAATGTAAAACCACTTAAACACTATGGTGTGTTGATAACACTACAAAACAGAAGGATACAATAAAACTATCAGTCACATAGGTCACTAAATTGCACCACTTTTGAGGGAAGTATTTACCCTCTTTTGTGGTCCCTGTTTAGTAAAGCAACTTAACTTCAAACATCTGCAGGCCTTCCTAGTCTATTGTTTTTATCACTTTAAATCGTTTGGTAGTGTTATGAAGAGGCTTGAGATAGGTGATTCGGTCATCCTCATTAAATATTTGCAAGCAAAACCAGTGTTTTCTTAAAGGATTTTGTTACAAAGTAAATAAGTTTAGTAGAGACATTGAATGAGATTATGAACGCAACTTACCAGATTTTTGGACTGTGGCTCCTGATAAAGTGTTTTTATCATGATTTATTTGTATTTTCTTCGCAGTATGTGGGTAGTAACTCAAAATTATTACTAAATAAACTTGTTTTGAATGTTTTGATTACAAAATGACTGACAACGACTTGTTATGATTTTGAAAGGTTGGTAGCACGACCGGATATAAACTTTCCTTAACGACCGCTTGGCGGGATATTTAAAATTTCCGAATTTTAGATCCGTTTTTCGTCTTAATGGTCAAATCTACGGTAGTGAAAAAATTACAAGTTGATAGCCGAAAATGTGCTCTACAACTTTTATCTAAAGCGTTTTTCCATTAAATGAACCGTACAGGCGCAAAAAAATCAAAACCGTTTTCCCATGTTAATCTCCTATGTCCAGGGTGCTCTTGGACACCTGGTATACCTTACCATCGGTGATTATCGATCGGTAAATGTCACTATTTCGTCATTTCCGGGGGCGTCAGCCTTTGTAACAAACCTGGCTTAAATCTAGCAAACTAATAAGCACAGTTTCTAGATTTTGCTTTGATAATTCATTAATCAATTTTTCCTTTGCCGTGATATGAAGTTTATAATTAAACTCATGTTAGTACTGGTTTTGTATCTGTAAGTGGTGATGGCACATTGAGCACGTTATTGACACCCCATGGCGGCCGATTTGAATTCATGTCAGTTTATTTCGAAACAGCTGACATAACCACCGTCAGTTTTGATTTTAATCCATCGATTTTCGCTGTTATTGATTAATTTTCAGTTATTTATGAGTTGAGTGTACTAATAACCTGTTGCTAACTTCATAGTATTCTTTCACTGAGCTTGAGTGTTTGCACAGCTCGTATGAGGTCGCATCAGTCGGTTTCCATCTCTCTTCTTCCGGCATCTTCATTTTCCTTGTCTAGTGTCCAGAAAGACTATTGGGGCTATTTCCGACCAGAAAATCACTAGGAATTCCGCTTCTTCCTTTGGTTGGTTGCGTTAGATGCGTTTGTTGCCTTTTGCGTGAAGCGGGTTCTCGTCACCTTAGGTGGATTTTTGCTGTTCATAAAGCGTGGTAAGTGAACATGACCGCCATTTGGAACTATAGACATACTAGTTTTCTTTCCCCTTAAGCTGCTTAGAAATCGAATCCCTTCCTGTCAATTTCTCATCAACACCGGCATTGGATCATTCCACATTTCACCTCCAAGATCTGAGGTTACGTACTTTCTTTCTGTGTTTTTTTTATGAAACGGGTGAGTTGATTGAAAGACGGCCATTTTGTGGCCGCATGGAACCTTTTAAATGTTCGGTTTCTTTTCTTCAGTCCACTGCAGATCGGTATTTGGAATCGGAAACCATTCGCCGAAATTCACCACCGTTTTGAGCGAATCATTTATCACCAGTGGCTAGAGAAGAGCCCTGTAAAGGTAACACATTCTCTCTTAACGAACTTGTTCATACCCGATTGTTGATATGATAATGATAATAGTGCTGTAATACTCAATAAAGTTTGATTTGACAATTTAGCGGATAGCTTGAGAACCTTGCTTACTTGCATAATTTTGCCATATTGGTAGTTTCAGTAATTTAACTTTTAATTTGAGTTTTTAATAATTTTAACTGTAATTGCCTTGGAATTTTGACTGTCAATAGTTGATTGGATAATTAATTGAATTGGACTATGTATTATCTTTAATTGAAAAGGTGTTTTAAAGAAATGTTTTGTAATTAAGTACCTGGAAAGAGACTCGGCCAATTAATATTTTTTTTAATTAATATTGTTGAACAACCATTTAAACAGGTTTTCTTTCCTAGGGCTCTTTCTTTTACCCGGGATCATTTCCCTCGTGAATTATTTCCTTTAAATTGTATTCGTCCAGTTGGACGGTTGAAGCCTTTACAAGTTCAGCTTGTAGTTACATCGTCGCCTAAGACCATTTGTTGGAGTCGAGTAGAGTAAGACATAGAGAGTAAGATACGTAAATAAATCAAAACCTTTTGTGTGTATAATTGTTTGATTTGGGGTTACTGTGGCTTTGCTTACCTGATTGCTTTATTTTATTTTGAATTCAATTTCAGTTTAATTGCAATTTCAATTTAAAGTTATTTGAGTTGGAAGTAGGCAGAAATAGGTTCCAGAATCCATCTTGGGGCTTTCTGACTTAAGTTGTCTCTACAAGTCAGTGGCGCCATATAAATGACCTCCCCTACTCTCCGGGTGTCCGAGCAGGGCACTAATTTGCAACTTCAAAGAACAACCTATTCCTGTTGATCCTGTGATGCCCCGAGAAAATATTAGCAATTTTCAAGTCAAAATTGAAATCAAAATTAAATTAGAACTTACGGAATTAGTTTGAGGCACATCTGAACACTACTAGTCACAACGCTTAAATGAAAGACTAGTTTGAAAGAAAAATCTGACTTCAAATCCTAAGCCAAACCTCTAAGAGATTTAATTGGCCAGCGTCGTTAATCCAGAAGCGGGGATATATTTCTATTGGTAGCTGTTTATAAGGAAAGGAATTTTTCTAAGTCATACTGTCGCCACAAATTCTCACCTTTTTGACCCCAAGCGAAAATGATTTATTGCCTGCAGCTGCAGGAAAAAAAATTGTTATTATTTATTGCACCCGGCTACATGTTTTCGAAATTCCACCTTTTGACCTGAAGCATTCCTGCTCCCAGAATGACGTAAATTTCGTAGTATAAATATTTCCACCATTTTGGCAAACAGTCAGTCAGAATCGGGCAGTCAGAACTGAAACGTCGTCAAGTCGAAGACAAGTGTGAAAAGTCGGTTAAGTCCAAAAAAGACCTAATGGGGTCAAGTTCTAGACATGTTCAGCAGTGCAAAATAAGTTCTACCAAAATTCTTCAGTGTGCTAGATTTGTGAAACTAAGGGGTTTGGAAAACCCTCCAAAATTCTCGTAAAGAAACCACGTAGCCACTTGACCTAAAGCCTGTCACTTCAACTCAACTCAACATGTCCAGAAGGTACGTTAAAGCCAGAATTGCTAACTAGACCTAACTAAGTCTTTGAAACCGAACCGTACCTAGCTGAGTAATTATCTATGTTTTTGGAATCTGAATAAATGTTTGATCCAAGATTGGTGGTTGTGTCATTTAGGGTATAGCGCTTGCCCCTCGAACCCCAAAAATAAGCTTGTAAGACCCAAAATTGGAAGAAGGAATTTTTGGGCCATTACAATCCAACTGATTATTTTTCTTTTCTTTTTTTTCCTAATTAAGTAACTTAATCTTTATCTTATTACAAAACGCTTAAGACTCCACCAAGAAGCGTGGCAGATGAGTGTTAATCACTGTTAAAAGTGCATTCTTAAGACACGCATGTGAAATTCGAATGAGTGCCTTGAAAGCATTTTTACATAAATACCATACAAAATTGGAAATCAACCAAAAATTAATGCCAAATACTTATTAGCGGGTAATGCCAAGTGTGCACGGTGAAGAACACAGGGTTGTTCAGAAAAACGCGTATGCTATACGTGTAAAAATTTATTGATCCTTTGTGAACCGGTTTCGGTCCTTTAGGCCGTCATCAGCACTCAAATTCGTCAGATCAAGGCCGATCCACCGGAGACCTGCATGGTGGTGCATGGCATCAGCCGCAGAACACATCCAGGGCTGAAGGACAGGACTCAAGACAAGAGTCAAAGATTGCACCTCTAATGTAGCAATGTATGTTAGTTAAACTTTTTTAAATAATTGCTTAATCCTATAAGCGCAATGTTGTCCGTATCGGCTCGGACCGGTGATGATTTTTACGTCACCATCAAGTCGAAGACTCTCAATACAGTGTGTCCGTAAAGTCGCGAATACATTTTATTAAAAATCAGGGATTCGTTTTCTGGGAAAACGCTCGGACTCGTCAATATTTATTTTTTATTGCGATTTTTTTGATTATTTCCTTCCTATCAATTTTGACCAATCGCTATCAAGAATTAGTATAACAAATGTAAATTTTAAGTGGAAAAATCACTTAACAACTGTCAACTTAGCTGTCTGCAGTTTTTCCGGAAAAAAATTCGAAAAAATGTCCCACTCCTCACAGCAACATAAAAAATAGTGTTACCCTTTCTAGCTTGAAAGTTATTGTTCTTATTAATTATTGTTCTTATTGTTTTAATTAAAATAAAATGTTTATTTAACTCAGGAAATAATCTTACCAAATATCCCTAGTGCATCTAATTTTTCCTGTGGAAAAATTGGAATACTCGTTTCTAAGAAATTTGTTTTAACAAATAGCATGAGCGAGAGTCGAAGACGAGGATTTTTAAAACCAATCTCGCTCATACTATTAAAACAAATTACTTAGAAACTCGTTTTTCCGAATTTTTCCGGAAAAATTAAATGCACTAGGGATATTACCCCCGATAATAAATTATTGTGTACAGGGTGACCCAAAAACAAGTTACGACTGTCATCTATATTTTTTCAAATGGAAATCTCTATTTTTTATTTTATTTTTAGATTCTGCATCGAATTCCAGGTATAACCTAAACTAACTTAACCTAACCTAACCTTACTTAATCTAAATATTAATTAAGTTTTAACTTATTTTTGGGTCACCCTATGTACATTAATTTATCATCAAAAAAATCGTAATCAAAAACAAATATTGACGTGTCCGAGCGTTTTCCCAGAAAACAAATCCCTGATTTTTATAAGAATTTATGCGTGACTTTATGGACACAATGTATATTTATATACAGGGTGGTCCAGTTTCCATGGCGGAAACTTCAGAGAGCGATAGAGAATTAAAAAATGATATGAGTTTGCATTATAAACCATATACAAATTTTAATTTTTTTATATTTTTTATATCCAGTGATGTAGGGCATGACAAGATACATATAGTCCAAATTTGAGCTAAATATCTCTAAAACTATAATAACTATAAAGCAAAAACTAAAAAATATATAAAGCTTTAACCACCTGTATTTCTTTAACGAAGCTTTTCTCTAATATAGTTTATAATGCAAACTCATATTATTTTTCGATTCTCTATCGCTCTCTAAAGTTTCCGCCATGGAAACTGGACCACCCTGTATATTATATAAATTAAAAATCGCGCAAACGCGCGATCTCCGACTTGATGGTGACGTAAAAATCGTCACCGGCCCGAGCCGAAACGGGCAACATTGCGCTTATGGGATAAAGAGAGGGAGAACCTTGAGGTTCACCCAGTCACATTCAATCTGTGGAACAATCACTGTTTATGTGGTAAGACCAGTTTTCTTGGCCACCTATTGTTCCTAAGCTTTTCACTTGAAGAAAATGTATATTAACTGTGAATAAATAATTAATACAAACATTGTGTACAAAGTTTTATTTGGATCAATTGAGTGTGTGGAAAAAGGAACACAATTATAATGCTGTTAATAAACCTAGAATAGAACAGCTCATGCAGATAGCTCAATTGAAAAGTTGGTTTTTCGATTTTACCTAACCATATACAAAAACTTTTGCCACCTGACTGATAATTTGACTGTGTAAGTCCATATTCTGTTCCTAGAAGGGATTTCTCAGAGGTTTAATAGCCAGTTTAAGACTCTTCACATTTCACAGTCAGATCAAATTTTGATATTCAAGTCTGATATCAACACTGAATCATTTTAGTTTTAGTTACAACACTGATGAAGACCCTCACTGGTGATAGTCCACGAAGTTAAGCACATTGAAGCTAAATTACACCTTTTAAAGGAAGTATTTGGCCCCTTTGATGTTGTCCCTGTACTGTAGGAAACTTATCTTCAAAGATCTGGCTTCATTGTCCACTGTTTTCATCACTTTAAATCGTTTGGTAGTGTCACGAACAAGCTTGAGATAGGTGATTCGGTCGTCCTCATTAAATATTTGCAAGCAAAACCAGTGTTTCCTTAAAGAACTTTGCTACAAAGTAAATAAGTTGAGTAGAGACATTGAATGAGGTTATAAATGCAACTTACCAGATTTTTGGGCTGTGGCTACTAATAAAGGATCTTTATCACGATTTAATTTATTTTTTTGTTTTTCCATTAAATAAACCGTACAGGCGCAAAAAAATCAAAACTGATTTCCCATGTTAATCTCCTATGTCCAGGGTTCTCCTGGACACCTGGCGTATAATACTGTTACAAAGTCCTCATAACCAGATTAAGATTTCCTGAAATTTAGGGAAAAACGAGGGGTCTCAATACAATAATTGCTATTTATGAACCAAGGACGTTAGAGAGAACATAATGTCCTCAAGCCTATCCCTCGCGCCATAGGCCATTGGGCTGTTTCAGCCTGATGGACATTGTACTCTCCCTAACGCCTGTGGTGCATACAATGTTTTATGTGTCACCTAATTCAGCAATAATTATTGAATGTTTCTGGCATCGAAAAGTAAGGTATACCTTTACCGGTATGTTGTTTAGTGTTGATTTTACCAGAATTATGTGACCGTGATAGTCCTGTCGGTCAGTGAAAATGACAAAAGTTGGACGAAACTTTAGAAAATATAAAAGAAAATAAAGCAAAAGCTAACGAAAATGTATTACCTAAAAGTTAAGAGCATTCTAGGATAGGGAATCCAAAGTTTTTGTAGCATGGAACAATGAAACTGCCACTGTTAATATTAAAAAAGGATTCAGGGCCTTATAATGCCCTCAGGTTTGTTCATTATTTGTTCATAATGTATAAGTGTAACATAAATTACATTATGGAAAATCTAGATAAAAAAAACACGGTAGCCGGTATTTATTTCAATTTGTCAAAATCTTTTAACAACATTAATCATGAACTTTTTCAATTTTCATTCAAAAACTAAAGGGATATGGTGTTAGGGGAGTCGGTTCTAGATTAACCTGAGATAGAGTAACCTGAAGCCAGGCATATGAAGGTTCTTTGAAGCAAAAATGACCGCAAGAGGGCCAGTCAGATTTTACTTGTGTCATTACTGTCATGTCATACATCAAGTGTAACCTGTTCCATTGATTTTTTCGGGAGTTCGGTTTTCAACTTGGAGCGTACCGCACGTCTGTTTCGTGGGTGATATTTTTTGCCACTAAGAAACCACGTTTCTTGAAACGGTGTTTAGGCAAATTTGAAGTTGACGACCGAATTCCGCAGCCGGTGGTAGCCGCTTTACGTTTCCCAACCCTTCTAAAAACCCTCTCCGCTTTGCTCCGTGGGAAAGGATTTTGAGCTTTTTGTTGATCTGGAAATCTGGACAATGCGAACAAATATAGAAGTGTAACACACATACGTTTAGTCCTTATTAGAAGTGCGCAAATTAAGATATTTTCTCAATATTTATACAATATACCTAATTTAGGTGTTACTAAGATTTTTTTAATTAAAACAACAATGTTAATCAAGATGTCAATATTATGTTGCAGTATCCTCTGCTATCTTTATTTATTTCCCGATATTTTACTAAATAAATTTATACCTATCATTAGTTGCTACATATGTGACAGAAAATGCAGTCAATGTCTCTGAACTTACATACTTACCTACTATGATTTTATAACTTTTATACGTCGATGCTATAGATTTGTGTTGATTTACCTTATAGTTATTTAACAACGCAAAGATCGATATCGACGTAAGAAAATCGCAAAATCATACCATAAATTTAACGTCATAAATTAAGCCTAGTTTATAAAAGAAATTTTAACTTTAGCTGTAACTTTAGCATTAGTAATAAATTTAGTATTAACCCTAAAAAAAAGGGTGTTTATAAAACCCTTAATTTAACCATACAGTTTTCTGAAAGGTAACCTAACTTTAATGTTATTTTTTTCAAGTTTTGTTGCCTAATGCTACATTACTGCACTAAATCAATAGCAAAAGGATATTCTTTGAATTTCTGTTTAGAAATTTCATAAATAAAGCAAAAATTCAATCTTAAGAGGAAGTTTAAACATTGGAGATTTAACTTTAGTATTAGCTGTAAGAAAATTTAGAATTTTATGTAAAACCAAGGTCAGCAGTTACAGCTAAATTTACAGTTAAAGTTAAATTTTGTTTATGAACATCACAATTTTAAACCACTACCTTGTAACGCCACCTTTACGTACCGGTCCAGGTACGGTTTTTGCCACACCTAGGGGTAGGTGCTTTGAAACTCGGGCGCCACCTTAGTTTTATTTGAAGAAGCGTAACTAAGGAACTCGCTTCGTATACCTGGGGAGCTTTTACACAGTCGAAGACAGAGTTCACGTTTATCTGTGAGTGGATGAAGGGAGTGGGACAAAAATAAGGAAACACAGGGTAGTCAGCAAAATTAAACAAGTCGTGTTAACCATGAAAAATAACAAACATTCATATCCTTACTTAAAACTCTAGCACAAATGAACAAACAGAGAACAACACAGCCTCGTGTTCATATTAATAAACGGTACAGTCGGACCTGGAGATCCTAACTAAATTAATACGGTAACTTTGAAACGGAAAACAAACGGACAACACAACCTAGTGTTCAGAACGGGGAACGGTGCGGGAAACTAAGACGGTATCGAAACGGTTTTCCCAGCCAGGGTAAACAGACGGTTACGGTATGAATGACGGATTCGGACGGTATGAAAACTGTGCTCTGGGGGCACAGACGGGGTCAAAGAATCGGCCGGAGCTGACAGTCCGAAGAAATCAGTTCGGAATGACCTGGGTGAGATCAGGTTTGGTTCCAGGATTTCGGAGCCGTGGCCTTCGAAGTTAACCGGCAGTGTTATAACATCCAGTACCGGCGGTCCGAAGGAAACGGTTCGGAAATACCTAGGTGATAGTGAGATTGTAGCCTCCGGAGTTGACCAGCAGTGTTATAACATCCGGTACTGGCAGTCCAGAGGAAACAACTCAAATCACCGAGTGGTTTTCGGAGTCGTGGCCCTCGAAGTTAACCAGCAGTGTTATAACATCCTGTACTGGCGGTCCGAAGGAAACGATTCCGAAATACCTTCCCCTTCAAAGCTTGCCCCCAGGAACAATAAAATTTACCGTTCAGCTGGCTGAAGCATCGGTCGGTTCAGTGGTCCGGAAAGAACTGACTGCAGCGTCGGTTGGTTCGGTTCGATAAGAACTCCGGGATCAACTCCTCAATGTAGCGCGCGGCGCTTTACCTGGTTACCAGCTCGCGAGTCGCGACGGCGCGATGTTGCTTCGTTTACGCTACCGCGGCTGCGCGCTGAACCTTTATCAATCGCGACGGTGCGTTCACCATTCTGTCGCGAAGACGCATTGTACCTTAAGCGTGTGAGGCTGCGCATTGTTTTCTTAAATCTAATACTACATATTAACAAAAAAGTTAGTAACTTCGTTACAACCTTTATTCTTAATGCTAATACTAAAGTTAATGCTAAAGTTAAATTTTGTTTTATAAACCAGGCTTTATAAAGAGAACCGTTTAAATAACAGCAAAAACAGTGACACCGCTTAGTATGGCAGATTTAGTTCTATTTATGTTAGGTTTTCTATGTTTCATAATTTATGTCAACGAATTGTCCCAACGAGTTGACGGAATGGTCTGTCAATATGCTGACGATACTTCGATCATATTGGCATGTTCAACTGACAAAACCCTATCATCTGTATTTTCAAAAACGCTGCAAACCATGGAATAATGGTGCAAATGATTGAATGTTGAAAAGATTCGGTTGCTAAATTTTGATAAACAAAAGCAAAACTACTCCCTTTACGTTCCTTGTAACGGTGGATCTATCCCAGTCGATAGCAACACAAAATTTCTAGGAACTTAGCTAAAATCACAATTAAATTGGGAAATAAAATGCAAAGTCCTTGTGTCCAGACTGAGCAGCATCTGCGCTCCTTTGCACTGACTGCGAGATGTTCTGACATTAGATTTCATTCGAATGTATTACATTTCCTGTGTTCAACCAATAATCTCCTATAGTATCCTGTTCTGGGGTTCTTCAGCAGGCGGCTCATCGTCGGTATTCATCAGCACAAAAACGCATCAAGCGTACTATACTTATACAATTTAAAACAAACCACAAGTTGTGTGGAGACCTGTAAATACGGACTAGTGACGAATGTTTTGTAAATATGTTTGTGTAATAATAAATAATGTAAATAAAATAATTAACTGTTCAATTGGTGTATTCGTCTGTGTGCTTTGTGAGTTACCACAATTGGCGACGAGGATGGGATCATATTCTAGAACAGCTCCCGGTAAGCCAAAAGCAATTTCTTGTAGTTCATTGGAATGACAATCTTATTTCCTCGAATAGAAAGGGTCCTAAAGTCGTCAGTTCCAACCGGAAAGGATAAAATGGTGAATTCTTTCATTCTGTATACCATGAATTATCAAAAATTGTATTTATGGTTTCCTTAATTTCATTATCTACTTAACAAAATTTTGCCAAATCAGAGATGGTTAAAGCTTTGGCTACTGCTTCTTTGACCAAAAAGTATATATATGGTGTAAGTTTGGTTCGTCAAATGTTGCGTTTGACTGAGGTGTACATAATCTCGAAAATGGGTCTGCTATGTTTGCCCAAGCAGGGAATGTTGTCCCGAATACGACGATTACATATTAATTCGCACGGAGACTTGCCTGTTGTACTATGTGGCGTTACATTGTACATTAATATGAAGTCCTGAACTTCTTTTCGGTAGTTCCTATTTGATTTTGTGTGGCATATTTGGAGACGTTTTTTCAGTGCTTTGTTAAAATTTTCAACCTCCCCATTTGCTTGTGGCCAATACGGGGCCGAATTGATCAGTTTAACTCCATTAGTGTAACAAAAAGCCTTGAATTCTTCGCTATTAAAATTTGTTGCATTTTCTGCTTTTAACGTCTTTGGAATACCTAATCTTGCAAATATTTCTTCCAGAAATTTTATAACCGTAGATTTGGTAAAGAAGACCTCGGCATATCGAGAATAGTAATCGATTATTACGAGAAGATATTCAGATTGGCCTGCCGACATGAAAACTATGGCAACAAATTGCCATGGACCTGATGGTAGTATCTGTCTTTTCATTGGTGATAGGTGTCGGTGGTTTCCTTTTTCGGCGTTGTTGTGGGAGGTGAAGAAGTGGAAGTCATCGAGGATGTTGAGGGGGTTTGAAGAGACAGTTTGAAAGGTTCTGGTACCTTTTCTACATGGGCTATATTGCGTTTTACTACCTTCCCTTCTCTATATAGTATGACCTCATTTCCATGTGTTTCAGTCACATCATAAATATCCTTGTCAAAAATTTGATATTCCCGCATAAGCTAACACCGACTTTTGCTAAAGATATTTATGATGTGACTGAAAGACATGGAAATGAGGTAATACTATATAGAGAAGGGAAGGTAGTAAAACGCAATATAGCCCATGTAAAAAAAGTACCAGAACCTTTCAAACTGTCTCTTCAAACCCCCTCAACATCCTCGATGACTCCCACTTCTTCACCTCCCACAACAACGCCGGAAAAGGAAACCACCGACATCTCTCCCGATGATCGTAAGGACCAGAATCAATCCGAGGTTACTTTGAAACCTTTGAAGCCTTTGAAGCTCGTGAAAGATGGAGGGATGTGGAGACCTGTAAATACGGACTAGTGACGAATGTTTTGTAAATATGTTTTTCTACTGACGATCGATACCGGCGGAACCAACTGGTGCGGTGACAGTCAGTCATTCGTTATTATGAGAGTTCGTTGTATTATTCTATTAGTGAAATTCGATACATGTAAAGTTATATTAATAAAATAATTAACTGTTCAATTGGTGTATTCGTCTGTGTGCTTTGTAAGTTACCACAAGTTGTAAATCCTATTCAATTAGTTTTAACGTTTTTACTGCTCCGGCATTATATTTCTTGGCTCTGGTATTGTGAGTTCTTTAATACATACTGTGAACTTTATGCCCCCGGAATATACCAGATGTGCTACTGATCTTCGCGTACCCAGACATCAGTCAAGTTTCTTTAAAAAAGGCCCTTACAAAAAGTAATTGTTGTATTATTAAAGGTTGTATTTTAAATATGTACTCGTACCATCATTTATACATCGATCTGAGTGCTTATTTTATTCTTACTTTAGGTGTTTCAAACACCAACCTGTGACGTTGCTTTGTGATCTAGGTATCATTTTGAATTATTATATTTAAAAAATAACCAATGCGGCATTACCATGTTTTTGATTACTCCATGTGTACCGAGACTAGATTAGCACAGGTTCACATGAGCTTTTTCTCTCGCATTTTATTAAAACGAAACAAATTACTTTGACCGTATAATATGCAAAAAAGAACAGAAAGTCTACTTAATGTAACTATGAAGTAAATTATAATTCACTTTATTAAATACATGGCATTTGGTTTATTCTATTATTGTACAGTATTATTTTTTCTCTATTACTCTACTAGGTGCAAGTTTAACAAAATCATATAAGTTTTTGTTTGTCCAAGATCTGTTTACGTCCTGTCAGCACAATTTAACGGAGGAGAGAGGAGCGAACGCACTTGTAGATGCCAAGCCATTCACTAATGCTCACCAACTCGATATTTACTGTAATTTGGGATATATTCTATACAAATAAATGAAAGAAGCATGTGGTACATACAAAGGGGCATATTTTTCCTAAACTTATGACTAAACTGGTAGTGTTCCAAATACTGTCATTTGACTCACAAAGATGAAAGACATTTTGTTGAGAGAGATTGTATGGTATTCGGGTAAAAAGTACTTTCAAGATATTTACACTTCAAAACAATAATTAATTCAGCTACCAAAAACACTACTACAATTCCACAATTATTCTACTATTTAAATTTTACCGCGTTCCCAAATCCACTACTCTCCACCGTCGAAACCGCTTTTTTATATTCGGCAAACTACGTTCTAGAACCACCGCTAAACCGTAACACTGCCCCCCTCTTAAAGCTGATCGTCCCGATCCGCTTCATCTAGTCCCTGGTATTTCTTGAGTCTGTCCAGATGGACAATTTTCATCTTGCCTTTGGGGCTGCGTTGGAGTCTGTACACGACGTCGTTTAACCTTTTTACCACATTGTAAGGTCCCTCCCAAACTGGTGTTAATTTCTTGCCTTTCTTCCTCTGAGGGTCAAACAACCAAACTTTATCGTCCTTCTGGAACCCTTCCAAATTGGCCCTAAGATCATAACGAGCTTTCATCTTTTCGCTAGCTAGATTCAAACTTTTCCTGACAAGATCATGGATGTTCAGTAATCTTTCTTGCAACTCGTCAACGTAGTTCTCAATGTTCGTGCTTTGCCCTGTTGGAGATCCGAACACAACATCACATGGAAGTCGAAGTTCTCGACCAAACAGAACTTTGGATGGTGACTGTCAAAACGCTTCGCGATTTGCGTCGAACTTGGAAGTTGCTTCTCGGTGTATCGCTTTCTAACGGCGGCCTACTCTTAACACGCGCTCGGCCAGATATTGCGGCGCATCGGATCCATCCCGAATCGAGTGCTCGTTCAGTAAGTATCGAGCATAGTAGGCCAAACCGAAACAATATTTGAGATCAAACGTTTCTGTTTTAGGTTACCATTCATATTTTACCATCAATTTATTTTCTGATTACGAAGATTTACCATATGATATGGGTTAGTATTGAAATTTTGCAGTCATAAAATCATATTGTAGAGAAAAAATGTGGCAATGGTAAAGCGTCGTTAATTGTCACTAATTTCATCAAATAAATTAAAGAATAAAATAATTACTATAATATGTAAGGTATCCGGGATTATAACCCGTGGTGTGTCAATTGTGAATGGAATTTCTTCGTAAGGAAGAAATTGCATTGGACCACGGCTTATAAGACCGGGTAACTTTCTTTTTTGACCGACTGTGAAAGCCTTCATAGTTTGATGAAATAATTACTAATTTCGTTTTAAATAATTCAAAATTTTGTTTTTCGGAATCTCCAGAAAGTTCCAACTGTGCGTGAAATTCGAAAATGCTCTATTTTGCCATATTTATACAAACCTTATGTCTCTTACCGTTTTCGATATTTCCATACTTACACTTAAGTCTGCATTTGAGCAACACACTTTATTTTTGCGCAGATGCTTCGCCACAGTATTTCCACTTAAATAATTTTTAGTGTAAAACCTAATGTCTTTTTATATAAAACTTGGCTCAAAACATTGTCACAGTTGCTGCGTTTAAATTGCTTTCAAAAAGTGTGAGTCCTGATATGTTCAGTTAAAACAAATTTTTCCGAGTAACTTTTGTCACAAACGTTCCACTTATACAGTTTTTCTCCGGAGTAATTCCTAAGTTAATGTGTGTGTAAACTGTGAAGTTTAGTTAATTTGATTTTGCCGGGTACATTTTGTCGCAAACGATGCACTTATGTGGTTTTTCTCAGATGGGAGTTCTGATATGTTAAACCAGATTTTTCCGTGAAAATTATGCCACAAAAGTCGCACTCATTCAGTTTTTCTCCGGTGTGAGTCCTGATATGTTCAGTTAAAACAAAACTTTTCGAAAAACTTTTGCACACACACACAGTGCAATTTTATGGTTTTTCTTTGGTGTGAATCTTCATATGTCTAGTTAAATTAGATTTTTCCGTAAAACTATAGTCACAAGTTTTGCACTTATATGGTTTTTCTCCAGTGTGAGTCCTGATATGTCTAATTAAACTAGATTTTAGCCAGAAACTTTTGTCACAAGTTTTGCACTTATATAGTTTTTTTCCCGTGTGAGTCCTGATATGTTCATTTAAAATATTTTTGTACGAGAAACTTTTGTCACAAGTTTTGCACTTAAATGGTTTTTCTCCAGTGTGAGTCCTGATATGTTTATTTAAATTCGTTTTTTTTGAGAAACTTTTGTTACAAGTTTCGCACTTATATGTTTTTTTTTCGGTGTGAGTCCTGATATGCCCCGAAACACTGTTGAAAGCTGGTACTAGATAAATCGTAATGGCCGTAATCGTCTTTCTGGACACTAGACAAGGAAAATGAAGATGCCGGAAGAAGAGAGATAGAAACCGACTGATGCGACCTCATACGAGCTGCGCAAACACTCAAGCTCAGTGAAAGAAATTAGCAATAAAAAAAAGGTATTAGTACACTCAACTCATAAATAACTGAAAATTAATCAATAACAGCGAAAATCGATGGATTAAAATAAAAACTGACGTTGGTTATGTCAGCTGTTTCGAAATAAACTGACATGAATTCAAATTGGCCGCCATGGGGTGTCAATAACGTGCTCAATGTGCCATCACCACTTACAGATACAAAACCAGTACTAACACGAGTTTAATTATAAAATTCATATCACGGCAAAGGAAAAATTGATTAATGAATTTTCAAAGCAAAATCTAGAAATTGTGCTTATTAGTTTGCTAGATTTAAGCCAGGTTTGTTACAAAGGGTGACGCCCCCGGAAATGACGAAATAGTGACATTTACCGATCGATAATCACCGATGGTACATCCCTAACCTAACAATGAATAATATTCAAACGTGAATAAGATTCTTGACACTTAGATGGATGAGTGCGCGATGTAAAATGAATTAAAAATTATTAAATTGAGCTGAAATAATGAAACTAATAACCGATAATTTGTAGTACCAAAAAGTGAACGTTACACATCATAAATAGCTATTATGATAAAGTTTTGCTCAACATTTTAATTTTTTATAAGTGTGAAATTTAGTGTTTATAGTAGGCCCAATAAATTTATGTAGTTTTTGATTTTAATAGTTTTATTACGTAAGTTATACAAATTGCCACAAATTCTTATTAGTATGTATGAGTATTAGTCTCTCGAAATCGGTCAGAGGTTTGTTTTAATGAGATAACTGAATTTAAAATAAACCTAGATTGTAGAGAAAAAATGTGGCAATGGTAAACTCTCGTTAATACATCAAATAAATAAAGAATAAAATAAATACTGATTTTCAAAATTTCGTTTTTTTTGGATCTCTCCAGAATGAATTCCAAAAGTGATAATCATGTTTGGAATTTTAAGACGGCATATTATGAAATTCGAAAATGCGAATATGCGAAAATACGAAAATCCAATTTTGCCATTTTTATACAAACTCTGTATTTCTTTTAGATATTTCCATACTTACACACGTTAGCAGTTGAGCAAAGCCTAAAAGTATTTTGGCGCAGATGCTTTCTCCACCTTCGGTGTCGGGCTCTTTCGCCAAAAAAATATGAAAATAAACTCATGCAGTTAAGAGATAACAAGTTTTCATGCAAAATTATCGGTAATTTTTATGCACTTGTGCAATTACCCCCGATAATATTCTAGACGAAGTGGTAGTTACTTCAAACTGTATACACAATGCATTACGCATGTTTTAGAAAAAAATATGAAAATGACCGAATGCAGTTTGCAAAGATAACAAGTTTGAACGCAGAATTATCAGGTCATTTTTAAGCACGAATGTAATTTTGGGGAATATTTCCCGAATAAAGAAAATGTTTTGGTTTTGCTGCAACTATAGATTGCTCAATGGAGCTCAATGAGCAAGTTCCAAACCGTTTATTAATTTTTGTTGACATCGAGTTTGACATTTTTTGGTTATAAAAAGTCAAAAAAATGCGCGTGGACAACAATTAGTGTACTAGCAATAGGCTCTACAACAATGCAGTCGTTATAGATACGTACAGTGCAATTATCGAAATGCAATTATCACTTTAGAATGCAATTATCGCTGTCATTCTGGTGAAAATGCACTGCTCATATGGGACATTTAACACATGAGGGAAATATTCAAAAAAATCGTAATCAAAAATAAATATTGACGTGTCCGAGCGTTTTCTCAGAAAAGAAATCCCTGATTTTTAATAGAATTTATGCGTAACTTTATGGACACAATGTATATTTATATACAGGATGGTCCAGTTTCCTTGGCGGAAACTTCAGAGAGCGATAGAGAATCGAAAAATAATATGAGTTTGCATTATAAACCATATACAAATTTTTATTTTTTTTTATTTTTTATATCCAGTGATGTAGGGCATGACAAGATACATCTAACCCAAATTTGAGGTAAATATCTCTAAAACTGTGAGAACTATAAAGCAAAAACTAAAAAATATATAAAATTTAACCCCCTGTATTTCTTTAACGAAGCTTTTCTCGAATATAGTTTATAATGCAAACTCATATTATTTTTCGATTCTTTATCGCTCTCTGAAGTTTCCGCCATGGAAACTGGACCACCCTCTATATTATACCAGGTGTCCAAGAGCACCCTGGACATAGGAGATTAACATGGGAAAACGGTTTTGATTTTTTTGCGCCTGTACGGTTGATTTGATTGAAAAATCGTATTAATGAAAGTTGTAGTACCTATCACGGACTAGTTTTCTGTATTTTTTTCGAATCTCTAACTTGAGCCCTTTTGTCGTAAAACACGAACAAAAATGCGAAAATTTAAACTTTTTACCTGCACTGTATAAGCGGTTGCCGAGCAACCGTACCCGCAACAATGACCTGTTTACCCGTTGCCCGACAACCGCCTATACAGTGCAGGCCAAAAGTTTAAATGTTCGCATTTTTGTTCGTGTTTTACGACGAAAGGGCTCAAGTTAGGGGTTTGGAAAAAATACAGAAAACTAGTCCGTGATAGGTACTACAACTTTCATTATTACGATTTTTCAATCAAATCAACCGTACAGGCGCAAAAAAATCAAAACCGTTTTCCCATGTTAATCTCCTATGTCCAGGGTGCTCTTGGACACCTGGTATAAATTAACAATCGCGCGATCTCCGATTTGATGTGACGTAAAAATCGTCACCGGCCCGAGTCGATACGGGCAACATTTCGCTTATGGAATTAAGCAATCCTTTACTGTTCACCGTCCTTGGGCTATACCATACTATATGACGTGAAAATGGCGTCAAGGTACCATGGCGCGCGGAACTTTAAATGTTTATTAACAAGTTATTTTTAATTTTACATTAAAAATACACTTTTTTTAAACCTTGCTTTAGCACATCTTTGGATAAAAGAAAATTGGAAAGGGCCCCATTGCTGCATTTAAATGGCTTTTTACTACCACTTTAAATTATAACAAATTACATGAAACATTTGTTACAATAGCTCCATTTCAATAGGCGTTTACCAGTGCGAGTTCTGCCATGTGAATTGATATCCCTTTTTGTTAAAAAAAATGTGATGACATATTTTGCATTTTGAATGTTGAAGAGAATTATGCCCACATGTGATATGATGTATAAGAAAATGTTTACGTGAGAAAACTTTTCCACATCCATGGCAACTGTATTGTTTACATTCTATAGCAGTTTTTAAATGATCGTTGATGTCAGATTGGGAACGAAAATGTTTGTTACAGTAACTACAATAATATTTTATTCCAGTCTGAAGACTATCCGTCTCACAATTCGCGTCTGGTAATTGAGGAGGCACGACGATTTCTCTCCTCTGCCGACTTGTTTTAATTGGCTATGCCGCTGAGCGGTCAAGATAACTGGTCCTCACAGGGCACCCAATTCTCACTTATGGCTCCTCGGTCCACACCTCGGGCAACTGCATCGACCTGCAGGCTAAACTAAGTGAGGATAGCCAGATATAGTGAAAATCTGTTGCGGGGCAGCAGCAGCAACAGTACCATGTGGCGGTGCCGAAGATGTACTTCACACACAGCGTCACAATGGAAGTGGGAGGCGCCACTGTAACAGTTCCAACGGCTTCCACACTGCGGTGCAGAAGGGAAACGGAAGTCCCACTAGACTATCATTCCATTATCCAACATGGCTGAAACAAATCTAAACATGGCGCTCAGTCCGGGGCACCCCTTAAGTGGGTAGAGGGTGCGAAGAATCCCCCCGTCCATGGAAACTAACAGAATACAGATATATAGAAAGGAAATCAGAATTGCAACGTGGAATATACGTAGCATATGTATGGCAGGAAAACTCGCCAATGTAGATGCAGAAATGCATAGACTGGGGTTCAAGATCTTGGGGCTGAGCGAGGTGCGATGGCCAGGCACTGGGAATTGCGGGACTGAAAATGGCGTTCTCTACTACTCTGGTGGCGACGACCCCAAACACCAGTATGGCGTAGCTATACTCATCTCCTCTGAACTGGAAAAATCGGAAATTAACTTATCCCACTCGGAGACCGAGTAATGCTTTTGAGACTCCTTATTACTCATAGAGTTATGAACGTAATTGAAGCCTATGCTCCAACACGGGACAAACCTGATGAGGCGGTTGAGGAGTTCTACTATGCATTAGAACGAGCTATGAAAATAACAAAACAAGGGGAGATGACAATTGTTCTTGGTGACTTCGGGAAGGGTGCTGATGGCGAGGTCTGCGGAGATCATGGTCTGGGAGCACGCAACACTAGGGGTGATCGTCTGGTGCAATTCTGTGCAGAGCACCGCCTCTCTGCTGCCAATACCTTCTTCAAACAACATCCTAGACGCCTATACACGTGGAAATCCCCAGCCGATCGTGGTAACCACATAGTAAGAAATCAAATAGATTTCGTCCTCATCAAGCCCACCATCTCGTAGTAATAAGTCTACAGCTTCGCTACTTCGCTAGAGTCCAACGTCCAAATAAACCTAAGCGGGCCGATGTCAAGAGACTTCTTGATCCCGAGGTACGAGCCAAACAACTAACATCTCCAATGACGATGAAGTAGAGCCTCGGTGGATTGCTTTGAAGAAGGCACTTTTGGAAACTCAGGAGGGTGACATTGGTTATGCACAAGTCTCTAAAAAGCAACAGTGGATGACAGACGAAATTCTACAACTTATGAACGAGAGAAGAAAATACAAAGCCACAGACAATAACCGGTACAGGGAGCTGAACAGGGCAGTGAGATCAGAATGCCGAAAAGGAAAGGAAGGAGGGCTAGCTGAAAAATGCAGTGAAATGGAGACACTAGAAAAAAAAACACGACTCGTTCAATCTCCACAAAAAGATCAAGGAATTCACGAACACCCAACGCAATCAGATCCACGGGATTTTGAAGGACACTAACAACAAAATCTTAACAAGCGTTAAGGAAAAGCTTAAAAGATGGAAGGAGTATGTCGAGGCCCTCTTCAATGACACACGACCCCGCCAACCACCTGGAGACTATGACGATACCAACGAGCCCAGCCCTGTTATCACGACAGAGGAAGTGAGACATGTTACAAAACTTCAGAAAAATGACAAGACTGTAGGACCAGACAATATTCACGCGAAAACCTTAAAATCGATCGGCAGTGCAGATGCTAGAGGCCTAAAACTTCTTACATCGTTGTTCAACTCAATATATGAAACTGGGAAAATACCAAAGGACTGGCTGAGGTCGACGTTCAGCGCTCTGCCAAAAAAACTGAACGCTTCTCAATGCAACGACCACCGAATGCAAAGCCTGATGTCTCACGTCCTCAAGGTATTTCTCTGCATCGTCCACACTCGAATATACGCCAGATTAGAGGGGCAGGCTGGAGAGACGCAATTTGGATTTAGGAACAGAGCGGGCACGCTCGCGAGGCTCTCTTCTCTCTCAACGTTCTCACACAGCGATGCAGAGACATGAATGTTCATATATACGACTGCTTTATTGACTATGAAAAAGCTTTCGACTGGGTCTCGCACCAGAAGCTCATTGAGATCCTAAAATACACCGAAGTCGATACGGGAGATCTAAACATCATCACACAGCTGTACTGGCACCAAATTGCAGAGATTAGGATAGAGGGCATGACATCCGAAGAAACAGAAATCAGAAGGGGCGTTAGTTTAATATATTCTCGGAGGCGGTGTTCAGGGGGGCACTGGAGAACGTGAAAGAAGGCGTTAAAATCAACGGCACCCTCATTAATAATATACGATTCGCCGACGATACGGTCGTGGTCGCCGATAGCCTCCCATATCTCCAGAATATGATGGACCTCATCGTTGAACATAGCACACAGTATGGTCTACACATAAACAACGTTGCCAAGACCAAGATGGTCGTGTTCTCCAAGGCACCAAGACGGGCGATCCTTCAGATCAACAACCAGGCTGTGGAACAAGTGCCATTAAATATCTTGGAGAAGAGTGACCCTAAAATGGAAATCAGATCAAGGATAGAACAGGTCAGAAGGGCATTCATTTCCATGAAGAACCTCCTCACTAGTAGAGACCTAAACCTACAGCTCTGCATACGTATATTGCGCTGTTATATCTTCCCAGTGCTACTCTATGGCTCCGAGAGTTGGACATTATGCCAAGCAATGGAGAACCGCATTGGCGCTTTTGAGATGTACTTGTATCGCATATCCTGAGTAGACAGGATAACCAACGAGGAAGTGCTAAGGAGAATAGGTAAAGGTAAAGAACTGCTGACAACCATCAAAGAACGAAAGCTCCAATACATCGGGCACGTTATGAGGGGGGAGCGGTACGAGTTCCTCCGGCTCCTTATCGAAGGGAAGATCGAGACAAACGATCTGTGGGCAGACGGCAGAACTCATGGCTAAAGGATATACGTCGATGGTGCGGACGTACATCTATAGAGATCTTCAGGGGTGCGGTTTCACGAACCATTATAGCCAGTTGGATCGCCAACCTCCGTAGGGAGACGGCGTCCTAAGAAGAAGAACCTAATGGATGGGATGCTGATTAAATACGAGTACATCACGAAAAATCTATCAATAAGTAATATTTTTTTAGGCCTGAAAACAATAAGAATTGCGTTAGTTTACTTTATGGAAATGCCTCTCCTTTAGATTATGTAGTACTAAAAACTTTGACACCCTGTATATCAAAGAGGAGCAACATTTTATTAAAAAATTAAATTTGGTGGAATCCTAATATTTTGACGTCTAGAGTCTAACCTTGGTTTTTGGCGCATTCTGTACGGAACACCCTGTATAACATTGTTTTGGTCTCTATCTATTTGTACTAAATTTCTTTGTCTTTGAGTTACAAGACTTTTAAGTTTATGATGAAGAATAATTATTTACGTATCAAGAGCTGAGCCACGAAGATTACGCCCGCCTGCGTTGTTTTTAGATTCGACGCAAAACGGAGGTTGTTATTTGGCAACAGTTTTATCAGAATTGATTTCCAGGTTACGTCTTAATCCATACAGTAGAGCTAATCATACAACATGTCCACGACGACCCTAAGAGTCTCCCTTCCCATGGAAAATTGATTTTTATATTTTTGCCTCAGTAGGGTTAAATTTTACAGAAACGCTTCAGATAAAAACAGTAGAGCATATTTTTGGCTATCAACGTACCACGTGAAAAAAAAATCATACACCAAAACCTGTAATTTTTTATTCCCCTAAGTGAGACCATTTAGACTCAAAACAGCTCTAATATCCGAACTTTTTAAAAAGATTTTTGTGCCGCACCTTATACTTATTCATGAGTTAATGGCATGCTGATAAACAAATCTTAGTATTAAAAACCTTTTGAAATTGAAATACCATAAAAAAAAAAAAAAAAATACCCATCACCTTAAAATTTGTTCTACATTTTTAAAAAATAACAAATATCTGAGATACTGCACATTTTAGACATATCAAACGTCAAATCATCACCAAAATCATTTGAAAAAATGCAACTTTGATATTTTCTCTGCATTTGGTACAAGTACAGCGTGACTGGTTGAATTTTGACTACTCCCTTAACTTCCTTAGTTTTGATTTTAGCAAAAAACGTTAAATACAAAACTATTAGATATTTAGGTCTACTATACTCTTAGATAAACAGTTATTATACAAGGTGTCCAAAATTTGAGTAACAAACCAACCTTATGTTTTTTTTTAAATACAATGACCAACTTTTTATCCGATATTTGAATTCTACGTCAAATTCTAGGCCTAATTGATGTAAAATATCTGTATCAATATTTTATATCACTGTTATTGAAAATATACAGGGTTTTCAAACAACAAAAAGAAAAACTGTTACATTTTAAACTAACACTCTATAAGTCTATTTTGCCAGCTGTGAAAAACCCGTCCCTGTAATTGCCACAAATTAGATAAAATTTGTTTATTTTTTTAAGTTTTAGTTCGATTAAGCAAACTTAAACAGCCATGAGAGATTAAATAAAACAGTATTTGGAAGAAATTGCAGAGGTTTGAAACTAAAATTTTAATAAATCATATAAAAAAACGTATTTTTTTAACTGATTCTAGTGATTCCAGAGTCGTCACATTTACGTGAAATAGGTCGCAACAACTAATGTTGCAGTAATTAACTATCATTATCCTCTACTTTTAAAACAAATGGACTGTAAGTTGTCTAGACCTTACAATCTTCATATTTTCCAGTCATTTTCTAATAATCAGTAAAGTTCCAACGCTAAGAATAAAATGGTTAATGGAAATTTGGTTAACTAATTATTCTTAACCTAGATTTATCAAGAAAAAACGTTAATTACGTTCTTTTGGACCTTTTTATCAAAAAGCATTTTTTATTGAATAAACTAAAATTTTAACATTTTGCAACTAGTTCTTAAATCATCCCGAGATTCTGCGTTACGTCGATGTTAGTGTTGAAAAGCGTCGGGACGCCTGACGCGTCCCAGTGTTCGCAAAGCCCGGACGCCGTGAGGAAGCGCGTCCTTTTACTGCTCGAAACGCGCTTAAAGTCGTCACTTCTGAAAGTTTAACGAGTTTTGCGACTTTTTTCTATTCAACGCTAAAAAAACCTCTAATCCTGTGCAGAATTCGTCATTAAAACAGAATGTTTGAGTGAATAGTTTAACCAGGTTTTTGTCCATGAATTGTTGTAGTTTGCAGTGGTGTACTGGAGTTTGACGGTAATTTCCATAAATATTTGCTTGTTAAGTTTAGTTTGAAACTTTTACTGTTGCATTCGAAAGTTAAACCAGTCAAACATGTTAGTTGGTACAAACAAACTTGTAATTCACGTCAGAAGTGTCTGTTTCGATTATCTTTATTGAAAGTAACATTAGAGAGCAGCGTGAATAGATTAAGAAGTATTGCCAATTTTGACAAATTTTAACAAAAATTTTAACAAAATAAATGTTTGTTATACTAGAATTTCAGTATAATTTTAGCAAATCTATATAAAAATAGTAGTGGTTGAATCCTACTTAAAATTATAAGGGACAGATATTTTTTGTATAATTTTTATGCGGAAAGTTGCATTTACTGACAACCTGCGTGTACTATAAATTGCTCGTTGCATGTATCTGCATAATTTATAAGTAGTTAGGAGTGCACATTTTTATCAGTAAATTTAAGTATCTAACATTTTAAAATACTACCCTATTTTCGGTTTTTTTACTAGTTATAATATAGTTTCAAAAGTTTTATAGTATGAAAACTAACATATTTCCAGGTAAGTACTAATTGCAACTACTTATAACGAAATAATGATGACAGAGTCAATTTAATAACTATAACACTAATATGATTATAATTAGTTATGCACCCAAAGCTTCAGTCAATTATTATTGTGTTTTGATAATTGTTTCATCAGGGACTTTCTATCGTTATGGCAGATTAAGTAATTGGATTATGAATAGAGTCCGGATTAAAGCACTAAAGTCTTAAAAAGCTTAAAAAGCAAAATAATTTTTTTAAAAAAAGCATAAAAATCTGTCAAAAAACACAAAACTCTTACAGAGATGCAAAATTTTTTGAGTTCAACTTCTAGAAATTTTTTGAAAAATTTCAAATTGCTTTAGAAGCATAAGATTTTAGACTTTAGTTTTGAAAACTTTCAAAAGTATTTTGAACTACTTGAGAGCATTTGGACTGTTTAAACAGCATACTGAAGGTTCTGGAATTCTTTAGAGGCATTTGAAATCTCTTACACGGTTCACAAAATTTTTTGGAAGCTTCTACTTTAACTGCTTTAATGTCTTCTGGGAGCTTCTAGACTAGTTGAAAAGAAAAGAGTTTGGAATCTTTTAGACTGTTCTAAATTATTTTGAAAGCTTCTAGACTGTTTTGAAAGACTTCCGACTGGTTTAGAAGCATTTTGGAGTTTCTGTAGTGTTTTGAAATATTTTTAGACTACTTTAGGAGCATTTGGAAGGTGTTTGGGCAGTTTAAAGAGCCTTGAAAGTTATGGATTGCCTTTAAGACATGTGAATTTGAACTTTTGGAAGCTATTAAACTGTGCTAGAAGCATACGGAAGCTTTTAGACTGCCTTGATTTTTTGAGAGCTTCTAGACTAGTTATTATTTGGAAGCCTTTAGAGTGTTCTAATAGCTTTTGGAAGCTTCTAGACTGTTTTGGAAGGCTTTAGACATATTTTGGAGTTTCTGCAGTATTGTAAAACCTTTTTAGACTACTTTAGGAGCATTTGGAAGGTGTTTGGGCAGTTTAAAGAACCTTGAAGGTTCTGGACTGCTTTTAAAACATTTGAAACCTTGTAGACGGTTTTAGAAACTTTTGGAAGCTGTTAAACTGCTTTAGAAGCATACGGAAGCTTTTGAGAATTTTTAGATAAATTGAAAAGCATTTGGATGCTTTTAGACGGTTCTAAAAGCTTTTAGAAGCTTCTAGGCTGCTTTGTAAGCTTTACAAGACATTTTAGAGGTTTTATAGTGTTTTGTAATTATTTTACAATTTTTTAGACTACTTCAGGAGTATTTGGAATTTTTTTAGTCAGTTTAAATTTGTAAATTGATAATTATACATTGTGCAACATGTTTTCGTCGTTCAGTAACCTTCAATATCTGAATATATCAATTTTTTTTGTTAGTTTATTTTTAAAAACTTGAAAAGCTTGTTTTGTAAAAAACTAGTTAAACCATACAAAAATAGCAGTAAATAAGCACAAAAAAACTAAAATAAGCACAAAACGAAGAAAAAAGCATCAACAAAATCTGTCAAATGACTCGTTTTTGCATACATAAATAGATAGATAGATAATTGTTTATTTATTCAAAACCCAAATGGGCGTAGAACAGTGTCACACAATACAAGCAAAGTACATGAAAACCATTTAAACATAATAAAATCCGTTAATTAAAATTACAACAACTAAAATACGTCACAAGATTTACGAATAACAATTTTGCTCCTTCATGTCACTATTAAAAAATTCCTCCAGATTGTAGAACGCTTTGTCAACCAAAAAAAAATTTTTAAAGTACTTTTCAGGCGATTCCAAGTTATTACACGCTATTTTTCAGGAAGAAAATTATATATCTTCATCATCATAAATGTAACATTTCTCTGAAGAACTACTACTACTACTTCTAACTCATAGAGTTGAGTACAGATGTCACCAGATGTTGCACACAACTATCATTTCTGGCATCCAGTTGACTATACTGGAACGAAGGTTTTGTTCTTTGGTTATCAAGCCCTATAGCCTCTCTGATGAGCCGTAATACGGCGAAACCGGTCAGAGGATTGGGATTGATAAACAAAAAATAAAACCTCACCATTTTCAACCAATCAGATCGGTGTTTACCGAATGATGCGGCATAAGCCATATCTGATTCTAGAGTCGATGTAGCCATGATAAGCAGTCAACGCTGCTTCGATTTCCGCTCTTTCCCTCACTATCCTTAGCGCATAACAATAGCGACTCAGACTAGCAGCAACCCCCCCACCTTCCACTCCCCAGTCTAAGCGGTCATCAATGTTAATTCCCAAAAAATTAATATGCTTTACCGATGTTATTTTTTCCGAGTTATAAGTCAAATGGAACTCATTGGGCGTTCGATTATCAAACAAAATGCATTGCGTTTTAAGTATATTTAAGACCAAATCATTATTGCAAAAATAGTCATCAAGCCTGTCCATAACTGTTTCAACAGAAGTCAACATAAGTTCAAGATCTAAAAATTAACGTAGTATCATCTGCATACAAGACGGTGTTTTCCCCATAGACAGCAACCAGATCATTTGTATAAATAATATAAAGGAGTGGTCCCAGTATGGACCCCTGTAGAACCCCCCTAATAATGTCAATTTTATTAGATTTTATTAATTGTCCTTCATGATCACGTTCTACTCACGCACTACCTGCTGGATGACTTGATAAGCTCATGTGCACGACCTCTAATCCCATATCGTTCCAATTTTTCCAATAGTTTGTGATGATTTACTGTATCGAAAGCTTTTGATAAATCTAGACACAACGCCAAAGTATATTTCTTCTTGTTTAGCGAAGAAGACACATCCGACAATGCTTGGTATATGGCCCTAATCGTATTCTTTCCTTTTCTAAATCCATTCTGCCTGTCTGAGAACACTGACTGGCGCTCAAGAAAAGAGATCAATCTGTTATAAATAACTCTTTCAAGTATCTTGCTAATATTCGGCAATATGGACACTGCTCTATAGTTTGATTCACTGGTTTTATCACCTTTTTGTATATTGCATTAATATAAGCATTTTTAAGTTTATCTGGAAAACAACCAGTTTCGATGCTAAAGTTTATTATGAATGCCAGTGGATCGGCAATGACACCTGCAACCTCCTTCAAAACAAAAACTGGAATTTCATCGTCTCCGGACGATTTAATATTTTTTAAAGTTTTCTTCTTCTCTCGGTGCCATGCCTGTCTTCATGACAATTTGGTTGAATTGGTCTCTATCTGTTGCTACTCGGAATAGTTTTTCTACTCCCAGTCCAGTCCAGTTTCTAATATTTCGCAGCCACGATACCTTTTTGCGACCTATCCATCTTCAAAGTTTTAATACATTGAAAACCTCTCGGTAGTAGTTGATAAATAAATAGAATTCCATACTGTACTATTTTTGGCAACATATTGTTACGGTTTTCCCGTGGGTTTACACAAAGTCAATTTAAATCAACAATTAATAAATTTATTTACACTTCAAAACACTCCGTACAATAATTAATTCAGCTACCAAAAACACTACTACAATTCCACAATTATTCCACTATTTAAACTTTACCGCGTTCTCAAATTTACTACTCCACTGTCTGAAACCGTTTCTTTTATATTCGGTAAACCACGTTCTAGAAACGCTTCGCGATTTGCGTCGAACGTCGAAGATGCTTCTCGGTGTGTCGCTTCCTAACTGTGGCCTACTTTAACACGCGCCCGGCCAGATATTGCGGCGCATCGATTCCATCCCGAATCGAGTGCTCGTTCAGAAGTATCGAGCATAGTATCCCAAACCATAACACTGCCCCCCTCTTAAAGCTGATCGTCCCGATCCGCTTCATCTAGTCCCTGGTATTTCTTGAGTCTGTCCAGATGGACAATTTTCATCTTGCCTTTGGGGCTGGGTTGGACTCTGTACATTGTAAGGTCCCTCCCAGTGTCGTTGCCATCTTTGACTTAATCCTTTGCTCCTCCTGGGTTGAAACATCCACACAGCATCACCTTCCTTATAATTGCCACCAGCAGGTCTGTGGTCCAGTGTCATCTTCATACGGTCGTTGTTTGGTTTCATCTTCTCTCTCTCAAGTTCCTGAGTTGCGCTGGATCCCTTCTGTAACGAACACTGGTCACACCGTTTACATTATTCCTCAACGTCCTTTATGAAGTTAATTCAGTAAAATCGATCTCTTATTCTAGCCAAAGTCTGGTTTACTCCAAAGTGTCCTCCTCCGCGACTGTCATGTTGTTCTCGCAGCACATTCTCTTTGCAGGAATTGGGCACTATTGTTTGGTAAACAAAGCGTTTTCCATCTGGATTTTCCCATTTGCGAGTAATTAAGTCATCTCGCAGTCGAAGCGAATTCCACTGCAACCAGTAACCCGTTACTGTTGGTCCATATCTGGAAATCTGTTGCCAATCCGGTTTCAAATCCTTCTCCAACCATCTTCTGATTAATTTCAAATCAGAGTCTGAGCGCTGTCCTTTTATTATGTCTTCCTTAGAAACGCTGCTCTTCATTCTTTTTGTAGCCTCTTTATCTGTCACCTTCGCGATTTGACCAATCCTCCAACCATTATGAATTTGTTTTTTCCGGTACCTTAAGTCACTATAAAAGCTTGACGATCCTCTACATATCACGGTAAATGTCCTTCCGGGTTCTTCATTTCCTGCTCCTGGTTACGCCAGTTCTGCGGGGTCGGTAAACGAGACTGCTGTCCGCAATTCCACCGGTAATGTCCTTTACGTCCACAATTATAACACGTAATGTTTCTTTTAGCAGAGGAGTTCCGGTGATTTGTTCTGATGTCCTCATTTCGTCGGCACTGCGGGTTTGGAGAACAAGACCGCTGTCTGCAATTCCTGCTATAGTGTTCTTTGCGTCCACATCGATAACACTTCACTCTAGTGATCGGGCGTGATCGTTCTAACTGTGTGGACTGACCATTTCCTAATGCTGCCATTTGTTGCACTAATTGGCCGAACATTGATTTAATTTCATTCATTGATGTAGCAACATGATCGGCTGGCGGTACTCTCTCCTCTTGAATAGTCACAGCACTGATCTTTGGCTTTAAGTCATTGCACGCAGCTTCAACTTCCAGCGCTCGAACCAGTAATTCGCTGCTGTTGCTCCCTTTGATCATCTTCAGCATTTTCTTTACCTCCGGATCTCGAATCCCTTCTACAAAATACTGTGCCACAAATTCTTCTTGGATTTCATCCGGGACGGCTGGGTAAGCCAGATGCACAAGGCGACGAATTTCGGCTTCAAACTCTTGTAAAATTTCACCAGTTTTCTGCTGGCTTGCCTTTAATTGTGTTTGATACACTTCTTTCCTATGCTGATCCCCATAACGACGTTCTAATGCAGCTACTAATGCTTCATAGTTGCTTTGTTGGGCGATAGGCAGAGTCTGTGACAGCTCCAATGCAGGTCCTCGTAATGCCACCACCAGTGCTACAGCCATTTCTTCGTTACTCCATCCATTTGCATTTGCAGCGGCCTCGAATTGGAGTTGGTACGTTGCCCATGAAGTTTGACCGCCGTATGTGAGAGGCTTGATCTTGTTGAGCCCGTTTCCGGTGATCACTGTAGAGCTGACTCCTCTGCTGTCCGGTCAGATATTGCGGTGCCAAAATCGTAACAATATTGTGAATTAGAAATTCTCTGAGATGTTACTTGACAGCAGGCATTTATAAAATAGTTGTTTAACGCATTGACTATTGCCAAGGAACTTTCATATTTATCTGAAAGATTGTTAAGTATATATATATATATATTTATCTGAAAGATTGTTAACCATCATTCATTCTTTTAAATACCAAGATAATGGTTGTCAAAGGCCTAAATAAGTAGAAAACTAATATTTTCTGGAAGCCGTTTCATACTTCAGAATGTCCGAAAGTCGATAACAAACTTTATCTAAAATTACATTTTTTTCTAATTGAGAAGAAAGGTTTGAGTATAAAATTTTGTGTAGCAAAATTTTTGTTAAAATTTCATCCAGAGTTTTAAAAACACAAAACAATTAAACATATAATTATTATTGCAAGCAGTTACAGCAAAACGGACATCAGATTCGTGTTCTCCATGCCAATATTAGTATAAATGGTCACTTTGACACGTCTAAATCCAATATGGCGGCAGTCAGTATAGTAGGTCAAGAAAAACGAAGTTTTCAACAAAATTTCGGTGCAATTTTTCAAACAATGGCGAATAATTTGAGTATTTGACACATTCCGTAAAGACACATCAGATGATCGTAGGTAGCTAATGAATGGAGCTATCATGTGACGTTGAGCGGGCACTGCTAAGTTGTCCCGTTCAACCGCTAGAGGACGTCAAACTTGATTTCCTTTTTTCAAACATTTTTCTAAATATCTCGAAAACGGTTTAAGTTAGCAGTGCAAAACTTTTATCATATATACCCCTCAAAGAGATGCAACTTTTAATGCAATAACAATTGAAAAACAATATTCACCTACAATATGATTGAAATCAACTACAAATCACAGAAAAATCCATTAAAACTAACCGAATGTCTGTTTTCTCTAATTAATCGTACAGTGCTTCGAAAATCCATTACTCAGTTATAAAAGTTTATTTTCTTACCACTTCAATTAATCCACAAGTAATATTTTTCAACAGACTGACATCTATACAAATTTCAATGTCTTAAACCTGTTAAAATCGAAAAAATACATAATTTTCATCAAAACAAATTTCACCGCATTGAACCAATTTGGACCTGATTCTGGTCGACTAAATTTAATTTTCCTCCAAACCGAAATTAGTGATATATAAATAAAATAATAAGTGAGGGTTTTTGCCTCGTTAAGCCTCAAGTACACGGGGCGAGTTTACAAGCTACTAGGCTTTTTCACAAGCAGCTCGTAAACTAGTTCTGTGTACTCGATTCACTCGCTCCCTTAGCTGCTTGTAAAAACGCTCACAGTAGCTTGTGCTCAAGTGGCTAGTAAGGCCTTGAAAATGTCGGAAGAGCTGGTTCTCATCCATTTCGTCTAACAATTGATTTTCTTTCATCTCAGACATAAGTCGTTTAAAAGTCGCATCCCTCAACATTTTGTTGCTGTAGTTCTTATCTTTAATGCTCCACAATGTAAGAAATTGTTGTAAAAAAAACGAAATATTACTTGGGTTCCACTTCGTTTTTACAACAGTAGGTATACAGGGTGTCCCACGACGAAAGACATCGATTGATATTGGAAAAAGTATAAATAGTAGAGTTTTGAAAATTTGGCAGGATACTGATGTGGGCATGCCCAATCTAACTAAAATATTTTCAAGATGGTGCACTTCCGTTTATACCGGAATTCGATCACAACTTTCTTATTTTAAATAGAACACACTATATATTATTACATATTTGGATTCCTCGCAAAATTTTGACCAACTTTTGTGTAGAATGCCCTATGTCTATCTCTAGCCGTTTTCGAAATATTTGATGTTTTTACAAAAAAGTGACAGTTGCAACGCTCAACATATTTTTGTACTCTGTCAAAACCGTACCTCATTTTGCAATGAAACTTTGGGTTATTGTAAATAAAGGATCGTTTTATTACACTGATGGTGCGTAATGACTCATTTGTATACAGGGTCGTCAAAAAAAAATCATAAACTTGCCACTAAAAAAAATGAAAAATTTCAAGTTTTTTAAATAGAAACCCACATTTTTTATGACGGAATCATTTTGAGCATCAAAAATTACTATACGTTTCAATTTACTTGCCTATACCTAAATCCAACCCATTTCGTTTTATTTGGGAATAAACATTTTTTATTATTAAAACTCCAGATTTCTTGAAAATTTCTCTCTCTAATTACGTGTGAATTATGTCTATTGGACATTCCATTTTTAGTGAATTTGGCCTCGTCGCTCTAAATAATATTATTCAAAAACAATTCTTCTGCATAGTGACTAGTTAGCAAAAACTCACTAAAAACCACTCTCTTCGGAAAGTCAACGTCTTTTAAGTGTTGCACTAATTTTAATGAAAAAGGGTGAAATTTATGTTTCTTCAGGATCCTTTGAATTGAGCTTTTAGATATGCCTGATTCTACGGAAATTTGTCTTATTGACAAAGTTGGATTTGCAACAAAATAGCCCAAAATTGCAATTTCTACATTTGTATTATTAAGGATTGGTTTTGTTTTAATAGCTTTTCTTTTCACAGATCCCGTATTCTTGAAATTTTCAATTATTTGCTTGACAGCTTTTGGTGATGGCTTTGCTTTTTCTGGATAACGAGCGGCAAATACCTCACATGTTCTACTATCACATTCTCCGTAAATAATAAACAGATTTAAGTAATCTTGGTTGGAATAACGTAACCGCGACGTATATTTGCAGTTGTCAAAACACTCAAAACTAGTGTTATTAACATGCTCTGCAGGTCTCCAATATCACCGTGTGTCAAAAGCATGACCAACTAGAGTACCAGCTAATCCCAACCATGCAGCCTAATAAAAAAATGTTTATTCTCAAATAAAACGAAATGGGTTGGATTTAGGTATAGGCAAGTAAATTAAAACGTATAGTAATTTTTAAGGCTCAAAATGATTCCGTCATAAAAAATGGGGGTTTCTATTTAAAAAACTTGAAATTTTTCATTTTTTTTAGTGGCAAGTTTATGATTTTTTTTTGACGACCCTGTATACAAATGAAATACGGTTTTGACAGAGTACAAAAATATGTTGAGCGTTGCAACTGTCACTTTTTTGGAAAAACATCAAATATTTCGAAAACGGCTAGAGATAGGCATAGGGCATGGTACACAAAAGCTGGTCAGAATTTTGTGAGGAATCCAAATATCTAATAATATATAGGGTGTTCTATTTAAAATAAGAAAGTTGTGATAGACTTCCGGTATAAACGGAAGTGCAACCATCTTGAAAATATTTTAGTAAGATGGGGCATAATATTGTTAATCTGGGATCAGTATTCTGCCAAATTTTCAAAACTCTCCTATTTATACTTTTTCCAATATCAATCGATGTCTTTCGTCGTGGGACACCCTGTATAGGAAGGACACTGTAGAGAAACCGCCAATAGTTTAGCAAATTTTTGCAATTAACCTTAATAGCAGACGAGAACACGTGGTTTCCACACGCCTGTTCGTTGGCTACTGCGCAAGTGAGAACTTTGTGTGTACTCGACTACTAGCGCATTCGCCGACTCGCCTTGTTGGCTTGTAAACTCGCCCCGTGTACTTGAGGCTTTATGGCAGCTATTAATACTGCGCTTTATGGCATTAGTATCCATTAAACATAAGTAGTAAATCGAGCAGAAATATCTGATAGTTTTGCGAGGGTTACGAGACGGGATTTATTATTTTTGCCCGAACGTCACGGAACTTTCCATTTTATTTCTTCATTGTTTCCAATAGAAAACATAACCGTTTTATTGGGTTCTAATAAATCAATCAAATGAATTTCACTACACCGTTAAAGTAAACGTAATATGTGAAAGAATCGTACGTAAACTCGACCTAGTAATTGAGCAGTCTGGGATTAAAGTTAGGAAAAACCAATCAAACTTTCCAAACAAACACGAAAATCTCTGCATGAGCATCGGAAGTAAACCAGAATTGATTAAAGTTCCATATTTCAGTCATTACGAAAGTCAACACTCGTTTGTCAGCATTAAAAATACTGTTTTCCGATAACTGATAGCCCTGTATAATTTTATCCTAATGGAAAACAAGCATTACGTACCAAAACACATTTTTCTAATAGACCCTAACATTGACACATGTTTTAGTTACTTATTAAATTACACGTGTTTTACAAAGTCATTAACGTAATGCTGAAAGTGTTACTTCATTATAACAGTTGTTTTTACGAAATTTAGTCAATTTTAAGCTAAAAATATACTATTTTGCATTTTATGACACTTATTCTTTATGAAATATCCAGTTTTTGCGGCATTTTAAAGAGCATTTTCTGTCCTGTAGAGTGTCCCAAAACAATGTTCCATTTAGTTTTCGGCCTTTTCGATAGCGTTTTTACAAAAATTACACTTTTATCTTAGATATCTCGAAAAAATCAAATGCAATGGTATAGTGGTATAGCTTCCTATTACTTATTCCATAAGCAATCAGATTATCTATCGTTGTGTGAAAACTGCAGTACTCTTTTGTAACACGAGATACTATAGAAAAATCGCTAAAAAAGACTTTTCTGTAGTTATAAATAAGATCCGGATTAAAAAGCACCAAAATCGTGAAAAAAAGCAAAATAATTGTTCTCAAAAAAGCATAAAAATCTGTAAAAAAGCTTTAAAAAAGCACAAAACTCTTTCAAAAAAATTTTAGATTATGAATGTGCCGCAAATCATTGAAAAAACAAGAGAATATGGCAAAACTGTATACTTGTGTTTCCTGGATTACAGCAAGTCTTTTGATTGTGTCAACTGGAGAAGACTTTGGGATGTCCTGTCGCAGATGGGGACTCTGCGGCATCTGATTCACCTACTAAAGGAAGTATATAACAATAACATAACACTAATGAAGGTGGATGAAAGAACCTCTGAACCTTTCAACGTGGAACGTGGTGTACTTATTGTTTAACGTAAATGGAGAATATATCATAAGGAAAGCCTTGGACGGCTGGGAAGGAGGAGTTGTCATAGATGGCAGAAGGATGGATAATCTCCGCTACGCTGATGACATCACACTTATCGCCAAAGATGAGCAGGAAATGTCGAGTCTTATTGAGCGAGTAGAGAGAATGAGCTTGGAGTTCGGTATACAACTGAACCGTCAGAAAACAAAACTTATGTTAATAGATCGCACGCACAGCATGGAAGAAATGCCTAATATTAAAGATGTCGAGAACATGGAGGAAATAACTTATCTAGGTGCCCACATCCGCAGAAATGGCAGATCAAGTCAAGAAATCAGAAGAAGAATAGCTCTTGCCGAAACGGCCATGACCAAACTCAACCAAATTTGGAAAGTTCGGCATATAACAATCACAACAAAATGCAAATTAGTAAACACCCTCGTTTTTCCAATTGCGCTATACGAAGCAGAATCCTGGACCTTAAAAGCCACAGACATCGCCAAGTTGGTTGCGTTTGAGATGTGGGTCTGGAGAAGACTACTGAGGATTCCCTGGACAGACCGCAGAACTAACGTATCCATACTCGAAGAACTTAACATCCAAGTCAGATTGTCACAAAAATCAAACAACTGATTCTCAAGTATTTTGGACATGTCAGCAGGAGGAAAGATGACAATATCGAAAAACTAAAAATTTTTTGAAAACTTTATTGGGACACCCTGTACAATGGCAGTCAGTTGATGTCCTTTGATACAGCACCACAATTTCACTTTGACAGACTCGTATCTGTCTAGTCGTTAGCTTCATGTTTGAAGCGTCGTGATCCTATGTTAGTCTCATGTTGTGTTTTTACCAGTTTCCTTCCATTCCTCTCTATCCGACGTGCTTCTAATGCTGTCTTGGAAAGATTTTCCTGTAAACTGCTTCACCTGGTCCAGCCATCGTTTTGGAGAACATCCTCTAGGTCGTGTTCCCTCTACCTTCCCTTGGACCATAAGTTTTTCGATATTGTCAACTTTCCTCCTGCTGACATGTCCAGAATACTTGAGAATCAGTTGTTTGATTTTAGTTGACAATCTGACTTGGATGTTAAGTTCTTCGAGTATGGATACGTTAGTTCTGCGGTCTGTCCAGGGAATCCTCAGTAGTCTTCTCCAGACCTACATCTCAAACGCATCCAATTTGGCGATGTCTGTGGCTTTTAAGGTCCAGGATTCTGCTGCGTATAGCGCAATTGGAAAAACGAGGGTGTTCACTAATTTGCATTTTGTTGTGGTTGTTATATGTCGATTTTTCCAAATTTTGTTGAGTTTGGTCATGGCCGTTTTAGCAAGAGCTATCCTTCTTCTAATTTTTTGACTCGATCCGCCATTTCTACTGATGTGGGCACCTAGATAAGTTATTTCCTCCACGTTCTCGACATCTTTAATATTAGGCATTTCTTCCATGCTGTGCGTGCGATCTATTAACATAAGTTTCGTTTTTTGACGGTTCAGTTGTATACCGAACTCCAA